>NC_087480.1:61827721-62427721 GCF_036417665.1 Passer domesticus
TTTTTAACTAACTTGCAATAAGGCTTCATAACTTCATTAAGCCGAAACCGAATTATGTGAGTTTCATTTTAAATCAATTGGAACAGACGAGGCTGCAGCAAAACCTTTTATGGACCCATCCTAGAAAGGTTTGTGATCCTAAAAATTGTATTGGGATCTCTCCAAATTCAAGGCTGACCTAAACTGAGCACCTCATCCTGCTGCCCTGTGCTCTCCCATGGGAAAAGCCAGCAGAACCCCGAAAATCTGAAATTCCTATTGGAAGCTGAGCATCCCATGGACAAGACAACCTGGGTCCAGGTCCAGCCTGGAGCCATGGGAATGTTCAGGGTGAGCTCAGGGTGTTTGCACCCTGGGATCAGGAGCAAACCCACAAAAAGCCAGGAATGTGAGCCAGCTGCTCGTGGGACACAGGCACCCCAGGAATACTACAGGAATCTTAAAGGAGTTATTGCTCCAGGGGAAATTCCCCTTCCCTTTCCCCTAACCCTGGAGCAGCCCACTTCCTGAGTCGTGGCAGCTCCTGGTGAGCTCCAGCTCCATCCCCCAGCTCCTGCTCCCAGCATTCCATCACCATCACCCGCTTGGGCAGCGAAGCTTCTCAGGGTTTTCCCTGCAAGCCCAGTAAAGCATCTCCATGGAACGAGTGGCTGAGCAGAGCTGGGGATGCTCCAGGCCAGGAGCTGGAGTGTGACCGCTGTGTTCCCTTCGGAGCTGGCCCAGCCCTCGGGAATTCCCCGCTCCAGGGAGTGATTTTCTCCTTCACGTGGGACAAGTGGAGCGAGTGGAGCAGCAAATGCCCCCCAGAGCTCTCCATCCACACGTGCTGGGCAAAGCAAAGCTGCTCATTAACCAGTGCAAACCAGCAGAAATACAATTAATCATGGAAAAGTCAGATCACAGAAGGAAAATTCCACTTTTCTGGCTCTACCTGGGCCACACAATTAAGGATATTGGGAGGGATGAATAATTTTACTGTTTTTCTTTCCAGCTTGGGATGTGGAGAGCAGGATCTGAGGTGGGCACAGACAGCCCCAGCTCTGCAGGCAGAGACAGAAACCCAGGAGAGCCCCCAAACTCCCCGACATTCCCATGAAACACCCTCTGGGCACCCCGAGACACTGATCCATGGCTGTAATTCCCAACACCGGGAATCAGAGCCCCGTGGCCAGGCTGCAGAGCCTGGGAGCTGCTCTGGGAGTGCTTCCCATTCCCAGCCTCATCCAGCCTGAGCTCCAGCTGGGATGCAGGGCAGGCCACACACCTGGCCACGGCCTCCAGCCTGGTATCCCTGGAGTGAGAGCTCCCAGGGAAGCAATTCCAGAGTTATTAATAACTCCTGGAGCATGTGGAAGTGGGAGCCGTGGAGACGTGCTGTTTCCACAGAAACTGGAGGCACTGGAGGTGGGATTCTCCCAGCACAGGCACGACCTCGGAGCTGCTGCTGTGCCCAGAGCAGCCTCCCCTCACCTCTGACACCCAGAAACACAAATAAAACCTCATCGAGGGGCAAAGAGGGCAAATTCAACATTATCTGCACTGGAAAAAAAGTCTGGAATGTTCTTCCTGTGTGGTTAAGCAGAGGGATTGCAGCTCCCAGCAGCTCTGGGCTAACAAAGGCTGCTACCTGTGGGCTGCAGCTGTGTCAGCAGCTCGCTCCCTGCACGTTTAACACTGCTGCTCTTCTGCCTTCCATGATTATTTGCACACATCCCAGTGCCAGGAAGTGAGCAGCAGCAGCAGCTCCTGGGCTGGGACTGGGCAGACCAAGAGCTGCAGCTCCAAGGACATTCCCAGCTGCTTTTCCTCCTGCCACCCTCTCCTTGAGCCGTGCAGGAGCTGCAGCATCCTGGGGTGCTGGAGAATTTGGGGAACCCACATGGATCAGCAGGAAGGAGCCCTTTCCCTGGAAAACCAGGCTGCTGTGGTCACCAAGGAGAGGGGGTGGATCCCACAGGAGTCTGGCACTGCAGGAATGAGAAACCATTCCAGAATGAGCCCTTGGGCATCCAATCCTTCAGGAAAGGCACTTCTGCAGTGGTGGCTCCCAAGGGAAGAGGCTGATGAATTCCCAGCTGTTCCTGGAGCAGTGTGAGGGTGTCAGCCCTCCTGCTGGATGAACAGGACTGGGACCAGTCTGCATTTCCCTGATTTGCCTCCCATAAATCAAACTGCTGCTGCAGAGACGTGAGGGGAGGCCAAGCAGCTCAGGAGGGCCCACTGGAATGACAAAAGATGTGGAGCTACAGCCAATAAATCCCAACTTTAAATTCAGTTCCACTTTTAAACCACTCTCCAGCCATCACTTCAGCTGGGAAGGGAGCAGACAAACAGACCTGGCCCAACGGATCCTCGCAGTTCCCACATGGAATAAATCATGGCCTGACTCTCCCACAGCTCCCCCAGGTTCCACAGCCAGCCCTCCCCAGTCCCATGGATCCCATAGAATGATTTCTTCAGCACAGCCATGACTGCTGGAGCAAATTCCAGTCAGGATTTATCCAAGGAAGGGCTCCTGTGCCGTGCTGGAGCGTGGAGCGGCGCGGCTCCGACGGGAGCCCTGAGGGACAGAGCTTGTTTGGCAGAACATATGTTCCTCTGCATTTCTTGTATCTGGGAATTAACAAAGTCAGGTTCATTTAGGAGGAATAATCAGGAATGCTGGCGCTTTGTCCTGAGGATTTGGATGTGGAACAGCTTTTCCCATTAATATGGGATCGCTGTGGGCGGGAATCTGCTCCAGCAGAACTGCCCCAGCTCTGGGTACTGCTGGGGAAAACTCCTGGGGGGAGAAAACATGGATAAATCCATTTTGGTGCCTGGGAGGACTCCAAGGGGGCAGCTTTGCATCCCAGGTTTCTGCTGGAAAAGATCTGGTTTATGGAAAATATCCCTATCCATGGAACAAGATGGCCTTTAGGCCCTTCCCAGCACAAACCAGTTGGGGATTCTGGGGTTCTCCAAAACCCGACCTTGCTGCTGCCACTGCTGCTGCTGAGCAGCCCCTCACCCCGCAGCTTTTCCATCTTTTCTGTCCAATCCAGCTGGAAATCCTGACAGCTGTCCTGTGCCAGATGTAAAGGATGTTTGTCACACGGCAAATTCCTCCCTCTGGATGTTGGCCAGAACCTCCAGATTGTTATGAGGAGATATTGGTGGGATATTGGGGTAAATGTCTTCCCTGAGTGATTCAGCCTTGGAAGGGCTGCTCAGGGAGGTGCTGGAATCACCATCCTTGGAAGTGTCCAAAAAACAAGCTGGGTGTGGTTCTTTGGGATCTATTTTAGTGGGTATGGGGGGTTTGGTTGAAGGTTGCACATGATTATCCAGGAGAAATTTTCCAACTTTAATGATTCTGTGGCATTCCGCCACTTTTGGACAGGGCTTAAATTCTAAATTACTGTAAATTGCCCCAGTGGCCAAATGGAGGATGGATCCTGTGGGCAGGACAGGGATGGAAAGAAGAGTTTTTGCATTCCAGACTGAATTTGAGCAGGATCAGATCCTGCCCCTTTCCCATTTGTCACACAGGGATGGATGTGAGCTCTTGGCTGATCCAGGCCTCTCTCCACTCGGATATTTCTGTTCCCAACCTCTTCTCACCCATATTTGCAGTGTCACTGACCACACCAACACAATGCTTAGAGCTGGACTTAGCTGGGCTGGACTTAGCTGGGCTGGACCCCATGTCTGGATTGCCTGGAGAACCCCCAGTCCTGGATTGCTGGGAAGGGAGAAGCCAGTGCAGAAGCATCCCCTGGCTCTGGGGAGCATTCCCAGGAGGATTTGCCAGCCCAGGCCTCTGCAGGGATGGGTGAATTCCAGAGGAATGTTCCTTGCAGCAGGATGGATGCTAGGGCACAAAATCGGCCCCACTTACGCTAATTTAATTGAGGAGTTCATTAGGTAAATGGTAATTGCAGTAGTAGACTCTGAAGGAATGATGAACCACAAAACCTGATTTCAGGAAAATCACAGATCCCCTGCTCCCAATAACCTTCAGGCAGCTGTGTCAGGGTTAATGTGAGGAGCAGCGTGTCTGAAACCTGAGCTTTCTGAGCTCCTTTACTCATCCCAGCTTTCTTTCCCACTTCCAGAGACCCATGGAAGGTTGGCAAAGATCTTCCACACCACCGACTCCAACCCTTGCTGACCACCTGGAGGAGCTGGCGGTGCTGTGGGGATGGCTGGATGGCTTCGAGGGCTTTTCCAAACTCATGATTCCGTGGCTTTGTGTTTTTCTCAGGAGCTGAGCGCATTTTTATCCCCACAGCTGTGGTGAAGATGTTTATTTGTGCTGCTGTGGCACTCCAAGCTCCAGCTCTGGACTGGGATCCAATTATGTCAAGTGTTCCCGGATTTAACGAGGGATCGTGAAGCGGTGGCAGCAGAACGAGTTCCTCATGGAAGAGCTCCAGCTGCTGGTGGAATGATTTGGGGAATGGGAAGGATTGCAGTTCCTCCTGGCCGTTAGCACAGGGACACGGGAATGCCAGGATGTGTGGAACAGCTGGATGCATCCCAGCCTGGAGCCAGGCAGCTGGAGGAGCACTGGCAGCAGTGGCCAGGAGCAAAAGACATTCAAAGGCACAAACCCAATTACTAAAATGCAAAGGCTTGAAAGAAACACTGACATTCTAAAAAAAAATAAAAAAGAAAAAAGAAAAAAGAAAAAAGAAAAGAACAAAAACCTGAGCCAGGACAAGTTACAATAAAAACAGCTCAGGGAGAAAATGCCTTTGGAACCAAGTCGTGCACATTAAGCCCTTGGAAAACATCAGGAATATTCACCTTGCTCTCAGCAATTATTTGCAAGTTTAGAGCTGAGGTTTCTCACTGTGAGTTCATCTCTCCTTCAGTGCTTAATGAGATAATTCTAAGCTCTAAAAGCCACCAGAAAATTGGTATGAGGGACTTTTCTGCACTTTGGTTCACAAGTATTCACACAGGCATAAAACTGGCTTTGCAGCTGCTGCTATCCATTGTTTCCCATGGCTGGGCACTCAGGGTTAATTAATTCCCAACTGGAGAGCTCCGTGGTGAAGTGCAGGGCTGGTGTGAGCACAGGGTGGCACCTTTGCAAATTCCATCCAAAATAAAGTGCTGGGAATAAACCCATTCCATTATTTTAACCTCTCTGGCGTGAGATGCCATTTGCTGCCACCACACTCCTGCAAAACGACTGCAGCTCATCAAGAGAACGGCTGTGTCAAGGAGGACTTGGATTCCCTGGAAAGAAATGGCTGCTTTTCCAAGCTCTCTGGAATGTGCGGGGTGCAGATGCTGCTGCTGGTGGCAAAGCCCTCCGGAGGAGCTGTGACAAGGAAATGCAAATCCTTGCCCCGGCAGGGGAGGGCTGGATGCAGATAAAAGAAAAAGAGGAATTTTCTGATCTGGCCTGGGGTTATCTAGGGTCATGAGGACAGGAGCGGCTCCCTGGGTCCCAAATCCAGGGATGAGCTCTGGGATCCAACATGGAGGTGGGGAACTGGTGTGGTTTGGTTGGTGGGACACTCACCAGGGACTCAACTCCCACCTGGGGCGAGGTGTGGCTCAGTCTCCACCTGGGACATGTCTCAGAGAGAATTTCTTCATGGAAGGGGTGCTCAGGTATTGGAAAAGGGGGGGCTGGGGGAATTCCCATCCCTGGAGGTGTCCAAGCTGGGCTGGAGGTGGCACTCAGTGCTCTGGGCTCAGGTACAGCTTGGTCTCGCTGATCCTGGAGATCTTTTCCAGCCTCAGTGATCTGGGATTCTGTGACTGGGATGTTGCACAGATGTCCCCATCCGTGCCACTGCTTCCCCTACCACCAGCTATGGGTTATGCTGCGAATCCATGAATTTTCCTTGGAAAAACAGGCTCCAGCCTGCAGGCAGCCCTGCCCCTGAGCCAGGGACAGGGACAGAGACCCCTCCACCTGCCCCTCTGCTCCCAGGAGCATGCAGGGAGAAGGGAACACCAGGAAAGCTCCCCTGGGCACAGCACTTGTCCTTTCCTGCATTAAAGCCATCCAGACTGGTACAAGGCATCTCTGCAGCAGGCACAGAAAACTTCGGGTTTAGCCTCAATTCTTCCCCTCACTGCAGCTGAACTCCACAATTTTATTCCAGCAGAGAGGGCAGCGGACAAAGTTCCCTCCTGGGCAGGTTGGACACAAGCCCAAGGTGCTGGAGGTGCTTTTCCCCTCCCCACACTCCTGCAGAGCTGGCTCTTCCCGTGAAGCCCAGGAAGCGCTCGGCTGAGGCTGCTCCTGGGAGACTCGGGGCTATTCTTAGCCCAGGGAAGGAACGGCGCTGTCACAACATGGAACAGGGAATAAAGGAGCTAAAAAGGGAGCCGGGGATGACTTCACTGGCATTCTGCCTCACAAGTTCATATTCACGTCGCAAAAATATTTATTTGCCTTCTCGGCCCATCGATCGGAAAGAATCAAATCAATAGCAAAAGGAATCAAATCCAGTTAAACTTAATCAACTGCCTGGGACCTGGGAAAGTGGCATTTCAGGGAGGAGGGGGGAAATCCATAGTTATTGGATTCTGAAGGCTTGAAGGTCACCAGCCTGGACACGCAGAGATGGTTCTGCTGTTTCCCTGGAGAAGCAGGGTCAGGTAAGGGGAGGACTGGGGAGCACTGGGATCACTGGTGCATCCCCACAGGCTGTGCCCTGCCTGCCCGGGAGGCTGCAGCATTCCACGTGCACATGCCATGGAACCACAGGGTCACTGAGGCCGGAAAAGGGCTCCAAGACCATCGACTCCAGCTGGATTTGCTGATGTTTGTGTCAAATCCCAGAGCAAAGGCTTCCCCTGGTGCTCCCAGCAGCTGTGTCCTGCACACAGCAGATCCCTGGCTGTGGAGCAGGGCTGGACAGAAAATCTCTGATTGTGGATTTTTATTTATTTTTTAAAAAAATTTAAGGTTTAAAATTAAAAAAAAAAATTAAGGGATTAAATGTGTGAGATGTTATTTTTGTTCGTACTTAGATGTTTATCAGTTTTTATTTATATTACAGTCTTACAAACTGTGAGTTTTACAGCACTTCACACTAACAAACTAAAAAAATAAGGTTTTATTTATCTCTTTATAAGGTTTTCTAAGGATAAACTGTCTAATTAAAAAATGGTACTTAAGTTATTTTTATTTTTAACTTAATGACTAACTACTTATGGTTGTAATGTGGACTTTTTTATCTAATTACACAATACTACTTAAATTTATGAAGAAGAAGGATCAGCTTTTGTTCTAAAATCTCTATTTTGTTTTATATATATTACTATATCTTTTTTTATTAAAAAAAATTTAAACTCTAAGTTTTCTACTATGTAATATTACACACTTCTATTTAAATTACACATTTATATTCTTAGTTCTATCACTTAATTTTGGAAGTCTTCTCTATAGCCACTGCTGATGCCACACAGAGGATTTGGAAGCTTTCAGAAAAATGAGTTACAGGAACCTGAAGTTGAAACAAACCCCAGCCAAATCCTGGGGATAAGAAAAAAATCCTCCTTTAACTTTTGCTCACTCTCCACATGTCCCACGTGCCCTATCCTGCTGGTGACAGCTCAGCTCAGAGCAGCCACTTCTGGAGGAGCAAAAATAGGCCACACTTAGTTAAGAGCAGTTTAAACATGACCTTGCTCCTGGTGCAAATGAAATCAAATCCTTTCAGAAATCTGTTAACTGCTGGTGAGTGACTCTGGGGAAGAGCTGACATCTCCCAGCCTAACCTATTTTTGAGTCTAGACATGCCAGATGTGTCCTGCCTCTGGTTCCTGGAGTTATTTCCTGCTATTCAGGGATGTATTACAGCATCTGTGACAAGCCACAATGGATGAGATCAGTGAAATTCCAGGACTCTCCACATGATTTATGGATATTAGCAAGGCTCTCTTAAGTGATTTACTCTCATCCACCCTGCTGCTCAGAGCTCAGTCCTGCAGCCCCAGCGAGCTGTTTTCCAGGGAAAAGGCTGCTCCCTCCATCCCCACAGCACAGAGCCACAGAATATCCCCAGAGGGAAGGGATCCACAAGGATCAGTGAGCTGTTTTCCAGGGAAAAGGCTGCTCCCTCCATCCCCACAGCACAGAGCCACAGAATATCCCCAGAGGGAAGGGATCCACAAGGATCAGTGAGCTGTTTTCCAGGGAAAAGGCTGCTCCCTCCATCCCCACAGCACAGAGCCACAGAATATCCCCAGAGGGAAGGGATCCACAAGGATCAGTGAGCTGTTTTCCAGGGAAAAGGCTGCTCCCTCCATCCTCACAGCACAGAGCCACAGAATATCCCCAGAGGGAAGGGATCCACAAGGATCAGTGAGCTGTTTTCCAGGGAAAAGGCTGCTCCCTCCATCCCCACAGCACAGAGACACAGAATATCCCCAGAGGGAAGGGATCCACAAGGATCACCAGAGTCCAACTCCAGCACCCCCAACACAAAAGAAATAAACCCAAAAGTAATCTGGATACAAAAAACTCTTGACCATCTTTGTGTAGAAATGTGAGCAAGAAAGAGAACGTACCACGCCATCAAACCGAGGCGGTTTTGAATACTCCAAGTGGTTTTCCAAAAAAACTCCAGTTAGAGACTACAACTGCCTTGGAAATGCACTGAATTTGATTCTTGGCACTTGCAAGAATTAGGAATTACATCCTTGGCTGCTCTTACAGTGCTGCATTAGCAAAGATATCTGTGTGGTGCTGGGGAGGGAACCACAACCCTGCAGAGGGGACACAAAGCCCCTGTCCCTTCACACACAAACCTGCTGTCCCTGCCTCACTTCCTTCACGCCTGATGGGTTCTCCAATACCCACCAATAAATTATTCCTAATGCGAAATTATTTTATAGATTGAGAAGAATTTATGAGCATGACCTGCACGGAAGCTGCATCCCAGTAAATCCCAGCCCCGGCCCTTCCCATCGACAGCACCCCTCAAATTTGGGACAAACATCTGGGCTCAGGAAGGGCTGCATGGACCTGCTCATAATTCAGGCACTCCAGCCCAAAGTATGGAGTTGGGTGCTGTAATTCCACCTGTTTGACATAAATATTCTATATAAAATTAATTACAAGTGAAGGTCTCCCCTCAGGGACAGGGGAGGGGTTCAGGCTTCAATTAGGACCAGAACACATTCAGAAGAAAAAAATATTCTGCTTTCATTTGCTTCAAAGCTTTGTGGGGAAAACAAGAGATGTGTTACATGGTTACTCCCTTTAAAAGTAATTTTCCAGCCAAAACATCAAAAATAGATTTAAAAGGTACTTCTCTTGTACAAAGACAAGAAGGACAAACCGGAACCAGCGTGGTACAGAGAGAAAAAGACATTTCCATGTTCCTAATGCAAGTTTTCTGTTCTTTTCAACTTTTTTATTAAAAGAGGTCACAATTTTAATGGAGAATTATTTTTTTTAACAAAAAAGCAAGTCTTTCATGTTAGAGCTGTTGTATAAGGTTTATCCCAAAGCTTGACCCCATCCAGGGAGCTCAGTGCCTGCTCCCGGTGAGCCTGGAGAACCCGGGACACTCACACAGTTGGGAATGCCACAAACCCAGGAGTAACAAAGCAGAGGAGCACACGGCAGGGTGGATGGGAGCAGATCCCTGCTGCCCACAGCGGTTTATGTTTAATTACAGAAGGGCAGGGGCAGGAGCGAGGCAGGCCCGGCCCGAGGCCTGACTGGGCCTCACTCCCGCTTGGCAGGCCGGGACCTCATTTTCCTCTCTCCCTGATTACAAATAAATCCCCTTTTAAAAGACTGATGGATCTGGTTTTGCTCTTGGTTTTTAATCATCCTTTTAATCTCCCCGAGTAGCTCGGGGCCTCTTTGGTGGGGATGGAGGAGGAGGCCACAAAAGGCCCGGCTTAAGGCACAAAGGAGATGCAGCCCCCTGCAAATCCGGGTGCTCCATGAAGAGCAGATTTGATCTGGATAAAGGACAGACCCCCTGGATACAAACAACACCCTGCTCTTCCATTGGATTTCCACCATGGAACTCCAAGGATACTCCTCCACAGTCACTGTGCCAGCCCTGGGGTCAGGGGAAGAGGGGCTGGGGGGATTCCTGCCCTGCCGTGCTCCAAGGGAACACAGGGATCCCACACACACTCCCGGGAATTTGGGAGCCCAGGCCGAGGGCAAACCCAGCTGAGCAGCGCTCCCAGCTCCACCTGCTCTGCAGGAGCCTGGGAGCAGCCCAGCACCACCCTCAGAACAAGGTGATGGGGAAAGGGGACAAGGAAAGGGCACCAGAGCCACAGAGTGAGAACAAAAACATCCCCCACCCCGCACAAAGAAAGCCTTTGTGATAGATGAGTAATGGGATGGTTGACTCTCACAGTTAAAAGGCAAGTAATCATGTCTATATGTTAAGAGAAGTTTTAGATTTGAGGAATTAAACTTCAACACTGGACAGTGAAGAAGGAGTCGATGAACAGAACTTTGAGAGGAGCTAAAGGGTTAAAAGGTGAAACCTCCATTGTGTGGATGAGCACATGGTGGGAAAAATCTTCTGCTCCTGGTGCCGTAATATTTTCTCTATTCAGTCTTCTGTTGTATTTTTGATAAGGGTTTAATAAGCCTTTTACATTTTTTTAGAAGTGAGTAGCATTTCTCACATCTTTTTAGAGCTAGGACAATCCAAGAAGGAGAGAGGCCAGGGCTGATACCAGGCTGCAAAACCAGGAGCTGGAAGGGAGAGACCTCGACCTCACAGGAAGAAAAGCTGGTCCCAATGCTGTCCCTGGCAGTGGCACTTGGTCACACGTGGCTCTGCAGCCAGCTGCTGCATGAGGAATGGTGCAGGGGCTGCCCAGGCAAAGAAATGCCCCTAAAGTTTCCCAAATTCCCCAGTAAAACCCACATGAGGAGTTCCACATGGGCTGTGACTCCCAGTGCTGCCCATGATCTGACAGCGAGCTCTCCTCAGTGTCCCTACTGCATTAATTTTGCAGGACTACACGGATTTGGGAAAATATTTCCTGTGATGCTGTCAGATCCTCTCTACTTGGAGTTTCTGAGAATAAAATCCTGTTTGCTTATAAATTTGTGATGGGATGGAATGCCAGACCAGGTCAGATGGAAGGCTGGAGGAGGATGCCTGACCTGTCCTTGCTCCCAAACCAAACAGAGCGGATGAGCCCCGCTGGGTCAGGGTGCTTTTCAATATCCTGGGAGGAGAGGGCAGCACAACCCTGGGCCTGGATGGGGCTGGGAGTCTGGGAGTGGTGTCCTAGGAAAGCCCTGGATGGAGTCAGGAATCCTCACCCTGCCTCCTGCTGCACAGACAGACCTCACACATTCCTCACAAAACTCCTTTACTGGACAGCAGGAACACCTGGAATCCAGCAAACACAGCAGCTCAGGCTCTTCCAAGAGTCACGTTTTCCAAGAGGGCAGAGCCTGATCCTGCCCTTGAGCTGGGAATTATCCCCCCTCACAGTCTGAGCAGCAATCAGAGGTGATGGAATTTGCGCATCCAAGTGAAAGCAGCCAAACGTGCTCTGCATCCCTCAGCACAATGCCAGGAAGGGAGAGGGATGCTTCCTGTGAGAAAAGCCATGGATAATCCCTGCCAGCCAGCCAGAAGCCCCCAGACTTTTATTTTTATAAACCTGGGGGGAAAATGAAAGCCTTGGTAGAGCTGGAAGGAATTTAAATCCAGGTGAGGCTTCCCTTTGGTCTAAAGCTACAATCAAAACTCTGCACCAGGGCTGGTGTTTGCAGGGATTTCACCATGCAGGCAGCTCTGAGAGCTCAAAGGGAATCATCAGTTTCTGGACCACCTAACCCCAACCATGGAGTCCCAGAATCCCAGACTGCTTTGGGTTGGAGGCGTGCTTAAAACTCACCCCATTCCTTGGGCAGGGACACCTTCCATGACCCCAAAATTCTTCAAGCTCCAGTGTCCAGCCTGGCCTTGGGCACTGCCAGGGATCCAGGGGCAGCCACAGCTGCTCTGGCAATTCTATTCCAGCCCCTGCCCACCCTGCCAGGGAACAATTCCCAATTCCCAATCTCCCATCCAGTCCTTCCCTCTGGCAGTGGGATCCATTCCCCGTGTCCTGTTCCTCCATCCCTTGTCCAAATTTTGGCACCAATCACTACAGAAAGAACAAAGGAATCTGCTCAAAAACAAACAAAACCAGAATTTCCTCTGAACACCTGTCCATGGGAGATGTCTGGAGCTGAGCAACTCAACAGATTTTCCTCCAAATAGCCCAAAATCCCCATGGGGCAAGTGGATCTTTGCCCTTTTTTTATTTCCTTCTGATTAAAAGGAGAAGTTTCCCCCACAGCAACACATTGCAGTGCAATGAATGTTTTCAGGAGGAAACTGGGACAATTCCCCAATAAAACCCCAGCTCTGCCTGTTCTCTTGGACACACACGTGCCCAATCCGGATTGCTTCTTTTCCCAAGGAAAAACCTGCCACTTTTAGCCTCTCAGAAACAAATCTGTGTTCAGCTCTGACCTTTCTTGCTGTGCACCAGCTCTCCGGGGGCTGTGCTCCAGTGCCTGAGGCTGCTATTCCTGCCGGGCTGTTATTTCGGAGTGACACTGCTCCTCAGCCAGGAATAGCTGCAGGACCCGGAGCTGCAGGCTGAACTCCCTGCTGGGGCTTTCCTGCACCTCCAACAAAGCTGTCACCCATGCCACCCCTGCCACGGATGGGGCTGGTGAAGAGGTGGAAGTGTGAAGAGAAATCTTGAGTTTTCAGCGCTGGGTTCAGCTGCAGAGGGAGCTGCCAGGAAATCAGGCTGTGCTCCCAAAGCACTGGGATGGGATGTGGAACCACTGAGGGGTAACCACATCACCCGGGTGTCACCTCTGCCACCACGCTGCCTGCCTGCAGCTGGAATTTCCTGTATTTATGGATCTGAGCTGCATTTGTGGCACTGGGGGCTCCACCTGCCGTGTCCCCCCAGCCACGGAGGACATCCCACGCCTTCCTCCCTCCCAGCACGGAGGGCCTGGATTGCACAGGGAACTGAGAACGTTCCAGCACCTCTATTTGTGGGTCTGCTGCTGGTTTGGGACCTGCAGGTCGGGCTCTGAGCCGTGGGGACAGCCAGGACTCCCTGCCAGGGCCTCCCGTGGACTCACATCCAGCAGCCACAGCCCCTGCAATCCAACCACACCTTCCAGCACCAGCTCATCCCAGGGGCCTTTCCCCGTGCAAACCACATCCCCTGGCTCTGCCATTCCTTAATTTCGTACATTAATGGTCCCCATCATTTTTAAAATTCAACTTAGAAATACCAGCAATGCCAAAAACATGGAGAATCTCACAAGAAGAAACAAATTTCTTGATAAAACTGATACCTCCCCAAAATGCCACCTCCTGGGCCCCTTGGCCAGGGCCACCACCCCTTCCCTCCTTTTCCCAGCATCCCACACAGCCCTGTCCTCATGGATGCTGAGGATGAGGTTCACAGCTCTGCCAAACCCTACTCCCATGGGATGTGCTCCAATGAAATTATCAAAGAGAATAAAACCCAGACCTTTAAAGGCAAAATTCTGAAGTTCTCTACAGGGGAGTTTTCAAAGTGAAGCCTCTTCCCTTCAAATTCCTTTTGTGTGGAAAATTTTGCCATGATTTTTTTTTTTTTTTGGCCATCCAAACAAATGTTGCCCCAGATTTTGGGCCAGTTTCCTTTTGGGAAGTCCTAGAAAAAGTGGCCATGTTCAAACAAGACCCTGGCTGAAGGAGGTGGGGTCTCCTCTGGCCAGGATGTTCCAGGAGAGCCCCCAGGAGAGCAGATATGGATCCCTCAGTGCTGGATCCAGGGAAGGAGCCACATTTTCCCAGACGAACTCCCAGTGTCCCACCCCAGGAAGCAAATTCAGGCCCCTCTCTAACATTCCCAAGCCTGTGCCCACAGCAGGGGCACATTTGGGGTACAACTGGGGCTTTGTGCCACTTCCCCCCTCCAGAAGTGTCCCAGCACCTCCCTGGGGAATGCCACGTCCACTTTTCTCATGGATAACCTGACCAAACCAGCCCCAGCTGGCCCTGGGCTGAGGCATTGGCACAGTGCAGGTTTTATGGACAATGGGAAGGATCCTTTAGCCTGAAATAAAAGCAGTGCCTCCTGCAAGCCCCACAGGTCCCCAGGGCTGGTTCCAGACTTTGGGAATGCAGAGAGCCCAGCACCAGCCTGGCACTAATTATCATTCTCCATGCTTAAATCATCAGTTTTGCTCATCTGGCTTCCAGAGAAATTGTTGTTTTAATGGGAACTGGAGGTGCTCAGCACATTCCAAACATAAATCCCAGACTGTTCTGCACCAAAGCGGGACGAGTGAGGTCTGTGGGGGCCTGTGCATCTCCTCCTGTTCTGCAGCAGGTGATAAACATTGCTAATTAAAATAGTTTATAATTGTCTCCAAAAGGTTAAAAATGCTGGAGCACAAAATTTGGACTTTTCCTGACTAAACTGTACTTTTCTCCCCCGGCTCCCCGGGCCGTCTCCATGGCTACCAGGAGATCGCTGGGCTGCCTGTGCTAATTGATTTCCAGGAAGGAATGATTAATAAAGAACAACAGAGTCTCCCTCTCTGGCAGGGCACTTCTCCCAGCAGCCTCTTCCTTTTCCCCTGGGAGCACATGGACTCCAGAGGCAGATCCAGGCCGGGCCATAAATCCCAGCCCAGCAACACCTGGGATCCCCCCCCAGGCTGCAGGGATAAAAGGAATGGGAACCCTGCACTGGAGAGGAGAGTTATGGCTGGTAGAAAAGAGATTGGATCCCAGCCCTGCACTCTTCCCATTAATCCGTCACACTCGCCTTGCCATGGATTAAATTGCATTCCTGGAAAGCAGAGCCCTGGGTGTCAGAGCAGCCCAGAGAGAAAATGATTGTGCTCTGCTTCCTCCCTGAGCCTGGAGCCAGCCAGGCGTGGAGGGAAAGCTGCACCCTCAGCCTGCTACCCCTGCACCCTGCCATCCTTGCACCCTGCCATCCTTTAATCCTGCCATCCCTGACCCTGCCACCCCTGCACCCTGCCACCCCTGCACCCTGCCATCCTTGCACCCTGCCATCCTTTAATCCTGCCATCCCTGCCATCCCTGCCATTCTTTAATCCTGCCATCCCTGACCCTGCCACCCCTGCACCCTGCCACCCCTGCACCCTGCCATCCTTGCACCCTGCCATCCCTGACCCTGCCACCCCTGCACCCTGCCATCCTTGCACCCTGCCATTCTTTAATCCCGCCATCCCTGCCATCCCTGCCATCCTTTAATCCTGCCATCCTTTAATCCTGCCATCCCTGACCCTGCCATCCCTGCACCATGCCATCCCTGAACTCTGCCACCCCTGCACCCTGCCATCCTTGCACCCTGCCATTCTTTAATCCCGCCATCCCTGCCATCCCTGCCATCCTTTAATCCTGCCATCCTTGCACCCTGCCATTCTTTAATCCCGCCATCCCTGCCATCCCTGCCATCCTTTAATCCTGCCATCCTTGCACCCTGCCATTCTTTAATCCCGCCATCCCTGCCATCCCTGCCATCCTTTAATCCTGCCATCCTTGCACCCTGCCATTCTTTAATCCCGCCATCCCTGCCATCCCTGCCATCCTTTAATCCTGCCATCCTTTAATCCTGCCATCCCTGACCCTGCCATCCCTGACCCTGCCACCCCTGCACCCTGCCATCCCTGCACCATGCCATCCCTGCCATCCCTGACCCTGCCATCCCTGACCCTGCCCTGGGAGAGGGCCATGGACACCTGAACATCTCAGGGGTGCCTTTTTCAGCCAGCTCTGCCACACAGAAACCAAAACAATGTCAAAATCCCATTATTTTGCCTTAATCCTTCACCAGGATGTTGGACAGTGCTCCCCAGAGCTCCAGGTTTTTATTTATTTAATTTCCCCCTCCAGGTGATGACATTTGATACAAAACTTTAATCTGCATTTCAGCATCATCTTACATAGAAAAGCAAAGGAAAATTTGGATGAAGATTCCACGGGTGCCTGAGCCCTTCATGCAAGATTTAAAGCACTCCCGAACAGCTCCGAGCAGAATTGATTCCTGAATGAACTCCTGGCAGTGGAACTGCACGTGCTCCATCTCTGCCCCGGGCTCTCCGTGCCTGCCTCGTGCCAGCCCTGCAGAGCTGACAGGGACAAACCCAGGCTGTGTGTGCCAAAAGTGCCTCTGGAGAGACTCGGGGAATCCTCATCGTGCCCCTGAGGGCTCGACAGGCAGATCCAGACTCGGTGTCCCAGCGATCCAGGGAAATGCCCTGGGATGAGAGCGGGGGCAGTGGGACAGCAGGGGCTCCCCAGGCTCCCACCCGAGCATCCATCCCCGCAGCTTCCAGCCGGCCTTTCCCTGCGGGTTTGCTCCCCCGGGCCACGAGCAATTCCCAGCCTGGGGCTCAGCTGCTCCCAGACCTGCTCCAAGCACGGGCCCAGGCTCAGCCCCTCACAGAATTCCCTTGGGATGCCCTGGGATGCACTGGGAGCAGCCGGATCCCATCCCTGCCAGACTGGGAATGCTGTGACGCCCCCAGGCTCAGCCCCTCACAGAATTCCCTTGGGATGCCCTGGGATGCACTGGGAGCAGCCGGATCCCATCCCTGCCAGATTGGGAATGCTGTGACACCCCCAGGCTCAGCCCCTCACAGAATTCCTCCGGGAGCAGCCGGATCCCATCCCTGCCGGGCTGGGAATGCTGTGCTCAGCCGGGAGCAGCCCGGGACGGGTTTGGAATCTCCGGGACGCGTTTGGAATCTCCGGATCACGCCGTGCAGCGATCCCAGCGGGACCTGGGCAGTGCCCGGCCGGGTTCCCCGTCCATTTTCACCGCTCCCTCTCCGGCCTGCCCTGGAGCTGGCCCCCGGGCTCGTCCCTTTCCCAGGGGCGCTGGGAGCAGCAGGGCAGCCCGGAGCGCAGAGGGGAGCAGCTTCCCCCGCGCCGCTCGCACGTTCCACCTCGGACTTTACACCTGGTGCAGCCCTGCCGCTGTAAACCTGCTGGGATTTCAGCCCCAGTCCCCGATTCCCAGCTGCAGGGATCGCCCCTCCCGCAGGAGGCTCCTGCAGGGTGCGGGAGCAGCCAGGTGAGAGCCCCGTGCTCCCCAAACAGCGCTTGGTAACACAGGAGAAAATCAAAAGCGGCTTTTGGGCTCCTTGCCAGGCTGCCCTGGGCTCCTGGCGAGCCGGAGTGCACATCAATCCGAATAAAAGATGAGGGAGCTGGGCCGTGCCTCAGCCAGCTCGGAAACACCGCGTTATTGATGCACATCCCCGGCACTCCTGCAGGGATTAAATAATTAGGGGGAGAGATTAAAAATTACTCCAAACGAGCAGAATTTTTAAGCTCTCCCTCCTCCCCTACCTGTGCTGGCTGGGAGGGTTTTTTTAATCATGGATTTTTGAAAAAGGTGGCAAAATGAAGTGTGGCAGCAGAATAAATAATGTTTTTTGCAACAGAAACAAAGCACATTTGGGCAGGTTTGGGTGAAGAGGAGCGGGTGTAGCTCCTGGACATGAGCTGGGGCCTCAGCCTGGGAAGTGCAGCCACAGAATCTCCTGACTCTGCCATTCCTTGAACCTTGTGGCACACTCATATTTCCCATATTTTTAAAAATACAGCTTAGAATAAGCAGCAATGCAAAAAATCTGGAAGATCTCACAGCAAGGGACAAATTTCCTGACAAGACAATATTTCTGGATAAAATGGGTGATTTCCAACAGCCACTGGGGATGGATCTGGACTTCCAGGATGTTTGAAAATTATTAATAAACAACTAATTAATAAAGAACCTCTGGATTGTGGCAGAGCATTCCCAGAGCACATCCCTACTGCTCACATATTAAATGGATAAATCACTTTTTTCCTAAAGAAGACCTTTTAGACCTGCTCTGAAAAAAGAAATTTTTACATTGAACAAGTAAATATTTACAGCAACTTTTTTTTTTCCACAGTATTTTTATGCACAACTCCACCTGTGAGCTGCAAAAGCAATTCCAAAAGGAATTCCATGTTTATACAGGGGGAAAGCAGCAGCTTCCTGATAAACCCACGGAGCAGCCAGGCTGGGATAAACGGAGCACTCAGGTACTGATCCAAACCAAAACATTTGGGGAATTTAGGAACTGGAATTTGACCCTAATTTCCTTTTCACCCACCACAAAAGGGAAATAAAGAGGCAAAATTAGAATGTGTTTGCTACTACATTTCAACCTGTCCTTTTCTCATGGATCCCTTCTGCTGTTGAATTCCTGAGCATAGAAAGTCCCCAAAAAGGTGACTCCAAAAGTGACTCCAAAAGCTGAGTGTGTTGTGCCTGACAGAATTTGGGCCTTTACTCCTTTAAAACCTGAAAGTGCCCCACTGCCTTTTCACCTCCAAAATGCCATCCCAGGCCAGAACAATTCCCAGTTTTTGGGAGACTGGAGCGCCCCAGCTCTGGGGCAGGAGCTGCTCCCACCCTCACCTCTCCCCTGTCAGCTCTGCCTCCCAAAGGCAGCCCCGACCCGGGGACAACCTGTCCAGCACCAGGAATCCCGGGAATGGGTGCATCCCGGGCTGGGGAGTGGCACCCAGAGCCACCTGCACGGGGTGTTTGGCACCAACCCCGACCCTGCTGCTCCCCAGAGCTCCGGGCCAGCTCACCCCATTCCTGCAGGACAAACACAGCCCACGGAATCCCTGGATTTCCCCCTGAGAATTCCCACACGGGGCAAACTCAGCAGCAGCATCCCCGCTCCGAGGTACAGCCTGTGAATGATGGGATGGCAGCGGCTGTGCCAGAGCTGTGACCCCGGGGCTGGCACGGCAGCAGCTGCTCCCACCCTGCTGGGAGCCTGGGACTGGGATAAAACACGTGGGATTCCTTTGGGTAAAACAGCCGGGACTGGGATAAAACACCCAGGATTGGGATAAAACACCTGGGATTCCTTTGGGTAACACACCCAGGATTGGGATAAAACAACCTGGATTGGGATAAAACACCCAGGGTTCCTTTGGGTAAAACAGCCAGGATTGGGATAAAACAACCTGGATTGGGATAAAACAACCTGGATTGGGATAAAACACCCGGGATTCCTTTGGGTAAAACAGCCAGGACTGGGATAAAACACGCAGCATTCCTTTGGGTAAAACACACGGAATTCCTTTGGGTAAAACACCTGGGATTGGGATAAAAACACCCAGCATTCCTTTGGGTAAAACACTCGGGATTCCTTTGGGTAAATCACCTGGGACTGGGATAAAACACCTGGGACTGGGATAAAACACCCGGGATTCCTTTGTATAAAACACCCGGGATTCCTTTGGGTGAAACACCCAGCATTCCTTTGGATAAAACACCCAGGATAAAACACCCGGGATTCCTTTGGATAATGGGTCTGGCTGGAGCACCAAACAAACAGCCGGGCACTGGGTGCTTTTTGCTGCCCAGCTGGGCTGGGATCCTGAAGCACTTTTCCTGAATTTTCTGGGCTGGTTTTGGTGCCCTTGCCCAGCGAGGACTCAGTCCTGGAGATGCCCTGGCCCCATGGCCCAGGCTCTGCACTTGGAAGTCCTGGCCCTGCTCCAGGATGGAGAGAGGATATTCCAGGATGGAGAGGGGGATAATTCAGGATGGAGAGAGGATATTCCAGGATGGAGAGGGGGATATTCCAGGATGGAGAGCAGGATATTCCAGGCACGACCTGCAGCCAGGGTGAGGGCAGGCTCCGTGCAGCAGGGATGTGATATGTGTTCAAATTTGCTGCCCGGCACAGATTAGATCTGAACGAGGTCCTCAGGATGGATTTATCCCCCAGATCTGCTCGCCTGGGAGCCAGGAAGGTGCTGCCGGGCCAGGAGGGTCAGGGCAGAGGCAGCTCTGATGTCTCTGATATCTCACACCTTTTTTATCTGCACTCTCATTGCCCACAGGCTGCCAGAACTCCCCTTGCTTTCCTCAGCCCCTCCTGCCCAGCTCTGGGCTCTCCCTTGGATTTTCTCACAGGTTGGAGGGATCAGGGACTCCCCTTGGAGCCTGAGGCAGCTCTGACAAGCCCTTGTCACAGCTGGGATTTAGGCACATCAGCAGCACAGAAGGTTTTTTATTACATCTTCCCAAATATTCCACTGCAGAGCACGGAGAGCCTCTCGCAGGGAAGTTCAGCAGCAGGAGGGAGGAGAGCAGCAGCTCCTGGCTCAGGGCCTTGCAGCCCACCCTGCCCTCGGGATAGGGGCAAAGGATCTCCCAGAGCTCTGCCAGACACCAGGAAAGGAAAACCCAAACACGGCGACGTAAAGCTGGGGATATTGTGCAGGCACAGCAAAGTGGTTTTGCTTTAATTTGATTTTCTGCAGCTCCAGGGACGCTGGGGGGCCATCCCAGTCTCTGTTGTGACACAAGGAAACAAAGCAGTTCCACGCTTCCATCTGAGGAACGAGACAGAGGAGTTGCAAACAGCAATTCCCCTCCCCAGAACCCATGAAACACGGGATAAATGGGTGTTAATCAGGGAGGGATACGGGCTTTTCTAAACAGCCTCTGCACAGCCTGTGCCGCTGCCTGAGCCCTCCAGGCTCCCTCCAGGGAGTGCCCTGGCTGGGCTGGGGGTGAGCCCGGGCTCGGGGAAGGTGGCCCCGGTGTCCCCCTGCTGCACCCAGCCCCTGAAGACATCCCAGCCCCTCCCGGAGCAGCTGCTGCCTTCGGGTGCAGCCGGAGCCCCTCCCGGGACACTGCAGGAGCTGTCCAACATCTGCTCCATCCCGGGACACTGCAGGAGCTGTCCAACCCCTCCTGCTCCATCCCGGGACACTGCAGGAGCTGTCCAACCCCTCCTGCTCCATCCCGGGACACTGCAGGAGCTGTCCAACATCTGCTCCATCCCGGGACACTGCAGGAGCTGTCCAACATCTGCTCCCTGCTCCATCCCGGGACACTGCAGGCTCTCTCCAGCACCTCCTGCTCCATCCCGGACACTGCAGGAGCTGTCCAGCATCTCCTGCTCCCTGCTCCATCCCGGGACACTGCAGGAGCTGTCCAGCATCTCCTGCTCCCTCCAGGCTCCCTCCTGCTCCGTTTGCCTTCTCCCTGCACCAAACCTCCACAGCTTCTCCTTCCACCACCTCCTGCCCCACCTGGTGTCCTCCCGGCATTTTTGGCTCCTCAGAGGAGTGGCTGGGTGGTTTTGTTGAGCTGGACCCATCTGCTGCCCCAGGAGCAGCTGTGTCACTGGGTTTGGGGGCAGGGAAGGGCCAGGAGCGCTCCAAGGCCAGAGCTCTGCCCCACACAAGCCTTTCAGGATCCCAAATCCCTTGTGACTTTAGGGAACTTCAGGCACAGGACGCAGCAGTCACCTGCCATGGCAGCACCCTCCAGGTTCCGTGCTCCTTCCAGAGAGCTCCGTGCTCCTGCAGGGCTGGCACAGAGTGGCCTGGAGGAGCCGGGGCTGCTGCTCCCCTCCTGCCTTCCCCTGCCTCAGCCCGCTGCTGAGGCCCCGGAGATGCCAGTGGGAGTGACAAAGCCTTGGGATTCTCTCCAGAAACCCAGATTTCCTGGCGTGGGCCCAGGAGGGAGCACACAGCAGGGCCTGGCTGTTCCTGTGCCAGCTCCCGGGCTGTGGGAGCATCCCTGGCATCAGCAGGGCCATCCCTGACCAGCACACCCCCAAATCCCTCCCAGAGCTGCTCCTCACCCCACAGCCTCCCTCTCCAGCCTGGAGGAAATCTTGGAAGAGCAGGAGAGGGGATGGCTCTGAGCTGCCCTACTTTAATGCTATTTTTGAGAACATTCCCTAAATTCTGGGACTCTGGCACGATCCCTGAGGCTTCCCCACATCCAGGATGCCACCACACCAACCCACTGCTGACCCTCAGCTGTGCTGGGATTATTTTGCTTTAAAACCACAAACCCCCCCTGATTTTAATACATTCAAGGAGAGCTGTAACTAAATCTCCAGAGCTCCCACGTACAAGGGTGTCTATTCAAGTGAGACAAAGTTTTGCAATTCAAAACCCATTTCTTCCCAAGATTCCTTCTCCAAACCCTCAAACAGTGGCCAAACACTACAGAGTTTCAGTGCAGAATCACTGTCCATTTGGAATGAAATCACTTACAGTCATTAAATCTTCCTATTTTAGCCACACATCCATTGAAAGGCAGCATCAAAAGGAACCAAATTTGGTTCAGCTTCATTATGGACAAGCTCCAAGTGCAGTGAGGTTTGTGTTGCCTTTCTGGAGGTGGCAGCTTCTCAGCCCTGGAATGGCAAATGAAGAGCACAACCTTGTTTCAGAAGGTTTTCTGCAGGTTTTAAATAGCCTGGCAGGAATGCAGCCTGCAGCTCCTGAATACCAATGCACAGCTCTGCACCTCCCCAGGGCTCAGCACAGGGCCAGCACCCTCCCATCCAGCCAAAATCACATTTCAACCAAACGCCACAGCCCACTCAATGTACCCAGATTAATCCAATGCTTCGCCGATTTCCTACTTCAAAATTAAAGAAAGCTGTGCTTGCCTAAAATAACCCCAGAAAAGGCAGCTGTGCAGCAGCCTCTCATTTCCCCATTTTCCTTGGAGCAACCATGGAATCCCAGACTGCTTTGGGTTGGAAAGAACCTTAAAACTCATTTATTCCACCCCTGCCACGGCAGGGACACCTCCCACTGTCCCAGGCTGCTCCAGCCTGGCCTTGGGCACTGCCAGGGATCCAGGGGCAGCCCAGCTGCTCTGGGAATTCTATTGCAGGGCCTGCCCACCCTGCCAGGAACAGTTCCTGCTCAGAATGGAGAAGCCCCTTTCATTGGTGCTCGGCTCTGATGGATGTGGCACAAAGGGACAACCCTTCCCTGGGCAGTTACAGTCCAGCCCTTCATGGTTTGGGGTTTTACTTTAAGGATTTCTCTTTAGTTCCTGATTTTTGGGTGAACGTTTAGGAGGTGTTCCCAGCTGTGCAGGGAACCCAGGTGCAGGAGCAGCCTGGGGACAGGATCCCTGCTGGGACAGCAGCCAGACCCCAGCGCCAGGGCCCTGAGCCACAGCTGCAGCAGCTCCAAAGGGAAGGCACCAAACACCCCAAACCCAGCTGCAGAGCTGAGCCAGCACTGCCAGGTGCAAATTCCTCTGGCTCGGGCACCCATCAGGGCCAGGAGAGACTCTGGGGTGTGCAGGGTGCCCTGAGCCACGGCAGGATCACTCCTTCTGTGATCATTAATAACATTAACTGATCTGTTTGCCATGAGCACGCCCAATAGCTGCTCCTGAGAGGAATGAAACTTTCCATTGTAAGGAAAGCCCAGAGCCCTGCACGTCTGCATCCAAGCACACCTGAGAACAGAGCCCATGGGGGGAGAAATCCTCCTGGTTTAAAGTGTGACATGGATTTAAAAAATACAATTTCTCCTCTCCCTGCAAAGCCCAGCAGCCTTCAGGCCACACCACCCAACACCCCCCACTTGCTCTGTGCTAATCAAATAAAAACACAGCTTTAACAGGGAAAAAATGACATTTTTCCACCTGCTGGTTGTCCCCCAGCCAGATAAACCCTCCAGATCTCTTTCTTGGGAGACAAGCAAAACAATAACAATAATCCAAAGCAACACTTCCATTCTTTCCATTTAATCAGCTCAGATTTGCTCTCACAGCCTCCCCAGACAAGCAGTGGGGCTTTTAATGGATGCTTAATATGTCAAAGCCGTGTATTTTTAATTAAAACACTGAGTTTGACATCCTGGGTGATCCACTACCCACACATCTGACTAATACACTGTCTCCAGACCAGCTGAAGAGATAAAACTCACTAAAATAACAAAAGCAGCTTTTTTTTTGTTTAAATCCAAGCACAAAAGAGCTTTTCACAAAGCTGGGCAGTAAGCACCCATTACTGGTGTCTCCCACTGGGGCTTTTCCCCTTAGCAAGGTGGCCTTGCCCCAGCACACGTTGTGGAAAAAAGGGATTGCCAGGAGCATCAGGAAAATCCAGTTTGTGCTTCTCCAGTGCCCTGGCAGCTGAGCAGAGCACAGCTCTGCCTGTGAGACTGGGGGAACTCAAGCAGTGGTGTGCCTCAGGAAGGAAAAGCCAAGACTAAATCCATGGATGAGCTGCCATGGCTAAGCCAGCGTGCCCAGCTTTATCCCAGAGTTGCTCCAGGGACAGGGATGTCAGCAGCCCAAGCAGCCCCTGGCACTCACCCCCATCTCTGCAGAGCTGGCAAGGGCAGAAGGCTCCTCCCCAGGCAGCATTCCCTCTGTGCACTCCCAAACTTGGCCAAGCAGCCAAGGAAAGCTCTGCCCTTGGCAGGGAGAGAGGGCAGAATTCCAGAGGCTGTAAGGAAAGCTGGGAGCCACAACCAGGGGACAAAATCATGGGTTAGTAGGAAATGGAAATTTCCCCCATTAGGTAGAAAAATCCAGTTTGTTTCATCAGCAAAATATTTTTTACCTGGTGGGGGAAAAAAATCAGGGGCGACAATAAGAGATGAAGTTCTGAGGGGAAGATGGAAAACCAGGATATCATTTATGGATCCCAAGGAAAGTTAATTCAGTGCCACCTCAGGGGCTCACACTCAGCTGCCACAGTAACACAGGGCTGAAGGTCCGAGGGGTGAAACATTTATTGGGCACCCCAGGAAAAACACCCCACAGGTAAGGGGTGACAAAGGGGACATGAAGTTTCCACAGCCAGAAGGTTCAAGGGTCAATTTTCCAGCAGTGCTGTCAGCCCCACAGCAGGGAATGCCTGTGGAGATGGGATTTACCTTCTGGAGGAGTTTTAGCTGAGGTTTGGGTGGAAAGCTCCCTCCTGGGAGGATTGCAGTGTCCATCCCAACCAAGTGTTCTCATGACAGCAGGGAAAATGGGAACACTGCATTCCTTTATCCTACTGAAGACAATTCCTTTTGTTATTAATGTCCATAATTACTTCTATTTCTTTCTCATGACTGATAAATAGTTTAATAATATTTTTACTCATAATTAAATCAAGAAAAAAGAGATTTGGACAACAGAGGAGCTGATTTTTCTGCTGAAAAGCATTTTAGGGCCCTGGAGCTGCTGCAGGGCTGGAGCCCCTCTGGAGCCAGGCTGGGAGAGCTGGGGGGGCTCCCCTGGAGAGGAGAAGGATCCAGGGAGAGCTCAGAGCCCCTGGCAGGGCCTGGAGGGGCTCCAGGAGAGCTGCAGAGGGACTGGGGACAAGGATGGAGGGACAGCACACAGGGAATGGCTCCCACTGCCAGAGCTGGTGCAATAAAGAAAATTCAATATTTTGAGATGCCACCATTGCCCACAGTAACTTGTCTGACCAGGAATGGGGAATTCACTCCACAAATATCAGCAGGGAATGACTACCTGGGATGCACCACTCAGGAAAACAAGGGGAAAGAACTGGAATTAGTGTTACAGAGGAGTTGCCAAGTATTTAAAACCCTCTTTTGCCTGAATTTGTATCTTTATGTGGGCTTGAGAGACTGTCTAGGATGGCTTTGCTTGATTTGTTCCTTCTTTTATCCTTAAAATATCAGGAATGCCAATATTAGCCCGGTTTTCAACACAAGTCTTGAATTCTTTTTAAGCCAAGCCTTAAGGAGAGATGTTGGATTTTTAGCAAAGCTTTCCTTCCTCTGAAATGTTAATTAGCATCTGAAGTGGAGAAATTAGGGAAAAAAGGCAAAAAGCAGCAAACCTTGATATTTCCCTCTCAACTTCCCTTTCAAGTCCAGAGTTTTCACTCCCTTTCTTCTTGAAACTTTATCTGCACACGTTTTCCCAGGTTTTTGTAGATCACACACCTCAGAAGTTTAAAATAAATACAGTTCAGCCCCTGAAAGTTCCTTTTCAGCTATCAATATCTCCCCCATTATCTGCTCTCACATGAGGGAGCTGGCAGAACCCTTTCTGAGATATCTAGAAATTAAATAAGCCGGAGAACACATTTCTCACTTTTCCCCTGATTTGTCACCATGCACATCCACTCTGCCAGCCTCCTGCTTGGAACTGCACCATGAATTCCTGCAAAGCCCCCTTGGAATGCTGGCCTTTCAAGCTGGGACCTGGCCCTTGTAGGGACAGGGCAACTTCAAACTACCTCTTCAACCTAAAACCTCCTTGTGGGACTGTCCAGCAGCAGCGAGAACAGCAAGAAGCAGGAGTGTGTTCTAAAGGAAAGGCAGAGGGCTGCCAGGGCCCTTTCACCTGCAGGAGCTCGAAACATCCGCAGGGCAAAAATTCTGGCTCCTCCCCAAGGCCCGGAGCAGCTCCAGGCTGGAGAGGAGCAGCAGCAGAGACCTGGGGCTGGGGACACGCTGCCTCCCATCCTGCAGCTTTCCAGGGAAAGTCTTCTTCTGGAAAGCTTCATTCTCCTCATCTGAAGGTCGTGCTCACATGGGACACCACTAATACTGTGTTTCTGTGTTTGTTTTATTTTTGTTTGTTTTGGTTTTGGCTTTTTTTTTTTTTTGTTTTTTTTTTTTGTTAGGGTTGGGATTGAAAGTGTTTGAGACGGTATTTTGTGTTTGGACACAGATGTTTATTATTTTTAATTTATATTAGAGTTTTACAAGTTGTGAGTTTTACGGTATTTTACTAAAAAGTTATAAAATGGCTTCGTATTTATCTTTACAAGGTCTTTTAAGGAAAAACTAAGAAATAATACTTAACTTATTTTTACTTTTAACTTAATGACTAATCACTCATGTCTCGTAACGTGGACTTTTTTGTTTGATTACAAAATACCACCCAAACCCATGAAGAAGAAGGTAAAGAAGAAGGACGAGCTTCTGCTTTAAAACTTTTATCTTGTTTTATATATATATTACTGTATTTTAAAACTTTAAACTCTTTTTTATTATATGAAATGATACACTTTTAATTAAACTACACACCTACAATCTTATTGTTTTGATTTAATTTTGGAAGTTTTTTCTACGGCCTCAGGTCAAATGTAGTGTTCTCTTGAGGGTCTGTGTCTTTCAACACAGAAAGTTTAAAATTCTCAGTATCTAGGGCTCTAACACACCAGGACAGGATTTGGGTCCAGGGAGATGAGGCTGCTCTGGCCTAAGTGAGCCCAGCTCACCCAAAGCCACCGCAGCTCACAGAGAGGGGCAGCTGGGCAGGCAGGAGCAGCACGGGCCTGCCTGGAGCCTTCCCACGGAGCCAGCCCTGGTGCAGTGAGGTACAGAAGTTATAAAGACAGACCCGATAAGATCAGCCGGCTCTCCTGGAACCAGGGGCTGGCCCTCTGCAGGTTCCCTGTGCAAGCAGTCCTGGTGTGAGCAGCTGGTTAACACAACAATCTATTCCTGGGTGAACAGCAGCCTGTACCTCTATAGACTGGGTTTAGATAGGAAAATGAGAACTGTTCTCACAAACAACTTCCCTACATGTACACACTGAGAGTTCGAGTGAGCAATCAGCCCAGGGTAACAGCTTGTTATTAACCAACAAAGTAATTAGCAACAAAGCTCCTGACCAATGGAGTCACACACAGGGCTGTACAACGGTATAAGAAGGAGTTCTGTGAATGCAGAAGGGGCTTTTCCCACCATGAGGAAAAGGGAGCCTGAGTGATTTATTCCCTGACTTTATCCCGACCCAGACTCGCTCCCGGGTGGGTCACACGGGCAGCTCCCACCACCTGGGCTCTGCAATTTGATTTCCCCCCAGTCTGTGCCAGACTCCCCGGGGCTGGAGATGCCTGTCCCTGTGGGGTGGCTGGCAGCTCCCACAGGCCAAGGTGCCAGCACCAACCACATCCCCAGCCCTTGGAGAGGCTCACTGGGCATCCCAGAGCCTGGAAATGCTTATTCAGGCTGGTGGCACAGGCTCAGCACGTTCCAAGGGTGGACACGGCCACGTGGAGAGGGCTGGGATGTGTGGGTGAGCCCTGGGGCTGCTGGACAGGGCACAGCTTCCCCCAAACCCACTCTGCAGCTCCCAGGGAGAGAAATTCCATCTGGGATCTGCCTGTCCTCCGTCAGCTGGAGGGGCAGGACACAGGGAATGGCTCCCCTGCCAGAGGGCAGGGCTGGATGGGATGTGGGGCAGGAATTGTTCCTGGCAGGGTGGGCAGGCCCTGGCACAGGTGCCCAGAGCAGCTGGGCTGCCCCTGGATCCCTGGCAGTGCCCAGTGTCCCAGTGCCTGGGACAGCAGGAGGTGTCCTTGCCATGGAACAGTGCAATGGGATGAGCTTTGGGTCCCTTCCCATCAAACCATTCCAGGACTCCACATATCTCTGCCCTGCAGTAAAATTCATCACTCCCTGCTTGCTGCACATTTCAAAATCCCTTTCCCCTGGGTTTCTCTGGCTGCAGACCCTGCAATCCCACAGCCCCTGGGGCAGCTCCAGCCCCACAAGCCCTGCATGCTCCCTCAGGACAGCCCTGCCACCTCCCACCCCAGGGCTGTGATACATGGCTTTCTCCCCTCGCACAAAGGGAAGGGCCTGGCTGTGCTCTGTTTCACTCCTCGTTTGCTGGGCCTGGATTAAGTGTGGAGATTATTGAACATGTGCTGGTGCTCAATTAATATTTCATTGCTGCTGGCTCCTGTGTGGGCTGCCTGTTCTCCTGGAGTGCTCCAGCACCATGGAAACGTTGGGAGCGATTTTCCCTTAATTGCATGAATGGTTGACAGACAACAGCACAGCACCATGGAATTAAGCCCCGATGGCTGAGGAATTCTCAAGAGCTGCTGCTGCTGGCTTAATTTTGTTTTTAAACCTGGCGACATCTGCTCTTGTCCAGGAGAATTTGTGAAGGCTTCAATGTGATCAGGGAAGGAATCTGTGTGACAGGGAGTGTGTATGCACCAGAGCTTTGACTCACACAGGTGAGCCCCTGAAACTCAGGGAGAATTCCAGCCAGGAAAGAAAATACAAACAAATTTTTAAAAGTGATCAGAAACTAATGAAATGCTCCTTTTCCTTTTAAACTGTACTTTTATGGCAAGTTTAATTCCACAAATAACCACCCCTTGGCTCTAGGAATGCCAGGGAAAGAGTGACTGAGCAACATTATCCAAACCCAGGCAGCTCTAAATCAGCTTTTTGTATTTCTCAGGTTGAAATTGTTCTGTGTCTTGTAGGACAGAGCCCTGGCAATCCCCGAGCATCATTATATAATGAAGCAGGTTTTTGTGAGCAGGGTTTGTGCTGCATGATTCACTCCTGAGACTCCTCGGGATGCAGATTATCCCTGTTCCCAAAGCCAGCAGGGATCACATCAGGAATTTCACTGAACTGCACCAAGTTTTTGCCATTTTATTAAAGCAGACTTTGAAGTGTTACATCCCCAAAGCTGTGGCTGAGGCTTAGCCCCAAATTAAATACCAGTTTAAATCTAATTCAGACCCATTTACTGTTAAGGGCCAGGGCTCCTCTAAAGTTTTCTTGGCAATTCAAACCTCACAAGCTCTAAACTCTTATCAAAATAATTCCCTGATGATTTTAAACAGCACAGATGATAAAGGGGAGGTTGGAGAGCTGGGAGATCACTTGGTCACGGGCCCGCTTGTCTCAGTCTCTGCCAGAACTCTCAAAGAGCCCTAATTTAAGAAAGCAAATTATATTAATTGCATTTATCATTATTATCATGAATGTGCCATCAGAAACTCCCAGTGACATTTGTTTTGGTTTGTTTTTAATATGTTTAAATGAGCTGGATTTGAGCCCAATGCCAATTCTGAACCGAGGTATTGCTGGAATCCTGAAAAATTCCAGTTCTGAGTTTTGACGAAATTGTCTCTGTGGCCATTTTTAAATGCACAGCAGTAGAGCCTGGACCTACTCAGGAGCTCAAACTTCCAGTGTTCAAAAGCCAGGTTTGGGCTCCAAGCCCCAAGCTGGCCCTGAGCACTCCTGGGGCACGGGGAGTCCATCCCTGGGGTACCCATTTCCTCTCCAGGACAGTGCTGATCCCAAGGCTGAACTGCTGATCCAGAGGCTGAACTGCCCACATTCCTTCTACCAAGGAACGTTCAAAGCATTGCCCAGCGTTTAGCTGGTGCTGAGATCAAGACTAAGTGAAATAAGGCCAGCACTCAGTCCTGGAGCACAGGAGTGTTTAACCCCCGAGCAGCCTCATCCAGCCGGGATTCCCAGCCGGGATTTCAGAACTTTCTCAGCTCCTGTGCACAGCCCCATTCACAGCCATGGTCAAGCCCTGCAACCACAGAATCCCGGGATCCCCGAGGCTGGGAAAGCCCTCCCAGCCCATGGAGTCCCAGCTGTGCCCAATCCCCACCCTGTCCCCAGCCCAGGGCTCCGAGTGCCACCTCCGGGGATGGGCACTCCAACCTCCCTGGGCAGCTCCAGTGCCTGACCCCCTTCCATGGGGAAATTCCTGCTGCTGGGCACCCTGGACCTGTGTCCAGCTGCTGTCACCAGCATCCTCAGGGCCTTTCCCAGCTTTCCAGCCCCTCTTTCCCAGCCTGGAGCATTCCAGGGGTTGTTGTCACCCAAGTGCAGGACGCAGCCCTGAGCCCTGTTGTCCCCTGGGTCCCAGCTGGCCCAGTCCCCCTGCAGAGCTTCCCGCAGCTCCAGCAGATCCACACTCCCTCCCAAAACATGGACAAACCTGCTCGGGGTGGTGAGCAGCCCATGGACACCCCTGACAGGGGTTTGTGCCCCAAACCCACACGAGTGGCACTGCAGAGCCCCATTCCCTGGGGCGTGCTCTGGTGGGTAGCTGGGCACGTTTCCCTCAGCCCAGTCACGTTCCCAGCAGTGCACTGCTCCACCCTCCTGGCACAGCTCGCTCTGAGAACGTAGAGCCAGGCTAAAATTAGAGGTGTTGCGAGTGCCTTATCAGGGAAAAAAAAAAAAAATTGGCTGAAAAGAATGGATCTGAGCTAATTCTGGATGGGGCTGGCTGTATTTCCTGTCAGGAGATTGCTCAGCACCCAGCACTGGCTCTGCTGGAGGAGCCTCTCCTGAGACAACATTTGGTGTTTCATCACTTCCCATTCCACCTCAGGTGGAGGAGAGATGTCTCTAACTCACAACCACAAGCCCAGCAGAAGGGAGCCCTCCCTTCCTCCCCTGCAGCAGCATTTGACCCCAGCTCAGGCTGGAGGAGAGCTGGGAGCTCCAGGGCAGGAGGAGGTGACCCCCACCCACCACAGTCCCTCTGCCTCTAACAGTGTGGACAGCAGGTTTTACTGCTCAGAAATACTCACCAGCCCAGAAAGTGGAGCTGGAGAAGAGCCAGGGCAGGGATCTCAGCCTGGCTGAGCACAGGCTGCCACAAGGGCACTCTGGAGGGGGAAGGTGCACTGAGGGCAGGGGCCGAGTGACAGCAGCCAGGCTCCAGGGATGGACACACGTTTATTGGAAACACCAAACGGGCCAACGTGAGCCTCTGGGCCAGCTCCCACCTCCACCACACTACCTGCACGATTTCTCCTCCTTCCAAGGCTCTCTCACTGTTCCAGCATTCTCCCTACCCCGATTTTCCACACAAAGGGCCAAGCCCTTCTCCTCCTCATCAGCTGCCACTGGAACAGTCCTGGAATTCCTTCCTGCTCCCAGTTCATGGTCAGGCAAGTCTCTCAGTCCATCAAAATCTGCTCTGCTGAAATGAAGTTTTTAAAAGTCTATTTAAGTCAAATAACCTCCTCTTGCATGAAGGTCATTTTTAACAACAAGCTCTAACAATTTTAGAACAGCATCTCCTCCTTCGCAGCCAGGGCATATTTATTTTAAAAATCTGTTGGCTAAAAACTGAATAGTTAAAATTGATAGGAAGGAGACCAGCTGATAATAGTGTACAGTGACCTAGAAAAAATTCAAATTACTGCCATTTTTGTCCATAGCTTACAAGCAAATGAAGTACAAAAAACTTGCCAAAGTTGAACTGCACACAATGAATTCAAAGCCCACTCAGAGCAAATGGCACTGGAGGGCTGCTGGGGATGCTGGAGCTGCACTGACAGGTGCCTGATGGAGAGGAGCTGTCAGAGCCTGCTCTGCCCCCAAACACTGAACTTCCCCCGAACTGCCCTTTTTAAAATGCATTTTGAGATGAGATTCCACAGAACTGAACAGATCACACAGCTCCACCTGCACGAGGCTCCACTGCAGCTACACAAGAAGCAGGAACGTGCCAGGAAGATCATGGAATCTTGGGATGGGTTCACAGGGAACCTAAAGCCCACCCAGTGCCACCCTGCCCTGGCAGGGACACCTCCCACTGTCCCAGGTGCTCCAGCCCCAGTGTCCAGCCTGGCCCTGGGCACTGCCAGGGATCCAGGGGCAGCCCCAGCTGCTCTGGCAATTCCATCCCAGCCCCTGCCCACCCTCCCAGGGAACAATTCCCAATTCCCAATCTCCCATCCATGGCTGCCCCCTGGCAGTGGCAGCCATTCCCTGTGTGCTGTCCCTCCATCCTTGTCCCCAGTCCCTCTGCAGCTCTCCTGGAGCCCCTCCAGGCCCTGCCAGGGGCTCTGAGCTCTCCCTGGATCCTTCTCCTCTCCAGGGGAGCACCCCCAGCTCTCCCACCCCTCTGATCACCCTGGTGCCTCCTCTGGAGCTGCTCCAACAGCTCCACGTCCTTCCTGAGCTGGGGAGCAGCATCATCAGGCAGTGTAATTAAATGTAATTAAATTGCACCTGATTTCCTTCCCTGGGGCATAGGGTGAGGAAGAGGAGGCAGTGAAGCCCTCCTGATCTCCTGGCCCTGCTGCTCTGGACCCTGCCTGGCTGCTCCTTCTCCTTGCTGGGGACCAGGAGGGACACAAGGGTGGCTCTGCTTCCTCTGCCATCAGAGGCGAGCTCCATTTCCAAGCAGGACAGAGCCCAGGCCATTCCGAGGTCAGGTTTTACCAATAAAAGTGGCTCCTGCCCCAAAACTAACCCAGGGCACAGCTCAGCTTCCAGAGCCAGACCAACAGGGATGGAGGAGCCCATCCCACACCCCTCATCCTGTTTGGCTGGGTTTTCTTTTGTTTTGGGGTATTCTGGTCAGTGTTGGGTTGGTTTTTGTTTCATTCCTGCTCTAATCCCAGCCTGCAAACACAGCCTGCCCAGGGCTCCTGGATCTCAAGGACATTTCAATTACCTTTTCCCACAGCCTTTGGCTACTTCCCAGCCTTCCAGGAAGGATTTCACAGCATTCTGGAGTCTACAGGTATTTGGCCAAGGAGATCTGGCCTGGATCAGGTGCTCAAGGATCACACACAGCAGCTCCAACCTCCGTCTGCTCCTGGGCATCACTACATTGGCCCCTTCCTTGAGCAGGCAGGCTCCCAAACAAGATATTTTTGGGATTTAAACCTCTGCCAATGGGAATCTGAAATGATCCATTCCTTATAACAGAGCCTAAACCACCTTTTCTCAAACAACAGCTTTAATTTTATAAAATTATACCCAAGACTCAGAGTTCCTAAGTTCTCCTGGAAAAAAGGCTCGCCTCATTTCACCCCATGGGGATAAAGTAGCAGTAAACCACCAAACTCAGGGAGATTTTGGATTCCAAAGCCTGGGAAGCTGGAAAAGCAGCACTGCTGCTCCACACAAATATTGGTGCCACGTTTCTGATGTGCTGACATGAAAACTGCAAGAACGTTTCTCAGGATCAGCCGCAGTCGGTCAGCGGCAGCCCACAGAGCCAGCCCTTCCCACTCCTCCACCTGCTGTAGGAAGAGCTTTTCGGGATTAGGAAAACCACACCACCACCGTGCGGCCGGGACCAAGGACAGCAGCCGGGCAAGGAGGGCACATCCCGCAGCAGGTTCCCAAATCCGCCTGAGGAAAGCCAGATAAACCCAGGCTGCTGCAGGCTGCTCCTGTGCGGAGCAGCGTGTCCCGCTCCAAACTCGGGCCATGGGTTCTGTGCCTGCTCTCACTTTCTGGGGTGCCCTGGAGCTGCTCCCAGCCCTCCTTTTCCAGGTGTCACTGGATCCAAGCCCATGGATGTCCTGCAAAGGTGCCTGTGGCTTTGGGGCGGGGGAACCTCCAGTGCCACGCAGACCCCAGTGGAACTGTAAGGCTGGAGCAGGGGTGGGCTGTGCCCCTGGGGATGCACAATTCCAGACTGGTTAGGGCTGGGAGGGACCTGAAATCCCATTCCAAGGCAGACATCTCCCACCACCCCAGGCTGCTCCAAGCCCCAGTGTTCAGCCTGGCCTTGGGCACTGCCAGGGATCCAGGGGCACAGATTTTCCCCTGGAAATTCAATTCCAGGGCCTCCCCACTGTCCCAGCCAGGAATTCCCTCCCCACATCCCATCTCTCCCTGCTCTCTGGCACTGGGAAGCCATTCCCTGTGTCCTGGCACTCTCTGCCCTCTCCCTCCTTTTCAAAGCCCCACTTGGTTTGGATTTTGGTCCCCTTTTCCCAGGCAGCCACGTGAAAACCAGAGTATTTCCAAAGCTTTCCTTCAAATTGCATTCCATGGACAGGACGGGATGCACAGTTCACAGCCAGGGAATAAGGGAAGCAATTACAAAATTAAACTTCCCAGACACCTGCAGGAATCTGCAGCATTTGAAAAGACCATGGATTATTCCCAAGAACAAAGTGCTTTGTTTTTCCATCCTCCTTCTGCTTTTCCAAGCTGTTTGGATCTTCTAAGCCTTTTGAGTAGCTCTAGAGAAAACTGACTTTCCATTTTTTTTTCCCCAACAATGCAGCCTCAGCCACGGAACAGCAGTGGAAACAGCAGCAGGAACATCCTAAAGAGAAAACTGAATTTCCATTTTTTTTTTCCCCCAACAATGCAGCCTCAGCCACGGAACAGCAGTGGAAACAGCAGCAGGAACATCCCAAAGGCTGTGTGAATGCAAAACATGCTCACTCCAGCTGGAGTCATTTGGGCACTGGAGGAAATCTAAGAAAATCCTGGAAAAAAAATCTCAGTAAATATTTAGTTGCATTTCCTAGTGAGCAAGCCAACTTCTCCCTGCCAGCATTCCTGGTGTAACATTCCTGCCAGCTGTCACCTTCCACTCCAGGAACATCTGCATCCCAGAGACTTGCAAGGAACAAGTGAAGCCCCAAACCCATTGGGATAAAAGCCTGGAGAGAGGGACAACTTTCCCATTTCCTCCCTGCTCCCAAGGAGCAGTACAAGCCAAGCCCTGCGAGCATTCCCCTTCCAGCACCTCTCCCTGAGAGCCAGAATTGAGAGCCCACACTCCACATTCCAACCTGATCCCATCCTCTGAGCCAGGGGCTGCCAATTGCTGCCCTCTGGAGCATTTCAATGGATTCTGTCCATGTGGTTACCACAAATGAACGATTTAGTGACAAAATGTTTGGAGTGAACCAATTGAGAGGAGCGCAAGGGAAATGAGGCTGGAGTGGAGCAGCAGCTGCTGCACTTTTGGGGAATAATGGAGCTGATGAACTCGTTTGTGAGGGAACTGGGCACAGCTGCAGCTCCTGGGAAAAACAGCGGCACAAAAGGCTCATTCTGCAGCCCAGCTCCCCTGAACTGCTCAGAGTTTGGGCGTTGTTGGGGGTTTCATTTTTAAGTAAGTACTTTAGGGGACAGGGAGAAAACCTCCCCATCTGAAGGAGCTGCCAGTTAAAGGCCTGGGGCAGAGGCAGAAAAGCAGTTTTTTCTCTAAAAGTACAGGCATAATCCCACTGACTCTTATAAAATCATGTCAGACACCTTAAAGGCTAATTTTCTAAAGAAGTACCATAGACCAAAGCTCTCTGTATCCTAAGTACAGCTATTAAATAATCAGAACAAATATTCATTTGTTGTTACCACAATTTGCTCCTTCCCTTCTAGAAATTATCTCAAGAGTGGATGTCACACAATCCCAGCAGTGTGGATAAAATAGGATTTATTTATCCCAGTTCCCAGTAAAAATCTGATTGATCCCCATGGAGTTGGCTGGTTTCCCTCTGTTTTTTGGTTTTTTTCCCTTGAAAAGTCAAAAGTTGCCTCAGACTTCCTGGATGGATAATTGAGGCATTTCCAGCTTTTCATTCCATCCTGAACTTTTTAAGGCAAAAAACCTCAGCACAGGCAAGGGCAGTAACAGGCACTGAGAAGTCCATAAAATATCTAAATAACTTTTTATAATAATATAATAATAGCTTTTGTAAATACAAAAATTGTAGCTAAAACAATTTCTAAACGTGGATAAATATCCAGGGAATTTCCTCCTGTTTGATCCAGGTAGATCTGAGCAGCAGGATCCCACACCACAGAAGGAAGTGCTCCCAATTCAGCTTTAATATCCCTCCAAGCCAGCAAAAAGCAACCTCAGCTGAATCTCTTCACTACACCACACTTAAAATCCACTGTTTAATTAAATCTTAAGATAAATGACTCGAGGGGGGGAAGCACAAGTTAATTAACATATCATGATACAGTCCATAAAAACCCTGGGACAGGGGCATAAATAACAAACCAGAGGCAGAGCAAAAGGGATTTCATTTAGGATTGGCTCGAGGACCTGCATTCATTAGGAGTGTTTGAAGCCAGGACTGCTCATGTCTCTGCCTCCAGCCAGGGATTCAGACACTTAGCTCGGATCAATCTTAACCTCAGGTAGAGCAGCTCAAATCCATATCTGCTGTCATTTTTGTGCTCAGCACCTTTGGATCCCATGGAAAAGAAACGAGGTTTTTATCAAAGTCCCATCCACCAGGATGGCTGCGAGCTGGGGTTGTTAATTATAGATTAAACATTCCTTCAAGACTTTGAAACCAACCCAAATAAACCAAACTCCGGATTTCTGAGTATCCAAAGATCACACAGTTTCACACACACTTTAATTGTTGGGAGAGACTGAACATCACATGAATTCTCTCTTGCAAAATGCTCTTTGTGCACATCACCCTATAGTAAATTAATGTTTGTGTCACACCTTCTACAGCTCCATGTTTTGTTACACACAATCCTCTCATTCCCTGGAGAGGATTTTTTTCTCTTATATTCAATAATATTAAATAGTAGGCTGTGAATTGATTATTATTTTTAGACTAAATGTCCCCAACATTCCTCCTCAACACATTTATTCAGCTCAAAATTTACACTCTAGTTAATAGGTGTTTACATCCTTCAAGGAATAAAAGGCAGATAAATTCAATGTCTACAAGGTTAAGGGATTTACAGCCATAAAAACTGTCATATTATTCATGACTTCAAGGTTTTTCTTTACAATTTTACAAACTGGCAGGACGTTTGTGTGGTTTTATACAACGCTATAGAAGAGCTACTCAGAAATTTGTACGAGAGGAACAGAACTAAGACCAGTGAGTGAATTAAAGAATATTTTCCTACCTGACATCGCAAAGGATTTGCACTGTGGGGGTCCCTTCATGGAGGGCTCTGCCAGGAGCACCCACAGAGAGCTGGGACAGAGAATTCCCTGTTTCTCCTCGGGGTTATTGACATTCCCCAGCACCCGGGGCAGTGATCCCACCCTGGGCAGGTGATCCGGGCTAGGGAGCGGAGGGTGGGCATGGGGGGCACAGCCCAGGCAGCTCAGGGGGCTCTCACTCTCCCATCAGGGCAGGAGGAGGGGCTGGGAATGGCCGGTTAACAGGAAAATTCAGTGGGAAAATAAATCAGCTGCAAGTGGGAGCAGGAGCTGACTCCTGGATGGGGAGGAATGCAGAGTTCCTCAGCCTTTGAGGTGTCCTCAGCTGCCCCTTCCCACACCAACCCTCCTGAAACTCTGTCCAAGACAGTCCCTCCAGCTCGAAAAAGCACCAAATCAGCTGAAATGATGGCAGCTGATAAATCCCACAAAACAGTACAGTTTTTTTTTCCTAAGAAAAAACCCTTTACTGCAATGAAATGGTGATTGCTGCAGTTTGGCTCCAAAGTCCATTTCCCCCCAGGCACATCCAGCCCGGATTGGGTTCTTTGTCTACAAAATGTTGCTTTTCTAAAGTCTGTACCACACTAAAAGCCCCTAAAATCCAGCCCTTATTCTTTAGCCCCCTGAAAAAATGATGCATAATATTCTTGGGAGAAGGGATTGCTGAAATGTTTAAATGCACAGCTGAGCTCTCCCCTTGTTATCTCAGTGCCACAATGGGAGCTGGGAGTGAAGGACTCTCATCTTTCAGCTCTTGCAGATTTTTGAGCTGCTTGTTCCATCTCTCTCCAGATCAGGCAGTTTGCTTTGCCTTGGAGTGGAGAAGCTGTTGCCCCATAATCCAAATGGGAAGAGATGAGCAGGAAGGAACTTTGTGAGAGTGCCCCAGTGTGGGTGGATACCTGAGCTGGTGTTTGTACATTGAGAGCAAAGGAAAGGAAGTCTGGAGCACAAGGAAAGCTCATTGTACAGGCAGAAAAAGTGGCTCCAAGAGTGCTTTTGGGGGCCTGGAGGTGCTCTCAATCATTTCTAATGCTGCCTATGCTCCCAGTTGATTGGCTGGCTTCATGGCTGTCCAGGGATAAAAATCCACAACTGCTGCCCCTGTGGAGTCATTTCCTTAAAGCAGGGAAAGAGCAGGAGGAGACTTGGAATCCAGCTGTAACAGCAGAGAGAATTCCAGCCTTGTCCTCTAGCAAAGTCATTGAAACACTGGAGGCTGCAGCAGGATCAAGCTGCTCACAGGATGATGAGGATAAGGAATGGTTTGGGAGGGAAAAGCTCTCTGAGCCCATCGAGCCCAGCCATTCCCAGCACTGCCCCATGTCCCCAGGTGCCACATCCACATGGCCTTTAGATCCCCCTGGGGCAGGGACTCCTGTTCCAACGTCTGACCTCCCTTCCCATGAGGAAATGTTCCCAGTATCCAGCCTGAACCTCCCTGGGACCGTCCCACGCCCCAGAGCACTGCAGACATCCCTGCTCCTGCACTGGCCAGCCCTGCCCCTGCACTCTCCTCACTTGTTCCAGGAGAGAAGTTGGACACCGTGCCACATCCTGGGGGAGCAGAGCTCGGATGCAAACACATCCACAGTCACGTTTGTAAATGACCTGAGAGAAGGAGGCTGGGAGCTGCTCCAGAGTGAAACAGTCATCACTTTCTGCAGGCTTTACCTGGGGGCTTCCCCTGGGATGATCAATAATTGATTGATACTCTTGCCTCAAGGCCAAACACTGCTGAGAAGGGCTGAGGCTCAGCCCAAATCCCTGCCCACACCCCAACCCCATGTCCAGGATGGGACCCCACAAAATGAATCCCAAAGAGGAGCAGCCCCTGCCCAGCCCTGCTGCTGCACAGAGACACAAAATGGAAATCCTCTGGCTGGAAATCCTCTGCTCTTTTACAGACTGCGTGGGTGGAAATAATTAACATTGCTGTTGTAAAGTTTTGAAGGGAGAACTTCACCCAGATCACAGAAGGAAAGCTTGGGGCCTGAAGGCTCATCTTGTCCCAGTGCTTCCATTCCCCATGGAACCCACACACCAAAATCCCAATGCAGTTGCTGCAGCCTGGCATGTTGAGAGTCCTCATTGCAAAGCAGATTCTTGCCTCTTGTTGCACAGTCAGCTCCTGTCCTGGAAAACCGAACCCTGGCATCACGGGCACACACAGCAGAAAGCCCCTGGAGGAAACTCAATCAGCTTTTTGGTCAGGCGTGGCAGAAACCATGATGTGGGCCATGAGTTTGATGCCATGTGTGCACTGAAGGCACACATTCGGCAGTTTCTCCAGATAAATTATCATTATTCACACTCGAGTTTCATCGGTTACGTTATAAACATTGAAAGGCAGTTTTGTTAAAGTGGAAGCTGTGGCTGTGCAGAGCAAGGAGGCGCCTGCATGGAGCTGCTGCACTGCCCTGGAGAGGCTGAAGGCGGCTGCCAGCAGCCCCTGGCCCTGCAGTGCCGGCTCAGCTGGAGCACAGGGGCCCTGCAGCTCCTGCCCCCGGCGCTGCTGCCACGGCAGGAGCAGGGCTGGAGCACAGCCCGGACCCTGGTCCGTTACACCACACCCTCCTCACACCCACATTTCTCTGGGAGATATTTTCCTGAGTAAGATAAAGTGCCTGAAGGCAGCTGATTTTGTCTGAGCAGCGAGATGCAATTTGTACATTGACAATAATCCTTAAAGGTGTATTTTAGGGGAATTGCAGAGAACAGGACCTGGACTCAAAGGACAACATTTTCTGAGTCCATATGAGGAAAATCTTAGGTCCCATTTGGGTGAGTTCCTCGGTCATTGCGAATTTCCCAGTCCAGAATTTGTTTCTCTGATGTCTAGCATAATATCAGAGTCACAATGGCAAAGAAGGTACTTTGTGTTGTAGTTTTCCATGAGACATTCGGGGGATCTTTGGGAAGCACGAGAGTATCGAGTAGTTCTAGACTTGGTTTTATGAGAGAGGCAGCAATGATGGATAAAATCAACATTTCATTCGCACTTTGACATTAATAATTAAAAGTGTATTTTTGTCCCTCTCCATGCCCCCACACAGATCTCATTCCCAACCAGCAGGAAACACATTTAAATGTGTTTGTAATCACAAATTTCTGTCTAGTGAACCAGCCTGACCACACCAACCACAAAAAGGCAATTTTGTGTACTCTGCACACAACATTCAGTTTCTACATCTCACACTCTAGAAGCAAACACCAGAAATATTAATTTCTACCATCCAAAGCTGTTGCTGTGTTTTTCATGCCCTGAGGTCCATGCCCTTGACCTCATGGCACACCCAGACCCTCTCTCAGGTAACAAGGGTTTGCTATAACCTATAAAATATGACCTGGCAGAGGTGATATTTTGGCAGTGTATTCATCCCTAAAAGTGTCTGGAAAAATCCACACAGATTCAGTATCTCTATTCTTTTATATATAATAGAAGAAAAAAATATTGCACTGTTTTTCATCTCCACGTGTTTGGATGATCACTAAGGACCCATCTTGGTGCCACAGGTACTTCCTGCTCCTCTCAGGATCCCTGAGGTTGGGAAAACCCCCCAGGCCATCGAGTCCAAATCCTCTGGTGCCATCGCTGGGCCCTGGAGCAAAGCCTGGGCACTGCAACACAGTGCACCCAGGGACACACAGGGACACTCTGGGACTCATCCAGGGACACCCAGGGACAGCCAGGGCTGAGGCCCCTCTCCCTGGGGCTCCTCTCCCGGCTGAGCAGCCCCAGCTCCCTCAGCCTTTCCTGGGCACGGAGCTGCTCCAGGCCCTTCCCCAGCTCCAGGAGCTCCTGTCCCTGCTGTGCTGAGGAGCCAGAGCTGGGCACAGCAGCCAGAGGTGCTCCCAGGGCTGGGCACAGGGGCAGGATCACCCCTGACCTGCTGGGAATGCTCTTCCCAAAGCAGCCCAGGATCCCACTGGGCACTGCTGGGCAGGGACAGCTCGTTGTCCCTCAGGATCCCACTGGGCACTGGTGGCCAGGCACAGCTCGTTGTCCCTCAGGATCCACTGGGCACTGCTGGGCAGGCACAGCTCGTTGTCCCTCAGGATCCCACTGGGCACTGCTGGGCAGGGACAGCTCCTTGTCCCTCAGGATCCCACTGGGCACTGCTGGGCAGGGACAGCTCGTTGTCCCTCAGCATCCCACTGGGCACTGCTGGGCAGGGACAGCTCGTTGTCCCTCAGGATCCACTGGGCACTGCTGGCCGGGCACAGCTCGTTGTCCCTCAGGATCCACTGGGCACTGCTGGCCGGGCACAGCTCGTTGTCCCTCAGGATCCCACTGGGCACTGCTGGCCGGGCACAGCTCGTTGTCCCTCAGCACCCCAGGTCCTTCCCCAGAGCTGCTCCAGCAGGTCCCCCCAGCCCGTGCCGCGCTGGGGTTATTCCCAGCTGCTCGGGTGCTGCAGGCAGCGCTGCCGGGCAGTCAGCACCCTGCTCCGCTGCGGATCGCTGCCGTGCTGCCGGGCAGTCAGCACCCTGCTCCGCTGTGGATCACGGCCGTGCTGCCGGGCAGTCAGCACCCTGCTCCGCTGCGGATCACGGCCGTGCTGCCGGGCAGTCAGCACCCTGCTCCGCTGTGGATCACGGCAGCGCTGCCGGGCAGTCAGCACCCTGCTCCGCTGCGGATCACGGCCGTGCTGCCGGGCAGTCAGCACCCTGCTCCGCTGCGGATCGCTGCCGTGCTGCCGGGTCATTCCCGGCTCCTCCCGGCGAAGGCGCCCCTGGATCCCGCCAAGGCTCCCCGGGAGCGGCCCCTCAGCGCGCAGCGCGCGGGCGCCCCCCAGCGGGCGGGCCCCGCCCCGCCGCCAGCCAATGGGAGGGCGCGAGGGCCCCGCCCCGCCGGCGCCGCAGCCAATGAGGAGGCGCGAAAGCCGCGCCCCGCGAGCCCGCTAAATGCAGCCGCACTGAGGAGCGGTCCCTCAGAGCCGCGACCATGGCAGGTGGTAACGCACCGGACTTCCTGCCACCCTTTAAGCACTTCGCCACCGATGCCATCCACGTCGGGCAGGAGCCCGAGCAGTGGAGTTCCAAGGCCGTTGTGCCGCCCATCACGCTCTCCACCATGTTCAAGCAGCGAGTGCCCGGGAAGGACGAGGTGAGTGCGGCCACCACGGGCCCCCCGAGCCCCGCTGCGGCCCCGGCGTGTCCGGGCCCGGCAGCGGGAGGCGGCAGGTGCCGGGCACGGAGGCAGCTCCCGGCGCGGATGTTCCCCCCGGGCCGCTCCTGGGCAAACGCGAGCATCTCGCTGGGCCGGGAGCGGGGCTCTCGCCCGGGCGGGCGGCGGAGTCTCCTGGCGGGGACACGGCAGAGCCCCTGCCCGCGATGCCGTGCCCTGCGCTCCGGGGTGGCCCTGCCGAGCAGCGATGGGGCCGCAGGAGCCGCTGTGGTTCCTTGCAGCCTGAGCCAGCCCGGGCTCGGTGTTCCCGCAGCGGGCGGCCATCCGGAGCCCTTTATTCCAAGCTTTCCCAGTGCTCTCTCTGATGTTTGTTTCCTCTTCCCACCCCAGGGTTATGCATACACCCGGTATGATAATCCGAACCGGCATATCCTGGAAAACGTTATAGCCGCCCTCGATGGAGCCAAATACAGTGAGCACCTCATGGGCTGGACGGGGCTTGGAGCAGCCTGGGACAGGGGCAGGAGGTGGCACTGGGTGGGCTTTGGGGTCCCTCCATCCCAAACCCTTCCATGGTTCTGTCACCACAGCTCTGGCTGTTGGCTGTGGGCAGGAGCAGCTCCGAGGTGGGGAAGAACCCAACACTTGTGGTGCAGGAATGTCCAGCTCCATCCCTGGCTTTGTCTCCTGCTTCCTCATGTGGCTGATGCCTGGGCTGGGCTGGATCCATCCTTGTGCAGCAGCACTGGAGGCAGTGGGAGCAGGCAGCCCCTGGCCCCGGTCCGTTCCCAGTCCGTTCCCAGTCCGTTCCCAGTCTGTCCCAGTGTCCATGCTGGTTCCATGCTGTGCACATCCATCTCCTGCTCTCACTGGCTGCACGTTCCCAGTGAGGCAGTGACAGGACAGGCTCTTTTCAGAGGCCAAGGGAGGAAGGCCAAGGCAAGTCTGACTTGTTGTGTCACATCAAACACTGATGATCCTTTCTCCTTAGGCTTGGCTTTTTCGTCTGGCTTAGCAGCTATTTCAAACATCTGTCACCTGCTGGATTCAGGAGACACAATTATCTCCATGAATGAGATGTATGAAGGTGGGTACAGCACCCAGTGGCTTCAGCCTTCTTTGTGCAGGGGCTCAAACCTGCCTGTGGCTCTCAGGAACCCTGAATTTCCCGTGTAGGACCTCACTGCTCTTTGCAGGCTGTTTTTATCAATCCCCTCTTCCTCACAAGTGCCCGTGCAGAGTGCACCCAGCTCTGCCAGAGTCCTGCTCTGAGCAGGGTGAGCTCACTGCAGCTCTGGGAACTTTCCCCTGCTCCTTGGAGCCTCAGCCTGGGCTGCTTCCTGCAGGGCTGAATTTCCCTGCTCCTCCTCGGGCTTGGTTTGTTATCAAGAAAGGGTTTCCCACAAAAGAACCCCCCAAACATCACTCAGATGTTTCCTTCAGCTCACAGAATCCTCCTCCATGTTCCATCCCTTCCTGCTCGTGTGGAAAACTGAGTCCCTGGGGATCACCTTGGCAGGAGGATCCAGTCAATGAATTTTCAGTCCAGGCAGTGTTTCCAGTGGGAGTGCTGCACATCCATGGATCTCCTGTTGCTGCTGGATTCTTTGAATCCTCCCAGGGAAAGGCTTCAAAGACAGGAAGGAATCATTTTTATTGGAGTGCTGGGAAACAGCAGCTGGAGTCTGCCCCTTGTTTCTTCTTCTCTGTTTAATTTTCTGATCATGAACCCCACAGTGATTTCAAGTACTTCCTAAATCACTGTGATCCCATCTTCCCATTATTACTATTTCATGATCACTCAATCTGCAACAATCTTTAAACTCTGTAAATAAAGAAAGTATAACTGTGCCACTGATGGTGTGCAGCATAAAGCTGTGCCCTCCTGACTGTCCCTGCACGATGCAGGAGGCTGGAGAGCAGGGAATGAAAGTTAAGGAAGTTGCTTCATTTTGTGACTTTTGTTTTTTCTTAGGCACGAGAGAATTATTCGAAAAATTAGAAGAGGAGTTTAATTTGAAAGTGGTATATATTGACTGCAGAGACCAAAAAAAGCTGGAAGATGCAATTAGACAAGAGACCAAGACCAAGGTAGGGGAGAGGGAAATGGATTTTAAAGGGATGTTAAATTGTTTTATCTCTGCTCCTGTTGGGTTTGGGGGTGTGTTGAGCTGAGGGGGGGCAGCCTGGGGCACAGCTGGATCCACCATATCCCACGGTGCTGCCTCCTGGAAAGCATCCCAAGAAGGGCAGAAAGCCCTGGAGAGAGAGGAGGGAACAGGGAAAAGGTGAGGAAGAGCAGAGGGAATGCAGAGCTGGGGGTGCTCCATGGCACTGCTGGGTGATCCCTGCTCCAGGGGAGGGAACTGTGCTGGGAAAGGCTTTGGGAAGGCTCTGTCCTGGCTGGGTGATCCCTGCTCCAGGGAAGGGCACTGTGCTGGGAAAGGCTTTGGGAAGGCTCTGTCCTGGCTGGGTGATCCCTGCTCCAGGGGAGGGAACTGTGCTGGGAAAGGCTTTGGGAAGGCTCTGTCCTGGCTGGGTGATCCCTGCCCCAGCTGGGATGCCCTGGGATGGCACAAGCCCAGCTGGAGGAAACCTCCCTGAGCTTGGAGGAAGCAGCTGGAGCCTCCCCTGGCTCTGGCAGGGCCACTGCCTGTCCCCAGTGCACAACCCCAGGGAGCTGCCAGCCCTGAGCACCCAGAGCCCCTGGGACTCAGCACAGCCCTGGGAAGTCTCTGACCTGGAGTTTTTCTGGGTTTGTGCAGCTGGTTTGGCTGGAGAGCCCCACAAATCCTGTGCTGACAGTGCTGGACATCAGAGCCTGTGCAGAGGTGGCACACAGGTTCCAAGATGTGCTGGTGGCCGTGGACAACAGCTTCATGTCTCCATATTTCCAGGTGTGTGGGAAAGGACAGGACTGTCCCCTGTCCCAGTGGGGCTGGAGATCCCTTTTGGGAAGGGAAGCAGCACCAAGGAACTGCAGTTTTGGGCTCTGCATTGTAAAGTGACCTGCTCTGCTCCAGCCCCAGCCCAGGTGCTGCTGCCTGTGCAGCAGTGAAGGGGGCAGGGGGAGTCTGTCCTCCAGGAATGATGGGATTCTGTTCTTCCTGATGGAAATCAGAACAGTTACAAAGGGTTCCCTCACTTTGGCCTTATTACATCAGTTCTTCTGTAGATGCTGTTCTGAGCCACAAAGGTGAAAACCAGAAGGTAGTGGAAGAAAAACTAAAACTAAGCAAACTTGGTCCAGTCTTTTTTGGAGACATCCACTTTAACTTTTTCTTCACTATTTTGCTGAATAGATGACTCAGAAGTTTATAACTTTCTTCATAACAACTGCCAGAACTTTCCTGTATTGATAACTGGCAGACATGAAACGAGGCGATTTTTTAAGTCTTAAAAGTGCTTCAGAATAGTGAACTTCCATGCATTGTTGCTCTTACTATGTGCTCGAATTTGCCTGCTTTGTTGAGTTTTAAAAGTGATGCCCCTATGCTGTTCACTCTTCAGAATGTGCTGATACCTTGGGCAAAGTGCCTTAATTAGTGATTGATTAAAAATCAGGCACTGCTCAGCACCTCTTGGCCATCCACCTCCTGGTTTGTCTCACCTCAGCAGGCTCCTGGGCAGGGAGCTGGGAGCTGAGGGGAGAGAGCTGCCACAGGAACCTCCTTTGCTCGTGTTCTCAGCTCCTCCAGGGCAGGGCTGCAGCACCTGGAGAGCAGAGCAGTTCTTGAGCTTTGCAGTGGAGTCCTTCATTTCCCATGGCAATGCTCTTTGTGGGGTCAGTGCCATGGTTTGTCCCTGCCTCAGCTGAGCAGCAGAGCTGTTTCTTCCCAGCTCTGCTCTGTGTGTTGGATGTGCTCAATCTCTTCTCTCCTGGAGCCTGTGGGAGTTGGAGCAGTGCTTTTAAATCTCATTTTCTTGTGCTTACCTTGAATCCAGAGTGCCCCTCTGTAGTGCTGCTTTTAGCACGTGTCCTATTGCCATCCTCAGGTTTTTGTGTTTGTTTCTCCCTTGTTTTTGCTGTGTGAGCTCAGAGCCCTTTGGGATGGCTGGGAATGATCCTGAGTGCAGCCCAGCCTGAATTATGATGTTATTTTCCTTTCCTTTCAGCGTCCCTTGGCCCTGGGGGCTGATATTTGTATGTCTTCTGCAACCAAGTACATGAATGGTGAGTGTGAGAGTTGAGCACATCCTTAGGGCAGGGGTGGAGGGAGATTGGGAGGGAATTCCTGGCTGGGAGGGTGGGGAGGCCCCTGGATCCCTGGCAGTGCCCAGGGCCAGGCTGGACACTGGGGCTGGAGCAGCCTGGGATGGTGGGAGGTGTCCCAGGGATTTTATTTACATTTGGGGGTTGTGGCAGGACCCTGGAGTGGCTGATCCCGTTCTTGTCCCCTGTCATTTGTAGGGCACAGTGATGTCCTCATGGGCCTGGTCTCTGTGAACAGGGATGATCTCTATGAGAGGCTGAAATTCCTGCAGACCCGTAAGTCCAGCCAGGGAATTGCTGACAGGAATGCTGTTCACATCCACAGCTCCTGCTGGGGAGGGTGGGCATGCTCACAAGTGGGAAATCTGCCTGGAATGTAATTAGCAGAGCTAATTACAAGCAAGCTCAGTGAAATAGTCCCATGAAATGGGAGGTGCTGGTCTGCCCTTCCCAAGCAGCTCAGGAGAGCACTGGGGCCCACCCTGAAACCACTGAGGTGCCCCCTGCACCTGGGGGGTTTGGAACTCCTCACCCACCAGGATGGGCCCAGTGCAGAGTTTCCTTACCTCTGATGATTCCAGCCATTTTCTGGCCTCTTCATTGTCAGCAATAAATTCCTGTGGAATTCTGTGGAATTCTGTTGCCATTCCCCCAGGCCTGGGAGCTGTCCCCTCCCCCTTTGACTGTTACATGTGCAACCGGGGGCTCAAGACTCTGCACCTCCGGATGAAGCTGCATTCCAAGAATGGCCTGGCTGTGGCTGAGTTCCTGCAATCCCATCCCAGGGTGGAGAGGGTCATTTACCCAGGTGGGTGGCCAGGGGTTTGGGATCATCCCAGGGCAGGGGTTTGGGATCATCCCAGGGCAGGGGTTTGGGGAGCATCCCAGGGCAGGGGTTTGGGGAGCATCCCAGGGCAGGGGTTTGGGGAGCATCCCAGGGCAGGGGTTTGGGATCATCCCAGGGCAGGGGTTTGGGATCATCCCAGGGCAGGGGTCTGGGGAGCATCCCAGGGCAGGGGTTTGGGAGCATCCCAGGGCAGGGGTTTGGGATCATCCCAGGGCAGGGGTTTGGGATTATCCCAGGGCAGGGGTTTGGGAGCATCCCAGGGCAGGGGTTTGGGAGCTGTGGTGCCCCGTGGCTGGGGCTGGGTGCCCAGCTCAGGTGAGGCTGAGCTGCCCCAGCTCTGCACTGGAATTCACTGGGAATTCTCCCAACTCTCTCCATTCCAGGGCTGTCTTCCCACCCTCAGTATGAGTTGATGAAGAAGCAGTGCACAGGCTGTCCTGGGATGGTCACCTTCTACATCAAAGGGAAAAAAGGAAATGCCATTGCCTTTCTTGAGAATTTGAAGGTAAAACAAAGGCAACAAAATCACCCTCAGAGAGAGCTGAACCTGCCCTGCTGAGGGGAGGGTGGAGTGGCTTTTCTTGCCCAGTCCTTTGGGTGTGCCCCTCTGTAAATCAGGGATAATTTATTCTTGGGGGTTAATGAGCGGGAACAACAGGACCCCTGAGTTCCTTGGAAGTGTTTGGTGCCAGGGTGTGTCCAGTCCAGCCCAGGAGCTGCTGCTGGCAGAGGGCTTTGTGCATGGCTGGGCAGCTCTGCTGGAATATTGCAAAGTGCCCTCAGCAGGGAAAGGCACAGAGGGGCCCCTGGCTCTGGGAATGCTTGGCTGGGGCCAACCAAGGAGCCATCCAACCAAGGACACTCCCTGGGATCCAGGGACAGGATGAGTCTGTTTTCAGTTGTAGCTCTTACCTGCCAGATGTGCACTTTATTCCCTAATTACAGCTAATATTCTAGAAAAGGCAGGGGATAAAAAGTGCCTAAACTTTCCATTTTCCTCAATGCCCTTGAAGAGGTCCCAGCCCGAGGCTGCTGGAGCTCCAGGGGGGTTTGGACAGCTCTGCCAGGGATGCCCCGGGTGGGAATGTTGGGGTGTCTGTGCAGGGTCTGGGTATGGATCAGTGATCCCTGTGGGTGCTTCCAACTCAGGATATTCCCTGATTCTGTGAGCTCTCTGTCCATGATTCCATAGCCTCCTTCCCTTTCTCCCACAGGTGTTCACCCTGGGTGTTAGTCTGGGTGGCTTCGAGAGCCTGGCAGAGCATCCGTAAGTTCATCCTCCCACCCTCAGAGCCTCTCAAAGCTGCAGAGCACCACAAAATCCCCACAGCTTCCCAGCCCCAGAGCTGCTTTGCTGTTTTGCCTTTAGCTAAACTCAGGGACTGTTGTGAGGCACAAAGCCAGGGGGGGTTGCAGAGGGAGGGAATCCTGTGAGAGGGCAGAGACAGAGCAGTTCTGCCTGGAGGGCTGGGGCACTTGGTGTCCATGAAGACAATCCCAGAAGCTGCAGAGTGTTGGGATGAGGAGCTTGGATGGAGGAATGCCCAGCTCCCTGCTCCCCCAGGGGCACGGTCACTGTGTGCACCTGGCTGCCTCTGGTCCCTGGCAGGGCTCCTGGGGCCTTTTCAAGTGCTCCAAACAGCATCTTCAAGGAATTGCATTATTGCACTCAAAGGCAGCTTGCTTTTGGGAAAGGTCCATGGAAATGAATGGCTGTATTTAAATGTTCAGTCATTTCACTCCCTGATTTCACAGCAAATGTTGAACCCCTCCAGCAGCTGAAAGGAACTGGTGCCAGGGACTGAGCACAGGGGGAAATGCCTTCTTGCCTGTGTCCTGTGTGGCTGGGGAGAATAAACCCTGCAGAGTCCTTTGGGACAGTTTGGGAAGGGATCTGAGCAACCAGGAATGAAACCAGGAGGTTTTATTCTGGAGGTTGCACATTCCCCACCTGCAGAGCTCACAGAGCTTCTGTGGAATAAAGAGCAGCTCCGGAAGGAAGAAGAATAGGATTTTCTCCTTTGTCAGGTCCAGATTTGTAGGTATCCACTTCTTGTTAATCATTTGTGTCTTGGAAATCCGAGGCGGAGATGCAATTCCCTGACTTGTCAGCATTCCCACCATTTCCAGGAGCTGCTGCCAGGAGCTCTTTGCACCTGTGGGGTCACACAGGTGGCACAGAGGAGGTGTCAGATCCTGCTGCATTTCAGGGGTGCTGGCAGGGAACCCCTCAGCTCCACCCCCAGGCTGGTTTTACCAATACAAGTCCCAAATTCTTGGGATAAAGATGTTTTTTGTCCTTGCAGGTACACCATGACACATGGCTACATGGATGCCAAGACCAAGGAAGAGCTGGGAATCACAGACACCTTGATCCGCCTCTCGGTGGGGCTGGAGGATGAGGAGGATTTGCTGGCAGACCTGGACCAGGCCCTGGAGGCTGCGGTGAGTGGGGAGTTCCCCTCCAGAAATCATCCCCAGCTGGCAGCCTTTCCTGGGGCTGAGCCCTCAGCTGCTCCCTGGTGGACCCTGGGCTGGGGAGGGAAAGTTTCCCTGTGGGCAGCCCTGGCCAGGTACAGCCCCGTGGATTCAGGAGCAGTTGGGCTGTGCCAGGCACAGCCCCGTGGATTCAGGAGCAGTTGGGCTGTGCCAGGCACAGCTCCCGTGGATTCAGGAGCAGTTGGGCTGTGCCAGGCACAGCCCCGTGGATTCAGGAGCAGCTGGGCTGTGCCAGGCACAGTTCCCGTGGATTCAGGAGCAGTTGGGCTGTGCCAGGCACAGTCCCCATGGATTCAGGAGCAGTTGGGCTGTGCCAGGCACAGCTCCCATGGATTCAGGAGCAGCTGGGCTGTGCCAGGCACAGTTCCCATGGATTCAGGAGCAGTTGGGCTGTGCCAGGCACAGCTCCCATGGATTCAGGAGCAGCTGGGCTGTGCCAGGCACAGCTCCCATGGATTCAGGAGCAGTTGGGCTGTGCCAGGCACAGTTCCCATGGATTCAGGAGCAGTTGGGCTGTGCCAGGCACAGTTCCCATGGATTCAGGCAAATCACATACTACAATGTGACTTTAATCTATGCAAAGGAAATAAAAATGTGTGGTTGACAGAGGGGCAGAGCACAATGATCCCTCCCTTTCCTTCCTGCAGTTTCGTAAATCTTGAGGGTCAAACAGGACCTTGGAACTGGACATGGCTGTGGACGAGGACACGGAAACCAAACCCCTCTTGCTTTGCCTTTGCTTTGCCAGCAGAGCCCAGTGTTCCTCCTGCTGCTGCAGGGTTTGGGCACTGGGGCTGCTTCCTCTTACTGCTCTCAGGTCATTCTCTTCTCACCCATCAGCTCAGCTCAAAAACTGGGTTGACCTCAGATTTATTTTAATTAGGTGTCAGATTTGCTTAAAAGCTTTTCCTTCTCTTGATGCAACACTGATGATGAAGTGAAATCCAACTCCTGGCAAATAATAACTGTCTGAAGAGAAATCTTTGTCATTTGAAAAAATCATGTGCTGTGGGAATGATTGGAATTCTTTTAATTAAAATCTGCTTTTCCTTTCCTTGCTTATATTCCCATGTGCACGTGCTGCTTGTGTTCAAAATCAGGGGATGGAGTGACCCTGGAGCTGTTGGGGTTCTCCTGTGGGAAGGCAGGAGGGGGATGGAGCTGAGGAGGGGATGGAGCTGAGGCAGGACAAGTCTCTATTGGCCACACCCAGAACAACCTTCACTGCACAGAGGGATTAAACCCTGCCAAAACCACAGTGAAGGTGTTCCCAGCCAGCCCTCATTCCACAGCATCCCAGCCTGGGCTGGGTTGGGAGGGACCTCAAACCCACCCAGTGCCACCCTGCCCTGGCAGGGACACCTCCCAGTGTCCCAGGTGCTCCAGCCCCAGTGTCCAGCCTGGCCTTGGGCACTGCCAGGGATCCAGGGGCAGCCCCAGCTGCTCTGGGCACCTGAGCCAGGGCTGCCCCCCCTGCCAGGCACAATTCCTGCCCAGTGCCCCATCCAGCCCTGCCCTGTGTCCCTGTGAAGCCATTGCCCCTTGTCCCTGCAGAGGAGGTTCCTGCTCACACCAGGTCAGCTCCAGGAGCCCCTCCATGGGCAGTCCCTGAGCTCCAGATGATTTTCCAGGCAGCCCAGCCCCTGCTGGGCCCTGGAGCCGCTGCCTGGTCTCCCTGTGGGGAGCAGCAGGGTCTGCTTTGTGTCACAGGAACGTCTGCCCTGGAAGGAAAAGCTGCTGTGCTTCCTCAGCCTCGTGCTGCCCTGCATTTCCTTATCCCATTTACCTGGGGGAAGGACAGGCAGCTCTGCCAGCAGGGAAATTCCCAGTGCATTGCTCCATGGTTTTCATGTGCCCTGGGAGATCAGCCTGAGGCTGGCTCTGAGCTGGGACCTGCCAGGACCTGGTCTCTTTCCAGGGAGCTTGTGGGAGAGTGCAGTGGCCTCCTCCTCACTGCCTGTCCGGAGTTTATCCCTCGTTGCCAGCCCTGCCAGAGCTCCGGGACTGCTGGGCCACTGCTCAGGCACAGGGTGGCAGCATTGGGGTGTCTGTGCAGGGCAGGCCTCGGGCTGGAGGATCCCTGTGGGATGCAGCTGGGGATATTCCGTGATTCCATCCCTCTGAGCAGGAGAGAATCCCGGGCATGTTTCAGTATCTCCTGCTGCATGGCTTGCCTGGAGCCACCCTGTGCCCCTGCTCTGGGCTGGTGCCAGGTCTGGGTTGTATTTCCCCTATTCCATCTTTCTGAAACCCACAGGATATTCTTGGGAGAAGGGATTGCTGAAATGTTTAAATGCACAGCTGAGCTCTCCCCTTGTTATCTCAGTGCCACAATGGGAGCAGGGAGTGAAGGACTCTCATCTTTCAGCTCTTGCACATTTTTGAGCTGCTTGTTCCATCTCTCTCCAGATCAGGCAGTTTGCTTTGCCTTGGAGTGGAGAAGCTGTTGCCCCATAATCCAAATGGGAAGAGATGAGCAGGAAGGAACTTTGTGAGAGTGCCCCAGTGTGGGTGGATACCTGAGCTGGTGTTTGTACATTGAGAGCAAAGGAAAGGAAGTCTGGAGCACAAGGAAAGCTCATTGTACAGCCAGCAAAAGTGGCTCCAAGAGTGCTTTTGGGGGCCTGGAGGTGCTCTCAATCATTTTGAAGGCTGCCTATGCTGCTGTAATGTGCTGTGAGGTGGTTGAGGGTTTTGGGGTCTCTGGAGTCGTCCTCTCAGCTGGAACTGCCCAGGGTGAGGCAGGGCAGGTGAAAGAACACATTTTCAGGCAGTGAATGCACTCAGCCATGGGTGAGCTCCGTGCTGGGCTCGTGGGACCCCGGGGCTGTGAGCCCCTCCTGCCTCTCCAGCTGGTGGCTGGAAGCTGCTCCAATCCTGGGCTCACCCAAAGGCTTGGGGCCACGGGGTGGAAGGAGGGGATTCTCCCTCTCTGCTGGGCTCTGGTGAGACCCCGTCCTGCTTTCAAAGACAGGGTCTGCCAAGGAGGGTGGGAACGTTCCTGGGAGGGAAAGGTGACCCCTCCCTCCAAAGCAGTGTAACTTTGAAACTGGGGGGCTTCCAGGCAAATATGTGGGACAGGCAATGACTGTTGTTTTCTGTTAATTTCACATCAAATATCTATCTATCTGTATATCTAGAAGTCTATATGTCTATATCTGTCTATCTATTTCAGAGCAGACAATAAACCCCCCAATGACAGAAGTTTTCCTGCCTGTTAAGCACTTTTCCCTTTGGTGCAGTTATGGCCATAACCGGCTGGGGACGCTGGTGACTGCGGTAAAACCATCCCCAGGGCACACCCTCACAGCCGGGAATTCCTTCCCAATCTCCCATCCAGCCCTGCCCTCTGGCTGTGGGAGCCATTCCCTGTGTCTATCCCTCCATGCCCTGGCTGAAGTCACCCTGCCTCCTGATACACAGTTGGGCAGATAAAGGTGTTTGAAATGGGGCCTTTGGTCTGTGGGAGGGGACGTGGAGGGTTTGGGGGGCAATGGAGAAATGTGAACCTGCAGCAGCTGTGGAGGGGTTGGATGTTCTGTACAGGCTGGAAAGACTTGTTCTTGTGTCCTTTTAATGGGTATGTGGTTTATATTGGTGAAGTTTTTCGGGTTTTTTTATGATAGGGAAACCTATCAACAGTAACTACACATATTTCTATTTGTCAACATAGAGCCTGAAGAGAATCAAATGCTAAAATGTGACTTTAATCTATGCAAAGGAAATAAAAATGTGTGGTTGACAGAGGGGCAGAGCACAATGATCCCTCCCTTTCCTTCCTGCAGTTTGCATGAACCTTGAGGGTCAAACAGGACCTTGGAACTGGACACGGCTGTGGACGAGGACACGGAAACCAAACCCCTCTTGCTTTGCCTTTGGGAATCCCAGCCTGGGCTCCTGGGGCTCTCCCTGCTGCTGTTGGGCTGGGCACAGCCTGGGCTCTCCCTGCTGCTGCCTGGAGCCAGCAACTGTGTGGGAGCAGCCGTGGGCACCCCGGGAATGTGATCCCAGTTCTCCCAGCAGAGCCCAGTGTTCCTCCTGCTGCTGCAGGGTTGGGGCACAGGGGCTGCTTCCTCTTACTGCTCTCAGGTCATTCTCTTCTCACCCATCAGCTCAGCTCAAAAACTGGGTTGGGCTCAGATGCAGAGGCCGCATCTCTGGTGGCTTCAGCTCGCTCTGTGATAAGGCAGCGTTTGGGTACGGCAGGTGCTGCCCTAAATTGTGGCTTTATCTGTTTACAGGAGCATCCCCAGCTTGGAGCTCTTGCAGGGCTCGGCTACGGGCAGTGTCTGGAACGGCAAGGAGAGCTCTGACAGAATTAATGGGGTGTGTTTGTTTGTGACAAAAGGAACAATGAGGGCAAAGATAAAAAGGAATGTGGACTAAAAGCTTCATACCACTCAGACTTAATAGTGCTTAAGTTATACCTTAAACCTAATAATTTAACAAAGGAACAACACTTGACGAATAGCTTACTTAACTCACAGCCTAACCCTAACAATGAACAGAGGAATGACACTTAACAGCTCTTAACTGAACTTAGGAAATCAAAGTCGAACTGAGCAACTTCGCAGAGAGCAACACTTGGCAGCATTTCACTCAGCTTAGAACTCATGTCTTAACCTCGCTCACAGGCCTAATTTAGTGGGATACCGGAGGTACTCAGCCCCTCAGGGAGCAGCATTTCTGCCAGCTTTGCCAGGGCACCGGCACTCTGTGTGCACACAGCCAGTCAGTGTGATGTACCTGGGAGGAACTCCCCCGAGGGCAGGGAAATGCTCACTTTGGATGCTGTGGCATCTCCCCAGCGGGTCAGCCTTCGAGGAGTGGGAGGATCAGCCCAGGACTCGTCATTTTTTGGGGCTCCCCCCAGGGCAGCAAACGGGAGAGCTCCCGGCTGGGAGAGGCCCCACTCAGAGGGAGTCGCTGGCCCAGGAGAGCTCCAAGGGGCTCCTTTTGCAGCGCTGTTTGCAGGGCCCCACGAGAGGGGCTCCAGTCACAGCAATGGTTCATCCTGGCCGCACTTCCACTGAAAGTGTGACAACGGGGATGTTGTGCTGTTTGGGCAAGAGAGTCTGTTCCCAGGGCTGCTCCTAAGGAAGGCAGGAGCAGGGCCTGGGAGCAGTGTTTGTGTTCAGTCCAGAGGAGCTGAGCCCAGGGGCTGCTCCTCGAGGCCGAGGCTGAAGGAGCATTTCTGAGATCATGGTGCAGCCAGGAAAGGGGCTGCACCCCCACAGTCCACCCGGGGACTACAGCCAGCTTCTGCTGTCAGCTCTGGCCTCTGTGCCTGTAAATGCAGATCTGATTATGTTCCACTTACAAAGTCAGGGAGATTTTTGATCAGGTTATGTTTTTGTGGCTTCTTTGAATGTGATGGAACCATGTTATATGTGAGGGGAGGTTTGCTGATAGCCACACTCCAGTAAGGAAAACATTTAACAAGGAGCAGAATAAGACAAAAATCAGCAAAATTAGAAGAGGGTGCAGTATCAGATCTGAAATTCCTCTTGTGGTTAGAGGCCACCTGAACAAAATGTCCTACCACTGGTGTTCTCCATCTCCTCTCACTCCAAGACATGGTGTTTCTCCTGTTGCCTGATGAGCAGTGATTAGAGCTGTGTCCACCACTTCAGACATGTTCCAGTAGTTGACATGGCTCATGCTGCAGGAATTTTTTCAGCAGTGCCTGGTTTATTCCAATAGGAGGGGGCAGGAAACCTTGATGGGATGTGTATGCAGATTGCAGTAATTCAGGGGTTGTGACAGGAGTGGAATGGTTGAGGTTGCATCCCCTATTTGTTACCACACAGCTGTTTGAGTGATTGTTTATCCTGTAGTGGTGTAGTCTGTGACTATGGGATCACAAAGACTCCTCATACAAACACAGTCCTTTCCAGCATATATAAGCACAGTTTCAGGAATTTCATCAGATGGATTTCAAAATTATCAGCGTTCTGCTCAGTGTCTAGGCAAATGTTTTGAGCCTTGATAGTGTTACTTTCACCAATAAATCTCAGTTATTCTCACACAATGTGGCACCAACAGCTTGCCACTTATACCCTTGGGATTTCAGTGGGCAGTGCACCTTCATAGCTCTCCCCGAGAACTGCTGCTGCAGCGAGGTGTGCAGCTGAGAGCGAGAGGTGCTGGCTTGGGCTGCGCCCAGAGCATTCCCTGGCAGGCGTGTCATGCTCTCAGGGCAGCTTCTTGAAACATCTGCCCTGCTCCTCCAAGGAGGTCTGCTGGAAACTGGGGGAGCGAATTCAGTGGTGTTTCGCATTTTGCAGTGAACTCTCCCTCTGCCAAATCCTTGTTACTAGCTGGAATGTCTAGATTTGTACAATTATCGCTGCCTTCATTAGCAAAGGCCCTTGAAATGCATTCAGGCTCCAGTGTGTGGGCACAGCTGTTGGCAGAGTGCCCACTATAGACAGGACAAGGCAGGGTGTCCCTCCCGGGGGTCGGGCTTGGTGATGCTCGTGCCCAGTCTGGATTTCTTCTGTGAGGAGAAGAACTTCATCTTCAGTGGAGATGTGTGGGCATCGTTCCTAGCATTCGTTTCTGCAAAGGAGAAATAAAACTGATCTACAGGGAGGATTGCCTGGATGGGTTACCCCATTGAAAGGGAGGACAAATCCACCAGGCACTGGTTTTGTGTTTTGTCCCACCCCTGTCAGGAGCTTCCCCAGCAAGTGGAGCACAAGGCTGATGAGCTTCTACCTGTTGGACTGGCAGGCCCAGATGCCATCTGGATTTTATTCAGTTTTTGACCCCTGCTTTTGGGAAGGAAAAGAGTTACTGTTCCTCCCTGGAGCCTGTTGTTGTTGTTGTTGTTGATGATGTGTGTTTGGATAATTTTCTCCCTGATTGTTGTTGGCTCGTTTGAGGGCTGCATCAATTAGGCTCTGAAGAGCACTAATAGGCTGACGCTGGTGCCTGGCATGTGTGTTTGGGATGGCCAGGGAGAACACCCCAGGCCACCTCAGCATGTTTGATGGGACTGTGCATTAGTGGTGTCCTGCTGGGGATTCCCTCAGGGTTTAAGGCTGCTGCCCCGCCTCTGACTAATTGTGCGCTGAAGGTGGCATCTCCGGTGGCTTCGCCTGGCTCCGCGATAAGGCCGGGTTTGGCTACGGCACGTGCCCACCTAATTGGTGGCTTTGGCGTGTTTACGGGAGCTCTGATGGGAACACGCTGTGCTGCGGGCTGGCCGCGGGCAGTCTGGAATGGCAGGAAGAGCCCATTCCCAGATTTAATGGCTCTCCTCCGTTTCACCACCCAGCCGGCCACCGAGTGGGAATCACTTGAGGGTAGGGAAGGTAAAACAGCACCAGGAGCCCAGAGCACGCTGACCTCTTTCCCGTTCAGCACTGTCACCCTGCGGATCGCTGCCGTGCTGCCGGGTCATTCCCGGCTCCTCCCGGCGAAGGCGCCCCTGGATCCCGCCAAGGCTCCCCGGGAGCGGCCCCTCAGCGCGCAGCGCGCGGGCGCCCCCCAGCGGGCGGGCCCCGCCCCGCCGCCAGCCAATGGGAGGGCGCGAGGGCCCCGCCCCGCCGGCGCCGCAGCCAATGAGGAGGCGCGAAAGCCGCGCCCCGCGAGCCCGCTAAATGCAGCCGCGCTGAGGAGCGGTCCCTCAGAGCCGCTCCCTCAGAGCTGCGACCATGTGTTGTAGGAAGTGCAGTGGTTACCTGCCGCCTTTCGAGCACTTCGCCACCGATGCCATCCACTTCGGGCAGGAGCCCGAGCAGTGGAGCTCCTGGGCCGTTGTGCCGCCCATCACGCTCTCCACCACCTTCAAGCAGGAGGAACCCGAGGTGAACCGGGTAAGTGCGGCCACCACGGGCCCCCCGAGCCCCGCTGCGGCCCCGGCGTGTCCGGGCCCGGCAGCGGGAGGCGGCAGGTGCCGGGCACGGAGGCAGCTCCCGGCGCGGATGTTCCCCCCGGGCCGCTCCTGGGCAAACGCGAGCATCTCGCTGGGCCGGGAGCGGGGCTCTCGCCCGGGCGGGCGGCGGAGTCTCCTGGCGGGGACACGGCAGAGCCCCTGCCCGCGATGCCGTGCCCTGCGCTCCGGGGTGGCCCTGCCGAGCAGCGATGGGGCCGCAGGAGCCGCTGTGGTTCCTTGCAGCCTGAGCCAGCCCGGGCTCGGTGTTCCCGCAGCGGGCGGCCATCCGGAGCGGTTTGGGATGAGGCTGGGATGATTCCCGTGTGCCAGGCGGGGGAAGGGGAGCAGGGAGCGCCCGGTGCCCCCGGGCTCGCGGAATGCTGCTCCAGGGGCTGCCCGGAGCCGGAAATCTGGGAGGCTCTCCCCGCCCTTCTGCCCCCCGGGAGAACGGGACACATGCATGCGTTTGCTTTTCCTCACTACCTTTTTCCAGATTTTGTATTAAAGCTGTGGTACTGAGCCATTGCCAGAGGAAAGTTTGGACTTTCAAGACCTGATGGGGAGGAATTGTCTGGTGCCCTGTGATGGAGATGGACACGCGTTTTTCCTGAGAATTCCCCCCAGACAGGCTGAGGAGTCTCCCTCTCTGGAGATACCCAGAACTGTCTGGACACCATCCCGTGCCCTGTGCCCTGGGATAGCCCTGCTGAGCAGGGAGTGGGAGCAGGGCACTCTCGTGGTCCCTTCCAGCCTGACCCAGCCTGGCATGCTGAGGGTGGTGGGACTGTGCATCCCGAGCCCTTTGTCCCACAGTGGCCACAGAAGGATGTCTGGGAGAGGCAGGAGAATGTGGCTCCTTGCCCCAGGGCAGCCCTGGCCCCTTTCTCCAGCAGGGATGCCCAGCTGGGTGTTGTGCCAGGACACCCTCCTGCTGCTCTGGGAGGAGCTGGGTGCCCTCAGCCAGGGCTCTCTAAGGAACCCAGAACTGCTGTGATTTTAAAATTTCCTGTGCTCTCTCTGATGTTTGTTTCCTCTTCCCACCCCAGGGTTATGCATACACCCGAACTGGGAATCCAAACCGGCATATCCTGGAAAAGGTTATAAGCGCCCTCAATGGAGCCAAACACAGTGAGCACCTCATGGGCTGGACGGGGCTTGGAGCAGCCTGGGACAGGGGCAGGGGGTGGCACTGGGTGGGCTTTGGGGTCCCTCCATCCCAAACCCTTCCATGGTTCTGTCACCACGGCTCTGGCTGTTGGCTGTGGGCAGGAGCAGCTCCAAGGTGGGGAAGAGCCCAACACTTGTGGTGCAGGAATGTCCAGCTCCATCCCTGGCTTTGTCTCCTGCTTCCTCATGTGGCTGATGCCTGGGCTGGGCTGGATCCATCCTTGTGCAGCAGCACTGGAGGCAGTGGGAGCAGGCAGCCCCTGGCCCCAGTCCGTTCCCAGTCCGTTCCCAGTCCGTTCCCAGTCCGTTCCCAGTCTGTCCCAGTCTCCATGCTGGTTCCATGCTGTGCACATCCATCTCCTGCTCTCACTGGCTGCACGTTCCCAGTGAGGCAGTGACAGGACAGGCTCTTTTCAGAGGCCAAGGGAGGAAGGCCAAGGCAAGTCTGACTTGTTGTGTCACATCAAACACTGATGATCCTTTCTCCTCCAGGCTTGGCTTATTCCTCTGGCATGGCAGCAATTCTGAACATCTGTCAACTGTTGAAGACAGGGGAAACAATTATCTGCATTGATGATGTCTATGCAGGTGGGTACAGCACCCAGTGGCTTCAGCCTTCTTTGTGCAGGGGCTCAAACCTGCCTGTGGCTCTCAGGAACCCTGAATTTCCCGTGTAGGACCTCACTGCTCTTTGCAGGCTGTTTTTATCAATCCCCTCTTCCTCACAAGTGCCCGTGCAGAGTGCACCCAGCTCTGTCAGAGTCCTGCTCTGAGCAGGGTGAGCTCACTGCAGCTCTGGGAACTTTCCCCTGCTCCTTGGAGCCTCAGCCTGGGCTGCTTCCTGCAGGGCTGAATTTCCCTGCTCCTCCTCGGGCTTGGTTTGTTATCAAGAAAGGGTTTCCCACAAAAGAACCCCCCAAACATCACTCAGATGTTTCCTTCAGCTCACAGAATCCACCTCCATGTTCCATCCCTTCCTGCTCGGGTGGAAAACTGAGTCCCTGGGGATCACCTTGGCAGGAGGACCCAGTCAATGAATTTTCAGTCCAGGCAGTGTTTCCAGTGGGAGTGCTGCACATCCATGGATCTCCTGTTGCTGCTGGATTCTTTGAATCCTCCCAGGGAAAGGCTTCAAAGACAGGAAGGAATCATTTTTATTGGAGTGCTGGGAAACAGCAGCTGGAGTCTGCCCCTTGATTCTTCTTCTCTGTTTAATTTTCTGATCATGAACCCCACAGTGATTTCAAGTACTTCCTAAATCACTGTGATCCCATCTTCCCATTATTACTATTTCATGGTCACTCAATCTGCAACAATCTTTAAACTCTGTAAATAAAGAAAGTATAACTGTGCCACTGATGGTGTGCAGCATAAAGCTGTGCCCTGCTGACTGTCCCTGCACGATGCAGGAGGGTGGAGAGCAGGGAATGAAAGTTAAGGAAGTTGCTTCATTTTGTGACTTTTGTTTTGTTTTTGTTTTTTCTTAGGCACGAGAGAATTATTCAAGAAAATAAAAGATGATTATAATATAGAAGTTGTTTATGTTGACTTAACAGACTTAAAAAAGCTGGAAAAAGAAATTAATGAACATCCCAAGACCAAGGTAGGGGAGAGGGAAATGGATTTTAAAGGGATGTTAAATTGTTTTATCCCTGCTCCTGTTGGGTTTGGGGGTGTGTGGAGCTGAGGGGGGGCAGCCTGGGGCACAGCTGGATCCACTATATCCCACGGTGCTGCCTCCTGGAAAGCATCCCAAGAAGGGCAGAAAGCCCTGGAGAGAGAGGAGGGAACAGGGAAGAGGTGAGGAAGAGCAGAGGGAATGCAGAGCTGGGGGTGCTCCATGGCACTGCTGGGTGATCCCTGCTCCAGGGGAGGGAACTGTGCTGGGAAAGGCTTTGGGAAGGCTCTGTCCTGGCTGGGTGATCCCTGCTCCAGGGGAGGGAACTGTGCTGGGAAAGGCTTTGGGAAGGCTCTGTCCTGGCTGGGTGATCCCTGCTCCAGGGGAGGGAACTGTGCTGGGAAAGGCTTTGGGAAGGCTCTGTCCTGGCTGGGTGATCCCTGCCCCAGCTGGGATGCCCTGGGATGGCACAAGCCCAGCTGGAGGAAACCTCCCTGAGCTTGGAGGAAGCAGCTGGAGCCTCCCCTGGCTCTGGCAGGGCCACTGCCTGTCCCCAGTGCAGAACCCCAGGGAGCTGCCAGCCCTGAGCACCCAGAGCCCCTGGGACTCAGCCCGGCCCTGGGAAGTCTCTGACCTGGAGTTTTTTTGGGTTTGTGCAGCTGGTTTGGCTCGAGAGCCCCACGAACCCCACACTGAAGGTGATTGACATCAGAGCCTGTGCAGAGCTGGCACACAAACATGGACGCAAGGATGTGCTGGTGGCCGTGGACAACAGCTTCATGTCTCCATATTTCCAGGTGTGTGGGAAAGGACAGGACTGTCCCCTGTCCCAGTGGGGCTGGAGATCCCTTTTGGGAAGGGAAGCAGCACCAAGGAACTGCAGTTTTGGGCTCTGCATTGTAAAGTGACCTGCTCTGCTCCAGCCCCAGCCCAGGTGCTGCTGCCTGTGCAGCAGTGAAGGGAGCAGGGGGAGTCTGTCCTCCAGGAATGATGGGATTCTGTTCTTCCTGATGGAAATCAGAACAGTTACAAAGGGTTCCCTCACTCTGGCCTTTTTACAACACTTCTTCTGTAGAAGCTGTTCATGGGCTGTTCTGAGCCACAAAGATAAAGAGACCTGAAGGTAGGGGAAGACAAACCAAGCAAAATTCATCCAGTCTTTCTTGGGGACATCCACTTTACCTTTTTCTTCAATTCATTGTGTTTCTCCCCTTGTTTATCCTGTGTGAGCTCAGAGCCCTTTGGGATGGCTGGGAATGATCCTGAGTGCAGCCCAGCTTGAATTATGATGTTATTTTCCTTTCCTTTCAGCGTCCCTTGGCCCTGGGGGCTGATATTTGTATGTGTTCTGCAACCAAGTACATCAATGGTGAGTGTGAGAGTTGAGCACATCCTTAGGGCAGGGGTGGAGGGAGATTGGGCAGGAATTCCTGGCTGGGAGGGTGGGGAGGCCCCTGGATCCCTGGCAGTGCCCAGGGCCAGGCTGGACACTGGGGCTGGAGCACCTGGGATGGTGGGAGGTGTCCCAGGGATTTTATTTACATTTGGGGGTTGTGGCAGGACCCTGGAGTGGCTGATCCTGTTCTTGTCCCCTGTCATTTGTAGGGCACTGTGATGTCCTCATGGGCCTGGTCTCTGTGAACAGGGATGATCTCTATGAGAGGCTGAAATTCCTGCAGACCCGTAAGTCCAGCCAAGGAATGGCTGACAGGAATGCTGTTCCCATCCACAGCTCCTGCTGGGGAGGGTGGGCATGCTCACAAGTGGGAAATCTGCCTGGAATGTAATTAGCAGAGCTAATTACAAGCAAGCTCAGTGAAATAGTCCCATGAAATGGGAGGTGCTGGTCTGCCCTTCCCAAGCAGCTCAGGAGAGCACTGGGGCCCACCCTGAAACCACTGAGGTGCCCCCTGCACCTGGGGGGTTTGGAACTCCTCACCCACCAGGATGGGCCCAGTGCAGAGTTTCCTTACCTCTGATGATTCCAGCCATTTTCTGGCCTCTTCATTGTCAGCAATAAATCCCTGTCTGGGGTTGTGCCCTCTGCAGTGAGGGTGCACTGTGCCCAATAAATGCAATCCTTGAGGCTGAGCCTGTTAATTGGGCTCATTAATTGGCTGCCCAGTGTGGGAGATGAGGAACAGAGATTGCCTCGAGTGTCTTCCCACTTGTTCCAAGCTCAGAAATGTGGGAGGTGAGGATGAGCTTGGCTTTGCTGAATGCAGAACACCAATGTTGCTGTGGAATTCTGTGGAATTCTGTTGCCATTCCCCCAGGCCTGGGAGCTGTCCCCTCCCCCTTTGACTGTTACATGTGCAACCGGGGGCTCAAGACTCTGCACCTCCGGATGAAGCTGCATTCCAAGAATGGCCTGGCTGTGGCTGAGTTCCTGCAATCCCATCCCAGGGTGGAGAGGGTCATTTACCCAGGTGGGTGGGCAGGGGTTTGGGGAGCATCCCAGGGCAGGGGTTTGGGATCATCCCAGGGCAGGGGTTTGGGGATCATCCCAGGGCAGGGGTTTGGGGATCATCCCAGGGCAGGGGTTTGGGGATCATCCCAGGGCAGGGGTTTGGGGATCATCCCAGGGCAGGGGTTTGGGAGCATCCCAGGGCAGGGGTTTGGGATCATCCCAGGGCAGGGGTCTGGGGATCATCCCAGGGCAGGGGTTTGGGATCATCCCAGGGCAGGGGTTTGGGGAGCATCCCAGGGCAGGGGTTTGGGGAGCATCCCAGGGCAGGGGTTTGGGAGCATCCCAGGGCAGGGGTTTGGGATCATCCCAGGGCAGGGGTCTGGGGATCATCCCAGGGCAGGGGTTTGGGATCATCCCAGGGCAGGGGTTTGGGGAGCATCCCAGGGCAGGGGTTTGGGGAGCATCCCAGGGCAGGGGTTTGGGGAGCATCCCAGGGCAGGGGTTTGGGATCATCCCAGGGCAGGGGTCTGGGGAGCATCCCAGGGCAGGGGTTTGGGGAGCATCCCAGGGCAGGGGTTTGGGGAGCATCCCAGGGCAGGGGTTTGGGATCATCCCAGGGCAGGGGTCTGGGGAGCATCCCAGGGCAGGGGTTTGGGGAGCATCCCAGGGCAGGGGTCTGGGGAGCATCCCAGGGCAGGGGTTTGGGAGCTGTGGTGCCCCGTGGCTGGGGCTGGGTGCCCAGCTCAGGTGAGGCTGAGCTGCCCCAGCTCTGCACTGGAATTCACTGGGAATTCTCCCGACTCTCTCCATTCCAGGGCTGTCTTCCCACCCTCAGTATGAGGTGATGAAGAAGCAGTGCACCGGCGTTTCAGGGATCCTCAGCTTCTACATCAATGGGACAAAAGAAAATGCCTTTGCCTTCCTCAAGAACCTGAAGGTAAAGTCAACAAAATCACCCTCAGAGAGAGCTGAACCTGCCCTGCTGAGGGGAGGGTGGAGTGGCTTTTCTTGCCAAGTCCTTTGGGTGTGCCCCTCTGTAAATCAGGGATAATTTGTCCTTGGGGGTTAATGAGAGGGAACAAAGGGACCCTCAGCCCCTTGGGAGTGTTTGTTGGTTTGTTTGGTGCCAGGGTGTGTCCAGCCCAGCCCAGGAGCTGCTGCTGGCAGAGGGCTTTGTGCATGGCTGGGCAGCTCTGCTGGAATATTGCAAAGTGCCCTCAGCAGGGAAAGGCACAGAGGGGCCCCTGGCTCTGGGAATGCTTGGCTGGGTCCTTGGCCCAGCCTGTGCTGGTGTTTGGCCAGGTGTTCACTCTCCTGTGCCCGGGGAGGTGTTTGTGTCCTGAGCCCACTCCTGTAACTCCTTTCCCCTTCCCCCACAGGTGTTTACCTTGGCTGAGAGTCTGGGTGGCTTCGAGAGCCTGGCAGAGCATCCGTAAGTTCATCCTCCCACCCTCAGAGCCTCTAAAAGCTGCAGAGCACCACAAAATCCCCACAGCTTCCCAGCCCCAGAGCTGCTTTGCTGTTTTGCCTTTAGCTAAACTCAGGGACTGTTGTGAGGCACAAAGCCAGGGGGGGTTGCAGAGGGAGGGAATCCTGTGAGAGGGCAGAGACAGAGCAGTTCTGCCTGGAGGGCTGGGGCACAGCTGGTGTCCATGAAGACAATCCCAGAAGCTGCAGAGTGTTGGGATGAGGAGCTTGAATGGAGGAATGCCCAGCTCCCTGCTCCCCCAGGGGCACGGTCACTGTGTGCACCCGGCTGCCTCTGGTCCCTGGCAGGGCTCCTGGGGCCTTTTCAAGTGCTCCAAACAGCATCTTCAAGGAATTGCATTATTGCACTCAAAGGCAGCTTGCTTTTGGGAAAGGTCCATGGAAATGAATGGCTGTATTTAAATGTTCAGTCATTTCACTCCCTGATTTCACAGCAAATGTTGAACCCCTCCAGCAGCTGAAAGGAACTGGTGCCAGGGACTGAGCACAGGGGGAAATGCCTTCTTGCCTGTGTCCTGTGTGGCTGGGGAGAATAAACCCTGCAGAGTCCTTTGGGACAGTTTGGGGAGGGATCTGAGCAACCAGGAATGAAACCAGGAGGTTTTATTCTGGAGGTTGCACATTCCCCACGTGCAGAGCTCACAGAGCTTCTGTGGAATAAAGAGCAGCTCTGGAAGGAAGAGGAAAAGGATTTTCTCCTTCGTCAGGTCCAGATCCACTTCTTGTTAATCATTTGTGTCTTGGAAATCCGAGGTGGAGATGCAATTCCCTGACTTGTCAGCATTCCCACCATTTCCAGGAGCTGCTGCCAGGAGCTCTTTGCACCTGTGGGGTCACACAGGTGGCACAGAGGAGGTGTCAGATCCTGCTGCATTTCAGGGGTGCTGGCAGGGAGCCAGCTGGGCTGGTTTTACCAATACAAGTCCCAAATTCTTGGGATAAAGATGTTTTGTCCTTGCAGGGCCACCATGACCCACGCCTCAGTGCCTGAGAAAGTAAAGGAAGAGCTGGGAATCACAGACACCTTGATCCGCCTCTCGGTGGGGCTGGAGGATGAGCAGGATTTGCTGGCAGACCTGGACCAGGCCCTGGAGGCTGCGGTGAGTGGGGAGTTCCCCTCCAAAAATCATCCCCAGCTGGCAGCCTTTCCTGGGGCTGAGCCCTCAGCTGCTCCCTGGTGGACCCTGGGCTGTGGAGGGAAAGTTTCCCTGTGGGCAGCCCTGGCCAGGCACAGCCCCGTGGATTCAGGAGCAGTTGGGCTGTGCCAGGCACAGTTCCCATGGATTCAGGAGCAGTTGGGCCGTGCCAGGCACAGCCCCGTGGATTCAGGAGCAGTTGGGCTGTGCCAGGCACAGCCCCGTGGATTCAGGAGCAGTTGGGCTGTGCCAGGCACAGTTCCCGTGGATTCAGGAGCAGTTGGGCTGTGCCAGGCACAGCTCCCATGGATTCAGGAGCAGCTGGGCTGTGCCAGGCACAGCTCCCATGGATTCAGGAGCAGTTGGGCCGTGCCAGGCACAGCTCCCATGGATTCAGGAGCAGTTGGGCTGTGCCAGGCACAGTTCCCATGGATTCAGGAGCAGTTGGGCTGTGCCAGGCACAGTTCCCATGGATTCAGGAGCAGTTGGGCTGTGCCAGGCACAGCTCCCATGGATTCAGGAGCAGTTGGGCTGTGCCAGGCACAGTTCCCATGGATTCAGGAGCAGTTGGGCTGTGCCAGGCACAGCTCCCATGGATTCAGGAGCAGTTGGGCTGTGCCAGGCACAGTTCCCATGGATTCAGGCAAATCAAATACTACAATGTGACTTTAATCTATGCAAAGGAAATAAAAATGTGTGGTTGACAGAGGGGCAGAGCACAATGATCCCTCCCTTTCCTTCCTGCAGTTTCGTAAATCTTGAGGGTCAAACAGGACCTTGGAACTGGACACGGCTGTGGACGAGGACACGGAAACCAAACCCCTCTTGCTTTGCCTTTGCTTTGCCAGCAGAGCCCAGTGTTCCTCCTGCTGCTGCAGGGTTTGGGCACTGGGGCTGCTTCCTCTTACTGCTCTCAGGTCATTCTCTTCTCACCCATCAGCTCAGCTCAAAAACTGGGTTGACCTCAGATTTATTTTAATTAGGTGTCAGATTTGCTTAAAAGCTTTTCCTTCTCTTGATGCAACACTGATGATGAAGTGAAATCCAACTCCTGGCAAATAATAACTGTCTGAAGAGAAATCTTTGTCATTTGAAAAAATCATGTGCTGTGGGAATGATTGGAATTCTTTTAATTAAAATCTGCTTTTCCTTTCCTTGCTTATATTCCCATGTGCACGTGCTGCTTGTGTTCAAAATCAGGGGATGGAGTGACCCTGGAGCTGTTGGGGTTCTCCTGTGGGAAGGCAGGAGGGGGATGGAGCTGAGGAGGGGATGGAGCTGAGGCAGGACAAGTCTCTATTGGCCACACCCAGAACAACCTTCACTGCACAGAGGGATTAAACCCTGCCAAAACCACAGTGAAGGTGTTCCCAGCCAGCCCTCATTCCACAGCATCCCAGCCTGGGCTGGGTTGGGAGGGACCTCAAACCCACCCAGTGCCACCCTGCCCTGGCAGGGACACCTCCCAGTGTCCCAGGTGCTCCAGCCCCAGTGTCCAGCCTGGCCTTGGGCACTGCCAGGGATCCAGGGGCAGCCCCAGCTGCTCTGGGCACCTGAGCCAGGGCTGCCCCCCCTGCCAGGCACAATTCCTGCCCAGTGCCCCATCCAGCCCTGCCCTGTGTCCCTGTGAAGCCATTGCCCCTTGTCCCTGCAGAGGAGGTTCCTGCTCACACCAGGTCAGCTCCAGGAGCCCCTCCATGGGCAGTCCCTGAGCTCCAGATGATTTTCCAGGCAGCCCAGCCCCTGCTGGGCCCTGGAGCCGCTGCCTGGTCTCCCTGTGGGGAGCAGCAGGGTCTGCTTTGTGTCACAGGAGCGTCTGCCCTGGAAGGAAAAGCTGCTGTGCTTCCTCAGCCTCGTGCTGCCCTGCATTTCCTTATCCCATTTACCTGGGGGAAGGACAGGCAGCTCTGCCAGCAGGGAAATTCCCAGTGCATTGCTCCATGGTTTTCTTGAGCCCTGGGAGATCAGCCTGAGGCTGGCTCTGAGCTGGGACCTGCCAGGACCTGGTCTCTTTCCAGGGAGCTTGTGGGAGAGTGCAGTGGCCTCCTCCTCACTGCCTGTCCAGAGTTTATCCCTCGTTGCCAGCCCTGCCAGAGCTCCGGGACTGCTGGGCCACTGCTCAGGCACAGGGTGGCAGCATTGGGGTGTCTGTGCAGGGCAGGCCTCGGGCTGGAGGATCCCTGTGGGATGCAGCTGGGGATATTCCGTGATTCCATCCCTCTGAGCAGGAGAGAATCCCGGGCATGTTTCAGTATCTCCTGCTGCATGGCTTGCCTGGAGCCACCCTGTGCCCCTGCTCTGGGCTGGTGCCAGGTCTGGGTTGTATTTCCCCTATTCCATCTTTCTGAAACCCTGAAGATGTGTTTTTCCTTGGATTTGATGTTTTAGATTGGGTTCAGATTCACTGCACTTCCAGGGCAATTCTCTTTCCACGCTGAGGCCCAAATCCCTCGTGTTGGTTGAGGATTCCTTTATCCTTGGGAAACAAAGGACCAGCACTAAGCCTTGAATCCAGCCCAGCTAAGCCTGAGGCCTGGCCTGGCTCCCAGCCCCAGCATTCTCTGTGCTAGGGTCAGCCTGCTCCCTCCCAGCCTCACATTCCCTGGATTTGAGCATTCTCTGGCATTTCTCACTGTGTTTGATGAAGGGTTTGTGTCCTCCAGCCAAGACCCGGCCACATTAGTCAGAATTGTTCTTAGAAACTCCAGCTTTCATTTACAGGAAGGTTCTGTCACTGCACTCCTCTGTGTCAGCAGGAGAGGAGCTGGCATCCAGGAATGCTGAGCTCACAATTCCCAGTGCAGGGCCACGCTGTTGGGGTGCTGCTGCTGCAGGGCCGAGCAGGGCTGGGGGCACAGCTCCCATCCCACATAGTTATGGATTGAGTGGACTCCAAGGCACAAACTCCAGATGCCCCTCAATCCCAGCACAGCTTCCCAACATCCCCATGAATCACTGGAATGAGCTTGAGCCCCAGGAGTGCTCTGTAATTATTTTATCTGCTGCAGTGTGCAGTAGCTGACTGACAAATGCAATTTTTATTCCTCCCTTTTATCATCTCTCTTTTATCATCTAATCAGTAGGGGCTCCCACCCTGGCAGCCTGACAGAATCATGGAATATCCAGAGGTGGAGGGGCCCACAGGGATCATCGAGTCAGGCTGCTGGCCCTGCACAGACACCTGAGCAATCCCACCCTGTGTTCCACCAGCTGGCTCCTGGAATGCTGGGGCAGGGCAGGAATCGAAAGGTGTTTCCCCCCACGTTTTCAGCCATCATTTCTAACTCTTTAAACATGACTGAAAATTCATTTTTCTGCTCTTGCAAGCCCCATTTTTCACACACATCCCACCCTGATGGATCTTTATCCAGGGCAGCTGCAGGATTTGGGAAGGAAAGTTCACCCCTTAGGGTGGGTTTTTTCCAGTATTTCCCTGTCTGCCTGCATTTCCAAGCTGCCAGTTGGGTTCTCACCAGGACACCATTATTGACATTGTTACTGCTGACTTTTAATGCCTCGTGTGTTTCACAAGAGCAGTGGCAGATCTGTGAGGAACGGAACAAATTCCATTTCAGTTGGGAGTATTTCCCAAGGGAGTGTGTCACAAAGGCTCTCAGAATGAAGGAATTCTATTTAGATGATGTTAATCATTTATAATCATTTATCTCTTCTCCTCTTGCAGGCTTCCATGAGGACAGATGAACGTAAAAGGAATTCTCTCGCTTGGACACACAGGGAAGAGCAGAAACAGAGCCATTCCAGCTGTAAGCCGTGTGCTCTGTTCCCAGGCTCCATGTCAAACCCATGGGCTGCTTCTGGGGAGGGATTTCATCCAAGCAGCCAGCTCTCAGCTCACTTCTGCAGCGTCTTGGATCGGGAAATGGGAAGTTTGGATTCAAAGTTTCTGGGCGCCACCGTTGGCGACTGCACAACAAACACTTGTCTGAAGACGGACGTGCCCCAGGAGGTCATGTCACAAGCTCCTGCTCGTTTCCAGATACTTGGCTCATTGACCTTGGGTTGCTGTGGTTGCTTTTGGGATGTGCTGTGCTCTCCTTGGGTGCAGGGTTTGTTTCCCTCAGGGGCTGGGCTCTGTGCTGCCTGTGGTGGGGGAGAGCTCCCCTTGTCCCTCCCCCCTTCCCTGAGGTGACAGGAATAACAAGGGACCTTAAATCTCACCCAGTGCCACCCCTGCCATGGCAGGGACACCTGTCACTGTTCCAGGCTGCTCCAAGCCCTGTCCAGCCTGGCCTGGGACACTGCCAGGGATCCAGGGCAGCCACAGCTCCCCTGGTCTCTGCTCCCTGCCTTTCTCCCAGAAATGTCTGAACTTGGAGAACTGTGCTGGTCTCCTACTTTTCCAGGTTTTCATCCATGCTGTTCCCTTTTCCAAAGGTTTGTTTTGGACTCACTTTGGTTCCTAACACCAGGTCTCACCTGAGGCACAGGCAGCAATTCCCAGGAGCTTCAGCTGCAGCTGAGCCTTTGCCAGCAGCCACAGCCACATTCCCAGAACTGCTGCCTGCATCCAGCATGGATTCTCTGGAAGCTCTTCCCAGGAGCTCCAGGCACTCTCTGGCAGGAGTCCAGTGCCACCAGAACTCCCCTTGCACCTCCAGCCCCTGATGGAGCAAAGCAGAAGGTGAAGGACCACGGAGCACTTGTGGGGCTCAATTCCACCTCAGCACTGCTCAGGAGAAAAGAGGAATCTGGAAAAGGAGTTTTGCTGCCCCAGGCTCTGGGCTGGGCTGGAGGGGAGCTGCAGGACTCCTGGCAGGAAGAGCCATGGTGTGTTTGGGGGTGGGAGGATCATGAGCAGGGGAGGATTGAGCCCAGGCTGGGCACTGCCTCCTGCAGGAACAGCCTGTCCTTGTCCCAGCTTGCCCAGTGGCCTAAAATGTCCAGAGACATTCCAGCTGGCAAAATTCTGATCACTTCTGATCCAAAATCCTGAATTAAGTTCCTTTCTTCTGTTGTGTCTGAAACCCACCCTGCATCTCTCTGTGACTTGCTCCTTTTCCCTCAGAAAGAAATTCCTTTCCAGCTTGGCCATGGGGCCCAGGATAATTAATGGAACCCCTGAGACTCCAAGAAACAAATGCCTGCATTTACAGCAAAGGTTCCATTCAATTTACTGCACACTAAATCCATTCCTCAAAGAAAACCCAGACAGAAGCACTGGGCTCTGAGGGGATGTGGGGAGGGCCAGAGCTGCTCCTGCCATTCCCTGATGCTCTGTGGGTGGATGGAGCTGTTTGATTCCCTGGTGAGGAACGAGCTCTGTTTTCCTGGGAACGAAGGCCCAGGGGATTCTGTTCAGAGGCAGATACCGAGGCACCAGCTCTGCCCTCTCGGGGATTCAGGCTCCCCGAGTCGTGTTTTGTCACCTTGTTCCTCTCTGACACCAGATTTTCCCCTCAGAGAAGACATCAACGCCATCTCCTGCAATCCCAGCTCCTGCAATTCCCTGAGCTCCCTTCCCTGGCGGCTGCAGAGCCTCTCAGCCTTTGAGGCTCCGACCAGAGCCCTTAATTTGACAAGTGCTGAGGGAGCTGATGAAGCTGGAGCTGGATTTACCCTTCCAGGGCTGCTGCCAGAGCCAAGCCCTGGGCGTGGGGGTCCTTTTCCAGCTGTACCTTGGGGCTGCTGAAAGCTGGGGATGGGCAGCCAGGCAGGGCTTTCCTGTCTCCTGTGATCCAGAGTTTCCCTCCAAGGTGAGAATCCCTGGGTGCCGCCTGTTCCTGCTCTCCTGATGGTTTTTCCCTCCAGCAACAACAGCTCCTGAGGAGATTCCAGATCCAGGGCCACCTTCCTGCTGCCAGGGTGGCCCTGGGGGTGACATGGGTGACCCCTGGGCCAGGCAGGGACACCTCCCCTTGCTGACATTGCACTCACCCGGGCTCTGCAGGAGCAGTGGCTCTGGCTGCTGAGGGATGATGGACGATGATGGGCAATGATGGATAATGATGGACAAATATGATGGATGAAGAGGGGCAGTGGATGATGGACAATGTTGGATAATGATGGATGATGATGGACAGTGGATGATGGACAATGATGGATAATGATGGACAAAGATAATGGATGATGAGGGGCAGTGGAGGATGGACAATGTTGGATGATGATGGACAATGATGATGGACAATGATGATGGACAATGATGGACAAAGATGATGGATGATGGACAATGATGGATGATGGACAGTGATGATGGATGGGTTGTGCTGCCTAATGATGGCTCAGGACAGCAACAGCAGGAGCAGCTCCACCATCAAATCACACATGAGAAGTACAGAAGTCTTCCCAAATGTGAGGGACTTTGTGCAGAGAGGATCCCAAAGCTCCCCCCTGGCGGCTGGAGCCTGTGGGCATGGATGGGCTGTCCCATGGAGGTGGTGCCCACGCCTCCCTGCACTGCAGAGGATGCCAGCTCCACCCCTGGCAGATGTGCTGCTGATGCCTTGCATTAGTTGGGTTTTCCAGGGAAATGCAGGACAGCTGAGGGCTGGTGGCCCTGGCACAGCCCTCCGTGGTATCCCGTTCCCAGGCAGTCCCTCCACATTTGGGAAGGAATGTGCAGCCCTGTCAGCCTGGCCGTGGCAGGGCTGGGCTGCCCGGGCTTCTCGGGCTGTGTGAGCTGCCCTCCTGCTCCAGAGGCTCCCTGGGATCCTTCCAGCTGCTTTATTCCCTGCATTTCCCCTGGGCGGTGCTCGGCGCACCCCAGGAGCACAGACAAGAGAAGGAGCTGTTAAATGTGAATATTAATATGTGGAGTTTCTTTATTAAATGCCCATTTTGGGAAGCTCTGCTCCACTGATGGGTGAGCAGCTCCTCCCCTGTGCCAGGAGAGTGAATTCTGCACGGGCAGATGGTGATGGGACAAGGGGAATGGTTTTGAACTAAAGAGGAGAGATTGAGGTGGGACTTTGGGAAGGAATTCCTGCCTGGCAGGGTGGGCAGGCCCTGGCACAGGGTGCCCAGAGCAGCTGTGGCTGCCCTGGATCCCTGGCAGTGCCCAAGGCCAGGCTGGAGCAGCCTGGGACAGTGGGAAGTGTCCCTGCCATGGCAGGATGGCACAGGATGGGCTTTAAGCTCCCTCCCAACCCATTCCATGACTCCTCTGAGGTGCCCTGGTGCTGCTCTGAACTCCCAAGGAACTTCCCTGCTCCCAGAGCAGCAGGAAAACTCCCTTTCCATCCAGCCCCACGGGAGCAGCTGTCCCAGTGCCTGCAGCATCCCTCCCCGGGCTGTGTAAACATCCATGGGGTGGGATTCCACAATGTCCAGGGGTGGGACAAATCCCTGCCCCCTGTCTCAGGCTCCCACAAACCCCATTTATCCCGTCCCTCCCTGGCCGTTTCAGACTTGGAGATGCAATTCCCAGTGCTCCCACTCCCTCTGTTCTGACTCCCAGTTGATGTTTTCTCTCCGAGCTTGTGCTCACACCAACGCAAACCCTCACAAGTCAGTTTGCAAATATCCCTGCCAGCCCTTAATGACCTGCTAAAAATACCAGCAATGATTCATCTCCTCATCTATGGAAATGGGAATTATTTGCTCTTGGCCCTGGGCTGGGCTGCTGGGGAACACAAGAATGAGCAGATCAGGGAATATTGAAGGGGTTTTTCTTCTGTTTCAGGGGAATAAAAACATTTTCTACAAACCCAGGTGGGTTTTCCGTGGCCATGGGTGATCCCTGGGGAGGTCTCAGGCCTTCTCAAAGCTGCTGTCCCAAATTTGGACAGGGATGTCCAATTTTATTAATGTAATTTTTAGCAGAAGTATTTAAACAGCAATAATTTTAACCAGGGATATTCCAAACATTGTTTTGGAGAGCCATACAAAGGCTCAATATCTTCTAATCTTTTAATAGGGGCTGCTTAAATGCCCTAATAAGAAAATAAGGGCTGTTGTAATCACTTCTTTTTAATTGAAATAATCCCATTGGATTTATTAAAGTGGTTTGGGGTTTAATTCCAAACCTCCCCAGCGCTGCAGGATGTTTATTGGGAAGGTTTCCCGACCCCTGCCACACAGTGAGGTGCACATGCCTCAAATCCTGCACTTTCCCACTCTCCCGGGGCAGATCAGGGTCCCCAGATCCACGGGATCCCAAATGGAGCTGTAAACTTCCGTGGGGCTGGAATTTATTTGGAATGATTTGGCAGCTGCTGGCTGGAAATAAATCGTCTTTCAGAAATCGGCAGCAGTTTGTGAGTGTCCCCTTAATGAAAATCCAATTATTATCCCCAAATAACCAGTTTACTCCTGGAGTTTCACCATCTCTGCAGGGGATCCCTGACAGGGATCCATCCTGGGATTTGGGACTGGGGAACACTAGGGCTGGAGCAACGTGGATCAAAAACCCATGGAGCAAGGAATTCCAGACAACGCCTCCTTTTTTACCACTGGTTATTTTTGCAGTTTAAATCAGAACGTGTCTGGGAATGGGAGGATTCGGGAGAAGGTGCCGAGTTTCCCGAGGGAGCTGGGGCACCTGCAGCTCGTGCAGCCAGGAGCTGCTGCAGTGAATGAAAAAGGCTGGAAGAGGAGCCAAGAGCAAACATCCCTTTGGAGCGCTGTTTATTGAAGCGTGCTTTTATGGCCGTGCTGAGGAAGGAGAGAGTGCCTGTGTTTAACCGGCGAGGAAAAATATTTACGTGACTCCAGAGCTTCCCTGGGTCTGGCTCCCGGCGCTTGGCAGGAGGTTTCCTGCGGATCTTGGCCCCGTCCCTGATCCCACAGCGGCAGCCTGGGATCTGCGGGCCACGCAGGCACTGAGCAGCAGCGCTGCCACTGCCACTGTCACTGTGTCACTGCCACTGCCACTGTCACTGTCACTGCCACTGTCACTGTGTCACTGCCACTGCCACTGTCACTGCCACTGCCACTGTCACTGCCACTGTCACTGCCACTGTCACTGCCACTGTGTCACTGTCACTGTCACTGCCACTGCCACTGTCACTGTGTCACTGCCGCTGCCACTGTCACTGCCACTGCCACTGCCACTGTCACTGTCACTGCCACTGTCACTGCCACTGCCACTGCCACTGCCACTGTCACTGTGTCACTGCCACTGCCACTGTCACTGTCACTGCCACTGTCACTGTGTCACTGCCACTGCCACTGTCACTGCCACTGCCACTGTCACTGCCACTGTCACTGCCACTGTCACTGCCACTGTGTCACTGTCACTGTCACTGCCACTGCCACTGTCACTGTGTCACTGCCGCTGCCACTGCCGCTGCCACTGCCACTGCCACTGTCACTGTCACTGCCACTGTCACTGCCACTGCCACTGCCACTGCCACTGTCACTGTGTCACTGCCCCTGTCACTGCCACTGCCACTGTCACTGTCACTGTCACTGTCACTGTCACTGCCACTGTCACTGCCACTGCCACTGCCACTGCCACTGTCACTGTGTCACTGCCCCTGTCACTGCCACTGCCACTGTCACTGCCACTGTCACTGCCACTGCCACTGCCACTGCCACTGTCACTGTCACTGCCACTGTCACTGCCCCTGTCACTGCCACTGTCACTGCCACTGCCACTGCCACTGCCACTGTCACTGTGTCACTGCCCCTGTCACTGCCACTGCCACTGTCACTGTCACTGTCACTGTCACTGCCACTGCCCCTGTCACTGCCACTGTCACTGCCACTGCCACTGCCACTGCCACTGTCACTGCCACTGCCACTGTCACTGTCACTGTCACTGCCACTGTCACTGCCACTGTCACTGCCACTGCCACTGCCACTGCCACTGTCACTGTCACTGCCACTGTCACTGCCCCTGTCACTGCCACTGTCACTGCCACTGCCACTGCCACTGCCACTGTCACTGTGTCACTGCCCCTGTCACTGCCACTGCCACTGTCACTGTCACTGTCACTGTCACTGTCACTGCCACTGTCACTGCCACTGCCACTGCCACTGCCACTGTCACTGTGTCACTGCCCCTGTCACTGCCACTGCCACTGTCACTGCCACTGTCACTGCCACTGCCACTGCCACTGCCACTGTCACTGTCACTGCCACTGTCACTGCCCCTGTCACTGCCACTGTCACTGCCACTGCCACTGCCACTGCCACTGTCACTGTGTCACTGCCCCTGTCACTGCCACTGCCACTGTCACTGTCACTGTCACTGTCACTGCCACTGCCCCTGTCACTGCCACTGTCACTGCCACTGCCACTGCCACTGCCACTGTCACTGTGTCACTGCCCCTGTCACTGCCACTGCCACTGTCACTGTCACTGTCACTGCCACTGTCACTGCCACTGTCACTGCCACTGCCACTGCCACTGCCACTGTCACTGTCACTGCCACTGTCACTGCCCCTGTCACTGCCACTGTCACTGCCACTGCCACTGCCACTGCCACTGTCACTGTGTCACTGCCCCTGTCACTGCCACTGCCACTGTCACTGTCACTGTCACTGTCACTGCCACTGCCCCTGTCACTGCCACTGTCACTGCCACTGCCACTGCCACTGCCACTGTCACTGTGTCACTGCCCCTGTCACTGCCACTGCCACTGTCACTGTCACTGTCACTGTCACTGCCACTGTCACTGCCACTGCCACTGCCACTGCCACTGTCACTGTGTCACTGCCCCTGTCACTGCCACTGCCACTGTCACTGTCACTGTCACTGTCACTGTCACTGCCACTGCCACTGCCACTGCCACTGTCACCCCAGCCCCGCGTCCCTCTGCATCGCGGGGAATCCAACAGGAAAATCCAACAGGAACATCGGACTCTGGGGCTTGTTCCCAGCGGGACGGAGGGGCTGTCCTCAGCCTTTGAGGAAAGAGACGTGCGGGTCAGTGGGGAGGGAGCTGGGAGGGTGGGGAAGGGAAGGGAAGGGAAGGGAAGGGAAGGGAAGGGAAGGGAAGGGAAGGGAAGGGAAGGGAAGGGAAGGGAAGGGAAGGGAAGGGAAGGGAAGGGAAGGGAAGGGAAGGGAAGGGAAGGGAAGGGAAGGGAAGGGAAGGGAAGGGAAGGGAAGGGAAGGGAAGGGAAGGGAAGGGAAGGGAAGGGAAGGGAAGGCTGCAGCCAGGCTCCATCCTGCCGGGAGCTCCTGAGAACGCAGCAGCATCCAGAGGATCTGCAGCGGGAGAGGGCGGCCGGGATGGGTAAGGCGCCGTGCCCAGGGGCGGATCCCGGCTCCAATGCCATTCCCAGGGAGCACCGTGCCAGGGTAGTGTGGCCGAGCGGTCTAAGGCGCTGGATTAAGGCTCCAGTCCCTGCGGGGGCGTGGGTTCGAATCCCACCGCTGCCAGCTCTGTTTTGGCACCTCAGGGACCTGGGTTGGTGGGGCTGCCTGTGGAGCAGGGCAGGGATGCATTCGGGATGGGATAGATGGGACATGGGGAAGGAATTCCGGGCACAGGTGCCCGGAGCAGCCCCTGGATCCCTGGCAGTGCCCAAGGCCAGGCTGGAGCACCTGGGGCAGTGGAGGTGTCCCTGCCAGGGCAGGGTGGCACTGGGTGGGTTTGAGCTCCCTCCCGATCCAAACCCAGCTGTTTTATGAAAAGCCACAAGCAAAACCCTCATGATCCCCCCGGGCTCAGGGGGGGTTGTCCCACGGGTGCCGCACTGGTGACTGTTCTGGGGGGCTGGGACACAGCATGAATTCCCTCAAAAGGGGTGTGCAGAGATGAGCCGGGCCGAGGTGGAGCTGCTGCTGCCTCTGCCGAGCCAGGGCTGCTCTGGGCGCCGGCCAGGACCTGGTGGGAGGGGACAGAGGTGAACAAAGGCAGCCTGGCCTAAAACCACGAGGTCATGGCAGGGAAAGATTCGTTCTGTGGTCTGGGAGGAGGATGAACACATCTAACCCTGAGCCCTGGGGCTGGAACTGGGCAGTTTTCATTGCATCATCTCCACGGCTCTGCACATGAAAGGAGACTATTGGTAAATTATGGAATGGTTTGGGTTGGATCATCTTGTTCTTTAAGGTCCTTCCCACCCCTCACCATTCCATGGCTTTATGGCATTCCACGGGTCCCAATTATTTGCTGCTGGATCCAAAACCAAAAGGGAGTTTTGTTCTGAGTACCAGGAGTCCTGTTTCACTGGCTGCTATTGCTGCAGCCCAAATCCGGGGTGATTCTGCTCCACACCCTGTCCCTGCTCCAAGGGAAGGGTAGGGAAGGGCAGCAGATGGCACAGCCAGGGCTCAAGTCCTTGCACAGCTCCTGGCGGGACAGCAGCCTGCGGGAATCCGGCACTTCCCGGTGGAATTCCCGGGGGACACAGAGCTCGGGCCCCCCGCGGGCCGCGCAGCTGGACGGCCCTGAAGGAACGGAGTGCCCGGCCTCGGGGTGTTCATGAGCGCGGTGTTCATGAGCCGTGCCCCGTTAATGAGCCGTGCCCCGTTAATGAGCCGTGCCCCCGTTAATGAGCTGTGCCCCGCTAATGAGCCGCGCCCGGAGCATCCCTGCCGGAGCAGGAGGAGCTGCGGGAGGCCCCAGCGCTGGTGTGGCACCGGTATCCCGGATCCAGCCCCCTGCCCCAGGCTGCTCCTTTTCCCGTCCCGTCCGCGGTCCCGAATGGAAGGAAACGCTGCTCCTCCTTTCCAGAGCCGCTGCAAAGCAAGAAGCTCATTTTCAGCACAACTCGCAGAAAAGATATTAAATATGGACACTAATGAGATCAGCCTGGCTCAGGGCAATATTAATATTAATTGGATTAGGTCGAGTTTAAGAGGAAACCATGTTTAACTTAATGCCTGTAATAAATGAGGAGGAAGGGAAGGGAGGGAAGTTTTCCTCCTCTATTAAAAAAAGCCAGAGCAGGACATAAATAACATTTGAGAGATGCCGTTGCAGGGGAGGGACTGCAGGGACCTGCAGGGGCACCTCTGAGGTCCCCTCCAGCCAAACCACCCCCTGGTTCTGTGTCACACGTGGCCAGGAGGAAAGTGCCACCTTGTTCCAGCCATGCCCACGGTGCCACAGCCCTGGCACTGAGATGCCAGCAGGAATTGTGCTTGTTTGGCTACCCGTGGATTTTATTAACTCTTAGACTTTACTGAAAGGGAAGACTTTTTAATTTCAGTGGGATTGTTAGGCCAGGTCGAGTCTGTGGTCTGAACACAGAGATTTAATCCCCCAAATAAATGTGTAGGGCCATAACTAATGAGGCCATAATGATGTCCTGTTTAATGCCATTATTATCTCATAACAGTGCAAACAGGATGTTCCTGCTCCCCTGGGCAGATTTGCAACAGGAGAAAGATTTAACTGTGCTTTTCTGCATCTTTTCTCTGTCAAAAACCTCCAGGGTAATTCATGCAAATGTAACTGGAGCACCCTGGGCTGCGGAAGGTGCCCCTGCCCTGCTGGGTGCCCAAACCTGCCCATGTGAGCACACCAACCTGTCCATGTGTGTCCCCAAACCTTTCCCACTGTGTCCCCAAACCTTTCCCACTGTGTCCCCAAACCTGCCCCGCTGTGCCCCCAAACCTGTCCCCGGTCCCCGTGTCCCCGTGGGGCTCCAGGCTCCGTGTTCCTGGCAGCTGGATCCCTCTGTGTGGGGTGGGGCTCAGCTCTCCTGCCGGCAGTGTCCCTGTCCCTGTCCCTGACGGTGCCACTGTCCCTCAGCCGGGCCCGGGGGTCCCACAGCCGGGAGCTCTGGGCTGGGATGGGGTCACGGGTGCCGTGCTCGGCCCTCGCCAGGCCGTGTCTGGAAGCAGAGGAGTGCTGGAACGAGGTCCCCATAACCCAAATCCTCCAGGAACCCTGCTGCCCTGGCCCTTTCCCGGGCTGGACATCCCTCTGCTTTCCGCAGCAGCACCCTGAAACCAGGAGAAGGCCACAAGGGGAGGAAGGAGGGGAGCGGCATTCCTGCCGTGCCCCAGATGATTCCTGCTGCTCCTGCCGGAGCCCCGCGCCTGTTCTGAGGCATTTCTGCGTGCCAGGGCAGTCACGGATATTTATGGGGCTGGGATGCCGCCGCTCATGGGGGACAGCTCATGGGGACAGCGTGTGCCCCAGACCCGGGGCAGCGCTCAGCAGTTCCCGGGGCCGACCAGGCAAAGCCGTGCATTGAATCCCACCTTGGCTGGGCTCGGTGGGACGGGTTAAAGGAGGATTTGAGGTGTCCTCCTGCGCTGATGGGTGTTGTGGCTCAGGCTGTCTTATCCAGGGTCATGGAATGTCCTGATGGAAGGGACCCCCAGGGATCACTGATCCACCTCCTGCCCTGCACAGACACCCCAAAACCCCCCTGTGCCTGGGAGTGTTTTGTGCTGTGTTCTCCCTGTTTTTCATCCCCCACTGCACCTCCCCTCCACAGGAAAGAATTTCCTCTACCCTGAATTCCTGCTGCTCCGCTGCTCCAAGGAGCTGTTATTCATCAAATTCCCTGCTTAAAGAGCTGTTCCACATCTCTAATTTATATCATTTCCATTCCCCTGAAAAACACTCCTTAAAGCTCATCCCATTCCCTGCCATGGCAGGGACACCTCCCACTGTCCCAGGATGGTCCAAACGCATCCATCCTGGCCTTGGGCACTGCCAGGGATCCAGGGGCAGCCACAGCTGCTCTGGGAATTCATCCTAGCCCCTGCCCACCCTGCCAGGAACAATTCCCAATTCCCAATCTCCCACCCATCCCTGCCCTCTGGCAGTGGGAGCCATTCCCTGTGTGCTGTCCCTCCATCCTTGTCCCCAGTCCCTCTGCAGCTCTCCTGGAGCCCCTCCAGGCCCTGCCAGGGGCTCTGAGCTCTCCCTGGATCCTTCTCCTCTCCAGAGGAGCCCCCCCAGCTCTCCAGCCTGGCTCCAGAGTCTCCTCTGGACTGATTTTGGGGTATTTTTTAACTGAAACATGTCCATGAAGCACTCACAGTAACTCACTGTTCACTTCAGGGTGTTTATTTTGTCAGCATTGAGCAGATATTGGCACCCCCTCGTCTGAATTTATTTAACACATGTAATGAGCCTCGTGTGTGTGGCTCAGGAGCCTCATTAAGGGTGATTCTCATTAAAGGTGATTCTCATCCCAGGTGAGTCTCGTAAAGGGTGATCCTTATCTCAGGTGAGCCTCATCCCAGGTGATCCTCGTTAATGAGCAGCGCATGACGAGGGGTTTGGGGGGTTTCTGTTAATGAGGAGCACACGATGAGGGGTTTGGGGGGTTTCTGTTAATGAGGAGCACACGATGAGGGGTTTGGGGGGTTTCTGTTAATGAGTTGCGCAGGGTGAGGGGTTTGGGGTGGGCTCTGAGCCCCCAGGTCAGGGATGGGGGCAGTGGGTGATGCCCCGAGGGTCCCGGGGGTCAGGACACCCCTGGGCACACCGGTGTCCCCTGGCAGGGCTGTCCCTGCCCCTCTGTGCCCCCTCCAGTGCCAGGAACCTCCTGGATCCAGCCCTGGATCCCTCTCCCGGCTCCCTCCCTGCCAGGCCCAGGCCCAAACCCTGTAATTTGTCTTCTCCTCTGGTTTTAAATTGCTCCTTGAAACAAAGCCCTGCAGACCCGGTCGGCAAGGATGTGGTTCAATAACCTCACTCTGAGCTCCTGGGCTGGATGGGAGCTGGAACTGGGGCTGGAACTGGGGCTGGGGCTGGAACTGGGGCTGGGGCTGGAACTGGGGCTGGACTGGGGCTGGAACTGGGCTGGAACTGGGCTTCTCAGGATCTGGACTCAGGGGAGACGAGCAGCTGATTCATTTAAAAAAAATAAATAATTTTAAAAAGTTCTTTACGTGTGTCCTCTAATAAAAGTCAGAGTTGTTTTGGAAGCTTTCCTCTGCGAAGTACAACCACAGAGATAAATGACACGTGTTAACAAATCCCTGTCTTTTTTATCTGGCAAACTTGTGCGCACGGAATCCCTCCCCAGGCCCAGGAGGTGTTTTTTCCTTGCTGATCCCTTCTGGAGGGAATTCATCTCTGTCCTGGCTTTGGGAGCTGCAGAGGGACAGGGATGAGCTCAGCCTTGGCTGGAGATGTCACCTGGGCTGGGGACACTGTGGGGACGCTGGGATGGCCAGGGACAGTCCTGGGGATGGTCAGGGACACTCCTGGGATGGTCAGGGGCACTCCAGGGATGGCCAGGGACAGTCCTGGGGATGGTCAGGGACAGTCCTGGGGATGGTCAGGGGCACTCCAGGGATATCCAGGGGCACTCCTGGGGATGGCCAGGGGCACTCCAGGGATATCCAGGGACATTCCCGGGGATATCCAGGGGCACTCCCAGGGATATCCCGGGGCATTCCCGGGACGGGGCAGCCCCAGCTCCCCGGCAGGGCTGTCCCAGCGCTCTGGGCTCCCCAGACTGTCCCCAGGGCCCTGCCCGGTGCAGACGCTCCGTGCCCACCGCCCCGGGGCAGCTCAGCCTCTCCCGGTGCCCGTGGCTCCGGGGCTGGCTCAGCTCCGCTCTGCTGTGCCTCAGGGAGAGCCTGCAGCAATGTCCCAACTGCTCCCTGGCACATCCCCTTCGCCCCAAGGCTGGGCTCCAGCATCCCGGAGGCCTTTCCCAGCCTTTCCCAGCCTTTCCCAGCCCTGAGGTTCCGCAGATCCTCCTGCTCCCAGCAGCTCTGTTGCATTTTCAGCTTTAACCCCCTGGGTCTGGTGTGCTGAACCCCCGGGAAAGAGCTGGGAATGGAAAATCCGCTGGAAAATCCGTGCCCTGCAGAGGAAAATTGGCTCACAGACTGCAGATAGGAGCTGCAAAATAAACCGAGGAGCAGAAATAAACCGAGAGGAGCCGGGAGGGCTGGAGCGGCGCTGCTGCTGTCCCCTGCCCTTGGGGACATCCAGCTCCTCCCGTGCCTCTGCTGCACGGGGCTCGGGGCAGGGGCACAGGGGCTGCCAGGAGCCGGGCCATGTCCCCCCTGTCCCCTGCTGTCCCCTCCTGGCTCTAGAGGGGATTCCTGCTCCTCCCAGGGCTGCCCCAGCCCCGTGCTCAGCCAGCAGCAGCAGGACAGTGCCCCCTGCGCAGGGACACGGCCCTGGCACCCCGGGGCTGGCTCCTGGCCCCCCAGCCCCAGATGTGCCCGGGAGAGCCCCCAGCTCCGGGCTGTGACCCCCCAGCAGCCCCTGGTGTCCCCTGCTCTGTGGCACCGAGGCCACCCCCGGCTGGGCTCCTGCTCTCCCGGGACTGTCACGTTTTGTGTATCTTGGCAGGATGTCCAGGAGAACAGAACCTGGCTGCCTAGCGGGGGGAAAAACTCCTCTTTTCTTTTTATTTATTTATTTTAAACAGCTTCCTCTGCTGCTTTCCATCCCCAGTGCTGCACACAGACCCTGCTGAGCCAAACCCTGTTGTTGCTTTGCAGGGACAAAAACAATCTCCTGGAGCTGCCAGCCCTGCTGAGTGTCCCCCGCAGGCAGCTCTGCAAGAGCTCTCACAGCACTGCCTGCCTGCAGACTGCTCTGTCCTGCGGCCGAGGGACCTGGGGACAGCATCTCACACTGGAATTGTCCTTGGCAGCCCCGGGGACAGGCCAGGGGCACAGCTGGGACACGGCCCCAGTGCCAGGGGGGTAAAGGAGACCTGGCACAGGTGCCCAGAGCAGCTGGGGCTGCCCTGGATCCCTGGCAGTGCCCAAGGCCAGGCTGGACACTGGGGCTGGATCTCCTGGGACAGTGGAAGTGTCCCTGCCATGGCAGGGGTGGCACTGGGTGGGATTTGAGCTCCCTCCCAACCCAACCCAGTCTGGGATTCCATAATTCTATAATCCTAAAATAATTTGGGAAAGGGCTGCACCTGTTGCTAGGGATTGATCGATTTATTGATTTATTTATCTCTCTATTTTTTGTTTTATTTCCACCCAGCCTCTGGCTGGGCAGAGCCGGCTGAGGTCCATCAGAATCCCTTGAGCAGGAGCCCAGGAGGGTGCAGAGCTTGGTTCAGCTCTGTGAGGCTGCCCTGTGCCCTGCAGGGCCTGGCAGGGCTGGGCTCAGCTCAAAGCCCTGCCGTGTGCTGAGGGGCTGCCACAGATCCCCAGTTCACCTTCTGCCCTTTTCCCTGAGCTCCTGGCACTCTGCAGGGGCTCCCTGGGGTGTCCCAGGCCAGGCTGGAGCGCTGGGACAGCGGGAGGTGAGATGGATGGATGGATGGATGGTGAGATCCTGCCATGGTGAGATGATCTCTGGGCCCCTGCCAGCCCAAACCAGCCTGGCAAATTCCCTGTTTCTTGGTAATTCCCTCTCTTTCAAAATTGCCAAAGGTTTTTTGCTGCTTCAGCTCTGCTTCCAGCCCCGTTCCCTTCCCCACACTCCCAGGCTCCCCCCAGTGCTCCCCTGGAAGCCTGAAGGCAGCTCCTGGCCCCAGGGCCGTGGGGCTGAGTGAAATGAGAATAAAGGGGCATGAAAAGGTAAATCCTGACCAGAAAGCAAAGGATGTCCTGTGGAGAGAAGATGGGGGGAAGCTGGATGGGGTTATGCAGATGGAGAGCCCCGGGCTGCTCTGCCATAATTGGTATTTATGAACCAGGAGAGCCCTGGCACCGCTGATGTTTGGTGCCATGGCAACTGCTGCTGCCAAAGGATCAATAAATAAACAAAGGGAGGGAAATGAATGGCAGCACAGGCAGGAGGTCCCCAGGTGAAAGTGCTGCTGAGCAGGGAGAGGAGCAAGCTGCTGGGAGCCACAGTGCAGCTGGAACTGCCTCGATCCCTTTGTGTTCCACCCCTGGGGGAGCTGCAAGGCTGGAGCCGGGCTGGCACAGCCACAGCCCCCTCAGCAGCTGCCCTTAGGGGTGTCAGCATTTCCAGTTCAGTCTGCACCAGGAGCAGCCCCACGAGGGCTGCCTGACACCACAGCTCCAGCCGCTTTCACCCCGGGGGAAGGAAGTGGTTTGAGGTTGGTTATTTTCAAAGAACTGTGGCTATTTTGAACAGGGAAGTTGCCCTGTTCAACTGCACTCTGAGTCAGGGCTTTTTTCAAGAAAAAAAGTGGTTTAAGGAATAAGTTAATGACAGACAAGCCACGTGGACCTCTGCTGGGAAAGCAAAACCAACCTCCACCCTCTTTTGATCTATTTTGGGGTGCGGGTTAGAGGAACCCAAAGGTCCCTTCCAACCCAAATGTTCTGTGATTCTACAGCCCTGTGGAAGGCTGAAAAACAGCCTGACAGAGGGAACACTGCTTTGGCTGTTGCTGTTTGAGGATGCTGCTGTTCGTGCTTTGGTTTAACAGCCCAGCCTGGAAGCACAGCACAGCTGGAACCAAGGGAGTCACAGAATATCCCGGGCTGGAAAGGACCCACAGGGTCATCGAGCCAGTCCCCAGCACCCACTGGGAAGTGTGGAAATGCACAGATGTGGCCCAGATAAAATGTCCGGATGTTGCAGACGGGAGCAGGAATGGGGCAGTGGCCGTGGCACGCAGAGCTCCGGGCTGGTGACAAGGTGGGGCTGGGCCAGGGGCTGGCTTTGATGCTCTGGGAGAGCTTTTCCAACCTAATTAACTCTGTGAGTTAGCAGGTTCTTCCTTTCCTGCGGCTCGTCCTAAAAACAAGGCTGACTTCTCCCCTGTTCCCCACCTGCACTGGAGGCTGTGCTGTCCTTTGGGAAGAGACACTGTCCCTTCAGAGCTGAATTCCTGCTGAGGGGGCACAAAGCCCCCCAGCTGTCCCTGGAGGTTCCCCCTTCTCTTCCTGCCCAGCTTTAGGCCCCAGAGCAGGATCAGGGCGGGTCTGGGCTCTGGGAGAAGCCCGGCTGGGCCAGGAGCCCTGGCAGAGGGAGGGCTGGGGGCTGTGTGGGGTGGCCCCGGGGAGCAGAGAGTGCCCCGTGTGCCCCTGCTGAGCACAGGGACACGCCAAGCCCAGGCTCAGCAGCTCAGCCTCAGGAGAGGCAGAGGCTGCTGAGAAGGGGGATCTGAGAGCAGCTCTGGAAATCGGGATGCTGGGGGGTGTTCCACCCAGGGCCACTGCTCTGGGTACCTGCTCCACTGCTCTGATTAATGCAGGGCTTCATTATGGCCATCAGAGCTCCGTGGAGGCTGTTTGGTTCTGCCCCCACAGGAAATGAATTGGTGTGCTTGGTAAAATACGCTGCAGTTAATATTTAATGCCATGGTTGAAAGGGAAAATGGAAACAAAAATAAATTACCTTTCTTCAGTGCTTACAGCAGTTTAATTTCGCTCTGCAAACACTTAGAATAAAAGAAACACCTTTCAGACTGCAGCCTGTGGATTATTAATGTCTTTATGGGGGTAAATGTGCTATTTGTGTTCTGCAGAAACCAGCCCGTGCAATAATTCAGCGGAGCAGGGCTGAATTTCCCTGAGCTGCCCTTCCTGTTGGGAAACGGGAAACGTTCCACCCCCTCTCCCCTCCAGGGCCACCTGCCCTGTCTCCCAGAGCCTGTGGGGCTGGCAGGAGCGGGGCAGGGGGAGTGCAGCATCCCTCCAGGCCGGGCTCCAAGCGCTGCCCGGGACCGGCTCTGCCCTCGGGGAGGCAGCTCTTCCCAAAGCCCTGCCAGAAACCCTGCAGGGAAATCTTCCCGAAAGAGCCGCAAAACGGGGGGCAGACAGCAAATGTCACTGGCTGGGTCGTGCCCCACAAAGTCCGGGGGATGCTCGGATCCAGCACGGAAACCAAACCCAACTGGAAATGGAATCCAGCATGGAAACCAAACCCAACTGGAAATGAAATCCAACTGGAAATAAAACCCAATATGGAATACAAACCCAACTGGAAATGAAATCCAAGATGGAAACCAAACCCAACTGGAAATGGAATCCAACATGGAATACAAACCCCACAGGGTGCTGGGAAGAGGTGCTGAGGGGGCACCTGCATTCCACGTGGGCAGGTGCTGAAGGCAAAGGCTGCAGTTGCCTTTGCCATGAATCACCGTGACATCATCGTGACATCACCATGACATCACCTTGGTTCACCCTCTGCCATGGAATGTCTGGGTCACCCCTTCTCTTCCCTGGAAATTGCCCCTCCAGGGCTCAGCGTTTCCCCTTTTCTCATGACTGGGTGGATTCAAACAAAACTTGGAACTGGAAGTAGTGTTGGAAGTTGGACAAAGCTGTGACAGAAGTACATTTTCTGCTTTTTAATATTTTATGTTTATTTTAAAAGTTTTTTCCCTCCTTTTTCAGGCTGTGCTCCTCCTCCCTCTGCCCGGCTGAGCTCTGCAGCCCGCTGAGGTGCTGCCAGGAGGAGCCAGCCCTGACCTGGTGCCCTGAGCCTCGGCCAGGCCAGGCTCCCCAGGTGCTCTCACATCGAGCCTCGGGAGCTGTTCTGCTCCCCAGTGGCTTTGGGCCCGTGGGAAGGATGGAATTCTGTTCCCAGGGAGTGGCTGCAGCTCCCAGCAGTGGAACGGGGAACAAGCTCACCCAGCTCTCAGCAGACACTGGAGACTGAGGGGGAAAGGAAAAACAGGTGAGACTGGGACTGAACCATTCCTTTTCAGAAGGGAAAACCAAACCATTCCTTTTCAGAATGAAAACCCAAACCATTCCTTTTCAGAATGGAAAACCAAACCATTCCTTTTCAGAATGAAGAACCAAACCATTCCTTTTCAGAATGAAAACCCAAACCATTCCTTTTCAGAAGGGAAAACCAAACCATTCCTTTTCAGAATGAAAACCCAAACCATTCCTTTTCAGAATGGAAAACCCAAACCATTCCTTTTCAGAATGAAAACCCAAACCATTCCTTTTCAGAATGAAGAACCAAACCATTCCTTTTCAGAATGAAAACCCAAACCATTCCTTTTCAGAATGGAAAACCCAAACCATTCCTTTTCAGAATGAAAACCCAAACCATTCCTTTTCAGAATGGAAAACCAAACCCATTCCTTTCAGAATGGAAAACCAAACCCATTCCTTTTCAGAATGAAAAACCAAACCATTCCTTTTCAGAATGAAAACCCAAACCATTCCTTTTCAGAATGGAAAACCAAACCCATTCCTTTCAGAATGGAAAACCAAACCCATTCCTTTTCAGAATGAAAAACCAAACCATTCCTTTTCAGAATGAAAACCCAAACCATTCCTTTTCAGAATGAAAAACCAAACCCATTCCTTTTCAGAATGGAAAACCAAAACCATTCCTTTTCAGAATGGAAAACCAAAACCATTCCTTTTCAGAATGGAAAACCAAACCATTCATTTTCAGAATGGAAAACCAAAACCATTCCTTTTCAGAATGAAGAACCAAACCATTCCTTTTCAGAATGGAAAACCCAAACCATTCCTTTTCAGAATGAAGAACCAAACCATTCCTTTTCAGAATGGAAAACCAAAACCATTCCTTTTCAGCGTGGCCACAGAACATGGCAGAGCAGGGCACTTTGTGGCTCTCCATCCTGCTGGGAACCACTGGGCTGCTCTGCCTTGGGCAGCCTCACTGGGAACTCAGGGAAATTAAACCTGCCTGGGTATAAAGTAACATTAGAAGCTTAATTAAACCCCCGTAAATAGTGAGCAAAGCACAAATAAAATCTCTGCTGCCTCGGGCTCAGCCCTCGTGGGCTGGGTTCCCCTCTGCCTTCGGAGGGGGAGGATTTGCAGCGGGGATGTTTTGGACATACAAGCTTCCCAAAAAAGGAATAAATTGTGGCTCTCGTGCTTAATTTACAGTGCTCCGTGATCCTGCTGGGAAACCAAGGTGCAGCCCTGGGCTGGGCTGGCCCCGGCCCTGCCAGGAGCAGCCTCCAGGACACCCAGCGTGTTGGGAATGGCGCTGGAGCTCTGCAGAAATGGGAGTTGTGCTGAGGTCATGCCTTAAAACGTGACAGGGACAGGCAGGGATTGCCCCAGCCACCCACCCAGCCCGTTCCCACTGCACTTTAGGGGGTCCCCAGAGCTCTGTGGGGTTGAGATCAGGGGAGGCCATGCAAGGGGGGCTCAGGGGGCTCAGCCTTGTCCCCTCCCCTGCCCTGTGCATGGTCCTGCTCCAGCCCTGGTGAGCCCAGAGATCCTGGCCTCAAAATCCATCACAAACCCCAGTCCCAGAGCCACAGGGCCCTGCAGGGAACCTGAGCCCCCCCATGGGACTCCATCCATGGGGAGGTGTGGGAACCCTGGGAATGAGAAGTGAAATCAAAAGGTGGAAGATCACGGAATCCCGGAATGCCAGTCTGGGTTTGGTTGGAGCTCAAATCCCACCCAGTGCCACCCTGCCATGGCAGGGACACTTCCACTGCCCCAGGTGCTCCAGCCCCAGTGTCCAGCCTGGCCTTGGAAGGGCTGGAGGGGCTGGAGGGGATGGAAGGGCTGGAGGGGCTGGGAGGGCTGGAGGGGCTGGAAGGGCTGGGAGGGCTGGAGGGGCTGGGAGGGCTGGAAGGGCTGGAGGGGCTGGAGGGGCTGGAGGGGCTGGAGGGGCTGGAGGGGCTGGAGGGGCTGGAGGGGCTGGAGGGGCTGGAGGGGCTGGAGGGGCTGGAAGGGCTGCAGGGGCTGGGGGGCTGGAAGGGCTGGAGGGGCTGGGAGGGCTGGGAGGGCTGGAAGGGCTGGAGGGGCTGGAGGGGCTGGAGGGGCTGGAGGGGCTGGAGGGGCTGGAGGGGCTGCAGGGGCTGGGGGGCTGGAAGGGCTGGAGGGGCTGCAGGGGCTGGAGGGGCTGGAGGGGATGGAAGGGCTGGAGGGGCTGGGAGGGCTGGAGGGGCTGGAAGGGCTGGAGGGGCTGGAGGGGCTGGAGGGGCTGAGGGGATGGAGGGGCTGGAAGGGCTGCAGGGGCTGGAGGGGCTGCAGGGGCTGGAGGGGCTGGAAGGGCTGGAGGGGCTGGGAGGGCTGGAGGGGCTGGAAGGGCTGGAGGGGCTGGAGGGGCTGGAGGGGCTGAGGGGATGGAGGGGCTGGAAGGGCTGCAGGGGCTGGAGGGGCTGCAGGGGCTGGAGGGGCTGGAAGGGCTGGAGGGGCTGCAGGGGCTGGAGGGGCTGAGGGGATGGAGGGGCTGGAGGGGCTGGGAGGGCTGGAGGGGCTGGGAGGGCTGGAGGGGCTGGAAGGGCTGGAGGGGCTGAGGGGATGGAGGGGCTGGAGGGGTTGGAAGGACTGGGAGGGCTGGAGGGGCTGGAGGGGCTGGAGGGGCTGCAGGGGCTGCAGGGGCTGCAGGGGCTGGGAGGGCTGGAGGGGCTGCAGGGGCTGCAGGGGCTGCAGAGCCCGTCTCGTCCCCTGTGCCAGGACACCTCGCAGAGCCAGGCGGTGGCAGCAGCACCGAGCCTGCCCTCCCTGCGGCACAGACAGGGAGTGATGTCCCCGCCGCTGCCATTGCACAACCCGGCCCTGCCGGGCCTGCCAGCATCTTGGGAAACCTCAGCAGGATTTCAGCACGCTCCCTGTGCCAGGGTAACACCGCGTCCTCCAGAGGATCAGCCACGAGCAGCTGCAGACACAAACACGGCCCCAAGGCAGCCCCAGGGCTCTCCCTGCAGCCGTGCCCCAACCCCGGGCAGCTGTCACCTGCCCCAGGTGACCCCGCCAGGGTCAGCAGGGACAGCAGCACCACCGAGCTCACCCCACAGCCGGGCTTGGGGCACGAGGGACATCCCGGGAGGGAGCTGATGGGCTTTGGCTCCAGCTCTGTGCTGCGGGACTCAAACAGGGAGAACTGATGGGAAGAACTGGGGATACTGGGATGCCGGGGACACCGGGGACACCAGGGGAGAGCAGCTCAGCTCTGTGCTGCTGGACACAAACAGGAAGAACCGGGGGAAGGCCACAGGTGGCCCTGCAGCACGGGTGTCCCCAGCACGGGCTGGGTTGGGGAGCTCACAGTGACAGCTTGGCACGGATAGCCCCAGGGGCTTTGGGAATGAAGCTGGGCTGTGCTGCAGCGGGGCAGTGACAGCGACAGCCCCCGGGGCTGGCCTGGGTGGGGCTTGGTGGCCCCTCACCTTGGCGACACCTCACTGTGCCATGGCACACCAGCCTCTGGAGCAGCAGCCCTTGGAGTGTCAGCTCCTGGGACACCAACCCTTGGAATGCCAGCCCCTAGCATGCCAACCCCTGGAATGCCAGCCCCTGGAAGAGCAGCCCCTAGAACACCAACCCTTGGAATGCCAGCCCCTGGAATGCCAGCCCCTGGAAGGGCAGCCCGTGCCCTCCCAGCAGCCTTTCCCAACGGTGGCAGCTCCCAGTGTGGGAGAGGTCGTGCCTGGGGTGAGCCCGGGGTGAGTCTCCCGAGGAGCAGTGCTGGGAAGCAGATCGGGAATGTCCCGTGGGCACCCGTGTCTGCTGCACCGTGCAATCCAGGGTCACGCTTGCACAAACCCTCTGATGTGGGGAGCAGCTCTCATGGCTGGGGCGTTGCTCACCCCGGCTGTTTTGGGAAGGAAAATCGGGGTGCCAGGCCTTGCTAAATGCCTGTTGTGTCAGGAGGGAGCAGCTGGGGTCCAGGGGCTGTGCAGCTCCTGCCGAGCTCTTCCTTCCCAGCCAGCAGAGTTCCCAGCACTGAGGAGCAGCTCTGGCTGTGACAGGCACAGCACGGGCAGGACTGAGGCCTGCAGGCAGGCAGGGGACTGCCACATGGGCAAGGCCTGCCTGGACACCCAGGGACACCCTGGGACACTCCTGGGACACTCCCCAGGGATCCCAGGCAGAGAGGTTAGGGATGGGAAAAGGGCATTTTGTAAATGCAGTTGAAGGCAGGTGACAGGGTGATGGCAAGAGATCAATTTTAATACGCTAATTAAAATTATTTGTGTCAAAATGAGGGGGAATTTGGTCCCTGGTGTTTCTAAACACGACTGGAGAAGATGATGGAAGAGATCAGCCAGCAGCACCGAGTGACTGATTCCAGGCTTGCACTCCAAGGTGGCAAAAGCCAAGGACAACTGATGTCCAGGGGGCACGGGGACCTGTGGATCAAGTGGGAAACAGGAATTGAAATGCCCTCCTGGCCAGGGGCATCTGGCTGGGGTGAGCCTGGTGGCTGCAGGGCCCAGCACAGAGCAGAGGGGACACGAGGGGACACTGGGGACACCGGGAACACTGGGGACACTGGGGACATAGGGCACACTGGGACAGCGGGCATACCGGGAATACCGGGGACAGCGGGGACACGGTGCCCGCGGTGCCCGCGGTGCCGGGCTGCGGCAGCAGCGGCTCAATCATTAACCGTGCCATTGTTGGGGAACCGCTCCGATCCTCCCTGCGCACCCGGACCGGCCCGTGCCAGCGCGGCGGGAGCCGTGCCAGCGGGGATGGGGACAAACAGCGACAGCGAGACTGGCTGTGGCTCGGCTGTGCCCGGATCAGCTGTGCCCACCTCGGGGCCCGTCCTCTGCCCTGCACGGGATTCCCGAGCGGCCCCGGGAAGGCACCGGAGCCAGCACGAGCTGTGCCGGGGGTCCTGTCCCCTGGCAGCGGCTCGGTGGCTCCCGTGGGGGGACCGGGTCCCCCCGGGCCCCAGGGCGGCTCCGGCAGCCAAGGGGTGCTCCCCGTGTGTGCCCCCCGTGTGCTCCCCGTGTGTGCTCCCCGTGTGTGCCCCCCGTGTGTGCCCCCCGTGTGTGCCCCCCGTGTGTGCCCCGTGTGTGCCCCCGTGTGCCCCCCGTGTGTGCTCCCCGTGTGTGCCCCCCGTGTGCTCCCCGTGTGTGCTCCCCGTGTGTGCCCCCCGTGTGTGCCCCCCGTGTGTGCCCCCCGTGTGTGCCCCGTGTGTGCCCCCGTGTGCCCCCCGTGTGTGCTCCCCGTGTGTGCTCCCCGTGTGTGCCCCCCCGTGTGTGCCCCCCGTGTGCCCCCCGTGCCTGAGCACACCTTGATCCACCCCCCCGAGGGGTGTGAGCTCCGCTGACATCCAGAAATTCAGCTGTGGCGGGATCTTGATGCTCTGGGGTTTCTTTCCGTTGTCTCTTTAGAGAAAGCCCTGATTTTAGCCGTGCCATTAACTGGCTTTGGCTCTCGGCTGTTTTTGCTGGGGGTGCCTTTGTACCCTGAGCACGGCGTGGGACGTGCACAGTGTCAATAAACACGCCGGGAGGGGCAGCTGGGCAGCGGGGGCTGCTCTGCCCTGGGCCACTGAGCCCTGCTGCTTTCCACTCTGCCAGAGATGTCCTGCAGAGCTGGCCGTGTCCTGCCCTCGGGACAGGCGTGTGCCACAGCTGACCAGTGCTTCAAAGAGCCACAGAATCACAGAGTTACCGGGGTTGGGAAAGACCTCCAGGACCACTGAGCCCAACCCATCCTCACCTTGTCCCCAGACCCTTCCTTTGGTTTGAGTGTCTAAAGCTGTGCCATTTACAGGTCCCCAGACCGTTCCTTTGGGTTTGAATGTTCAAAGTTGTGGCATTCACAGGTCCCCAGACCGTTCCTTTGGGTTTGAATGTTCAAAGTTGTGCCATTCACAGGTCCCCGGACCGTTCCTTTGTGTTTCAGTGTTTAAAGTTGTGGCCTTTAGAGGCTGCAGATCCCTGTCAGCCCCAGGAACAGAGGCTGGGCGCAGCTCCCTGGTGGCACTGCCAGGCTCTGACCTCCCCCTGAGGCCAGGGCGGGACACAGCCGTGCCCAAATGTGGGCAGAGGGTTTCCAGGCTTGTTTTTGCCTCTGTTCCTCGGGGCCTGCTCGGAGCCAGGAACTCAGACGCATCAGGCAAAATGCAACCTGTCCCACACAGCACGGAGCGCTGCAGCCCGCGCTGCAATCCTCTCCAAGCAGGGATGAACTCTTCCTTCCTTCCATCTGCCAGCCCAGAGCTGTCACAGTGCCGGGATGTGTCCTGATGGATGCACGGGAGAGCTGTGGCTCCTGGAGCCAGCAGCCCGCGTGGGGAGGGGGGCAAGGTCTGTCCAGCCGCTGTGTTTACAGGAACAAAAATAACTGGGGCTGCTATCCCTGGCCATGATGGATTCTTCAAACAAAGCAGCCCCAAACATAAATACATTGTCTTTTACAAAATGCATTCGGGCATATTTGACGTATTTCATATTCAGAGCAGCTCTTTCATGTTGTGCCCTGCAGTGCAGGGGGGGCTCAGCTGCTCTGTGCTGCTGACGAGCCCGGCCGAGCTCAGGATTAATTCTCCTTTTGGCTCCATCCCTGGAGAACCCGAAGTGCCCCAGGGAAGGCAGGGCTGGCTCGGGGAGCTGCCCAGACACAGCCCAGGAGCAGCAGCAGCAGCAGCAGAGTTAATCTGTAAGCCACGCTGAGCAGGGAAATCTGCAGTTTGTGGTGCCCAGCAGGAGCCTGCAGAGCCTGAAGTGTGGAGCTGCTGGCAGAGTCCAGCCCAGCCTGGACACACCTGGCCAGCCCCGCAGCCCCCAACAACAGCTCTGGGAAATGTGCCAGGGGAGGGACTGGAGCGGGGTGGGAACTCCATGGAGGACCTGGAGCAGGGGGTGATCCTGGAACACACACTTCTGTAACTCAGGGATGCATGGGGTATTGGGAATTAGGAATTGCTCCCTGGCAGGATGGGCAGGCCCTGGAATAGAATTGCCAGAGCAGCTGTGGCTGCCCCTGGATCCCTGGCAGTGCCCAAGGCCAGGCTGGACACTGGGGCTGGAGCACCTGGGACAGTGGGAGGTGTCCCTGCCAGGGCAGGGTGGCACTGGGTGGCTCTGAGCTCCCTCCCAGCCCAGCCCAGTCTGGATTCTGTGGGATCCCAGGCTCCTGTAACTCTGGGCAGAGCCTGGTGCATCTTGAAGGAGCTGTTTGTCCTGACAGCACAGTTTTGGGCAGCTTTCTACTGTCTCTGGGCAACCAAGAGCTGACGCTCTTCCTGCTGCTGCTGAAGATCAGAGAGATTTGCCTTTTGTGGTCCCAGCTCTGTCTCTGCCCTCACACCTCTCCTCTGTTCTGCTCGTTTTCAAACCCGGGTTCTCTGTTGCCTTTTGTTGGGTTTTTTTTTAAACCGAGATCAAAGTGATAAAGGGAAACTCAAACCCAGCCGTCCAGTGGGGGCTGGAGCTGGCTCTGAGGCGTTCCTGCCATCACCTGGGAAATTTAATATGGGATTTCATGGAGTGCCCATCCCTGCAGGTGTCCAAGGAAGGCCTGGATGTGGCACGCAGGGCTCTGGGCTGGTGACAAGCTGGGGATTGGTCACAGGTTGGACTCAGTGCCTGGGAGGGCTTTTCCAGCCTCAGGGATTCTGGCATGTGCCTGCCTGGAACTCCTGCGCTGGTTCAGACCCCGTGGCAATCAGGGATTTCCCATTCTGCTGGGCTGGGGTGCCCATCCCAGTGCTGCTCCCCTGCGCCAACCTGCCTGAGGAGCTCAAACAGTTCCTGTTAAACTCCAAAATGCAAAACCCCAGTAAAATAATAGGGATAATGGGATAAAAACATGGGAACAGCCTTGGCAGGGGGGCTGCAGATGATTCACCTCTGTTGGGATACTGCAGAGCCTGAGCTGGGTTTGGGGTTGGGGTGCAGGTGCTGTGCTCCTCAGGGGATTTTTGGGGTTGGGGTGCAGGTGCTGTGCTCCCCAGGGGATTTTTGGGGTTGGGGTGCAGGTGCTGTGCTCCCCAGTGGGTTTTTGGGGTTGGGGTGCAGGTGCTGTGCTCCCCAGTGGGTTTTTGGGGTTGGGGTGCAGATGCTGTGCTCCCCAGGGGATTTTTGGGGTTGGGGTGCAGGTGCTGTGCTCCCCAGTGGGTTTTTGGGGTTGGGGTGCAGGTGCTGTGCTCCCCAGGGGATCCAGGGCTGTAATTCCCAGCAGAGCAGCTCCTGCAGGAGGTTCCTGGATCACTGGGCAGATAAAATCTGCTCTGCCCGGGGTCACTCTGGTTTTTATTGTCACTGCTCCAACATGCTGGGCTCTGGGACACACACAGGGGTGGCTGGCAGGCTAGCCAGCATCTCCAGGTGGATCTCCTGTGCCCTGCGGCTCCCAGAACGCCTCGGGTAGAGGAGCAACACAGAGAGAGCAGCTGGAGAGGCATCGTTACAGAAACGCCACAAACACGGCTTCCCGTGCCAGGAACATGGGGATGGAAGCTCCCAGGTGTGCTTCAGCTCCTTGGATGGGGTTCAGGAAGGGCAGCCCCTCACAGAGCCGTGGCTAGGGGCACAGCTCCCACTCCTCCTCTCCTGGAAACAAATGGGAAGCTCCCATCCCTTCCCACTTGGACAAGGCTCCCATCCCTTCCCATCTGGACAAGGCTCCCATCCCTTCCCATTTTGATGAAGCAGCTTCTTCCTTTTACCCCAGCACCGGGTGCCCACCCCAAACCCTGTGAATATTCATGACAAAAGGCATTGTTTCCTGTGAACTGGAGTTCACATAAATACACTTATGGCATTAAGGACCTGGATCTCCTGGAGGGCCCTCCCCAGTGTCGCATTCCCGGTTTTCCGTGCGGGATCCATGGTGCTCAGACACAGCACCCTGCTCCTCCTACAAAGGAGCGGATCACAGGGTGGGTTCCCTCTTCCCCAGCCCTCCTCTCACCGAGGCTGATCCCAGACCATCCCAGAGCCAGGAATGTGCCAGCAGGGCCGGTGCAGGCGGCTGAGGTCATCCCGACATATTTCACAAGTGAGCGGCTCCGCTGAGCTCTTTCCCAGAGGAAAAGTACACAGAGGGAACAAAAGGGATCCTCGGCACACCACGGGCTTTTTCCAGCCCCACATCATTCCAGCAAGACAGTCTGACCCCAGCAAGGCACTTTTCTGAGCCCATATTTTCCCCTAAAGCAATTCCATCTCTAGTAACCGAAGCACTGATGAGCCTGTAGTTGTTACACCCAGGAGCAGCTCAGCACAGAGCAGGCTCCAGCAGCTCCAACTAAAAAAGGCATTTAATCCATTGGTTTTAGGCTGGGTCTTCAATTACAGCTAAACCTTGGCTTTTAGGCTGGACTCAGACATCACCTGGACAAAATCAGATTTATGCGGACACGAATTGGACAATGCAGAACAAAAATGAAGGCACAGATTCTTTGCTGAGGAGTTAACTTTTATAAACAAATTAAATAGAGTAAAAGTACGGGTTCTGTGCAAGAAATTCCTCATAGATGCAGGACTTCATTTGTCTGTAAGACCCCTGAATTCCACAGTGCCTGGCACATGGAATATCAGCTGTATTTTATTGTGTTTGCATTTAACTTCCCCCAAAGGCCACAAAACAGGAGACATGAGAGGCTGTCAGCTCCAGAAGGGTGAAGAAAATGCGTTAAGACACAGCTGTTTTTTTATAAAAAAAGTTTCAGATGTGGCACAAATGGATTGGAACTGAGTTTGTAACTAAACCATGGAAGTTTCTTTGGGAAAAGACCTGACAAATTCTGACACTTCCAGTCTGCTGCAGTTTAAAACCTCCCGGAGCTGCCACATTTGTGTTTCTGGAGGAGGAGCTGAGCTCTCTGAGCTGCTCTGGCCACCCTGCAGGGCGCTGCAGGGACCGAGTGCCAACCCCACTCCTCACACAGCACTTTGCCATGGTGCCTGGACAGGGGCACTTCCCAGGAGAGCACGAGCACAGCCCCTTCTCCAGCCCCTCTCCCTCCAGCAGCTCCGAGGGTGCTGTGCAAGCAGCAATTCCAGCCTGCCTGGGCATTCCACAGGGAAAAATCAGGGATTTCTCCCCCGGCCCCAGTGTGAACCCTCCTCAAGTGTTTATCAGCACACATCTGTGACTCAGGAGCTCGTGCTGCCTTCAGTTCCTGGAAGGGATGGATGTTCCCCCACTGCCACCACCCCTGCTCAGTTTCAAGACACTGAAATCCAATCAAATTTCATTTCTTTTCCTTATTCCTGTAGTTTTTCTCCCTGTCTCCCCTTGCCCCTCCAGAAAAGAGGAGGAAGGACTGTCTGAAGGACATGTTAGTATTAAACATTCTCAGGAGTGACTCCCCGTAGTAATTCCATCTCTACAGTCTGTTGGCTGTCAGGAAAGCAATTTTTTCCACCTTAAAACAAGAGAAGCCCCCTCAGGCTCCACTTTAGGCCCACAAGACCTCCCACTGTGCATCTCACCACGAGTGGCAGTGACCAGGGAATGTCCTCATCCTATTTGCAGGGACCATGCAATGTCCTCATCCAGTTCTGCATCTCAGCCACCAGTGGCAGTGACCATGGACCGTTCTCATCCCATCCTGCAGGGACCATGGACTGTCCTCATCCTGTTCTGCAGTGACCATGGACTGTCCTCATCCCATTCTGCAGTGACCATGGATTGTCCTCATCCCGTTCTGCAGGGACCATGGACTGTCCTCATCCCGTTCTGCAGGGACCATGGACTGTCCTCATCCCATTCTGCAGGGACCATGGACTGTCCTCATCCTGTTCTGCAGGGACCGTGGACTGTCCTCATCCCTTTGTGCAGCTCAGCCACCAGTGACCGTGGAGTGTCCTGTCCTGCTGTATCCCAGCACTTCTGCAGGAAGAATGTGGCACTCTGGGTCCAAGCAGTGACACCGAGAGGATGCCAGCAGGGAGCAGATTCCAGGAGGGTTTCCAGGTGGCTGCAGCTCCCGGAGCTGTGGGAATGTCCCCTCAGGCCATTGTGCAGTGTCCCTCAGGCCACTGTGGGAATGTCCTCTCAGTCCATTGTTGGATGTCCCCTCAGGCCACTGTGGGATGTCCCCAGGCCATTGTGCAGTGTCCCCAGGCCATTGTTGGATGTCCCCAGGCCACTGTGGGATGTCTCCAGGCCATTGTTGGATGTCCCCAGGCCATTGTTGGATGTCCCCAGGCCGTGGTGCAGTGTCCTCAGGACATTGCTGGATGTCCCCAAGCCACGGTGCAGTGTCTCCAGGCCATTGTTGGATGTCCCTCAGGCCATGGTGCAGTGTCTCCAGGCCATTGCTGGATGTCCCCAAGCCGTGGTGCGGTGTCCCCAGGCCATGGTGGTGTCCCCAGGCCGCGGTGCGGTGTCCCCAGGCCATTGTTGGATGTCCCCAGGCCATGGTGGTGTCCCCGGGCCGCGGTGCGGTGTCCCCAGGCCATGGTGGTGTCCCCAGGCCATGGTGGTGTCCCCGGGCCGCGGTGCGGTGTCCCCAGGCCATGGTGGTGTCCCCAGGCCATGGTGGTGTCCCCAGGCCATTGCCCAGTGTCCCCAGGCCATGGTGGTGTCCCCAGGCCATGGTGGTGTCCCCAGGCCATGGTGGTGTCCCCAGGCCATTGCCCAGTGTCCCCAGGCCATGGTGGTGTCCCCAGGCCATGGTGGTGTCCCTAGGCCATGGTGGTGTCCCCAGGCCATGGTGGTGTCCCCGGGCCGCGGTGCGGTGTCCCCAGGCCATGGTGGTGTCCCCAGGCCATGGTGGTGTCCCCAGGCCATGGTGGTGTCCCCAGGCCATTGCCCAGTGTCCCCAGGCCATGGTGGTGTCCCCGGGCCGTGGTGCAGTGTCCCTAGGCCGCGGTGCGGCGGATCTCCTCGGACAGGGTGAGGGCCCTGTCCCTGTCCCTGCACTCGGCGTTGGAGCAGTGCGAGACAGCGCTGGCGGCCTGGCAGACGCGGCGCAGCAGGAAGCGGCGCAGCAGCAGGTACACCCAGGGGTCCAGGATCTGGTTGAGCGAGGCCAGGCGCACGGCCGTCAGCGGCAGGTTGCACTCCCGGCGCGGCTCCCAGCGCTCCCAGCCGCCCCGGCACGGCCCGGCCGGCTCCGACACCATCCGCAGCATGGTCACCTGGCAGGGACAGCGACAAGGACGCGCTGAGGGGCTGCTGGCCGTGTCACCACAGCTGCGGCAGCGCCGTGCAGAGAGCTGGGGCTGCATCCCTGAGGTGTCCCAGACAGCGCTTGGGGCAGCCGGGGATGCTGGAAGGTGTCCCTGCCCTGCCCGTGGAACTGGATGAGCTTTAAGGCTCCTCCCAAGCCCAGCCTGTATGGGATTCTGTGGGAGGGCTCCTCAACACCTCGTTTGCCTGAACAGATCCTTTTTCTGCTCACAAATCTTTCCTAGGCGTGACCTGGAGCCCCAGCTGTCCAGGCATGCTGCCTGGGATCCCTGTGGAAAAGGGCTGTCCATTGTGCTGTGTGTGCTCCCAGTGCCAGGGCCATGGATGCACCCCCAGGGCCATGGATGTACCCCCATGCCAGGGATGCACTCCCAGTGCCAGTGCCATGGATGTACCCCAGTGCCAGGGATGCACCCCCAGGGCCATGGATGTACCCCCATGCCAGGGATGCACTCCCAGTGCCAGTGCCATGGATGTACCCCCATGCCAGGCCCAGGGATGCACCCCAGCTCTGCCCCAGGGCACAGGCCAGCACTCCCAGCCCTTCCAGCCCCGGATGAACTGGCAGCCAGCCCCAAATGTGCTGGCACAGCCCGAGGGAGCAGAGCCGCTGGGAATCACTGCCAGCGCTGGCCTTTGGGAAGCGCCAGGCCAACCTGCAGTCCCACAGGAAGCCTGCTCAGGGCTGTGTCACCACACAGGTCACAGCTGGGCTGCTGCTGTCCCCACGGGCCGGGACAGCCGGAGCCGCAGTGACCGGGAGCAGAGGCTCCAGGGAGGGTTTTTCCACTCCAAGGGATATTCTGGGTGCCAGATCAATAGCCATGTGTTGACCTTGGAAAGCCTGGGCTGAGTCTGGAGGGCAGCGTGGACAGCACAGCATTGTTTTTGTTTCTTTAAACAGAAGCAGCTGAGGATTCTACCACGACATTTCATTGACAGAAGCAGCCATGGATAGAACCTTGAGAAAACAGGGATGCAGAGCTTTGTAAAAACATGGATAGAGACCCAGAGCACAGCAGGAGCCAGCGGAGCACCAGACCCACACTGCCAGAACCTGACCACTTCCCTGGCTCTTCACACACTGCCCCTGTCCAGACTCTGCCATCTCTTTTTCAGATGGAGCTCCAAAACCACCAGGCTAATAAAAATATATTTCCCAAGCACACAACTGCTGCCCCTTTCTGGTTTTATTACGTAATATCCCTTTATGGGAGTAGTTGTTGGGCCAACAGCTGCTCTACTGGAAATTTTGTTTGTTTGATATCATTAGGGGTTGTTTATCATGGCCTGTATTGGTCTTCTAAATGGATTAAAAGCCTGCACAAGGCAGAGGAACAACATCAGGTGGAATAAAGTCAACATAATTCATGCCATTAAAAATCTGGCTCAAAATGCTGATGATTGGATTTATTCAACAAGAGCAGCCAAAACTTTACTGTTATCATGACTGTGGTTTTATATGTCTGTAATTTCTGTCTGCCAGGAGGGATAAGGAGCAGAAGTATTTTAACAGGAAGAGCAGCAGAACTTCTGAGCATTTTGGCTTTAAATAACTTGGGAACAACTCTGGGAAGGAGTAATTTTGTAGCCTGGAACTCTGAAATATTATTATTATAATTCCAGGTTGTGCTGCAGCGGCGTTTCCGTGAAATCAAGGAACAACTCGCTCCATTTCACCTCGGGGTCATTTGTCTGCTTCCCTCCAGCTCAGGGCTATCCCAGACTGGTTTGGGATGGAGGGAGCTCAGAGCCACCCAGTGCCAGCCCTGCCCTGGCAGGGACACCTCCCACTGTCCCAGGTGCTCCAGCCCCAGTGTCCAGCCTGGCCTGGGATCCAGGGGCAGCCCCAGCTGCTCTGGGCACCCTGTGCCAGGAATTCCTTCCAATATCCCATCTACCCTGCCCTCTGGGCAGCCATTCCCCGTGTCCTGTCAGTCCACGCTCCAAAGCAAACAGGTCAGCGTGAACTGGAAACCAGGACACCCCCCTGGAGTGGGGTGTTCTCCCAGGTGCTCCCTGTGAGTCCAACAAGCTCCTGTGTGCTTGGAAAAAGGAAACAATTCCTGCCCTGTCTGCTCTCCTCCCTCCTTCCCAAGGCAGCAGAGAGCCAGACGTGCAGGACGCTCCAAGGAGCCCTCCAGAGCACAGCCACGATGTCAGAGCTCTCCTCTGCTGCTAAATCACATTTGATTTTGTCGTTTACATCAACAGATCAGCTCTAAAAATACCGTGCGTGGCGAGGGCGCTGTTTACCTCACAGCAGCAGCTGCCAGGATCCATTAGTTCTCAGTTACAAAACTCAGATGTCTTTAAAAAAAACACAGAAACAAAAAAACCTCCTCTGTAAAGCGCCAGATTTCCATTGCAGCTCCGTTTCTTACAACTGCTGAGTGCTGCAGCTACGGGTTAAATTAAATGATTGCTACGAGCTGGCTTTCACTGAAAAGGCATTTGCATTCTCTGTGGTCACTTCCCCAAAAATCTGGTCTCTAATTCCTGACCTGCACTTCAGGGGTGTACAGAACAAGTTGGGGAGCATGTAAATGGAGGTTTATGTACAAAAATGGAGGTGTATTTGTAAAAATACCCCCGCAGCCATGAGTCTGGAAGGTGAGAACTCCACAGAAGAAGTTCCACACCTCCGAGTGCTGCTGCAATCCCTCGTGCCTGTGGACTGACTCCTGCCTCTGAAACCACAGAAATGCCCAGGGCACCAAACCACCAAGCGGAATCCCTGCTTCCTCACTGATTTACCTGCTTATGAGGGAGGAGGAAACTCTTCCCCCACCTCAGGGCTCTCCTCTCATGCTGCGAGGCTGGTGAACCCTCAGGGGTGACAGGACATGAACAAAACTCCTACTCCAGCCAGAAAGAACCTTCCACGTAACCTCAGCATTTCCTCAACCAGCTTCAGCCCATCCTGCTCAGAGAGCCCAAGTACACATTTTCCAAAAATCCTGCTAGTCCCTGATAGAATAACCCAGGCTTTGGGGATTCCAGACCCCCGGGTGTGCCCTGGTCCCACTCAGCAAGGATGTGGATTCTGCCTTCTCCACTCCCACATCACGAGGAGGGGCTCTTAAGGAAGGAATAACAAAATAGTGGAAAGCAATGCAAAGATCCTTAAAGGCAAGCCCTGCAGGCTGCTGTAAATCAAACACAACAGGCTGCCAGCCACAAGGCACTCACAGAGTCACGGCTTGTGCGTTTTCTCATGAAACGCTGACACAAGTTTTGCTGCAAGGCGGGAGCAAATAAAAACCCCTAAATCCCACCTGGCTGCAGCGTCCCGCTCCCAGAGCCTCTCCTGACACCCCCCTTTTCTCCTGTGCACAAGAACCTTGTTCTCCTGCTTTTATCTCTGCTTCCTGCAGCTGGTTTCCTCTGGGACCTCTCCAGCTCCTGTGCTACGCCCTGTCTGTGTCCCTGTCCCTGTCCGTGTCCGTGTCCCTGTCCCCATCCCATCCCCGCTGTCCTCCCGAGGCGCTGCCCATGGGTGTCCCCAGGAGCAGCGAGCCCCGAGCCTGCCGTGCCCCGCTGGCTCCTGCCCCGGAGGACTCCGCGGGGCTGCCCCGCACCTACCAGCAGCGGTGCCCAGCAGGCCGAGAGCACGCACATGATGCCCAGCAGCTGCAGCAGCGTCTCGGTGGCGATGCGGCCCCAGCGGGAGCCGGGCTGCGGCGCGCCGGCCTTGGCGCGGCAGCGCGACACCAGCGCCTCGATGGTGGCCAGGTTGCAGGCGCCGGTGACCACGAGGGACAGCAGCCCCAGCGCGGCGAAGGCGGCGGCGAAGGCGCTGCCGCCGGCCGTGCTGATGAAGCACCAGGTGCCGGGCCACTGCAGCGCGTAGCGGCCCAGCCCGGCCAGCGGCAGCAGCGCGAAGGCCACGCCGGCGGCCCAGATGGCGGCCAGGCCGCGCTCGGCGGCCCGCGGGCTCATGTGGCTGGCGTACCAGTGCGGGGCGCGGATGGCCAGCGCCCGCTCCACGGCCATGGCGCTGGCGATCAGCAGCGGGCACAGCCCGAACACCGTCATGCTGAAGCCGAAGAAGTCGCAGAGGCGGCCCGAGGGGTCCATGGCCGCCCAGGGCCGGCCCGACAGGTACACGGAGATGACGATGGGGCTGGTGAGCAGCTGGCCCAGCATGTCGGTGAGCGCCAGCGAGCCGATGCACAGCAGGAAGGAGCGCTTCCTGCGGCTGCCCTTGGCGCGGTAGCTGCGGGACACGAGCAGCATGGCCAGGGCATTGCCCACGATGCCCGTCAGCATCATGGTCAGCGGGATGGCCACGGACACGGCGCTGCCGCGCTCGGCCGCCCGGCCCGTGCCGTTCCCCCGCGGGCCCGGCCCGCCGGCCGCGCTGGCGTTGGGCGGGCGCTGCTGCCAGGGGCTCATCCCGGGGCCGGCAGCTCCCGCGGGGAGCGGGCACGGAGCGGACACGGAGCCGGCAGCGCCGCGCCGCCTTTATGTGAGGGAAGGGCGGGAGCCGCCCCGGGGCCGGCAGAGGCGGAGCGAGAGAGGGCAGAGCCCGAGGGAACGGAGCGGGAACCGGGCTGGGCAGGGAGCGAGGGAGCGGGGACGGGGCTGGAGAATCCCTGAGGGAGCTGGGAGGGGGCTGGAGAATCCCTGAGGGAGCTGGGAGGGGGCTGGAGAATCCCTGAGGAGCTGGGAAGGGGCTGGAGAATCCCTGGGGGAGCTGGGAAGGGGCTGGAGGATCCCTGAGGAGCTCGGAAGGGGCTGGAGAATCCCTGGGGGAGCTGGGAAGGGGCTGGAGAATCCCTGAGGAGCTCGGAAGGGGCTGGAGAATCCCTGAGGGAGCTGGGAAGGGGCTGGAGAATCCCTGAGGAGCTGGGAAGGGGCTGGAGAATCCCTGAGGAGCTGGGAAGGGGCTGGAGAATCCCTGAGGAGCTGGGAAGGGGCTGGAGAATCCCTGAGGAGCTGGGAAGGGGCTGGAGAATCCCTGAGGAGCTGGGAAGGGGCTGGAGAATCCCTGGGGGAGCTAGGAAGGGGCTGGAGAATCCCTGAGGGAGCTGGGAAGGGGCTGGAGAATCCCTGAGGAGCTGGGAAGGGGCTGGAGAATCCCTGAGGGAGCTGGGAAGGGGCTGGAGAATCCCTGAGGGAGCTGGGAAGGGGCTGGAGAATTCCTGAGGAGCTGGGAAGGGGCTGAGCCTGGAGCAAAGGAGGCTCAGGGCCCTTGTGGCTCTGCACAGCTCCTGCCAGGAGGGGACAGCCGGGGGTCGGGCTGTGCTCCAGGAACAGAGGGAACGGTCTGGGTGGAGATCAGGGTACGGTTCTTTCTTCTTTCAGAGCGTGCTGGCCACTGCCCAGGCTCCCCAGGGAATGGGCACGGCCCCGAGGCTGCCAGAGCTCCAGGAGTTTGGATGCTGCCAGGGATGCTCAGGGTGGGACTGTTGGTGGTCTGGATCAATGATCCCTGTGAGTCCCATCCAGCCCAAGATATTCCACGATTCTGTGAAAGCACCCGGAAGTTTTCTAAGTCTTTTGCTGTTGAAATTTAAAATTATTTTTAAGACTTAAAGGATTGCAACAATGTGAACATGTGGGATGTGTGGGCCGGTGAGCTGATGAGGATCAGGGTCTGTGACAGGGACGTCTGAGCGTCCCCAAAACAAAGCACTCGAGCACAGTTGACTCACAGGTTTTATTTACACTTGTCTACAGCATCATTTTGCCTTACACGTTCTCTAAGCCAAATGAACCATCCTCCTCCTCCTCCTTTGCCTGTGGCCTATCAGTTGCTAAATTTAAAACCTCCCATCTGTTAAGTACAGCAACAATTGGAATACAAAGCACAAGAAAACCCAAGGCTAACAACAGAGCGTCTACTTGATCTGGTTTTACAGTTTAGTTGGACGTTGAAGTCAGAGGCACAGTTACAGACTAACCTGCTCTTGTGCAACCTACACACATTTAGCATGGAAATTAGAGAAAATAAAGCATTAAAGAAAAAACTGCATTTTTTTCTGCAAAGAGATTTATCAAAATACCTCTACACCAAAAACATTTTGCTTCTAGACCAGTCCATAAGACATGGCTCAACAAAAAAAGAAAAAAAAAAAAAGAGAAAAATAAAGCAAAATGGAGTTCTTTGATTTTGCTCCGTTTGTTTCTGTGCAGTTTATCAAAACAAGCAGCAAATCTGGCAGTTTTATTACTGAAATAAATGCAGGTATATTGCTCTTTGCTTGCTTAAAAAGAAGAGTTTTCCTTACCATACTTACCTTGTGATGGCACTGAACCTTTCTTTAACCAAACGGAGCTCAAGAGAGACCAACCAAGTTTTATACTCAAATGGATTCCATAAAGCATTTTAAGCCATAAATTATGTTGAAGGGAAAAAGAATGATCGATGAAGAAGACGTTGAAGATGCCAGAACTTTCTACACAGTTTATTCATTCTCATTTTTTAAAGAAAAATAAAATTAAGATACCTTGAAAATTTTAGCCCCAAAGGAAATTTTACAGGCGGCCTGCGGAAGCTTCCCTTGATTCCAAGGAGCCAGTTCCATACTCCTCCAGCCCAGGAGCAGATCCCAACCGATCCCTTTGGAAGGAGGGACCCGGAGTCCGGGCTCTGGAAACCACCACAGCCACAGCACTGTGCTGGCTGCAAGCGTCCTCCCTCGCCAGGAATGAGGCTAATCATGATGGACTGGGGGTTTGAGCTGCTAGAGAGGGGTGTCCATCTGCACTGGCACTGCTACGTGGCAAAACAAAAACTGCTCAGCCCAAGGCCCCACTGCTGGCCCCAGCCCTGCCCCTGCTCTGGTCCCACGGGAGCTCCGTCCTGCTCTGGAAAACTCACGGCTTCCTCCTCGCACCAAGAGCTGTGCCAGGACATGCCCAACCTGCTCCTCCAGCTGGGGGAGCCAGGAATGGAGGAGCTGATCTTGAAAAATAATAACCCCCCCCACACCACAGAACTTCCCCCTGTGCCGGGGAGTTTATGGCTTAAAATGCTACTGCGGGTTTGGGTGATGGATGAACAAAGCTGCAGTTTGCCAGAAAGCCAGGACAGACATGCACCTCTACTAGCAGATTGAGCACTTCTGACCAAGTAAGACACCAACTTCTTAAAAATGTCTCATGCACTGACTGGAATTTTGGTGGGTTTTTGTAAGTGTGAGCTTTTACACATTATTTCTTTTTAGAACTTGTACGGGAACCAGAATGGGAGGATCCGGAGGAAGATCTGCGGCGTCTGCAAGATACAAATGGAGAAAGCATGCACAGAAATGAGCTCAGATTCATCCTGGCACCCACTTTGAGCAGCATCCTACCATAGCTGGAAGCCAAGTATATCTCATGGGGGCCTTACAAGAATATACAAGTAACTTTAAGCCGCTAACTTAACACTAAAAGTCTAAGTTTAATACTGAGAGTAGAATACAGTTTCTATTTCAATGCAGTATTTACTTTAAGAAAATAATTCATTAATGACTGTCACACACTGAAAGAAGGGTGAGCCAGGTCTTTATACAGAACACGCTCCTACCAGGAGGACTTTCATTGGAGGGGGCGGGGGAATTATTTTAAAAAACGCAATTACAGAGGGGTTAACAAAAGTAAGAGTAGGGCAAGTGAAGAAACTACTTTTACTATGCGAAAAACTGCTCAGATTGAACTGCTTCCCAGTGGATCTCAGTCCTTGGATAACTACAATAAACCATCACACATGTCAATACAGCCATTCTTATTCTACATAAACCCAAACCTTTCGGGTGACCGTGATCTCGAGCGCCTTTTTTTGCGATCACCAGAGGAAGAGGATCTAGAGCGGCTTCGCTTCTTGCCTCTCTCGGGGGAAGACGAGGAGCGAGAGCTGGAGCAAGATCTTTTCCTTGGGGTGGAAGACCCCCTGTAGGACCTGGAGCTGGATCTTTATTGATTGAGAAATAAACCACATTTAATTCTGGGATCATGGAGAAGGCACAAAGACAGAACAAGCAGAGACAGTTTTCATCAACATTCACTACTCTGTTTTCTCCAGGGGCGTGGAAAACAAACACGAGGGGCTTCCATACTTACTCTGCCAAGAACACTGCTACTGCCAGGGCAGCTGGCCTAAGGAACTCTGCTAAGTAGTGTTTCCTGATAAATGGACCACCAATGGTTTGGAAAGCTCTCCCCAGCATTCACCAAAATGAGCCATTTTGGCAAAAAAGCACTGGGCAACTGCTGGGAAGTTGCCTCTGTAAGGACCATCCTCAGCAGTTAAATCCACACATCAGAACAACCTGGAAACCAGAGATCTAAAGGTGATTTACAATGGTTCACTTTATCCTAATGGACAGTTCACACTGCATGTTCATCTGACCAAACAGTAACAAATCCAGCTGTTATATTTACAGATCTCAATCTACATTTGTGAAGAGACTAAAACCTTCCTCAACCAAAACACTGCAAAAAGCCTCTCAGAATAGAGTCAGAATATTTAAAACCATCTCTTGGAACACAGTGCCCCTCTGGTGGGGCACAGGGACACCTTCCCTCTTCCCAAAAGCACAGATTCCATCCTGTGCTGACCCTCACGGGATAATCCACAGCACGTTCCTGCCCCCAAGGGGTGATGGCAGCATTTGTGATCCTTCTTCCCAACCCAAGCTTCCTCACTTAGAATTTTGTGATTCTCTGCATGCATGGAGAAGGGACAGCCCTTCATTCCATCACAGAGGGAATGTTCTGCCAATGGAATGCCTGTGCAAGGACACCTCAAACGTGCTTTTGCTCCTGTGCCCTGCCCAGCTCAGTGATGCTCTACACAGATCACTCTGACTGCTCTCAGCCTCTCCCACCATTTCCTACCAACATTTTCCTATGATCCCCCAGGTTTACACAGGAACGGCTGCCCTGTCTCGTGGAGGATGCAGAATTCTCACTGAACACAAAACCAGAAGGACAGCGGCATTTCTAATGCTCCTCCAGCTCAAGCAGCCCCAGTGGAAACAGGAAAAGCACCCAAATGCCTGCAGCAGGGAACCATGCACTCAAATCCTTCTTCCTCCACTGCAGCTCGGTGGCGTCCGCTCGTCCGGCTTAGGCCAGACTTAACCTCTTGCACCAAAAGCTCTGCTCCTCAGTGAAAGCTGTGCTGGCAACACCCGGTGCAGAGACCCAGCAAGTCTGACTTCCAAGACAAAAAGCAGTTAATGTTTGTCTGAGCAGCACAGCCTTACGGTGGGGCCAGAGCAGCTGCAGCCTGTGCCCTGTGTCTGTGCAGGGACAGGCTGGTACCTCATTCACCTGGATTTGGACCCACGGGACCGCGACTGTTCCCTGGAGCTGGAGCGGGATCTCGATCTGGAACTGGAAGAACTCCTGGAATGGGACCTGCAACAACACGGGAGATCTTTGTCCAGTGTCTGACTTGCATGTAGCAGAGCTACTGCTCCTGAGAGCAGCAGACACAAGGCAGCAAGACAGTCTGAATGCCCTCCTGCCCCCAGCATCGCCACACTTTAAACCAGACACTTCTACACAGCAAGGTCTTGCATTGAAAACATTACAAAGTCAGCTTTGGATTATGGTTCCTAAAACAAAGCACAACAATTAAACAGGATTGCAATTACCTGGCAAAAAAGCCAACCTCCTATCTATTCAGTATTTAATGAAATCAATGCTTTAATTTGTGCCTTAACTGGAAACCCATCAGTTTCCTTCAAAGGCAGAGTACACGAGAGCATTAGGATTGGTCATCTCAATTCCCCCCCAGCCAGTTCTTACAAGCACTTTGAAATCAGCTTCAAATTTTCATAAAGATTTTCCCCTGCATTATAAATTAAGTGGTTAATTTGGGGCTAAAATACTGCCATATCCAACACAACTTGTAACTGGCCACAATTATTTCCCAATTTTTCACTGATGGATTTTCTCTAAAGCACAAACCACAAGAGAAATTTAACAACGGCAGCAGGCTCCAGCAACCACTGGAAACAAAAGCACTGACAACAAATTCTAATAATATTTTCAGGTAAAATATATTCTACTTGCTGTCAGCCTCTGAGTTCATACTGTTACCACAGCTTTCTCATTTTATTGGGCAGGACACAGTAATGTGAACATTTCCCAGCTAGGAAATTACATTTAAACCTTTTTAAAACCCACAAAAAGAGCATCCACAAATGGTAACTGATATTTCTGATTATCTGTAGCTAAAAGCAAAAAGTACAAGAGGAAGCTGAAATCTCAGGACAAGTTACTTTCTACTTCACTGTTAATATTTGTGAATTAATGACCAAGGTTATGGGCTGGTGGGGCTTTGAGTGTCCTTGGAGCCTCCCAGCCAAGCACTGCACTCACACTGCTCGGAGCAGTGGGAAGCAGGGGAGGCTGAGGAACAGAAGAGGCAGCAGGAGCAAGAGCCAACAGGGAAGGGGGAGAAGCCAAGCCAGAGGCTGGGGCTGGCCCCTGGTTACAAGGGGCTGGGGAATTTTGGCACTGAGAGCACAGAGGGGCAATGATGAAGCTGGGAAGATTAGAAGAAACTTGAACTGTACAGATGTGAATTTAATAAGTGACCCTGGGAGCTTGTTCTGAATTATAATGATCTCCTTGCATGAGATGTAAGGCAGCTCAAAAGCTCCAATATTGACATCACCCAATTTCAAAGCACTGACTGAATTGTTCATTTATTACTGAATTTAAATAGCAATGAGAGAGCTTAAGCCTGCCCAGCAGACATTTGTGAGGGCCCCTATAAACCCTCAATGTTATTAGAGAATTCCAGAGTGGTTTGGGTTCAGAGGGACCTTAAAGCTCATCTCATTTCACTGTCCCGTGGCTTTCACCAGAGCAGGCTGCTCCAAGTCCTGTCCATGGACAGTCCCAGGGATGGGAAGATTCTGACAATATTGATGGGAATGTGCTGACAATACTGCCACTGCATTTAAAACTTTGTCACTTGCCATTAACTCAAGTTCAAGTTTCTTGTCTTTATTTCCAGGACATTTCCACTGTGTTCCCTGAATCTGCCTGGGCTGCATTGTCACTGCCTCTTCTGCCACCTCCTCCCACTCCAGCAGTGCCCCCCTCTGTCCAACAACAGAACCACACATGGCCAACGAGCCTGAAAACCTGAAAATAAATTACATTATTCCATTTCTTTGAAGGATTCCACCAAACATCAACTTAAATCACTAAAACAAGCCACAAGCCCACGGAGCCTCCCTGCTGCGGCTCAGGCAGAGCATCACCACCTCTGTAAAAGGAGCGTTATTCACATCATCACACAACTGTAAGGCAATCAAGCAAAGTAAATAAGGAAGTCAGATACTGACATTTTGCCTGGCGTTACCCTGGACCTGTACCCGTTTACCTGGACCTAGACCTTGAGCTCGAGTGAGAGGATGAGCGCGAGGACGAGCGCGAGTGGGAGGAGCGGGACTTGGAGCGGCTGCGCCTCGGCGGCTTCTTCTTCTTGTTGGTGTCCTCCTCCTCACTGGCATCCAGGTTGTACTTGGACAGGTCAGCATCATCCTCATCCTCGTCCTGGCACAGCAAACACACCAAACTCAGGCCATGCTTTGAGCTCCCCTTCAGTTTTTACTTATTCCAGCCTTTACCTCGTGCTCTTTCCCGGCCTTTGAAAACTGAATGGAATTTAATGAGCTCCCATGATTTTAAGCAGTAAAGAGTGACTGAAAATTGGTTTTGAACCAAAGTAATAAAAACCCTGCAACACCCTGCCCCGTTATTTAATGAAGCTAATGAGCACACAGACACGTTTTTACCACTTACTTGAAATGAATTTTTACCTTCAGAATCTAAGCAAAGCCCAACTCTGCAGAGAGATCTCATATGCAAAGTTTGGTGACTGCTGTGTAAAACACGACCATCTGCACGTGTCTCTGCAGGGCTGCTGCCCAAAGATGTGGAAAATCCAAAAAGTGATACTCACACAGCTCAGAAAAGATGAAAAAACCCTCAGAATATTTTATTTCATTTTATAAAAAATAAATCTGATGTAGTTTTAAAAGTCTAGGAAGAAAACTCAAGAGCACTCGCTATACACTGTAATGACACATCCAGGTTCCAAATAAAGATCCTGGAGTTCTGGTTCTGATCTCAGATATCACTGATGATTTAGGGAACTGGCCATTTTTGAGTGCAGGTGTTTAGAAGAAAGCAGAACTTGTGCACATCTCTTCCAGCAGGTCTGGGCACTGCTATTGCCAGAGCTCTGCTCCAAAGGCAGCTGAAATCACTGACCAGCCGCTCCCCTGCTCCTGGGCAGCACTGAAATCATGATGAAAAACTGCTTCCAGACAGCAAACCATCCTACCTCATCCAATTTATACTTGGAGAGATCTTCATCCTCATCCTCCTCATCCTCCCCCTCAGATTCCTTATCTTCCACTTCCTTCAGGATGGAGGCAGGACCCACTGGCTTCCCCCGGTACTTTTTCTTTTTGCGCCCAAACTGAGGAATTTTGTGCCAGGGTTAGAACAGGATTTCATCAAAAACAATCACCAACTGTATTTTTGATAACACTTCCATAAGAAAATAAATAATCATCAATTTTAAAGAGGATCTCGCCCCAAGGGAAAGGGGAGCACTATGGAACGTCAACTAGCAACAAGGAACTTTTAAAGAGACGCTCATCTTGGGGACAATGAGCCTCCACAGGGGTGAATGGGGATCTGAGCATTTGGATTTCAATTCTATGGGATATCCTTACATAACACAAGAGGATAACAGGGATATCCTCCCCAGAGCAACCCCTGCCCTCCCTTACCTCATCATACTCCCCGTCGGACTCCTCCCGCTCTATGTATTCCACGTTCTCCCGTTCATTGAATCCTCCTCCATAGCCTAGGAAAGGGGCAAAACAACCATGCCTTCAGCTGCTTGGAGCACACAAACCTCCACAGGGGCTCTGGAATCCCTCACGGAATTCTAAATCAGCCATAAGGACGTAACAGGATCTCAGGAGGAACATGAATTGCTCCCACACACGTTTATTAAATGCAGTTTCTCACAAATCCAATTAAAATAATGGATTAGGATCACTAAAAGTATTTATCAACTTAATTAAGTACTAAGTACTTCAGTAAGTTATTTAAATAATAAATACATGGATATATTATTTGCAATTATAACAATTATATGAAATATGATTATATTATTTAATATCCTTTACTATTTTCATAGTAATACTGAAATATTGTTTTTTCTTTAAAATAATAAGCTCTGTGCTCTTCTCCAGGCTCCTTTGTTTCTGTGCCCTTGTGTTGCACCCTGTGCTCTAAGTTCCCTGTCCTGCTCCAGTCTGGCAGTGAATTCCCCGCCTGATCCCAGGTGCAGAGGGGAGTGCAGGAGCTGTAAGGAGATCCTGCCCCAGCTCCCTCAGGAGAGCTGAAACTGAGCCCCAGCCCTCCTGAGCAGATAACAGCCTTATCTGCACATGGCCAGCCCCTGCAGGCCTCTGCAGATTAATTAAACATTGCTTCCAAAGTCCTGACATCAGGATCCAACACAGGGGCAGCTTGGGCTGAACGTTCTCCACGAGTGGACTTCCCACTTGGAGCCACCACTTCCCTCAGCACCAGAACTCGCTGAGGCCACCAGCAACCTGCACCTTGCATGGACTGTGCCAGTTCTGGGAAAAGAAGGAATGCCCACTCTGATTCCCAGAGCCCCTTGTGGCAGCCCCAGGCACCCCCAGCTCACCTGTCCTCTCCTCCAGCTTGGCGTACTTGGGGGTGTTGCACATGTTGCACTCCGAGCGCCGCGCCCAGTTCACATTGCCACAGCTGCAGGGACAGAGACAGGGAACCTTATCCTTACCCCTCAGACTGGGGATCAACACCCCTCAGAGGGGAATGAAACACCCCTCAGACTGGGGATCAACATCCTTCAGGTGGGAATGAAACCCTATCCCTCAGACTGGGCATCAACGTCCTCCAAGGGGGAATGAAACATCCCTCAGATGGGAACAAAACATGCCTCAGATGGGAATGAAACACCCCTCAGATGGGAATGAAACACCCCTCAGACCGGGAATGAAACACCCCTCAGACCGGGAATGAAACACCCCTCAGACTGGGGAATGAAACACCCCTCAGACTGGGAATGAAACACCCCTCAGACTGGGAATGAAACACCCCTCAGACTGGGGAATGAAACACCCCTCAGACTGGGAATGAAACACCCCTCAGACCGGGAATGAAACACCCCTCAGACTGGGGAATGAAACACCCCTCAGACTGGGAATGAAACACCCCTCAGACCGGGAATGAAACACCCCTCAGACTGGGGAATGAAACACCCCTCAGACTGGGAATGAAACACCCCTCAGACTGGGAATGAAACACCCCTCAGACTGGGAATGAAACACCCCTCAGACTGGGGAATGAAACACCCCTCAGACTGGGGAATGAAACACCCCTCAGATGGGAATAAAATCTCCTTGAGATGGGAATGAAACCTTATCCTTCAGACTGGGAATAAAAGGTTATCCTTGGACTGGGAATGCTATCCTTCAGTCTGGGGACAAAAGGTTACCCTCCAGCCTGGGAATGCCAGGGTGGGACACAGCACTGGGGAAGGTGACAGCCCTGGGCAAAGCTGGGGAAGATGCCAAGTCAGTGGCAGGAGCAGGGACAGGAGCAGAGCTGCACAGAGGGCCCTTTCCCAGCTCCCTCAGCCTCTCCTGGGGCTCCAGCCCCTTCCCAGCTCCATTCCCTGCCTGGGAGGGAAGAGCTGCAGGTGCCAGGCCAGCTGCTCGCTGGAACTGCCACATCCAAGAATCCCAGAGCTGCTTTGGGTGTGAAGGGACATCACAGCCCACCCAGGGCCATGGCAGGGACACCTCCCACTGTCCCAGGTGCTCCAGCCTGGCCTTGGGCACTGCCAGGGATCCAGGGGCTGCTCTGGGAATTCCATCCCAGGGCCTGCCCACCCTGCCAGGGCAGGCAGCACCTCCCAATCCACGGGGGTGGCAGTGCCACCTCCACACTCCCCCCAAACCCGGGCAGTGTCCCAGCTTAGCAGAGCTGGCCCTTTCCCCGGGCAGCGCTGCCGTTCCTGCTGCTCTGTAATTAACGCACAGCTAACGAGCCCAGAGCAGCCGGGCAGCACCGGGAATGCCCCGCGAGAGGCAGGAGCGCCGTGTCCCGGCCTACGTTTTGCACTGCCAGTCGTTGGCGCTGAACAGCCCCCGGCTCTTCTCGGCCAGCGTCTTCCCGATCTCCGTGCCCCCCGCCTTCATCATCTTGGCCTCCGTGGTCTTCTCTGCGGGACAGACACAAAGCGCCTGAGGCGGCAGCCTCGGGGCCCCGGAACAGCTCGGGGGCTTTGCACAGAACCAGGAGCGCTCTCAAGCGGCTCCGGGGATTTTGGCGCTGTTTTAGGGGCGGGAGGGACGCGGGGCAAGGCCGGGAGCTCACCTCTGCCGCATCTGTTACAGCTCGTCCTCCTGGCGAAGTTCACGTTCCCGCACCTGGGCACGGAGCAGAGCGCGAGGCCCGCGGTTAAGCGGAGCCGGAGCCCGCCCAGCGCCGGGACCGCCCCAGTTCAACCCGACTCCGTCCCGCGCCAAGAGCCAGCCGAGCCGAGCCGGGCTGAGCCGAGCCGAGCCGGGCTGAGCCGAGCCGAGCCGGGCTGAGCCGAGCCGAGCCGAGCCGGGCCGGGCCGGGCCGGGCCGGGCCGTGCGCCCCCCCGCGCCGCTCCCGGCTCCCCGCGCCTGCCCCGCTCCCGCTCCCCGCGCCGCTCGGCCGCGGCCTCACTTCTTGTCGGGGCAGATCCAGTCGCCGTCGCTGACGCGGAAGTTCTTGGTCGCCATCTCGGGCCGAGCCGGGCCGGGCCGAGCGCCGCCGCCGCACGCAGGACCCGGGCCCTGCGCCGCGCGGGCTGCCCGCCGCGCGCCTGCGCCCCGCCGCGCGCCTGCGCCCTGCCGCGCCCGCGCGCCCTCCGCTCAGGCAGCGCCGCGGACGCCTCAGCCGCGGCCGCCGAGGGAGGGAACGGGGGGCGAGCGCGCCCCCTGGCGGAGGGGAGGGAGGGCGTGAGGGGGAGCGGAGGGCGGGAAAGGGAAAAGGGAAAAGGGAAAAGGGAAAGGAAAAGGAGAATGGGACTAGGAAAAGGGAACGGGAACCGGGCCGTGTGAGGGTGGGCAGCCCTGGCACAGGGGCCCAGAGCAGCCCCGGGATCCCTGGCGGTGCCCAAGGCCAGGCTGACGCTGGGGCTGGGGCGGTGGCGGTGTCCCTGCCAGGGCAGGGTGGCACTGCGTTTGAGGGGTTTGATCTCTCTGGCACCCAGCCCGCCCGTGTGTCCGTCTCTGCCTGCTCTCCCAGCTGAGCTCAGGGCTGTTCCCTGCCGAGGGCAGCCGCCGTGCCCCGCAGACCCGCCGTGCCCCGAGCCCGCCGCGCTGCCCGCTGTCCCTGTGACAGCCTGGCAGGACAGAGAGAGATCACAGAATCCCAGCCAGGGAGCGTCCTGGGCTGAACGGACCCCAAAGACCACCCAGCCCAGCCCCTGCCCCGCACAGAGCCCAAACCCCCCCCGGGTATCCCTGGAGCGCTGTCCAAACCCTCCCGGAGCTCTGGCTGTGCCCATTCCCTGGGACCTGGGCAGGGCCAGCACCCTCTGGGATGAACCTGTCCCAAAATCTGAAGGACAATTTGGGATAACGGTCAGTGTGGGGGTGTCTGAGTCAATCTGTTGTTTAAATAAATATTTTTATTTGGATTAATGACCCACGCCATGGTTTGTGGGTGGGTTTGTGCCAGCACGGGGACACTGTCCTCTGTTCCCTGCGTGTCCCCAGGGCCGTGCCCATCCTCAGTGTTCTGCTATCTCCTTTCAAACCACTCTGATATCCCCCTTTCTGCTTTTTTCCGGGCTGGGTGTGATCTGCCAAGAGCTGCAGTGGCCCGGCATCCCCAAGCCACGTCCATGCTGCGTGTTTGTTTACAGCAGTTTTTATTCTCTCCTTCTTCTAGCCACATCCTGTGGAAAAATCACCTGGGACCTGCCTCTGGAGCTGGTTTCTGTCGCTCCCTCTCAGGTGACGGGGAGATGACAGTGCTGTTGCTGTTTAGTTACAAAAGCGTACAGCAGCGCTGGGAAGGGCTCTGTGCCAATTCCCACCTCGGGAATGTCCCCAGCCTCAGGAAGGACAAAGCTGTGCTTCCCAAAGCTGTGCTTCCCAAGGCTGTGCTTCCCAAGGCTGTGCTTCCCAAGGCTGTGCTTCCCAAGGCTGTGCTTCCCAAAGCTGTGCTTCCCAAGGCTGTGCTTCCCAAGGCTGTGCTTCCCAAAGCTGTGCTTTTCCACAGCTGTGCTTCCCAAGGCTGTGCTTCCCAAAGCTGTGCTTCCCAAGGCTGTGCTTCCCAAGGCTGTGCTTCCCAAAGCTGTGCTTCCCAAGGTTGTGCTTCCCAAGGCTGTGCTTCCCAAAGCTGTGCTTCCCAAAGCTGTGCTTCCCAAGGCTGTGCTTCCCAAAGCTGTGCTTCCCAAGGCTGTGCTTCCCAAGGCTGTGCTTCCCAAGGCTGTGCTTCCCAAGGCTGTGCTTCCCAAAGCTGTGCTTCCCAAGGCTGTGCTTCCCAAGGCTGTGCTTCCCAAAGCTGTGCTTCCCAAGGTTGTGCTTCCCAAGGCTGTGCTTCCCAAGGTTGTGCTTCCCAAAGCTGTGCTTCCCAAGGCTGTGCTTCCCAAGGTTGTGCTTCCCAAGGCTGTGCTTCCCAAGGCTGTGCTTCCCAAGGCTGTGCTTCCCAAAGCTGTGCTTCCCAAGGTTGTGCTTCCCAAGGCTGTGCTTCCCAAGGTTGTGCTTCCCAAAGCTGTGCTTCCCAAGGCTGTGCTTCCCAAGGTTGTGCTTCCCAAGGCTGTGCTTCCCAAGGCTGTGCTTCCCAAAGCTGTGCTTCCCAAAGCTGTGCTTTCCACAGCTGTGCTTCCCAAGGCTGTGCTTCCCAAGGCTGTGCTTCCCAAAGCTGTGCTTCCCAAGGCTGTGCTTCCCAAAGCTGTGCTTTCCACAGCTGTGCTTCCCAAGGCTGTGCTTCCCAAGGCTGTGCTTCCCAAGGCTGTGCTTCCCAAGGCTGTGCTTCCCAAGACTGTGCTTCCCAAAGCTGTGCTTCCCAAAGCTGTGCTTCCCAAGGTTGTGCTTCCCAAGGCTGTGCTTCCCAAGGCTGTGCTTCCCAAAGCTGTGCTTTCCACAGCTGTGCTTCCCAAGGCTGTGCTTCCCAAGGCTGTGCTTCCCAAAGCTGTGCTTCCCAAAGCTGTGCTTCCCAAGGCTGTGCTTCCCAAAGCTGTGCTTCCCAAGGCTGTGCTTCCCAAGGCTGTGCTTCCCAAGGCTGTGCTTTCCACAGCTGTGCTTCCCAAGGCTGTGCTTCCCAAGGCTGTGCTTCCCAAAGCTGTGCTTCCCAAGGCTGTGCTTCCCAAGGCTGTGCTTCCCAAAGCTGTGCTTTCCACAGCTGTGCTTCCCAAGGCTGTGCTTCCCAAAGCTGTGCTTCCCAAGGCTGTGCTTTTCCAAAGCTGTGCTTCCCAAGGCTGTGCTTCCCAAGGCTGTGCTTCCCACAGCTGTGCTTCCCAAAGCTGTGCTTTCCACAGCTGTGCTTCCCAAAGCTGTGCTTCCCAAGGCTGTGCTTCCCAAAGCTGTGCTTCCCAAGGTTGTGCTTCCCAAGGCTGTGCTTCCCAAGGCTGTGCTTCCCAAAGCTGTGCTTTCCACAGCTGTGCTTCCCAAGGCTGTGCTTCCCAAGGCTGTGCTTCCCAAAGCTGTGCTTCCCAAGGCTGTGCTTCCCAAGGCTGTGCTTCCCAAAGCTGTGCTTTCCACAGCTGTGCTTCCCAAGGCTGTGCTTCCCAAAGCTGTGCTTCCCAAGGCTGTGCTTCCCAAGGCTGTGCTTCCCAAAGCTGTGCTTCCCAAGGCTGTGCTTTTCCAAAGCTGTGCTTCCCAAGGCTGTGCTTCCCAAGGCTGTGCTTCCCAAGGCTGTGCTTCCCAAAGCTGTGCTTCCCAAGGCTGTGCTTCCCAAAGCTGTGCTTCCCAAGGCTGTGCTTCCCAAGGCTGTGCTTCCCAAGGCTGTGCTTCCCAAAGCTGTGCTTCCCAAGGCTGTGCTTCCCAAAGCTGTGCTTCCCAAGGCTGTGCTTTTCCAAAGCTGTGCTTCCCAAAGCTGTGCTTCCCAAAGCTGTGCTTCCCAAGGCTGTGCCTTCCTGCTGCCGGGGTTTGGAGCGGGAGCATTCCCCGCTGCCCTGTGTGCTGCAGCCAGGACAGCAGGTGGCACTTGAGGAACGCCGTTTCCCATGGAAAAACACCCGCTTTTCCCGGGATGTTTTAAATGTCGGCCACTTTATTCTTTTAAATAAGAAACACCGCCGGTGTCACCGTGTGGGGCTGGCCCTGCCACCCAGCATGGGTTGACCTCGGGCTGCTCCTGGCACAGGACACGGAGCTGGAGCAGCAAAACGATTAATTTTATTCTGCAAAACTATTAGTTTTATTCTGCAAAACGATTAATTTTGCTCATGCAATGCAGCTGAACATCCTAAGTAATTAACAAAAAAGAGTCTGCAGAAAAGCAGCTGCCCTACAGTTGGCTAAAAACCATCTCAGTTTAAGCCAATAGACAAACTATCTTTTTTACCATACCAGTGCAGGCCATTGATCCATTTTAATCATCTTTTCTGATTTAAAGCTCCATGAAAGAAATGTAACAAAATTTTAGCTCCGGCCAGCGGGATATTCCCAGTATTCCCTGGCTGCTCCTGATCTATTCCCAGGTGCCTTTAGGGAAAAGCCTTTCATAGAGGTGGCAATGTCCATCAGAAAGTGTCGAGTCAGGGAGAGCAAACCAGCTTGGGAGTAAATTAATGACTGATGGAAGGGATTCTTCGGCTGGGATGTTCTCTGTACCAGAAAATGTTGGCTGAGCAGGAATGTCGGAAGGAAATCTGTGTGCTGAACTCTGCCCATTTAATATTTAGGAAATTTAACAGCATTCCAGAGCAGTTTGGGTTGGAAAGGACATTAAATCCCACCCAGTGCCACCCCTGCCATGGCAGGGACATCTCTCACTGTTCCAGACTGCTCCAGCCTGGCCTTGGGCACTGCCAGGGATCCAGGGGCAGCCACAGCTCTGATTAAAAGCTAAAAAGCCAACTGGGAACTGAAAAATAGCCCCAGACTTTTAATTTATGACTAAAGCAAAGCCCAGGTGGAAAGGGGGGACTGGAATTCCCAGACACAATCCAGCGTTCACTCCTGTGACTGTCCAGGATATTCTCTTTACTGAAGGAGCAGCTTTGCTCTTGGATTTCTGTGTGCTGCTCCTCTTTTCCCGTGTTCCTCCCACAAAGCTCCATTTAAATATCTTCCCCCCGTATCCCAATAGCTTGTGAACACTTTTATTGGATTCCTGTTTCTATCACAGCACATTTTGCCCTCAGACGAGGCTGAGGAATTGATAATAACCCGGTAAATGAGAAATACATCAGCCATCATTTTACCATAATGAAAGCGAGCAGTTGAGAATGAATCAATGTGCAGAAAACTGTTTAATTGGCCCAGCTCTAGACAGCCAATTCCTACCAACGAGCCCTGAAAATCAGTTTCCTGAAGAAAAACTAAATGGCACAAAGGCCAGGAAGATCAAAGGCAGGTAATTAAAGGAAGGCTGTGCCTGCAGCCCTTCCCAGCCCTTCCCGGGGTGCTGCCTCCGTGCCACGCTCTGCACTCAGCAGCTCAGGGCTCCCAGGTTTTTAAGCATCACTTTAAAGCACTTAATACATTGTTGATGCCTTCCAAGACACAATAATAATAATAATTTCGGCCCTGGGAGTTAAGGAGCAGTGCTTCCAGCAGGGCGAGCTGGCTGCTGCCAGCCTGCTCTGAGCTGCTGGGATTGCAGCGGGCAGGGGGGAGAGAGTCCTCCAACACAGGGCACACAGGGCTCACACACGTGCCACAGCCATGTCACTCACGTGTCACACATGTCACATGGCACACAGCCCAGGGCCCGGGTGATTCCCAGGGGATGTGGATCCCAGCTGGCCGTTCCCCTCCTGCTGCTGGAGGTGCTGCAGGGGTGGTGGATCCACACCCAGCTGCCTTGGCTGTGGGAGTTTGCTCCTAAAGGTGTTTGCTCCTGCTCTGCCAGCGTTCCCCGTTGTGTGTGCCCCTGGGGAGGCAGTAATGGGAACACTTCCAGCAGTGGAACCCCCGGGCTGTCAGAGGAGGAGCCTTCCCAGCTCGCCCTGTGCTCAGCTCAGAGCTCTGCTCTCCCCAGCCCTGGCAGCCTGATCCCGGGATAAGAGGGCATTTCAGCAGGAAGGGACCACATCTCATCACACCCCGCTCCCAGAGAGCAGCAGCACGCCCTGCCCTGCCTCCGTCACTGCCAGAGCCTTCCCCGCAGCCTCAGCCTGATGGAGGTGTGGGATTTTCCCCAGCAAGTCCCTCCTGGCAGGGGCTGCTGCAGGCTGGGGCTCGCTCAGGGATCGGCCGGTGTCAGGATGCTCCTCACTCCTCTGACAGGGACACCCAAACCGGGCTTGTCCCAGTTCTCTTGGCCTTGGCACCTCAGCCTAGGAGGCTCTGGGAGCCTCAGGGTTTAGGTTTTTAAACTCAGTCTTCAAAGCAGGCGTGGAATGAAGCCGAGTTTTCCTCATTTCAGGAGAAGACACCGAGCTCTCCCAAACCACAGCAGCCTGTGCTTCCAAGCTTGTAGGAGTGTAGGAGAATGCCCCCTAATGACAGAGTGGCAAAGCTAGCCTTTGTCCCCCAAAAAAGGAAAGAAGCCTAGAAGTTTCTCTCAACGATCAGGTGAAAAGCCACCTTATAGGACCCCAGAGACTTCACTAAAACCTTGGGGTCACCTAATTGGATAAAAGCCAAAAAGTCTTGCCTGGGCCATAAGGTAGAAAAGGAGAGAACAAAAGAACCACGAGGCTTTTGTGAATGTGTTTTCTAGAAAGAACAGACTTCTGTACCTAGCTCAGATTTTCTGTTTGTTATTTTGCCTTTTATTAAACCTTTTTGTTTCAAACACTGCAGCAGAAGCCATCCTGCTCATTCTTTGCCTCCAAAGGTAATAGCCAAGCTATCCTTGGGTGTATTAGGTTCCCTTTTGAGGGTTCATAAAACCCTGGCCCAACAAAACAGAACCTAATACAAGCTTATCCAAGAAACTGCTCTGTGGCTCTCGCTGCTGCTGCTGTTTCCCCCTCACTTTTCCTTCTGTTCCCCTCCTGTGGGATGCCTCTCAGGAAAGGACTGCAGGATTCCCCTCTGGAATCAGAGGAGTCTGTCAGGCAGGGGAAACAGCACAAAACCCTGTCATTTGTTCCTTTTCCAGCATGGTTCTGTGAGGTATTCCTCCTCTGGTATTCCAGCAGCCCTGGAGACACAAAAGGCTTCTCCAGCATTCCAGCCTGGCAGTGCAGGTGGGCAGGGAGCGGTTCCAGCTCCTGTGGGCTGTTGGGGAATGGTGCTGAGGGTCTCTGTGCTCCTGTGGCACCGCAGGACGGGCACTGCCAGCAGGAAGAGCAGGAATCCTCTTCTCTGAACCTGCTCCCTGAGTGTGTGTTCCCAAAAACACACACAGAAAAGCCAGTCTTTATAAATGTCAAAGGTGTGTTTGGACCCCAGAGCTGAGATGCAGGATGAATAATGCCCCCAGTAACAGCATTAATTGCTGTGCTTCGAAGAACCTGATGCTGATCACAAATTTCTTGGAGCAGAAGCATTTAATGGGCAAGTGTAGGAGTAAAGGTGAGGCAGGTAAAAAAGAAGATCTAATATATAAATATATATATATATATTTGTAAACGGGAAAGTTTCATCACTTAGGGAGTGGTTGTCAATGAAAACCAGCTGTGATTAACCTGTGCTGCATGCTGCTCCTGCCCTGCTCTCCTCACACCAGGAGTCCCTGCAATTCCTGCCTCCAGGAATGTCCATCCCTGCCATCTGAGCACCTCCCTGGAGGCTGCAGCCCTTCCCGGGGTGGTTTCTGTGCTTTCAGACCTTCCTCACCTTTGGCTTTCCACCTCTGCCCGTGGCAGGACCAGCAGTGCTCCCTGCAAGGCTTGGCAGATCCAGTCACTCCTGCAAATTTCAAGTTTTCTCCTTGAAATTTGGTGTGAAGTCGACCAAAGTGTAACTTGGCCTCAGAAACAATTAACCCCTTCACAGCAGTCGATTTGAACCACAATTTTGTACTTTGTTCTTGCAAATGAAATGTATTTGCCAGAGCATCTCTTCCTCTGGCAATCTGCCTCCCTAAACAAGTGCTGCAGTCTGTTCACACGGATCCCAGTCCATGGGAATGTGCCAGCTGAACATTTAAAGGGTAAGGAACAATTCCAGAAGAAACTGCACCAGCAAGTTTCTGCACTAATTTGAACTGCAATGTTAATTCTGTGAGCCCTGCTCTTGTTGAAGGCGTTGACCTGCACCAAACTCCGGGGGCAGAGCTCGGCTCTCCGGGTGCTGGAGTGACTCCTCACGCTGCTGCTCTCTGCTTTCTGCATCTCACTGCAGGAAATGCCTGGCCTCTGCTCCAAACTGTGCTCTAACAAAATAAAACAGCCAAGCAAGCAAAGAGGAGGAGTTTGGCTGAGGAACCGAGCAGCCCCGAGGAGGGGCCAGCCAGAGGGCCCTCCGTGGTTTGCTGGGTTATTCCTGGAGGTGCATCCCTGTGTCCTGATCCTCTGCATGTCCAGGGACATCCCTGAGTGTTCCCTGGCTCCTGGAGAGTTTGGGAATCCCACACAAAGCTGGCCAACGAGCCAGAGCCCACTGTGGGGAGCCTGCAGCTCCGGAGGGACGGGGGGCTGGCAGCTCAGCACAGACCTTCTCCCCAAACCCTGCGAGATGTGTGAGCCACGCCTGGCCCCGAGGCTGCAGCAGGTCCCGGCCAGACCCGTGACAAGGGGAGATGCAGACACGGGGGGAGGCAGAGGCGAGGCAGGAGGGGCCCGGGAGGAGCCAAGTGAGGCGGGAGGGATCGGGAGATTCCAGGTGAGGCAGAGGGATCGGGAGATTCCAGGTGAGGCAGAGGATCCCGGGGGTGCCAAGTGAGGCAGGAGGGATCGGGAGATTCCAGGTGAGGCAGGAGGGACCCGGGAGGAGCCAAGTGAGGCAGGAGGGATCGGGAGATTCCAGGTGAGGCAGAGGATCCCGGAGGTGCCAGGTGAGGCAGAGGGATCTGGGATATTCCAGGTGAGGCAGAGGATCCCGGAGGTGCCAGGTGAGGCAGAGGATCCCGGGATATTCCAGGTGAGGCAGAGGATCCCGGGGGTGCCAGGTGAGGCAGAGGATCCCGGGATATTCCAGGTGAGGCAGAGGATCCCGGGATATTCCAGGTGAGGCAGGAGGGACCCGGGAGGAGCCAAGTGAGGCAGAGGGATCTGGGAGATTCCAGGTGAGGCAGGGGATCCCGGAGGTGCCAGGTGAGGCAGAGGATCCCGGGATATTCCAGGTGAGGCAGTTCTGTCCCCAGGGGGATCAGCCAGCGCGGCTCTGTCTGACCCGAGCCCTGCAGCCCGCAGGGTCCCTGCCCAGCCCGGCAGGGTGTGACTCTGCCCCGCCGTGGGTGCCAGCAGCACTCGGAGCCGCTCTCACGTTGCCATGGTTATGGCAGAGCCGTTCCCGGAGCTCCCGGGGAAGGGGACGAGCCCAGGGATGCCGAGAGCCGTGCCCGGGAGCCCGGCGGGCCCGTGTCCTGCTGCTGCCGGGGCACTGCCGGTGACACCGCAGGGAATAAGGGATGGGAACCGCTGACAGCTGCGAGCTCTGCCACCGAAACAACCTCCCCGCGGGGATCCAGAACTCCCCAGAGGGATCCACACCTCCCCAGAGGGATCCAGACCTCTCTGCAGGGATCCAGCCCCACACCCGGGGCTCCTCTCTGCAAGAACGTGCACTGCTCCCCATCCATGCTGGAGGCATCCACGGATCAGGGAATCATGGGCTGGGTTGGCTTGGAAGGGACCTTAAACTCGTCTGGTTCCATGGTAGGGACACGGGCAGGGACACCTGCCACAGCCCAGGGTGCTGCCAGCCCCACCCAGCGTGGCTCTTCTCTTCTCTTCTCTTCTCTTCTCTTCTCTTCTCTTCTCTTCTCTTCTCTTCTCTTCTCTTCTCTTCTCTTCTCTTCTCTTCTCTTCTCTTCTCTTCTCTTCTCTTCTCTTCTCTTCTCTTCTCTTCTCTTCTCTTCTCTTCTCTTCTCTTCTCTTCTCTTCTCTTCTCTTCTCTTCTCTTCTCTTCTCTTCTCTTCTCTTCTCTCCTCTTCTCTTCTCTCCTCTCCTCTTCCTCTCCTCTTCCTCTCCTCTCCTCTCCCCCCCAGGCAGGTAATTGCTGGTGCCAGGTAATGCAGAGTGACAATTCCATCTTGCAGCCGTGGATCAGCCGGGGCTGTGCACATCAGGTGTCACAGGGACATGACAACCTTGTCAGAGAAACAGCAGAGCCCCTGACAGCCTCTCCACTGAATCCCTCACCCAGCACTCCAGCATCAGCACTGCCTTGAAACAACTCCATTCATTATTCAAAAAAGGGGGGAAAAAAAGTGAGATGCTGACAAAATATATAAAAATTTTTTGAATCCTAAAAATCCACCTGATTTTGCTTCTCCCGTGCCTTCAGAACAACCTGTCTGGGCTCATTAAGTGCTGCTTTATTTGTTGTCAGTGAAAAGCCAAGCTTGGGTCGCTCTGCCAACGAGTGGGAGTCACTTGTTGGCCATGAATGATTCATAGCTCTGATTTTTAATAAAACGCTTGTGTTAAAATTCTACATATGCTCAGAAGGAAGAAATAAAAATCCCTGTCTCTGTTTGCAATAGAATTTGTAATAAATGACCACGCAGAGATTTATTCTTGTGTCAGAGTGGTCTCCCAGCAGAGAGCCCTGGACAGGGCGCAGGGTCCCTGGATCCTCTGGGTCTCTGGATCCCTCTGAATCCTCTGGGTCCCTCTGGGTTCCTGGATCCTCTGGGTCCCTGGATCCTTCTGGGCCCCTGGATTCTCTGGGTGTCTCTGGATCCCTCTGGGTCCCTGGGTCCCTCTGGGTCCCTGGATTCTCTGGGTCCCTCTGGGTCCCTGGGTCCCTCTGGGTCCCTCTGGGTCCCTGGATTCTCTGGGTTCCTGGATCCTCTGCATCCCTCTGGGTCCCTGGATCCTGTGGGGTGCTGCTCCCATACAAACACTGCAGGGTCACAGTGAGCTCTGGTTTTACTCTCACTTAAAAAAAAAAAAAAAAAATCAATGGAAGAATTCCAAGTGAAGGCCAAGGAGGTGGAGCTCATAAAATCAGAGTCATGGCTGGTTTGGGTGTGAGGGACCCCAAACCCTCCCAGTGCCACCCTGTCATGGCAGGGACACTTCCCACTGTCCCAGGTGCTCCAGCCCCAGTGTCCAGCCTGGCCTTGGGCACTGCCAGGGATCCAGGGGCTGCTCTGGGCACCTGGGCCAGGGCCTCTCCTGCTCCCAGGGAGGGATTCTCCCCTGCTGGCCACAGCCCTGAGCCTGAGCAGTGGGATCAGCTGGGCTGGGTGAGCCCAGGGCTGGGACCCCTCCCGTGCTGGGACAGCCCCCAGCCCTTCCTCCAGGCTGGACCATGAATATTCAGAGATGTAAAGCAGCAGGTGCAGCAAGGCTGTGCTGAGGACGTGTTCAATGGGAGAAGGACTCAAACAGCTCACTGTGAAAACTCCATCTGTAGCTTTTCATGGGATGTTGAGGGGTTTTTTAAATTAAAAGCACGATTTATTTTAAAAAGTACAGATACTCTTGTAAAGGAAGGCTTTATACAATTAAATGGCAAAGTGTATTAAGGCCATTGATAAAAATGTAAAGATTTGAGTAATTTTAGGTTTCATCTCATATTCAGAACAAAACCCTTGTCCTGTGCAGTTCTTCGTGTTCCATTTCCAATGGGAATGTTCTTGCTCACAATCACTCTCTTTCTTTTGGCCTGCTCTTCCTCTGTTCCCATTTTCTCCCTCTTTTCCCCAGCTCCTGCAGCTCCTCGTGCTTCCCCAGCAGCTCCTGGTGTTGCAGGGCCTCACTGCCCAGAGCCAGGGGCAGAGCCTGGGCTCCAGCAGGTCACTGCAGAGCAATGCCTGCTATTTCCATTTATTGCCCCAAAATGCCTCCACAACCCCCCCATGCTCGCCTTGTCTTTCAGTAATTGCTGCTTGTAGAGCCCTGACATTTACATAGGAAAATCCCAATATTTGGATCAATTTGTACTCCACAGATCTGATTCATTTACTGAGGAAATCAATGGATGTCTTGGCTTGTGCCAGACACTTCCAACTGACCAGAGCTCCCTCCAAGGGGATCTTCCATGGGAGCTGGGGCTGCCCCTGGATCCCTGGAATGTCCAAGGCCAGGCTGGAGCAGGATGGGACAGGGGGAGGTGTCCCTGCCAGGGCAGGGTGGCACTGGGTGGGCTTTGAGGGTCCCTCCCAACCCAAACCTGTCTGGGACTCTGATTCCATGAGGTCTGGATAACCTGGCCTGTTCTTTAGGTACTTTTTTTGTAGCAATGGCGTTGCAGTCACTTTCCATCAGTAATTAGAATGTGTCCCTGTGGTGGAACAACAAATCCCTCCCACGGTGTCACCTGCTGTCCTTCAGGAAGGAAGGGGAGACCCCCAGGGGCTGGAGCGTGCCCAGGGAAGGGGCTGGAGCCCCAGGAGGGACTGAGGGAGCTGGGAAGGGCTGGAGAATCCCTGAGGAGCTGGGAAGGGGCTGGAGAATCCCTGAGGAGCTGGGAAGGGGCTGGAGAATCCCTGAGGAGCTGGGAAGGGGCTGGAGAATCCCTGAGGAGCTGGGAAGGGGCTGGAGAATCCCTGAGGAGCTGGGAAGGGGCTGGAGAATCCCTGAGGGAGCTGGGAAGGGGCTGGAGAATCCCTGGGGGAGCTGGGAAGGGGCTGGAGAATCCCTGGGGGAGCTGGGAAGGGGCTGGAGAATCCCTGAGGGAGCTGGGAAGGGGCTGGAGAATCCCTGAGGAGCTGGGAAGGGGCTGGAGAATCCCTGAGGGAGCTGGGAAGGGGCTGGAGAATCCCTGAGGAGCTGGGAAGGGGCTCAGCCTGGAGCAAAGGAGGCTCAGGGCCCTTGTGGCTCTGCACAGCTCCTGCCAGGAAGGGACAGCCGGGGGGTCGGGCTGTGCTCCAGGAACAGGGACAGGAGCAGAGGGAACGGCCAGGGATGCACAGCCCTTTCCAGGAAGGAATTTTCCCAAATGTAGAACCTGGCCCAGGCCTGGCACAGCTGCCCAGGCCAGGGCTCAGTCCCCATCCCTGGAGGGATTTAGAGACCTGTGGATGGCACCTGGGGACAAGGGGCAGTGCTGGGGATGGTTGGACTGGGTGGGCTCGGGGAATGCTCCAGCCTGGATGATCCTGTGGTTCTGTCAGGATCAGCTGACCTCAAATCCAGGAGCTGTGTGGCTGAAGTTTCTTGCTGGAGCAGAAGTTTTGTCCCACACCCCATAATTAGCAGTTGTTACATGCACTAACACACACTGCTAATTACTCTTTAGGATGAGCTCACAATCAAAGCCTTGATTTAAGCCCACATCTATTTCTCTGTGACCTCTGATCCTCCAAAGCATGAAGATATTGATGTTCCAGTAATTAGCTGTTGCTGCCCTGCTAATCCATTAACTCTGTGATTCTGGGCAGGACAGGGCTGGGCTGGGAACGGGGAAATAAATTCCATGTGCTAGAGCAGAGGGGCTGAACTCTGGCTCCTCACCAGCATTTACAGTTGCTGCTGCTGGTGTTAACACTGGGAAATGCTATATTGCCGAGAAACCGCTAAAAAATGAAAATAAATGTTGTTTCCAGGAGGTCCCGGGCGTCACTGGGGGGAATGGTAAATAAATAAATGGTGAGGTTAGTGGGCTGTGTGGCTGCTGAGGGGTCTGTGGGGAGTGCAGGGATGCACAGAGCAGCAGAGACCTGCACAGCCCAGGCTCCTGAATTCCCCAAACCTGCCAGTCCCTCTCGCCCAGCCCTCCCCGACACTCCACATCCTCTGGGTGAGCTCGTGCAGCAGGCTGCTCCGTGCTGCTCCTGCTGTGGGCGAGCTCCAGAGCAAGCAAACTGCACTTGCACAGGGACAGCAGCCCAGGAACTCATTAAAGAACGTCCCAGGATGTGTGGGAAGCAGCTGCAATGAATAATGAGTCTGGTTTTAATTAATGCATGGAAATTTATCATAAGCCAAGGGCGTTGGGATCCAGGGGTGAGGAATACAAGAGGAAACTTCTTGGGAAGGAATTTCTGGCTGGGAGGGTGGGCAGGGGCTGGAACAGAATTCCCAGAGCAGCTGTGGCTGCCCCTGGATCCCTGGCAGTGCCCAAGGCCAGGCTGGACACTGGGGCTGGAGCACCTGGGACAGTGGGAGGTGTCCCTGCCATGGCAGGGGTGGGAACAGGATGGGATTTAGGGCCCCTCCCAACCCAAACCAGTCTGGGATTCTGGGATCTCACCAGTTAAGCCAGCTCTGGAGCAAGCAATCAGCCCTAAATCCACTTTCTAGACTGAACCCTGCGCTTTGGACTTGCCTCAGAATTAATTCCCTTTACACACATTGTGTTCCTGCTGCTGGATTTTGTCTGTGTTTTCCCACTGAAATGCACATCATGCACATCCCCTCTGTTCCAGCATCAGCTGTTTCTGTTTCCCCTGCCCAGTGGGTGGGTGTCAGTTCCATTTCAGCAGCTCCAGCCACGGGTGGATTTTCCACACAGCTGCCTGGGTACTGGGGCAGTGAAACAGGAATGTTTTCCAGCAAAACCCAGAGATTTCTGCTGGGGGTGGCACTTCTCCGTGAGAATGGTTTTCTGGGAAGTGTTTCCTGTTCTTCAGACAAAATACTGAAGTTAAAAATCATTTCTCCTCGAGAAACTGTAGATATTATTCTTTGGGCCTTAGTTAAACTCACATAAATCCTGCCTTGGAGAAATTTCTGTATTTCAAGCTTCATTCTCAGCGACGTCAGGAGAGTGAATCTGAAAATTGGAGATCCATAGGAAACAAGAAATGCTGCTCAGAGGCAGGACATGGAACGCCTTAAAGAGCTGGGAGAGCGGGAGGGATGAGAGGAGAAAGGGATTATTGTCAGTGTGTTTTGATCCCAGCCACTTCTGAGCCACTGCTCTGCCTCAGGGCTGATACCTGCAGGTGATGGACTCTCCTGGAGATTAACACCCACGTCAGCCAGAACGGGAGAAGTGCAGTGATTCCTCTTTACCTGGAAGAGGTGGAGGCTGGGCATAAATCTTGTGGAAAGCAGCACAAAATCCTCCCCTGGAAGGCTCAGTGAGGGATAAAAGCTGTCAGTCCTGGGTGACAAATGGGGCTGGAGGTGTCCAGGCAGGGACCCTGAAGGGCTCAGGCTGGGCCAGGGAGGGTCAGGCTGGATTCTGGGGAAATTCCTCCTGGAAAGAGCTGTCCAGGAGGGAGGATTGGCTGTGGGAGGGGTAAAGAAACTGCCCAATGAACAGAGGATAGCTGCCCCACCTCAATAAATGTGGTGGAACACACCCCCCCAGCCACACCTTGCCTTTGCAGCCTCAGGCAGGATGTGTGGGTTTAACTCCACAGTGAGCAGGATGTGCTGAGCCCACGTTGTTCCCCCTGGGAGCCTGTGGATCTGCTGCTCTGGTGCTGCTGGAGCATCCCAGCGGGGTTTGGGTCACAAACAGGAGCTGGCCACCCTCAATCCGTTGATGTTTAACCCACGGGGCAGATTTTCAGCCAGGCAGGAGCTGTGGGAAAGGGCTGGGGTCAATGCAGTGTTTGTGTGTTGCCAAGGCTTCCGAGCTGAGCAGGGGGAAGAAAAATCATCTTGGGTCAGGCAGCTCCCAAAAATATTCCAGCCAAGCGGGCAGGCTCGTGGTTGTACAGACACTGGGAGTGGCCAGGACGAGTATCCCAGTCTGACAGGCATCCCCAGCATCCCAGGAGAGGGAAACCTCCTGTGCCCTCCCCTGGCTGAGGGAGGTCCCTGTCGTGCCACCCTGCAGCCTCCCCCCGTTCCCTGAGCTGCCCTTCCCAGCAGTGGCAGGGCAGGGAGGCGCTGGGACACCTGTGGGACACCCGTGGGAGCTCCCGTGTGCTCCCAGAGCCACACTGGCATTCCAGAGCCACCCTCACCCTGCCACACTGCCACCAAGGCCTGGTGAGGCTCCGCTGCTCGAGGCTCCCTTCTGTCTCCAGGCATTTGGGCTACACTGTCATCCTTACATCAATTCCTTTATGACCTGCGGAGTAGGTTGGAATTGAAGACAATCTCACGCAGTTTCCTCCTCGCTTCTGTTTTGTTCTAACTATCCAAGGCCGTTCCCAAATATTTCATTAATTAATTTAGTCTCAGGAGCTGCTATTTTCCAGCATCCAAATCCAATTGTTCGGTGGGTTTCAGTAAATCATCCCTGAAAGCTTTTTTTTCCTACTTAGATACTGCTTTTGCACAGCATCAATCATTCTGCTCGTTGACAGGAAAAAATGTTTTCTAAATCTGGCCTGCTTTATTGTTCTCCCTTACATAAACAAAATGATTTATGAAGTAAGAGAAGGAAAGGAGGAAGACTTGGATGATCTTTTTAGCACTATTTCTTCTTCATCTGCAGTTTCATGTATTCTTTTTTTTTTTTTTTTTTTTTGTTCCTGGGCTCACGTTGCTGCTGAAGAAGAGTTTCCACCTCTCAGTGACCTCTGTGCTGCTGCTCCTGCACCGTGCCCTGAGACTGGGAAAGCCTGAACTGTGTGGCTGCTCCAGGAGGGGCTGCTGGGGTTTAACTGGGGCCCTCTGGGATCCTCAGGACCAGAGATGAGGAGGGGCTGGAGCGTGTCCAGGGCAGGGAACGGGGCTGGGAAGGGGCTGGAGAATCCCTGAGGAGCTGGGAAGGGGCTGGAGAATCCCTGAGGAGCTGGGAAGGGGCTGGAGAATCCCTGAGGGAGCTGGGAAGGGGCTGGAGAATCCCTGAGGAGCTGGGAAGGGGCTGGAGAATCCCTGAGGAGCTGGGAAGGGGCTGGAGAATCCCTGAGGAGCTGGGAAGGGGCTGCAGAATCCCTGAGGAGCTGGGAAGGGGCTGGAGAATCCCTGAGGAGCTGGGAAGGGGCTGGAGAATCCCTGAGGAGCTGGGAAGGGGCTGGAGAATCCCTGAGGAGCTGGGAAGGGGCTGAGCCTGGAGCAAAGGAGGCTCAGGGGCCCTTGTGGCTCTGCACAGCTCCTGGCAGGAGGGGACAGCCGGGGGTCGGGCTGTGCTCCAGGAACAGGGACAGGAGCAGAGGGAACAGCCCCAGGCTGGGACAGGGCAGCTCAGGGTGGATTTTAGGGAAATCCCTTCCTGGAAAGGTTCTCCAGCCCCTGGAGAATCCCACCCCGGGGGCACCAGGAGCGCTCTGGCACCTCCCAGTGCCCGGAGCCCTGCCCAGTGTCCCCACCCAGCTCTGCTCCTCACCAAAGGCTGGGCAAGCAAACGCTGAGATTTAACTCAGCAGCCCTTGGCAGATTTTTCTGGGGCAGACAATAGCAGGGAAGGATCATTTATCATAAGTACATTCCTCTAATATTCAGAGAAACAATTTTTCAGCTCTGTGTTATCTGTTATTGCTCCTTTTATGTTCTTGTTCCTCACTATGAGTTTCTGTTCAGGGGAAAAAAATAAGTCTATTTCAGAGTGACTGGAGTCCTACATGCAGCTCTTGTGTGATATGTTCAATATTTCATGATTCCTTTCTTCTTAAGTATTTCTAAGAAGCAGAACGTCGCCGGCTGCCGAGGAGAAATCGGATTTGTTACTATTGAACAATCCTTAGAAAAGGAGATGGAACCACAGAGGTGTGGGGGAAGCTTAAAGGTTGAACTCTTGCATCTCCAAAGGAACACAGAAGGCAGCTGGAAAGAAGAGCTCTGGCTTCTGACCTTTGTGTCATCCCACTTTTGAAACAGAATCCGGGATGAGGAGCCAGAGGTGAATTTTGGTTCCAAGGCTGTCGTTGCCTGTGCCTGGCAGCAGCAGGGGAAGGATCTCCAGGGAAAGGATCACCCCTGCCCCTGTGTGCCCTGGGCAGGATCCCAGAGGCCATGAACCATCCAGGCTGGAAAACCCTGCCAGGGTCACCCAGTCCAGCCTGGGCCTGATCCCCCCTGTGCCAGCCCAGGGCTCTGAGTGCCACCTCCAGGATGGGCACTCCAACCTCCCTGGGCAGCCCCAAGCCCTGAGCCCCTTTCCATGGGGAAATTCCTGCTGTGCCCACCCTGAGCTGCCCTGGCCCAGCCTGAGGCCGTTCCCTCTGCTCCTGTCCCTGTTCCTGGAGCACAGCCCGACCCCCCAGCTGTCCCCTCCTGGCAGGAGCTGTGCAGAGCCACAAGGGCCCCTGAGCCTCCTTTGCTCCAGGCTGAGCCCCTTCCCAGCTCCTCAGGGATTCTCCAGCCCCTTCCCAGCTCCTCAGGGATTCTCCAGCCCCTTCCCAGCTCCTCAGGGATTCCCCAGCCCCTTCCCAGCTCCTCAGGGATTCCCCAGCCCCTTCCCTGCTCATTCCCTGCCCTGGACATGCTCCAGCCCCTTCCCATCTCCCCAACTCTGCCCCAGCACTGGAGGCTCTCAGCAGTGCCCTGCCCTGCCCAGGGAATCCCCCAGCGATGGATAAACCCCAGGGATCACCCAGCTCCAGCGGCTCCTCTGAAGCCAACCCTCCCAGGTTTTGGAAGGAGAAGTTCCCCCCCGTGTCCCCAGCCCGAGGCAGCCCCAGGAGGGTCCTGTCCCCTCTCCCAGAGCTCAGGATGTGGCTGGGAGGGCGAGGGGAGGGCTCCCATCCCCTGCAGCCCTTTGGCATCTCGGGAAAACAATCACTGATGGGAATTCCCATCCTGGCAGCTGGGACATAAGATGCAGGCTATCAAAAACAGAGGGAATTTTATTAGGGCTGAGCAGGGACAATAAAGAGGGGCAGAAAGGGCCAGTGAGCAACTGGGCGCCTGAGAGAAATGTCACAGAGCCAGGCTGGGAATTAATTTGCTGCCTGGACTGCCCTGACACGTCACATTCTGGGTGCAATGTGCCTTCCGTGGCATTTCCGAGCTCCAGCCCCAGCCTGGGAATCCTCGCAGCCTCTCCTGGCTCTTTGGAAGATTTGTGACTCAAAGCTGCATTTGTTTAGCTTTAAGCACTACACCACAGGCCCCTGCAATTTGCATTTCAGACTTGGCAGAAGGAGAAGGATAGAAATGCAGAAGGTGAATTTTGCCATTATCCCTGGGTGTCCGTGGGTTTATCGCTTCCACTCCGAGCCCAGCACGCCTCAGCAAGGCTGGCTTGCTCTGATAAAAGCAGGAATTTCACATGGCCAAAGCAAAATGTATCAATAAAAGAAGGAAGGAAGAAATAATGGGGGGAAGAGCACCCACCCATGCTCTGAAAGGATGCTCCAAGGTGAGGAGCCAGGCAGAAAATGGGAATTTTTAATTGTGGGAGATGTTTCCCGGGGAGACCCAGTGCAATCAGAAATCCCGCATTGTTATTTGGCTGATCCTTGGACAATTTCTGGAGTGTAAAACTTAATCCTCTGCAGGCGGGAGAAGGAACAAAATTCCAGTTTTTTCCCCATCGAAGCTCTCAAAGCTGTGTTTAAACAATGAACTTTATTTGGATCACAGAACCTCCACCTCCCTGGACCAGACAGACTGGGAATGCAGCTGCCCTCCGTGCTGAGGGAATGTGGGAGCAGCAGGGCAGGGAAGGGGCTGGGAGCTCCTGGCCTCTCAGAGCGGGCTCTGCCAAGGGGGAGCTGTGCCTGCCCGGGGTGCTTCCCCCTCCTGCTCCCAGTGCCAGAGGGGAGGGGCTGGGAATGGTCTGCTGGGGGCAGCCAGGGAATCTGGGAGGTTCGAGATGCCAGAGGAGCACAGGAAAGGCTGGGGATGGCCCTGGGGGCTTTGGGGACACAGCCCCACTCGGCTCCTGGCGTCCCTGGCATGCCTGGCTGTCCCAACACCTGCTGGGGGTGCTGGGTTCTGAGGAGCTGGGCTGGTTATTGCCAGGATCTGCATTTAATGTCCTTTATCGGGGTGGGGAAACCAGCTCCTGCCCCTGAGGCACACCCTGGCAGGGAGTGGGGACAAGTGGGGTGTACTGGGGAAACTGGGGGGAAAGGGAGTGGGGACAAGTGGGGTGTACTGGGGAAACTGGGGGGAAAGGGAGTGGGGACAAATGGGGTGTACTGGGAAAACTGAGGGGAAAGGGAGTGGGGACAAGTGGGGTGTACTGGGGAAACTGGGGGGAAAGGGAGTGGGGACAAATGGGGTTTACTGGGAAAACTGAGGGGAAAGGGAGTGGGGACAAAGGGGATTTACTGGAAAAACTGAGGGGCAAAGGCCTGGGGGGTTAAAGAGGAACCCAGGCCATGGTCAGATCCAGCAGAGCAGTTTGTGTCACTGCAGCCTGGGACAAAGGCAGGGCTGAGGAGCTGCAGGAGGACATCCCTGGGGCTGCACCTGCCCAGGTGAGGGCAGGGACATTCCCTGGGCAGGGACATTCCCAGGGCAGGGCTATCCCAGGACCTGCCCAGGTGAGTGCAGGGACATTCCCGGAGCAGGGACACCCCCGGGACCTGCCCAGTCAGTGCAGGGACATTCCCAGGGCAGGGACATTCCCAGGGCAGGGACATTCCCAGGGCAGGGACACCCCCGGGACCTGCCCAGTCAGTGCAGGGGCTCTCCCGTGGCCCGGGGAGGGGTCTGGCCGCAGGGGCACAGCTCAGGGCAGCAGGGGGAACTGCTCCCCTGCACATGGCTCGGTGGGAGTCACCTCTGCCAGCTTTTCCCGGGATCCCGCTCGTCCAGGACCCAGCCTGAAATCCAGGAAAGCAGCCTGGATCCTGTGGGAATGAGAAGGGGGAGAGCAGAGGAGCCGCCTGCACCCAGAAATTGCAGAGGGGTGTTGGGAGCTCCCCCGTCAGGGCTTCACGAGGGTTTGGAGGAGGCTCCCATCAGGGTGGGACTGCTGGGGTCTGTGCAGGGCCGGGAGATGGATGCAGCATCCCTGCGGGTCCCTGCAGCTCGGGGCAGTCACTGGTGCTCACAGGAGCAGCAGAACCGTCCCCACCTGCTGCTGCTGTGGATTTACTGCCCTTGTCCTGTTCCCCAGGGATCCAAACTGTCTTTATGGCTGCAGGCAGTGCCATAAATCACCCTGCACCCACAATGCGTGCCTTTGCTTTATGGCTCCCCATCAGTGATTAAATTACATTCTCCTGGACATTACTGGGGAGGGACACGCTCAGAGAAAGAGCTGCCTGGGTGACCTTGGCCTTCAGCTTCGGGGTTTTGGCAAAAAAGGGTTTACAAAAAGTGAGGAAGAGCATGAAGGGAGTTCAGGGAGGGTAGGAGATGAGAGCAGTCAACACGAGGATGCATTTCCTTCTCCCATACGCCCACAGAGGCATGGAATGGGTCTGGGCTCCCCCAGCCCTCCAACCTCACTGGCTTTTCCTTTTCCTGAGCAAAAGGCAGCAAATAAAGAGAAAGGGTGGGTTTTTTTGTGTTGTTGTGGTCCGTTTTTTCAAAGTGTAGAAAACAATCTCCGTTCAGAGCCTTGGAAGAATGATCCTCTCTGCCAACAAAGGGAGGCTGGGGCGCGTGAGGCAGCAGCAGCAGCAGCAGCAGTGATTTCTGTTTGGGAAGAAAGGCCAGGAAAGCAGCGTAGCAGCAAGATTTGTGCTTATTAAAGACAGCATCAGGCCTCGAGGCAACATTTATTAGACACAGTCACAAAAGTCTGGTGTGGGATTTACCACTGCACATCGCCGGGAAAAATAACAACTAATGAAGGCTGCATTTGTTCAAGCAAGTCAAATATCCCATTAAAATTCCTGTTGGCATTTGCAGGTGGGAAAAGCGAGGAAGTGCCTTTTCCAGAGGGGTTGTTTGTCAGGAACAGAGGGAAGCTGGGCCCTGTGGCCCTTCCTGGAGAGGCTGGTGCTGCTCCCAGGGGAGGGGTTGGGGTGTGGAGGATCCCCCTGAGCCAGCCCCGATGGGCTGGGGGGCAGTGATGGAACCCAGGGTGCTCAGGCTGGAAAAGCCCCTCAGAGTCCAGCCATTCCCCAGCCCTGCAAGGCCACCAGGCTGGAGAACCTTTCCAGGAAGGAATTTCCCAAATACCCAATCCCAACCTGCCCTGGCCCAGCCTGGGGCCGTTCCCTCTGCTCCTGTCCCTGTTCCTGGAGCACAGCCCGACCCCCCGGCTGTCCCCTCCTGGCAGGAGCTGTGCAGAGCCACAAGGGCCCCTGAGCCTCCTGTGCTCCAGGCTGAGCCCCTTCCCAGCTCCTCAGGGATTCTCCAGCCCCTCCCCAGCTCCCCAGGGATTCTCCAGCCCCTTCCCAGCTCCTCAGGGATTCTCCAGCCCCTTCCCAGCTCCTCAGGGATTCTCCAGCCCCTTCCCAGCTCCTCAGGGATTCTCCAGCCCCTTCCCAGCTCCCTCAGGGATTCTCCAGCCCCTTCCCAGCTCCTCAGGGATTCTCCAGACCCTTCCCAGCTCCTCAGGGATTCTCCAGCCCCTTCCCAGCTCCCCAGGGATTCTCCAGCCCCTTCCCAGCTCCCTCAGGGATTCTCCAGACCCTTTCCAGCTCCATTCCCTGCCCTGGGAGGGAAGAGCTGCTGGTGCCAAGCCAGGTGCTCTCTGGAATTGCCATATGCAAGAAGCAAAAACACCTAGAAAAACGTATCTTGCAGCGAAATTCTGTTCTATTTATAATATAATGTATATATATGTGTATAATAGTTATAGATGATCCCCATTTAACTCCCTGCACACCAAGCTGCTCAAAGCACATTTTTGTTATCCCCACTGGGGCCCTCAGAGCAGCCAACCCCGCCCGACTCTTCCTGAATTCCATTTGCAAAGATCTGTGGTGGGAGAAATCGAGCAATAAATTTAATTCTTGGTCAGTTTAACCCTAAGCAAGTATTTAAATCTAAGTAAGGATAATTACTAGAGAGGATCCTCTGGTAAAGGTGGTGATTAAAGTGTTCTTGGGCACTTTGCACTCTTCCAGAATTTAATGTGCCAAGTGCCTTTTTCCAGGGGTGCATGAACTCAGGGCTGAAGATGCTGTGAGGGAGGCAGATGGTTAAACGTGTGAGGGACACAAAAACGAATTAAAAAATAAATAATCTCAAGGAATTCTTTGATCTCTCTTTAAGGCAGCGTTCCTTGCTCTCCGTGTATTAATTAAAGCGTGACCCCTCTGCTGAGCTTATCTGCACAGAGTCAGAGCTGTTCATATTCTCCTTTTCTGTGCTCCTTTATTGGCTCTGCACCCGGGCACAGCAGCACCGCTGAACCAATTAAGTGGCCAGAGTACAAGGTTTATTACACATGCTCAGAAATTAAATTCTCCAACAGCCAGTAATGAGGCACCTTAAAATGCAAGAGAGTGGGCAGGTGCAATCCATCACAATAAATCCAGCCTGGTACTCTCTTTAAGGGTTTATGGGGGCTGTAAAGCCGGAGTAGGGCAGCAGTGATCAGCATAGAAACCCTCTGATTGAAATTCCCCGGGTTTCCCCTTCCTGGTGGGGAGGAGGGCAGGCGAGGGAATTCAGGCTGAGCTCTGGGAAAAGCAAAGGGAACCCAGGCTGAGCTGTGGGAAAAGCAAAGGGAACCCAGGATGTGCTCTGGGAAAAGCAAAGGGAACCCAGGCTGAGCTGTGGGAAAAGCAAAGGGAACCCAGCTGAGCTGTGGGAAAAGCAAAGGGAACCCAGGCTGAGCTGTGGGAAAAGCAAAGGGAACCCAGGATGTGCTCTGGGAAAAGCAAAGGGAACCCAGGATGTGCTCTGGGAAAAGCAAAGGGAACCCAGGCTGAGCTGTGGGAAAAGCAAAGGGAACCCAGGCTGGGCTCTGGGAAAAGCAAAGGGAACCCAGGCTGAGCTCTGGGAAAAGGAAAGGGAACCCAGGATGTGCTCTGGGAAAAGCAAAGGGAACCCAGGATGTGCTCTGGGAAAAGCAAAGGGAACCCAGGCTGTGCTCTGGGAAAAGCAAAGGGAGTCCAGGCTGTGCTCTGGGAAAAGCAAAGGGAACCCAGGCTGGGCTCTGGGAAAAGCAAAGGGAACCCAGGATGTGCTCTGGGAAAAGCAAAGGGAACCCAGGATGTGCTTTGGGAAAAGCAAAGGGAACCCAGACTGAGCTCTGGGAAAAGCAAAGGGAATTCAAGGAGGGCATCATCCCACTGGAGCACGGAGCTGGTGCTGCTGCCCAGGATGAGCAGCCTGGTGTCCACAGAAAGGGTTAAATAAACCCCACAATGGCAGAGACTGGCTGTTTTAGGGAGGTGGTGCTGCTGGTTTTGCCTGAGACCGAGTGTTTTGGGTTTCCCCCATGAACCTGAAGACAGGAAGCGGTGACTCCCTGGGAATGCTGCGGTGTTGTGGCCGGGAGTGCTCCGTTCGGGACTGCCGGGGTTCCTGAGGCTGGGCAGGGAGCTCGGAGCCCCTGGATGGCAGGGGGGCTCGGGCTGCTCTGTCCGGGGCCGCTGTGCTGGGCAGTCCACCAGGGCAGGCTGCTCCGGGATGGAGCTGCCCCGCACCCCTGAGCCGGGCGTCCGGGGCTCAGCGTGCGGCCCCGCTCCCTCCAGCAGGGCGGGCACGGGACATTCCCGGGATATTCCCGGGATATTCCCGATCCCAGCTCCATCCAGCAGGGCGGGCACGGGACATTCCCGGGACATTCCCGGGATATTCCCGATCCCAGCTCCATCCAGCAGGGCGGGCACGGGACATTCCCGGGATATTCCCGATCCCTGCTCCCATCCAGCAGGGCGGGCACGGGACATTCCCGGGACATTCCCGGGATATTCCCGATCCCTGCTCCCATCCAGCAGGGCGGGCACGGGACATTCCCGGGATATTCCCGGGATATTCCCGATCCCAGCTCTCCATCCAGCAGGGCGGGCACGGGACATTCCCGGGATATTCCCGATCCCAGCTCCATCCAGCAGGGCGGGCACGGGACATTCCCGGGATATTCCCGATCCCAGCTCTCCATCCAGCAGTGCAGGTACCGGGATATTTCCGGGATATTCCCGATCCCAGCTCCTGCTCCAGCAGCGCTGGCACTGGGATATTCCCAGGATATTCCCGGGCTATTCCCGATCGGGCTCCCGATCTCCGTGTGCCGCTCCCGGCCCCAGCCGCAGGTGAAGCGGTTCGGGATCGTGCCGGGGTTCCCGAGGCCTTTCCAGGCCCTCTGGCCATGGAAGCGCTTTCCCAGCCCCGTTTTTCCATCACGGCTCTCCTGCCACAGGGAGGCTCCGGGAGGCAGCTCCGTCTCGGCGGGGTTGCCGTGGAAACGCGGCGGATGCTGTGGATGCCATGGATGCTGTGGATGGTTTGGGTTGGGAGGGACCCTGAATCCCACCCAGTGCCACCCTGCCCTGGCAGGGACACCTCCCACTGTCCCAGGTGCTCCAGCCCCAGTGTCCAGCCTGGCCTTGGGCACTGCCAGGGATCCAGGGGCAGCCACAGCTGCTCTGGGAATTCCATCCCAGGGCCTGCCCACCCTGCCAGGAACAATTCCTGCCCAGTATCCCGTCCATGCCTGCCCTCGGGCAGTGGGAATTGTCTCCCTTTTGTCCGAAGGCTGAAACGCCGCCGTCCCGGGGGTGTCACCGCTCAGCCCCCGCAGGGTTCCCCTCTCAGAGCCTCGGGGGCTCTCCCCGAGCTCTGCCTGAGCTGGAGAACTGTTCCTTCCTCACCAATAAACAGCAGCGTGCAGGAAAATCCATCCTGGAATTCATTGTAGGGGCTGCAACACGAGAGGGACGTTTGATCAGGGCAGCTGGTGATTCACTGTGGAAAATCTGGTCATTCCTCTTTCTCTGTCCCCAAATAAAGTCAATTTTTGTGAAATAAATACCCTTCCCCCCTTAAAAAGGAAAGGTAAGAGTTAGGAACAATACAGCCAAAATGTTTTATTTGGGCAATACAAATACAATCAAATCAAAAATATCACAGATTTTCATACATTAGTAAGAAGTTACTGTACACTTGAACAGTTGCCATTTTTTACAGCTAAACAAAGCTTTACCTTTATTAAAATGTATTTTCCTCTCACATAAAATATACACTTTGCACTGACGTATTTTACATGGGACACCTCTCTGGGGAAGAACAGCTCACGAACAACACGACAGGGCCACCTTCTCCACCCCACACAAGAGCACACGAAGCGAGACACACGGCTGCTCCAGGGCTGGGGCGGGAGCGCTGCTGCTGCTGCCCCCGGGCCCTGCTCCCCTCTGCCCGCCGGGGGCTCGGGCCAGGGGGGCTCTGGGGCCGGGGGGGCTTGGGGTCAGGGGGGCTCTGGGGCCGGGGGGGCTTGGGGTCAGGGGGGCACTGGGGCCAGGGGGTGTTTGGGGTCAGGGGGGCACTGGGGTCAGGGGGGCTCTGGGGCCAGGGGGGCACTGAGGTCTGTGGATTTTTGGGGTTGGCAGATTTTTGGGGTTGGTGGATTTCTGGGATCAGTGGATTCCTGGGGTCTGCAGAATTTTGGGGTCAGCAGATTTTTGGGGTTGGCAGATTTTTGGGTTGATGGATTTTTGGAGTCAGTGGATTTTTGGGGTCAGTCGATTTTTGGGGTTGGTGGATTTTTAGGACCAGTAGATTTTTAGGAGCAGTGGATTTTTGAAGTCAGTGGATTTTTGGGATTGACATATTTTTGGAGTCAGTAGATATTTGGGGTCGGTGGATTTTTAGGATCAGTGGATTTTTGGGATCAGTGGATTTTTAGAGTCAGTGGATTTTTGAAGTCAGTGGATTTTTGAGGTTGACAGATTTTTGGGATCAGTGGATTTTTGGGGCTGGTGGATTTTTGGGGTTGGTGGGTTTTTGAAGTCTGGATTTTTAGGGTCAGTGGATTTTCGGGGTCAGTGGATTTTTGGGATTAGTGGATTTTTGGGATCAGTGGATTTTTAGGGTCGGTGGATTTTCGGGGTCAGTGGATTTTTGGGTCAGAAGAAGGGCCTTTGGGGCAGGGGTGAGCACGGCCCTGGCAGCCCTTCCTGGGGTTCAGCTGCCAGGAAAGCCCTCCCGGGTGTTCCTGGTGCCGGGGGGGTTTGGGGCACAACACCACGGGGATCATTCCAAAGCTGCCCCGATCCCAGTGGAGCTCTGGATCCACGGGAAGCAGCGGGAGGCTTGGCACCCTGCCGTGCTGCTGGGTGCCTGGATCAGGCCAGGACACACCCCAGGAGGCTGAAAGTGGGGTGGGAACAGCTCGGGGTCAGCAGGAGCTCCGTGGGAGCCCTGCAGGAGCCGCGGGATGGTTTTGGGATTGAGCCTGCAGAACAGATGCAGCAATAAATGCACTCATCCCTACGGCTGCAGTGGAGCCTGGGATGAACTCGGGACTCTGCCAACCTCAGGTTAAAGAAAGTAAAGAAACGGGAAAAGGAGATGTCACCGTGGTTTAACCCTGGAGAGGAGAAGTTCTGCTCTTAACCAAAGGAAAAGCTTCTGGGAAAGGGATTTTCCTCCCTGCCCGTGGAACAGCAGTGAGGGGACGGGGGAGTCAGCGAGTGGTTTGGAAAAATCTCTGTGCATTTCAAAGAGGATCTGTATGGAATTGCAGGGAGGGACATGGACACAGACACTCTGTGTGCTGCAGCGTTGGGCCTGTAGTGATCTCCCTTGGCTAGGGACCCCCAGAAGGCACCAGCCACCCCTGAGGGCTTGGAGGGCTCGGGCAGCTCGGGATCTGGGAATGCCAGCCCAAGCCGGGGGTCCCAAGGCGCCTCTCAGACCCCAGCTCCTCTCTCTGCTCCATCCTGCTGCCCTGGCTTTCCACAGAAACACCCTCCCTGCCTGCCAGGACCTGGGAATTCGGGCTTGTTCCTCTTCCAAAAACTCCTGCCATCCTCAGGAATAAGGCATCCGTTGAGTTTAGTTAATTAGTTACTGTAAACCACTTGTGAAAAATGAAAATCCTCACCGTGTCCTGGCACCCCGAGGGGATTTACTTAGAAATGAATAAAAAAGAGTAAAATATATATTTTTATATATATATATAACTATCATTTGCTAATTGTAACACAATGTACAATCTGAACCTGACTTGGGAATAAAATACAATCCTGGACAGAAACAGAGGGAAAAGGGACTCAACAGCTCCCGTGGTTTGTGCACTTACTGGCTTCAATGGCTTTGTCCTCTCTGGGGCTCGGGGTCCCTCGGGGACCTCAGGGCAGCTCAGGGGCTCTGCACCCCCAGGTTCCTCCCGTGGAGCCAAATCCTCACTGGGAACGAGGATCAAATCCTCACTGGGAATGAGCATCAAACCCTTAATGGGAACGAGGGAAGATCAAATCCTTACTGGGAAGGAGGATCAAATCCTTAATGGGAACAAGGGAGGATCAAATCCTCACTGGAAATGAGGACCAATTCCTTAATGGGGATGAGGAAGGATTAAATCCTTACTGGGAAGAAGGATCAAATCCTTAATGGGAACAAGGAAGGATCAAATCCTTACTGGAGTGAGGATCAAATCCTTAATGGGAATGAGGGAGGATCAAATTCTTACTGGGAGTGAGGATCAGATCTTCCCTGGAATGACATCAGACCCTCCCTGGGAACGAGGATACAGCCCTCACTGGGAATGAGGATCAATCCTTCCCCGGAATGAGGATCAGATCCTCCCTGGCATGAGGATCAGACCCTCCCTGGGCTGAGGATGAATCCCTCCCTGGATGGATCTGCAGCTCCCTGGGATCCTGGGAACCCCCGCTGGATTGTCGGGCTGACAGAGATGGGCACACACGGCTCGAGCTCCCAGCCCTGGCTGGGTGGGTGAGGAATTCCCGACCCCAGGTGCCTCTGGAGCCTGGTGGGAGCTGGCCCTGCTCCACCACCCCTGCCAGGAGCTTTGGGGATGTGTTTCTGCATGGCTGCCGCTGGCTGATGGAGTTTAAGTGGAATTTGATGCAGTTGGAGCGGTCCCAGCTGTGGGAATAGATTTCTGCAGCAGTGCAGGGGTGACCAGGGCACTGCCAGGCATTTGATTTCCTTGGATTCACTTGGCTTGTGCTGCTGTCAGCTGTAAACAAGCCAGGAGACAAATAGAGGGTCGGATCCTTCCAAACAGATGCTGGATGTTGGGCTGGAAGAGGGATTTTGGCAGGGAAGGGCGGTGGGCATCGCCTGGAATGTGATGAAATGATGGCTCTGGAATTGTGAGAATTGCACATTTTACAGAAGCACTTCCAGGCTGATTATCCAGAGCAGCTGGGGCTGCCCTGCATCCCTGGCAGGGCCCAGGGCCAGGCTGGACGCTGGGGCTGGGGCACCTGGGACAGTGGGAGGAGCAGGGAAGAGGAACTGGGTGGGTTTGAGGTCCCTCCCAGCCCAAAGCATGCCATGACTTTATGATTACTCTTGGATTCATTATGAATTCAGGCAAGAATTCAGCTGTGAGGAGCTGCCCGTGCTCCCCCAGGGCTGGGACCTGGCTGTGCTTTCCCCTGGAGCTGTGGGATTGTCTGGGACAAACCCAGCACTGTCTGTGCTCTCGCTGCCCCTCAGCTCACAGACCTGCCCTCGTTAAGGGTTGGCTCTCATGGCTGAGTTTCCTTCAGCCCCATCCTTAATAAAACCAGAATAAATTTATTTAACTAAGCTGAGGTTTGAGAAATTAAATAAAAATTATTTTCTTTACAGTCAAGGTGCGTGTGTGGGATATTCCTCAGAGGCTGGAGCATATCTGGATTTTTTTATATTTGGGACTGACATTCCACATGTCCTTGCTTTCCCTGGATCACTGGTGTGGCTCTGGCTCAACTTTAGAAGCATTCTGGAATTGTTTAGGATTACCTGGCTTTCTTTGCTGTGGGCCCCAGTCAAACCCCTCCATTTGCAGGTTGATTGTATTCTTTCCCATATTTCATTTAATGGTTCTGCCTCCCTTTCTGTAGGAAATGAGAAGGGAAGGCCAATGTTTGCCATGAATGAAAATGGAAATTCATAAGTCAACAGCCGGGGCCAGCCCTCCCTCGCTGTTACACAAACCCAGCAGGGTTTGCTTTGTTTAAACCAGCGAGGGCTGAACCTCTCTGATTTTGTGTTTATTTTAATAACAGCATTTGATGGCTGTGGGTGGCTGCTTCTCAGAGCACACGTGTCAAACCTGGCAGGTCTGCTTTCTGTGAGGATGCTTTTGGGCTGGATTCACCTCAGCCCTTCATTCTGCAGGAAAAAGAACGCTGGCCTTCTGCCAAAGGGCTTTTTCAGCACTTAGGGGGTGGAAGTGGATGGGAAACGTGGGTTTTCCTTCACCAGCCTCCTGCAGCATGGGCCCTGGTTTAGCTTTCCCAGGGCAATGCGATGGGGTGGTCGCTGGGGGGATGCAGAATGCAGGACTGGGAGCTGGGAGCAGCGCTGATGTCCCAGGGGACAGCCCCACCGGGGAGGGAAGGGCAAATCAGACCCCTGGGAAAGCCCCTCTCCCTTGGCACAGCCACCAGGCTGCTAGAGGGATTGCTGAGGGCTGTGTCATCCTCTGTCCCCGTCCGCTGCTAACAACAGTCACCCTTGGCACAGCTTGTGGGTTTGCTCTGGGCACAAAGGGGGGATCCCGGGGGGGCCGAGCCAGAGCAAAACTGCTGAGCTGCTGCAGAGCCCTGAGGGGTGGGAGATCAGCAGGGAGCAGGCACGGAGTGAGGGAGCCAGCTCCAGAGTGAGGGAAGCAATTCCAGAGAGAGGGAAGCAATTCCAGACACAGCTCCTGTGCTGCTGTGGCTCTGAATCCCACCCAGCCAGCCAGGCTGCCCCAGCTGGGTGGGATTTCCTCATTTCCCCATTTTCCCATTTCCCTATTTACCTATTTCCCCATTTCCCTTCCCTGGGGAAATTTTCTCATTTCCCCATTTTCCCATTTCCCCATTTCCCTATTTCCCCATTTTCCCATTTCCCTGCCCAGGAGGGGCTCCCAGGGAGAGTGGAGTGCTGTGCAAGCAGAGGCAAGGCCAGGCTGGATGGGCTTGGAGCAACCTGGGATGGTGGGATTTAGGGTCCCTGCAAAGCCCTGGCTGGGATTTAGGGTCCCTCCAAACCCAGCCCAGCCTGGGATTCTAAAATGAAGAGGGAGCAGCTTTGGAATATTGAATTGTTTGGGCACTGGCCGCGTGATCTGTGGAATTCCAGCAGCACCTTGGAATGGATGGTGGGCAGAGACAGAGGTTAAATTTTTATTTTATTTTATTTCAAACCTCTGAGCCAGGCCCTGCCACTGGCCACTGTCACCTCCCTGGAGAGCTCCAGACTGCCCTTGGTGTGCCAGGCAGGGATCAGCCTGGACAGAGAAGGGGGAAATGGCTCTTTTTCCCCTCGGCTGTGCAGACAGTGCCCATTTTCCCTGTCCTGACCTGCAGTTTTCCCCGGAGGCTCCCCTGGTTCCCCAGAATGCCTTTGCCTGCTTTCTCCCTTTCCCAGTGCTGCCCTGCAGAGGTGCAGCTGCCTCCTCCCCACCCTGCCCCACTCGTTGCTTTATCTGATAAAGATTTTACCCAAAGCTCCCCTCCAGATCGCATCCCTCCCTTGGCAGCCAGGGAGCTGAGAGACATCCAGGGCTGGAGGGAGCTGTTAGCACAGTGAGATTATTGTGTTTGTTCCAACTGCACTGCTCCCAGCTCAGCACAGAGCCAGCGCTGCCTCATAACTCCTGATAAATCACCTCAAAACCACACTTTCATCACTTGTCTGCCAGTATTTTTATTTTCTGGGCTATTTTTGGCTCTCATCTGTGCTGCCCCATTCAGGTGTTATTGTTGCTGGCTGCTCAGTGCTGAGCTGGCTGTTTGGGGGTTATTTATTTATTCCTCGAGGTTGGTGGGGTGGTGCTGCCCCGTGTGCCAGGGAAGGGATGCTGCGGGGTGGGGAGCTCTGAGCCAGGTGTGCCCAGTCTCTGCTCGGCACAGAATCCCTCCCAGTGAGGCAGGGATTCACCCCAGCAAGGTGCCCCAGCACCAGGGGTTTGTGCTCAGTGAGGTGCCAGCCCCACCTCGGCTCCCCGATGGAAAACAGGAGGGAAAATCCCAAACTCTGCCAGGGCAGGGGGAGAATCGGCAGCTGCAGGCTCTGAGAGATGAGCTGTGCTTGGATTGTGGGGCTCTGCAGCACCCCAGCCCTGTCTGCAGTGCGGGAGGGGCTGGGATGGGAAACCGGGGAGAAATCCCTCCCTGGCAGGGTGGGATGGGATTCCAGAGCAGCTGGGGCTGCCCCTGGATCCCTGCGGGGCCCAAGGCTAGGCTGGAGCACCCTGGCTTGGTGGGAGGTGTCCCTGCAGGGGATTTAAGGTCTTTCCAACCCAAAGCAGTCCGGGATGATTCCATGTTCTGCCCTTGCCCTAATCTTCTCTCAGGTTGGGGTGAGATGTGTCTCACAGCTCTGGCTCCACCAGGCACAGCCCATTTGTAAAAGAACATTTCGCTCACAGCTGATGCCACTGGACCATATTTGGGCAGCATATCCTGAATGTATTCCAGATATCCTGAATATCTTTGGCCATCCAGACCATTCCAGTGCCAATATCAAGCAAGGTGCCCCAGAAAAACACAAGTTCTTACCCTCAGCCCCTTGGGTTACCCCAGCATCACCCACATCACCTTTTTATCCTCCTGCATTTGCAAACCTGCTGGTGGAGAAGAGCTCCTGCAATACCTTGTCATTTCCCTGGCAGTGGGTGCTGGATTCCAGGTGCCAGAGCTGACAGGGCACGTGGCAGGAGCCTCCCACACAGCACTCACTGTCACCACAGCCACCCACAGCTGCCATGGGATCTGGCTGAGCAGGGGGGAGGAACTGGGTGTGAAATAAACCCTTCACCTGGGGAGGCGGAGCAGGGCTTGCCAGCTGTGGGCTCAGTGTCTGGGACCTGCCTGAGGGGAAATCAGGGCTGAGCTGGGGCAGCTGCTGGGTGTGATATACCATGCTGGGTGTGATATACCATCCTGGGCTGTGATATACCCTGCTGGGTGTGATATATCCTGCTGGGCTGTGATATACCCTGCTGGGTGTGATATACCATCCTGGGTGTGATATACCATGCTGGGTGTGATATACCATCCTGGGCTGTGATATACCCTGCTGGGTGTGATATACCATCCTGGGTGTGATATACCATACTGGGTGTGATATACCATCCTGGGTGTGATATACCATCCTGGGCTGTGATATACCCTGCTGGGTGTGATATACCCTGCTGGGTGTGATATACCATCCTGGGTGTGATATACCATCCTGGGCTGTGATTCTTCCACTAGATGGTTTTGATTTTGGGAAGGAGGAGGGCTGGCAAGGCTTCCTCAGGGAGCCACAGGAATTCCACAGAGCCCAAGAAACCTGGATTTTTCAGGGGGGCACCTGCTGCAGCCCCCTGGAAGGTCACTGGGATGGTCACATTTCACTGGGCACCTCCTCCCTGTCTCGGTGTGAGAGATTTCTAAAGTTAATTACGAAATCTTTGCCATTAAATATTCAGCAACACTTATTTTTGAGTACCTCCGGTTTAATTTAGGTTCCTTGAAATTTTAATATCTGACTTTAATATTTAATACTGCCCTGAGACGGGTGTAGGAATTTAAAGTCTGTGCTTTGAATGGAAGGAATCCTGGATTTCTGTATGGAAGAGGCTGAGATGGAGGGTTGAGGAAAGGCTCTGCCTTGAAAGGAGCCAACTCTTCCTTCTCTCATCCTACACATCTGTATTTTATGTGAAAGGGCACTGTAGGGCTCACTCTGCTCTAATTAAGGCCTCTCATTTATTAAAATATCTTTAACACGTTAGCAGCACAGCACCAAAAATGAGAAGGATTATGATAATTTTTAAGGTTTTTTTTTTCTTCTGGGAGGGGGATTAGCTGCCCAATTAACACACACCATTAATTTGGGAGCCGCACTTGAAGTGAAACAAGTAACACAGGACTTGTGGAATTATTTAAGAATCTACATTACAGTCGAAAAGCACAAAAGCCCTTGAAAAAGTCTCATGGAAATGTCAGGCGCTGGCACAGGGCAGCGGTGAGTGCCCACCCCTGTGGGGTTTAAAGCCCTGTGCGTGTGGCACTGGGGACACGGGGCAGTGGTGGCTGGGCAGGGCTGGCCAAGGCTGCACTGGGAATCTCAGAGGGATTTCCCACCTGATCCATGAGTCCATGTGAGGCACCCCATTCACTGCCAAGGGGAAGAGGCTGCGGGTCAGCTCTGAGGGCAGGGGTGCTGTTTAAATCCTGCTGTAGATCCCTTCCAGGGAAATACCCCACTCCACTCCATTCCATTCCATCCCACTCCATTCCATTCCATTCCATTCCATTCCATTCCATTCCATTCCATTCCATTCCATTCCATTCCATTCCATTCCATTCCATTCCATCCCACTCCCATTCCATTCCATTCCATTCCATTCCATTCCATTCCATTCCATTCCATTCCATTCCATTCCATCCCATGCCCCTTTTCCTGGGAATGCCCCTCCTGCAGAGCCACCCTGCTGCTCCCCAGGGGCTGTGGGTGCTCCTGCACAGCAGGCTCCGGGGGGATAAGGGTGAGCCTGGCTTGGAAAGCTCAGGGAATGAGATTTTACAGCAGAACTGGAGGCAAACCTCTCCTTTGTCCCACGGAACTTTGCTCCTGGATCCGGGATTGTCCCTGTGGGAAGAGGCAGCTCAGGAAAGGGGAGCGGGAGCAATTCAGGCTTGAAGAAGTGACAAAGAAGGGAAGAGTGCCGAGGCCTCTGATGGAAATTCATCAGCTCCCGGCTGAATAAGGAGCTGTGAATCTCTTTGAGTGCAACAGCTCTGCCAGCTTGCAAAGGAGCAGATGTGCTCGCAAGATGGATAGTTGCAAATAGTCAAAATACTGTTTTTTGGGCGGTTTTGTGCTTTAGTGATTATCTTTTTTCATCTAAAATAAATCCAGATTGTGCATAGGCTGGAAAACAAAATAACAATATTTGGAGAGTGGGAGTGTTTATTTAACAGGTGGCCTATTTAGCAAATGGTTTACTCCTACAAAAATAATATTCCTGCAGGATCCTGCAGCAGTGATTGGGAACATCTGAGAGCAGGAAGGCGTTTTGGGGGGTGATTGCTTCATGTGGGCTCGGGGTGGGCTGCTTTAATTAAGAACATCTGCAGGAGCACTTTGCTGAGTGCATTTGCATCTCTAATTGACTGGGAGGGGTGCTGGGCCCTGGAGAGCCCCCCTTCCCTGGGAGCCGGGGACCCCAAGGACGGGTTTGTAGGGGACACGGGACAGTCCCTATATCAGGATGTTATCCCTGTTATTCCCAGGAATTTATCCCATGGAGGGAACGAGCAGGGAGATGCCCTGGTGGAGAAGGGGAAGGGCAGGAGCTGAGCTGATCCCAGCGTGTTCCCTAAGGCTGTTTTGTGGTGCAAGTTTCTCTTTGCCCCTCAGTCACCAACTCCAGTATTGGAATTTGCAGAAAATGAGGGATTTTGGGAATTGGAGGGCTTTGCAGGACCATGGTGTGGGTCCAGGGACCTGCCCAGCTCCCCCCAGGCCGGGTCCTGCCCAGAGCAAAGCTGTGCTTGGCTGTTCCCTGCACTGCCCGTGATCCCTGTGCTGGAACCTCAGCTGGGAGCTGCTCCCTAGCGATATTTTGGGTGGCCAGGGGATGATTACACACAGACCTGGCTCCCTCCAAGGCCTGGATTTTGTTTTCAGCTGGTGCCTCTTGACATTCAGCAAATGCTAATGACTCCATACTGTGGGGTTTTTTTACCTAAACCATGAATAGCCCCTCCAGAGGCACTCTCCATCCCCACTGGATGATCCTTAAGGTCCTTTCCAGCCCAAACCATTCCATGATTCCATGGTAAAAGCTGCTGGTACTGAGCAGAACCTGCTTTGGTGGGCTGTGCTTTGGTTTTGCTTTTCTGCCTCAGCTTGTGGAAAGAACTATTTTCCAAAATATTTGTAGTCTATTGGAATATTAAAGCACTTGTCAGAACTCCCAGGTTTTTCCAGAGGGCTGAGCATTAAATCCAGGTAAAGTGCCTTTGATGACAGAGGTAACGAACACAAAAAAGTGATTATTAAATTGGAGCAGCCTTAATTCTTGACATTCATTTGAGGTCTCCCCAGTGTCTATCTGCTCTGCCATTTACAGCAGTGATGCCGTGATTTTGGGTGGGAGGGGATTAGAAATGGAGGAAGTTTTGGAATGGGGGGAAGGCTGGGCTGTTTTTTGCCTGGGCTGGCCAAACCAGCCCTTGTGGAGGAGATCCTGGTGAAAGGGGCTGAGGAGCCAAACGGGAGGGGAAGGGCCTGGCAGCAATCCTGGCACCTTCCCCACATGGCAAAAGGACTCCTCTGCTCCAGCACCAGCTGGGTGAGGAAGAGCAGAGGGAACTGAGTCCAGGATCACAGTTCTCAGAGAAATGAACACGTTTGGAACGCTCAGGGCAAGGTCCCGTGTGCTCCGTGGGGTCTCAGCTGAGAACAAAGCCCAGGCTGCAGTGAAACCCTGCTCCCTCCATCCTCTGGGAAATCCTCCTCTCCTCTTTCTGCTCTCCCTGGGAGCTGTCCTGGTGCCCTGGGGGAGCAGCTGCTGCCAGAGCATCCCTGCCTGTGCTGGACCCCATCTCAGGAGTGCTCAGTGAACAGTCCCCTCCCTGCCCGTGCTCATTAACCTTTGCTGGAGTGCTGGTTCTGTGCTCCAGCAAAGGGCAAAGCCCTCAGCTGCGGTTTTCCTGAGGAATTAAGTGTGTGATCTGCAATCTCGAGGAGAGAAACGCCGCGGCAGGAGCGCTCTGGGGGCCTCTCACTGCGCCCTGCTCTGAGCGGGGAGAGGGGCCTGGGAGAGGGGCCTGGGGAGAGGGGTCTGGGAGAGGGGCCTGGGAGAGGGGCCTGGGGTGATCAGTGCTGAAATGAACTCTGAAATGCACCCTGACCATGGGCTCTGCAGGGAGATGGGGGGGCTGCTCTGAGTGTGGCTCACCAGGACAGCAGGGACTGGGCAAGCTCGGGAGCCTCTCCTACTCCCTGGGACATCAGCTGTCCCTGTGTGACATCAGCTCCTCCATGTGACATCAGCCACTCTGTGTGACATCAGCCATTTCCTCTGACATCAGCCACTCTCTGTGACACCAGCCTGTCCCAGTGTGACACCAGAGCCACTCCCGAGGGTGGCAGTTCAGTTCAGCCCTGTCCAGCCTGGCCAGGGAAGCTGGGCTGAGCCCAGAGAACATCCCAGAGCTCTTGGGTCGGTTCAGGCTGAGCTGGGAGCCAGGGAAGAAGGAGGGAGCTCAGCCCTTGGAGCACCAGGGGGGCCTCTGCTGTTGTCTTGGTCTGATCCCTTTTTTAGGGTCCAGGGAATGGGGTGGGAGCCCAGCCTGGGCTGCAGCCTCCTCCTGCTCCTGCTCTGCTCCTGCTCCTGCTCCTGCTCCTGCTCCTGCTCCTGCTCCTGCTCCTGCTCCCTGCCTTCCCCTTCCTCCTTCTGGGGACAGAAGGGCACCAAGAGATGGGGACCAGGAGATGGGAAAGGAGAGAAGGGCACCAAGAAATAGGGACCAAGAGAAGGGAATGGAGAGAAGAGCACCAAGAGATGGGGACCAAGATGGGGACCAAGATGGGGACCAAGAGATGGGGACCAAGAGACAGAGATCAAGAGCTGGGAATGAAGAGGCAGGGATAAAAACAGGGACCAAGGCTTCAGGGGCAGCACACAGGAAGGTGCCCTGTCCCATCACACACTTTGTCTTTCTGCCCCTGGTAACACCAAGTGCAGGGGAGGGTATGTGCACCTGTCCAGCTAAAAGTCATTTCTAAACGAGTCACAGGGATTTAGGAGCCATAATTCTTGGCAAGCAGACATTAAATCCTCTTTATACAGAGAACAGTGGCAACAAGAGTCATTGCTTCCCTGTCCCAGCCTCCCAGGCTCTGGTTTTAAATGTTTTTGGGGAGGGATTTGCAGTAATTTACTCCAAAGTTAATTTTTTTCCCCACTTATGGTAAAAAATGTGAAAAGGTCAAGGATAATGAAAGAGCAGTGAATTTGAAATCCTGTGGAAGAACAACTCAGCGCTTTCAGCAGCTCACTAAACCGGGGGAGGAAAAGCAGCTCCTTCAAGGTTTGAAAGCTTTGCCAGCCTAATGAACCGTGCTGCCTCCTGCAGAGCCCAGATTCCTGCCAGGACCCATCCGTGGGGTGCAGCAGCTCCTGCCCGGCCCCACCCGAAGGGACACATCACAGACGCTGAGCACCTCTCCAAGGCTGCCCCTCCACCCAGATCTACCCCCTCCGAGGAGGAAAGGCTGGTTTATATAAAAATGCCACAAAACAGAGGGAGGGGAGGCTGGCCCTGCCATGCCACCCACCAGAAAATGAGGATGCTGCTGCTCCATCTCGGCCGGCAGGGCTGTTCTCACCCGGGGCTCACAGTTAAGTGCCTGTCGTGGGGATTAATGGGAGCCTCTGGCTCTAATGGGGCTGCCGGGGGGACAAGCTGATGGTACTGCACAGACATCACAGGGCGTCGTGTGCCAGCTGTGCTGGGTTTGCTGAGAAATCCTGAAAGGAGGGAACAGATTTCCCCCTCTGGATACTGCCTGCAATAAAGATCATCACTGCAGGCAGCCTGTGAGCTGGGAAAGAAGAGGATGGGGATAATGAGTGTTCCAGCACTGGCTGATAAGGGGAGCTCCTGTGGCTGGAGCAGCACTCTGCTGTCCCCTCCCTGTCCTGACTGCTGCAGAGGGGTCACTTCTGTGTCCCCGTGCTGGGCTGGGGCACTGCCTGGGGACGTGGGGCCACTTTGGGCTGGGCTGGTTGTCGCTGCTGCTCCTGGGGGTTCTGAGTTCCCTGTGGGACAGCCCAGGCCCTGCTCTGCCCAGGTCTGTGCAGGGAGGGAGCCAAGGTGCCTGCCACAGTCCCTTCCCTGGGATGGGAAATAATTGGAGAAACCCTGGGGGTAACTCTGGCAGTGGGGGTGATGGAGCCAGCACCTGGGACTGATCTGCACCCCCTGAGCCCCCGAGGCCTCTCCCAGCTCATCCCAGCCAGGGCAGAGCTGCTGGGGCGGGTGGGAACTGCTCCCCCCATCCCACAATGCGGATTTTCATCGGGAGCGCTCCGTGTGCCCTGAAATATGAATGACTGAGAACTCAGCTTATGAGAGGTGGCAAATATGCTGATCCCGGCATTTTTTAACATGAGAATTTTCTAATAAAAAGGAGCCTTGGAGCTCTTCATGAATTAGGCATCAGGAGCCAGAGCAAACAGCGCTGAAGGTGCCCCGGTAAAGCCCTTGCTCACACAAAGCTCCGAGAGCAGGATTTGCTGAGAATCCCTTCCCCATCAGCCCCAGACCTCTGTGCCACTGCCTTGCCCTGCCTGTTTCCAGGTAGATTATGGACTTTGCTGGCTGCAGAACAAATCCCTGCCCTGCCCTCGGAGCTCAGGGCAGGAACACCAACCAGGAGCCAGCCCAGCGCGGCCACGGTCCCTGTGCCACCCCATCCCCCTTGGCCAAATCCAGAGCCAGCTCCTCCCTGCCCTGCCCTGCCCTGCCAGCACGGATTCCTCTGCTCTCAATACTACTAAGGCAGAATGGATAATTTTTAATTCCTGTTTTTTAAATTCCCTTTTTTTTTTGTCAGCATTTCCTCATTTCCCAGGACCCTTGTAGCCAGCTGCAGCGTGCAGGAGGCTGTGGGTGGGTGGCCCCATTCCCACAGCCCTGTGGGACTGGGAAGCACCCAGGCCCCTCACTCTGCCCCAGCTCAGAGGGATTGGGGTGTGTGGGGGACGTGGGAGAGGATGTGGCAGTTTCTGGTGGCACCACAGCCCTGCCAGCCCCACAGCAGACCCCGCACTGCCGGTGCTGGAGGGCCAGGCTCAACTTCATCCTCTCCCCACTCCTCCTCACACGTGGCAGATCATGCAAGGATTTTAAAACTACTGAAGATTCTTTTAAAAGAAATGCTTCCCCACCCTCCCCTTTTCTTTTTTTTTCCTCCAAAGAAACACCCCCTCCATGGCAGCTGTGAAATATGGATTATTTACCTCCAGACTGGGCACGAGGCTGATCCAGCCTTAGAAGTAAATGCATATTTAGTCTTTAAGGCATATTTATCCATGTAAATACATATTTTGGTATACACATTCTTCATAACACAGTTCTGTGGGCTCTGTGGAGGTTTTGGTAGCAGAACATTTGCCATTGTCTATTTTGAACACTTGCTCAGAAAATGTGCAAAAAAAGCAGCTGTCACTGGGATGGGTTTAACACTCCTGGATCTTAAAAACAGCATTGACTCTAAAAAAAACCTATTGAAAAGTTTAAAAAAAGCTGTCTGGCTCTGAAGGATCCTGCCAAGACACAAACCCTTGAGAAGCTGCGTTTGTTCCCGAGCTGTGAGACGCCTCAGCTGAGTGTCAGCTGGGTTCCAGGGCCAGCAGCCGTGTGACAGCAGTGTCACCGCTCACTCGTGTGGGGACACAGCCCTGGACACTGCACCAGGAGTCCCTCCCAGCCTGGGGCTCCAACGGGGCAGCACCTGCTGGAAATCCTCAGCTAAACCTTTTCTTTTGGTGTGGGGAAGGGGGGAACCCACAGAGGCAGGACCAGGGAAGCACAGCACAAACCTCCCAACGCTGCCCCAAGTGCCCCACAAAGGACGGGCTGCAGGCAGCCCCAGCAGCCTCCCAGCTGCAGCCCTGGCAGTGCTGTGGGCACTCTGGAGCCTGCCTGGGAGCACGGAGCCCAGCCCAGCTCACCTGGCCCAGGTGTGTGCCCCGGCCCCTGTGCTGTGCTGCAGCCCTGCCCAAACCCCCAGAGCCCCTCAGCTCCCTGCCCCTCACAGCCCAGCACGACCCTGCCCCTCAAAAACACCCCTGGCACCCAGACACGGCTCCCGGCTCTGCTGCTCCTGTGGCCTTGGGGCTTTCTTTCTGGGCTCGACAGGAGCAGTGCCCCCCCAAGTGAACACCAAATGTGGGACAGGATCTCTCGCCCGTGCCACCCAGCGCCTCTCCCTGGTGCGAATGCAAACGTTCAACACGTCACTGTATACTCCTTTTTCCACGTTTAATCAAGCTGCTGCTCATTCTATCCTGTTGCTGGAAAGATCAGGTTCCAAATATCAGGAATCGCTGGAATGCAGAGTATCACTGGAATGCAGGGTTCGATCCAGCCACAGCATAGAACCCTCTCCCAGTTTTACACACGTGGGTTGGGTTATCCATAGCCTCCTTTTTCCCTTCATAAAACTGCACTGACACAAGACTTCCTGCAGCACCACTGTTTCTAGTGAATGGATTCTAAAATAGAGCACTTTAAAGCTGCAATACAAGAGAGATCGGGATATCAGGACTGATAAACTCATTTGAGGTGATTTTGTACCCTTTCCTGGCAGAATGGGCTTGTTCATGTTATTCCAGGTTTTAAAAAATGCCACGTTTCTGAACACAGCAACTGCTTGGCACACGGCTGTAAATAATAAGAGAAATAATACAGTCTGTCACTGACCACATGCAGAGTGACCCAGGGTGTTTTATTGCCATCTTTTGGCGTGAGCATCTCTGTTTTCCCTGCAGGGACAGCAGAGGCACCACACCTCCTGGCTGCACGCTGGCCTGGGACACTGAGCCCAGGGAGCTCCGAGTCCTCCCTGCTGCAAAAAGGGGATCTTGGGACTGCCGAGTGCTCCCAGGGCAGAAAAACTGGGAGCTGGGAAATTCCAGTGCCCTGCTGGAGCTCAGACACAGCCTGGGAGTGATCACAGTGAAAGTGGTGCTGCCCCACCAGGGCCAGGCTGGAGGGGCTGGCAGCAGCCTGGGCTAGTGGAGGTGTCCCTGGCCCTGTCCCTGTCCCTGTCCCTGGCCCTGGCCCTGGCCCTGTCCCTGGCCCTGTCCCTGGCCCTGGCCCTGGCCCTGGCAGGGGTGGGATGGGCTGGGCCCTGGGGTCCCTCCCAGCCCAACCCAGCCCTGGATTCTGTGGCAGGGATTTTGTTATTCCAGCTGTTGGTGAGCAGGTCAGGAGCTCTTGGGGCCACCAGGGGATGGTGCCCAAGGGCTGCTGGCCACGGCTGGCAGCGGGTGGCACAGGTGGCAGTTCAGGTGGCACGGGTGCTGTGAGCAGCACGTCACCCCAGCGCCGTGCAGGGCTGGGGAGGACACAGCACCATCACACAGGATTTCTGGGCTGCTCCTCCAGGGTGTGCCAGCAGGGTCCCCTCCACAGGAAGGGTCTGGGGGCTGGCAGGGACAGCCCTGGCCAGGGGGCAGCTCCCCCAGCCCTCCTGCCCTGGTGGCTCTCCCAGGCACGGCCACGTGCCCTCAGCAGGAGCACCCTGCCACAGGGATGTGTGGAGATGGAAAATTGATACTCCGGGGATTTGCAGGTGTCTCATGGTTCAAAGCATCCTTTATCATTGCTAAATCAGCCAAACCAGTACAAAATTGAGTGCAAGAAAAATACCAATTCACGTCGGCTTTGCCAGCAATACAAAAGGGACGATCCTGACATTCACAGCCAGGTGGGGATTTGGCTTTAGGGGAACATTCCGACATTCAAAAGGTGCCACAAAGTCACTGGAGTTCTGTTTGCTAGTGGGAAATGTCGTTTTTACAGAGGTCACCTACTGCTCAGGGGTGGTGGAGGGAGGGGCAGGGAGGAGTTGGTGCTGCCTTGAGCTGAGCCCTGCCCTGGAGCAGCTCCCTGCAGGGCAGAGGAGCCTTTCCCGGGAGCCCGGGGCACCTCTGTCCCACCAAGAGATCTCTTATGCTCAAAAGGATGCTCCAGCATTTCCCAGAACACATTCCAGACTGTTGGAGAGGAAGAGGAAAGTCGTGTTTCATGAAGGCACAACCATGCTGAATTGGCAGGAAAGAGGGAAGAGAACAAAAGCAGTACTGCGCAACGCAGTTATAGTACAAGGCTCATTCTTGAAACCTGAATATCATGCTAGAAGAAAATCTAGATATGTGTAGTATTTTGAAGAAATATTTTGAAGGCAATATTATTTGATTTTTTTTTTTACTCAAAAAAGAACAAATGTTTTTTGTGTAAGTTTGGATAGAATGCTAGTTGAGAAGGGAGCTGAATGTTTGTATTGCAGCCTTAAAGAAGCACATTTTTACTGCAATATCCTTTTTTGTAAACTACAGTCTGCGACTCAGCAGACCATGACTGAATGCTTCTGAAAACTTGTCGATTACAAACATGAAATCACAATTAATATCCTCTAAAAGTAATTTCAGAGTTCTCACGTCTTAAAAAAGGACAATGTGTACTGCTCCACAAGGTAATGCAGCTAATCAAAATAAAAGGAGTCGAATTAAAGTATTTACATAATGAGCAATTCTACAGAAGGCGATCATCCCCATGTAAGCACTGATTATATCCCACGCCGCTTTTAACCAACTCTACCAGATTGGATCCAGTCATCAGCACTTTCAGAGAATCCTTAAAAGCCTTTTATGGGTCTTTACATTTAGTGCAGAAGGATGTTCTTCAGGTAGAATATGCTGCTGAGGGAGGACAGCGTCAGCACCAGGGACCAGCAGGAGAAGAGCACCTCGGCGTGCCCGGTGATGCCGTACTGGGCTGTGCTGGGAGCTGCAAGGCAAGCACAGGGCTCAGTGACCATTCCCTCTCCCGGCCCCCACGTCCCCCTGCCCCAGGAGTCCCTCTCGGGGCAGCAGCAGGACTGCCCTGCCCTGCACAGCCCAGCCCTGCTGCCTCCCCGTCCAGGGAACGGCCCCGCTTGCTCCACAGCAGAAACTGTTTTTAAGGCAAGCACTCAGAAATGGGAGTGCTTCGCTTTTAACCAGCTGAATAATCGATCCGTTTTTAAGTTACTGAGCGTGAGGATCTGCAGTGCAATCAATGAGAGGGGACTGGATTAAGCTCTGGTGGAAAACAGCTCATTTTGTGCCCAGCTCCAGAAGCCAGAGTTTGACAATGGTGCTCAGCTGAAGACATGAATACTCATTTTGAAGAAATTGTATTTATTTGTTTACCACAAAGCCTTTCTCCAACTCCTGGGTAAATGCACACAAAGTGCAAAGAGGGGAAATACAAGAAAGCAGTGCTGAGGAGCAAGGGAGGAGCTGGTCCCTGGGGCTGGGAATGTCCAGGCTGTGCCCAGGGAGGGGCCTGGCAGAAACCCTTGACAGGCCTTAAACTGGATGAGAGCTGATTTAGATGGGAGATTGGGAATGAGGAATTGTTCCTGGCAGGCTGGGCAGGGGCTGGGATGGAATTCCCAGAGCAGCTGTGGCTGCCCCTGGATCCCTGGCAGTGCCCAAGGCCAGGCTGGACACTGGGGCTGGAGCACCTGGGACAGTGGGAGGCGTCCCTGCCAGGGCAGGGTGGCACTGGGTGGCTTTGAGGTCCTTCCCAACCCAAACCATGCCATGTGAAACCCATGGGTTTGCTCTTGGAGAGCCACAGGCAGCGGGGAGCTCCAGGAGCTGTTCCCTGCACCAAACCCTGTTTGCTGTCCCAGGATGCAGCCTCCCAGTCCGAGCCTTGTTCAGCCCAAATCCTGGATCAAATCCCAATCACCAGCGTCCTTTGGTTTCTGTACAGACCCCTGCAGCTCCACCTGTGGTCTGTGACATTTTACTTGGCGCAGAGAATGTGGCACAGCCCAAAATCCTCTGCTCCCCCCCCGTGCAGAAGGGTTCAGGTAATAAACCCAAAACAAAACAAGATTGAACTTGGTTTTGAAGCTTAGTTTAGTGACTGATGACTGTGACTAACTGCAGGCCAGGGCACTTCCTCTCCTCTCATTAAAAAAGGACTTTCTGTGCTAAGTCAGGATGACAAATCAACCTTTAATTTATTGCCAGGGCTGGGTGAGGAAGCTGAAGCATAACACAGGTGCTATTTCATTTTATGGTATGAAGAGAGTTTCCCCAACTTAAGGATAATTTGAACTACAGTAGCTATAAAAGCGAGCGGAAAATTATGTAAATCTGATTTCCTGCATATGAACCAGCTCTGTCTTCCCAGGGCTTATTAAATCATACCTGGATTGTTTCTGCACAAAGGCAAGAGGGGAGTTAATGGGGGGAAAATGCACTGACTTGGGAGATAATAGAAAAGTTACAGTTCCCAAAGCTGCCTAAGCAGGAGAATTGGATGGAAAAGAAACCTGAAGGAGAAGCAAACCTGGAGAAGCTTAATTATCAATTATGATGTCACATGAGGCCTGCTGGATGACACACAGTTTAAAATATTGGGCTAGACTCTTAAAAATTCTTAAAAATTAATAATCTCCTGCAGACTTTTGCTTCTCCCCCTCAGAATTTTGATTAATTTGTCCGGTGGCTCCCTGAATTCTTTGCTGGCCAAGCAAAATGCTGTTGCTGGTTATTAATAAAATTTCGTAGCTTTGTGCTGATGTAGAAACTTTAAAAATAAACACACCTTTAAAATTGAAAGACTCTTAGCATGGTCTGCTCAGTCCTTGATCTACCCTGAGTAATTATTTTGGTAAGGACTGAGCAGTCCTTGCTTTCCTGTGCAAGGCCATGCAAGGTCACTTTGGGCTTGGTGATTTTCAAAGCACTTTGGATGGTTCTCTGTATCAGACTAAGCCCTCAGTTTAGGGAAAAATGAACAGGTTTAAATGTTTGAGAGCAGCATAAACCAGCTGCCTTTTTCCCCCCACTGAAATATTACCATGCCATTGTTTCACACACACACACACACACACACACACGAGCTCCCAGTCTCAATATTTATGCGGGGAGTTAATGGTGGAGGAATGTGTGATCAGGCTTTGAACAAAAGCTGGAATTGTTTGAGGCTGTGATTACACCTGCAGCCACCCTGGGCATTTCCAAGCCCATCCCAGCGTGGCACAGAGCTGATGCCAGAGGGTTTGGGTGCCCGGAGGGGGAAGGAGAGCTGTGCCCAGGGAGGGTCAGGATGGACTCTGGGGGTTTCTCCAGGGAAGGGCTGCCCAGCCCTGGCACAGCTGCCCAGGGAGGTTTAGTTCCCCGTGCCAGGGGCACTCAAAGCCCCTGGGTGTGACACTTGGGCACACAGCTCAGGGCTGGCCCTGCCACTGCTGGGCATGCTTGGACTCCATGGTCTGGGAGGGCTTTTCCAACCCAAACGATTCCAGGACTTTATGATCTGGTGCTGCAAATTCACCTCAGAGCCCGGGGAGTGACACCTTGAAATGCCTGAAAAGAAAGTGAATTTCCATCTAGGAAAAGATTAAAACAAGCTCCACGAGCAGCCTGATGTCTGAAATACCAAATGACCCAGGATTCAGAAGACACGACGAGTTTAAAATGTCAGCTGCAGCCACTGGGGGTAATAATTTACTTTCATTTTGTAAGTCAGATTTTGCTCAGAGCCAGAGTGGCTGCATCCCTCTGGAAAGGGACAGGGGACACACTCAGAGCATCCCCGGGGGCTGGGGAGGGACCCTCAGGGCTGGGGGTGGAAACTGAGGTCAGAGGGGACTTTAAATGTCCCCTCGGGGCAAGGAGAAATCCCTGCCTGGGCCGTGGCACCCCCCAGTGCCAGGCACACCTCGGGGCCCACGTGCCTTTGTAAGCTCTCCTTCCTTCCAATTTAGGGATTATTGGACCTAATCCCAATGTTTTACACCAGCCAGCACTTGTGGAAATATTTAAGACACCCTTAGCACAGATAGGATTATATTCAGACATCTCTCCTGGTGCTGAATAGAAAGGAACAAAGTAATATTATATCAGTATCTCTAATTAATACAGGAGATTAGGAGAAGTGCTATGCTGGAACACACAAACCAGCATTTCCTAGCACCAAGGGCTGCATTAACCAGAAATAATTATAAGCTTTAATGCTGATGCTGTGTAGACAAAAGCACAGACCCCTTTAGGTTGTGTGAATAAGCAAGACTAATTCTGTTAAATGGATTATGCAGGGAGATGTTAATAAGCATTTCATTTAACCATATTCAGGTTAATCATTTACTAAAGGAAAGCCTTAATAAATTGGATTTTTTGGTGCAACATTTAAAACATACAGAGAAGGAAGGAATAAACTAACTCAAGGTCAGAGCAGTAAGGCAGAAAAGAAGGATGAGAAAGGCTAGGCTGTCAAATAACGTTCTTTTAAAAGAAAAGATGGGGAGATAATGGGCCTCAGAAGGCTCGGCGAGGCCTAGGGATAACATCTCTACATTCTGTTCCACTTGAAGCTGCTGGAGGATTTATGGCTGTGGAGGAGCAGGTCGACAGTGTGTAAAAGACTCTGTTAGGGAGCAGCAGTGGTGATGGGCAGAGGGAGCCTGCAGAGCCCTGGAGCCAGCTCCTCTGGCCAGGGGAGAGGCCAGGGAGCACTGGGCAAAGCTTGGCCTCGGGACAACAAAACCTGGAACAAAACCTTTCTGGAAATGGATCAGGGGACGTGTTTAGCCTCATGCAGGTGCAGTCATGCTGAGGCTGAGTGCCAGCAGGAGCTGCTCTGGGGTGGAGAGGCGGGAGAGAAGGTGAATGGATCACTGAAGTGGGAGCAGGGTGGAGGCTTTGGCACCAAGGCAGCGCCTGCAGAAGGCTGGGGCTGCAGAAAGGTGGGAATGCCTTTGGGGCAGGCCTGTGGGCACTGCAGGTTCTCTCCAGCCCGTGCTCCTCCGACCCTGGCCGGGTTTAAAACATCCTTCCTGTGCTGGGCTCGGCTCTGGGGCATCCCCAGCCCAGGGCCAGCTCTGGGTCAGCTCTGGGTCAGCTCTGGGTCAGTTCTGGATCAGCTTTGGGGCAGTTCTGGGCCCCTCAAGACACAAAGGACATGGAGGAGCTGGAGCATGTCCAGGGCAGGGAATGGAGCTGGGAAGGGGCTGGAGAATCCCTGGGGGAGCTGGGAAGGAGCTGCAGAATCCCTGAGGAGCTGGGAAGGGGCTGGAGAATCCCTGAGGAGCTGGGAAGGGGCTGGAGAATCCCTGAGGAGCTGGGAAGGGGCTGGAGAATCCCTGAGGAGCTGGGAAGGGGCTGGAGAATCCCTGAGGAGCTGGGAAGGGGCTCAGCCTGGAGCACAGGAGGCTCAGGGGCCCTTGTGGCTCTGCACAGCTCCTGCCAGGAGGGGACAGCCGGGGGGTCGGGCTGTGCTCCAGGAACAGGGACAGGAGCAGAGGGAACGGCCCCAGGCTGGGCCAGGGCAGGTTTAGGTGGGATTTTAGGGAAATCCCTTCCTGGAAAGGGCTGTCCAGCCCCGGCACAGCTGCCCAGGCAGGGCTGGAAGCTGCAGGGACCAGGGTTGTGGCAGCAATGTCCTGTGAGCCTGCCCCTCCCCAGCCTCCCCTCCAGGAGCTGTCCCAGCCCGGGGCACAGACTGGGCTCAGCCCATCCCTGGGTCGTGGGGCTGCAGTCAAATCCTGCTGTTCTGTGTTATCTGTCAAGAAGAGATCAGCACTGCTCAGACAAATCTCTCAGAAAATCCTTGAGGAAGGACACGGAATATTGCAGGAGCTGTCCAAGAGCTGGCTCTGCCCCTGGATAAGCCAGAGCTGGGGAGGATAAAGCTGGGAAGTGCCAGGTGCTTATCATCCTCTGGGATGGGAGTGTTGGCAGAAAGATTCAGGAGATGAGCCCCAGAAGAGTGATGGGGTTGATAAGAGGGGGGTGTTATCAGGCCCTGTCCATCAGCATTCACACAGGGCTGCTGGCGGGGCAGGAGCTGGGAAATGAAATGCTGATTTGTCCTTATTTCAAATTTAAATGAATAAAAAAGCATTTTGTGAGTCTTAAAATGGGAAAACAAGGACTAAAATATGATTGCTAGAACTGCAGAAGCAAAAATCAGCTGGTTGTTGTGCCAAGATCTGAAAGCTTAGTAATTTAAACTCTTTGGATGTGCCACCAGCAATGACTTAAAGTGAAATATTATCCCAGCCCGTGTTTGTGTACACACAGAAAATGGGACAGAAGCATCTCCTGTTCCAGTCATGAAGACCCCAGCTGGGATGTGCCCTGTGTCCAATGCAAAACTGATCCTGATGCTGATTTTGACTGAGGTAAAATATAAAACATGATATTTACAGGCTGGAAAAAAGAGTCAAGCAATGAACACATGGTAACCATGGCCAGCAGCTGTGGAATCCCAAATTGTGGGGCTCTGGGAGCCCTGGCCGTGGCTGGCAGAAGGACACTCAGGTCCCCTGCCTGCCCTCCACAGCAGTCAGAGTCACCTTTCCCCACAAATGCCTCGTGCTAAACACTGTAAACAGCCACAGACTCATTTCAGACTGCTAAAAATACACCCAGCACTGGAGATTGTAAAGTCAGATCACTCTCGCTTGTGAGGGTGGCTCAAAGCAGAGCTGTTCCAGGGCTGACAGCTCACTGGGCACAGAGGGACAGCGGGCTGGGATGGGGGCTCAGGGGGGACAGAGGGGGCTGGGGCTCTCAAATAACCCTTGGAACAAAGCATTTCCCAGCCAGCAACTGCTCCAGAGCCCTGAGTGATTCCTCACTCCCTGGTACATAAAAATCTCTCTGTGGGTTCTGCTCAGTCATGGGGAGGAGAAGGATCCAGGGAGAGCTCAGAGCCCCTAAAGGGGCTCCAGGAGAGCTGGAGACAAGGATGGAGGGACAGGACACAGGGAATGGCTCCCACTGCCAGAGGGCAGGGCTGGATGGGATACTGGGAATGAGGAATTGTTCCTGGCAGGGTGGGCAGGGGCTGGAACAGAATTCCCAGAGCAGCTGTGGCTGCCCCTGGATCCCTGGCAGTGCCCAAGGCCAGGCTGGAGCACCTGGGACAGTGGGAGGTGTCCCTGCCAGGGCAGGGTGGCACTGGGTGATCCCTGCAGCCCCTCCCAGGCCAGAGCATTCCAGGATCCTGTGAACGTGCCCGGTGTGCCAGGAGCAGGCAGCGGTGCTGCTCTGACAGGGCAGGACAAGCTGCAGTGACAGCTCCAGAGCACCCCCATCTCCAGCCTCACTCTGCTCAGGTGTGTCTGGAGTGGAGCTCCACTGAGACACAGATAAACCTGTGGCATCAAAGAGAGCACCTTCCCTGAATGCTGCAGGGAGCAGAGTCCCTGTGATGGCTGGAGGGATGAATGAGGCAGGAGAGCTCGGAGTGGAGTGGGATGAAACAGCACAGCCCTGATGGACTCGGGTGCTGCTGCTGCTGCGAGGAATACTTCACAGTCCCCAGAAGTATTTATGAGGAAAATTACTGCGAGGGAACAGAATGAGATTTGGCTTTATAGATCATCCTTTGTACCGGAGCCGTGTCCCATTTCTCTGTGTGGCTGGGGAGTGCAGTCGTGTTGGGAGAGTGGAACAGCCCTGAGGAGCTCTGCAGTGACGGATGGGAGCAGCCCTGAGGAGTGAGCTGGCTGGCACTGACAGAGGAGGTCTGGATCCCTGGGATGGACCTGTGCTGATGGGGTCACCCCTCACCCCTCCAACCAGCAGAGGAGATGCAGAAAGCAGCAAGGGAGCAGGGCCTGGGTGGCTCTGGGCAGCAGGAGCACACCCTGCCACCCACGGTCCCAAGCCCTGGCCCCTGGGCCTTCCTGCACTGCCCAAACTCTCCTGGAGCAGCCCTGGCAGCCTTGGGAATGTGCCCGTTCCCTGGGAGCATGGGCAGTGCCAGCACCCTCTGGGGTGAGCCTTTCCTCATCTCCAGGATGAGATGCTGAGTAAGGCTCAGCCTGTCCCTCCCCTTGGAAGAACCCTGCAGATTTACTGCTCCTGGCACCTCAGGGCAAAGCAAACCACACATCCAGCTTGGGTTTCTGAGCCTAAACCCCTGGAAGAAGTGCAATAGCAACAGCTGTTGGGGGGAGCAGCCCTGGAAGGATCCCTGGAAGGGAGCAGGCCAGTCCTGTGTTGTTCCAGGGCTCTGTGCAGCCCCTGGTCACACAGCTGCTCGGGATGGGACGTGCTCAGGGCTGGCACTCCATCTCCCCCACATCCACCCTGATTCTGGCTTCATCTGCAGCAAACACAACCTTGTTTAGCCTGAAGTTAAATGCAAACCAAGCCTGACTCTGGGAACCCAAAATGAAACAGGAAAACAGCTCAGGATCCTCCACTGCACGTGGCAAACACAGCTTTTGTTAAGGGGACATTGAGAATAAACCATGAAAGTGCCAGAGAAAGCACTGGGAGAAGCAAGCTGCTCATCCCCATCCCCAATCCCATTCCCATTGCCATCCCCTTTCCCATTCCCATTCCCATTCCCATTCCCATTCCCATTCCCATTCCCATTCCCATTCCCATTGCCATCCCCTTTCCCATTCCCATTCCCATTCCCATTCCCATTCCCATTCCCATTCCCATTCCCATTCCCATTGCCATCCCCTTTCCCATTCCCATTCCCATTCCCATTCCCATTCCCATTCCCATTCCCATTGCCATCCCCTTTCCCCCATCCCTGTCCCAGGCCAGGCGGGCTGGAAAGGCTCCTCAGGGAAGGAGACCCAGGAAGGGGCAGGCACTGAGGCTCTCCACGAGGGATGCTCCCACACCAAGGGATGGGGGAGCTCTGGAGCCCCCTGCCAGGGTCCCAGCTGGATGAATTCCCCCTGGCACGTGGGTGAGCAGCACAGCCATGCAGGGAAAACCTCGGCTGCTGGGGAGCTCAGGTTCTTCAGGCATCACTCTGGCAGCCTACAATAACTGCTTCCCTGACAATGTGGCTCTCATTTGTAAGTGTCACACTGGAGACAAGGAAAAGCGTTTTAATGTGACAGAAAAATTTGACTTGGGAGCTAATTACTTTAATTTGAGAGAATTTTTGGCTCATCTGCATGCTTGACAATTATTTACAACTTACATTGGTAATTAGAGGTTGGGTCTTGTGCTGAAATATTGCAAATGGCTTTGGAGACATTTGCTGATCCTCCTAACTTTGAGAGGAAATGAATTTATTAGTAGTTAATATGTAAAATATTTGTACTTCTGACCTTTTGTTAAACATTCTTCCTATATTTTAAATGATTGGTTGTCAGAGCCATTTTTCTCCAAGTGACGTGTGACATTGTAAATAAGCTCTTGAATTAAGCAGCACATTAAATCTCCGTGTTCAGTGGCAATCTTTGATAGTTCTCATATATCAGGAAGGCTTTGTTGGTTCTGCTGTGTTGAGGCAATGTCATACAGCAGCGTGAATGATAATTTTTTACACTGAGCTTTCCAGTTTCTGCACGGTTTCCGCATCATTCTTGTGCTCTTGAAAAAGGATGTGGAGCTAAGCAGGCTGGAACATGAGTTCTCTCCCTTTCTGGGTGCATGGGAAGGAAATTTTTGGCTGGAAGTGCTGGTAGCCTTTCAGCAAATCTTCCACTGAGGTGGCTGGCAGATGATTTCTAAGATATGGGGTTTATTCAGATTTCTCTTGATTTTCTTAAGCATTTCTGGTGGGTTCCTCTTGGTCACATTTCTGACTGTATTCCTCTCTTTTTACAGGAATATTAAAAACCCCCTTAGCCATGGAAATGTATTCCCAAACTGTGCCCATACAGCCACGGAATTAATAACCAATAGTGTTTTGATTAGGAGAAGGTGGTGGCTGAAATAAACAACCAAGTCCAAGTGTTTGCTGGTTCCAGAAGTTCCAGTGGCACCTTGAATCCTGACAGCCTCGGGGCAGGCTCAGGGTGGGCACAGCAGGGATTTCCCCATGGAAAGGGGGGTTTCTCAGGGCAGGCTCAGAGTGGACACTAGCAGGAATTTCCCCATGGAAAGGCACTGGAACTGCCCCGGGAGGGTTGGAGTGCCCATCCCTGGAGGTGCCCAGGGAATCCCTGGAGGTGGCACCCAGAGCTCTGGGCTGGGGACAGGGTGGGCAGGGGTCAGGGACTGGACTTGATGATCTGGGGGGGCTTTTCCAGCCCCCTGGATTTGGGATTGAGTGGCTGAGAGCTGTGCCAGCTCCCAGGTCCAGCTCAAACTGAAGGGCACAGGGAAAGTCCCCTCCATTCCAGGGGTCCACCTGAACTGCCCCAGAGCCATTCCTGCAGCACCCCAGCCCTGTCTGGGCACTGCAGCTGCCCTGGCAATCCCCACAGCAGCAGCCCAGGCCGTGGCCACCCTTCCCTGGCTGCAGCTGAGCCCCTGGTGAGGGATGATTGCAATTTCCAGGGGCTGTGTGTGCAGGGAACAAACATCACTCACGGCAGGCTGAGCTATTTGCTCTTCAGAGCCAGGAGCGTTTGTCTCCAGCCCTTGACGTGACATTAACAATTCATGGAGCTCCAGAGCGTTCAAACACTGCCCCAGTGAAATTGTTGCTACTTTTCAACTTGATTGAGACCTTCCCTGAGCCAGGCTGGGCTGCAGCCAGCACGGGGCTGTCCCCATGGCAGGAGTGCCAGTGCCCAGGTGCTCTGGAATGCCAGAGTCCAGGGCCTCAGGAGTGCCAGAGTCCAGGTGCTCAGGAGTGCCAGAGTCCAGGTGCTCAGGAATGCCAGTGCCCAGGTGCTCAGGAATGGCAGAGTCCAGGTGCTCAGGAATGCCAGAGTGCCCAGGTGCTCAGGAGTGCCAGAGTCCAGGTGCTCAGGAATGCCAGAGTGCCCAGGCGCTCAGGAATGCCAGTGCCCAGGGCCTCAGGAATGCCAGTGCCCAGGTGCTCAGGAATGCCAGAGTGCCCAGGTGCTCAGGAGTGCCAGAGTGCCCAGGTGCTCAGGAATGCCAGTGCCCAGGGCCTCAGGAATGCCAGTGCCCAGGTGCTCAGGAATGCCAGAGTGCCCAGGTGCTCAGGAGTGCCAGAGTCCAGGTGCTCAGGAATGCCAGAGTGCCCAGGTGCTCAGGAGTGCCAGAGTCCAGGTGCTCAGGAATGCCAGAGTGCCCAGGTGCTCAGGAGTGCCAGAGTCCAGGTGCTCAGGAATGCCAGAGTGCCCAGGTGCTCAGGAGTGCCAGAGTCCAGGTGCTCAGGAATGCCGGTGCCCAGGTGCTCAGGAATGCCAGAGTGCCCAGGTGCTCAGGAGTGCCAGAGTCCAGGTGCTCAGGAATGCCAGAGTGCCCAGGTGCTTAGGAGTGCCAGTGCCCAGGGCCTCAGGAATGCCAGAGTCCAGGTGCTCAGGAATGCCAGAGTGCCCAGGTGCTGGGTGGGAGCCACCATTCCTCCTCCCAGCTGATCCCCCAGAGCTGTGGGGCACAGGAGCTTCAGTGCCTGCCCCTTTTAATGCAGGGCTTTGTGATTTGTCACTCTGAACACAGTGTGTGTCACCTGCAGCTGTGGCTCCTGGGGGAGGCTCCAGGGAAGGGATCCATCTCCCAGCACTGACCCTACTGAGGGATCCTTCTGTTGGAATGGGCAGCCCTGGCACAGGGTGCCCAGAGCAGCTGGGGCTGCCCCTGGATCCCTGGCAGTGCCCAAGGCCAGGCTGGACACTGGGGCTGGAGCACCTGGGGCAGTGGGAGCTGTCCCTGCCATGGCAGGGGTGGCACTGGGTGGGATTTGTTTAAGGTCCCTCCCAACCCAGGCCATTCTGTGGTTCTGTGGTTCCATTTACCTCTGATCTCTGCTCCCTGGGATGAGTTATTTGGGATTGCAGCAGGAGCTGATTTGCCATCGGGAGGACTCTGAGCTCTTGCAGCTGCCTGTGGCTGAGAGGGAATGATCCCCTCATTTCCAGAGCCATTTGGGGTTGGGTTTCTGCTGGGGGTCCCTTTCCAGAGCCCCTCACCCTTCCTGCCTGCTGCTGCTCTGCAGCTTTTCCTGCTGCTGGAGGATTTTGCATCAGGAAGCTTTTCATGCCCCAGCCTTCCCCACTCGCTTTTCAGCTTAATCCTGAGGATTTTGGAGACATTATGGCTCAGCTTTGCATATGTTATTACACAGAAGAGAGGAAAAAACCCCCAACAGCTGAGATTTTTCAAAGCTGGCTGGGAGCTTTAGGCATGCAGGTTCTGTTAAGAGCCATGCCTTTGAAAATCTCCATCAATTAGTACAGTATTTTGGTGCTTGTGGGACAGAGATGGATGCCTTAAAACTGACTCTGATAGCCTTGGAGACACGTGCAGAAAGACACATTCTGCCTCAAAACCAATCCTTTTTTTCCTAGTTTGTGCTGTGTATAACCCCTAAGCACTACAATCCTTCAGGTTGGGAATTGGACAGTGATAACCTGCATTGAGCAGGCTGGGGTTTCCACCTCTCTGTAAAACGCTGCTGGGAGCTGGACTGGTGCTGGTGGTCCCTTCCAGCCCAGGATATTCTGTGATGCTGGAGAATTGGGCACCAAACAGGCTGTGCAGGGTGGGAGGGAAGGGCACAGCAGGCTGTGGGTCTGGGGTCCCCCAGGCAGGCATTGCTCCTTCCTGCAGGCTCCCTCTGGGCAGAGCTCTCTGCTCTGGCAGATTCCTGCGGGTTTTTCTCGTCACTCCCTGTTTTCCCATCCCAAAACCCACACCCTGTTTGTTCCTGCTGAGCTGCCCAAAGCCAGCTGCTCTCTGAGCCGCAGGGAACTCACTCTGGGTGCTCTGAGCAGTGGAGCTGAGGGACACAGACACTGCAGAGCCACCAGGGGCAGAGGAAGGCTCGGTGACAATCCTCACTGCACAGGCAGGCAGCATCTGGGCATGGTGGGGAGAGAAACAGAGCTGAGCCATGTACCTCGAAGGGAGGGGCACAAAAGGGGCCGGGGTCCATCATCTCAGCCCTGTGTGTGGAGTGACAGGTGCTGCTGGGGGTCCCAGTGCCACCCAGTGCCACCCCAGGACCCGGCTCAGTGTGGAGCCACCCACCCACTGGGCTCATCTTCCACTGCCTCGTGCCAGCAGCTTTCCTTATGGAGCTGTCTGACTCAGCAGCTGGAAACGGGAAAATGTTTTGCACAGCTTCCATCTTAATGAAAAGCATCTTTAAAATTTTAATCAGATGGCTCCACACTGTTCCGTGGATTCAGAGGCTCGGTTGAAATCTGGGCTTCCTGAAAACCATGAACAGGAACAGGTGCCAGTGATAAAAGAGTATTTATTTAATTGTTCAGAGCTGCTGCTTGAACCTGCCACCACCCTGCTGCTGGAAGGATGCAGGCCTGGCTCAGCTGCTGTGTTTCTACAGATTTTGGTGCTGCTTTCTTTAACCCAGAGAGCCTCCTGGAAAAACCCACACTCAGCCTTTCACGAGTTGCCTGGTGACATGTCAAGAGCTCATCTGGAAAGTTTAAAGAAGGACAAAACCCAGCTTAAAATCCACCTCAGCAGACTGGGCCTTGCAACTGTTTGTGGTGAGAGAAAGGAAAAGATGCAGCTTGGAAACATCAGAGTGAGGAAATGGCTGATCCTGTGTCATCCTGGGATGTTGTTTTCCATCCTGGCTGGAAATATTGTTGGCAACTCCATCAAAATGTCCATGTTGCACAGATACTCTAAATGCAGCTGGCATGGAACCGAAATTTCCATTTGGTGCGAAATTCAGACAGGGAAAAGACAAAAAAAGAAAAAGTGTTGCCTGGAATGAGATGGGGAGCCTGGAAGGAAGCCAACGTATTTTTTTTCCCACTCAAAACTCAACAGGCCTTTATTTGAATTTCTTTAAAACTGACATATTCATGGAGTTTTCAAACAGGCTTTTTCTGACAAGTCCCCTAATCCCCCAAGCCTTCCCTCCCTCAACAACCCAAGTTTGTCAGATCCTTCCCTGCCAGCTGTAGCTGCAGGCTCCCCCGTGTTCCACACAGGGCTGGGCCCTCCCTGAAGTTCTGGATGCACAGCTCTATATACATTTTAAATCTCTGCACATGGGCACCCATCTCATCGAGATGGATATATGCATATTTATTCCTGTACAATTCCTGTAGTCAGCCAGTTCTGGCTGATCAAACCTTCACTTAAAACATATCCTTCTGTGATAAATAAAAACACGGACTGCTCTCTTCCTGCTGGTGAATCACATTCTGGAATCTCCTGCTTGTCTTCTCTCAGTCAGAGCTGGGACTTGTCTCAGTCACAGGGAAGGTGTAAATAGGTTGTATAGAGAACAAGGGAACAGCTGGAGCTGGGACAGGGGGTTAGGGCGGATTTTGGGACAGGTTCATCCCCAGGGGGTGCTGGCACTGCCCAGATCCCCAGGGAATGGGCACAGCCAGAGCTCCAGGAGGGTTTGGACAGCGCTCCAGGGATAACCAGGGTGGGGTTTCGGCTGTCTGTGCAGGGCAGGGGCTGGATCACTGATCCCTGTGGGTCCCTACAGCTCAGGACATTCCCTGATTCTGTGGATATCTGTGTTTCACACCCCATTAACTGCGGGAAGTTAGAGCTGTACTGGGAAGAGCCCTTCCCGTGTTCCCAGGTTCCACGCTGGAGTTCCTGCACACAACAACACCTGACACAACCAGAAACTGATCTGGACACTGACACACGCCCAGCTCAAGGATCCCTGGATGCTGAGGACCTCCCTGCAGGGTGAGCCCCCCTCAGAGAGGGGAGGAACTCCTGGCTCACCCCCGGCATGGGGAGAAAGCAGCAGCAGCAGCAGCAGCAGGAGGCTGAGCATCTCCCCACCTCCACATCCTCCACCCTTCTCACAGCCTCCAGAAGCCATTTCACACCTGGCCCTGCTCTGCCTTCCTGGCATCTCTCAGAAGCACTCCTTGGTTAAAATGTGAAATTCCAGCCAACTGATCGATGTGTGATATTGTAAAATATTCAGGATTCTCAGAGCAGCTTCTTCTCCTAAGTGGGCTTCTCATATTCGTGGGAAAACTCATTAATATTGAAATCCCCACTGACAGAAGGCTTGTAGGCAATACAGTATCAGGACAAAAACATTCTTGTATTTTACATGCCGGCTTAGAGAGTGGGAATCAATGGACTAAAAACGACCTAGTTCCAGTCCTATTTTTCAGCTGATAGAAAGCAGCTTTCTTGATATTAAATAATGCATCTCTTCAGCAAGCAGTGAATAATATGATTTAGTGTGTTCAAACATTCTGCTGGAATGACGATGCAGGCTCTGAACACGCTGAATGTCACTGAGCACACCCTGAGCCTCTCGTTCAGCTTAAACAGGAATGTTTACCTAATTCCACACATTCACTCGGGGGATGAGCCTTCACGGGGTGATTTACAAGCACAGAGCTCACCTGTCTGAAGCAGCAGGTGAGGGCAGCACTGGAAGGCAGCTCTTTCCCCCAGGATGTAATTCCCAGTGTGCTGGGCTGTGGGCTCCCACAGAAACCCAGAATTAACGGTGCAGCTGCACGGAGCTGGCTGCACGCAGACACCAGCTTTTCCTGGAGCCACGCTGCAATTTCACACCTGCCTGGGCCCTGGGATGCAGCAGCAATGCCCACGATGTGCTCTGAACACAAAGCTTTCAGCTGACTGACAAGCAGGTTTCATATATTGATATTTTCGAGATAGTCACCTGTGTGATGCCAAATTACTCACAGCAAGGCCTGATAGCCCTGTATCTGTTCTGTGTCTGTTCCTGGGACAGAGGAACCTCTGGTGCCCTGGGGCTGGCTGCTGGAGGGTGATTCCCATCAGCTGATGGAGATGGGATCCCAGGTGGGGGATTTGGGGGGCAACAAAGCGGCCACCGAGCACCAAAAGCTCTTAGAACAAACACAGATCTTCTCCCAACAGGGTTTAGAGGTTAAATTTGCCATGATCCAGGATCTGCTACCCGAAATCTGCATCACCTTTCCACAGCCCTTTAGAGTTTGGAAGGAATTGCAGGAACAGGGAGGAGGAAGAGCAGCTGGGCTTTGGTGAAGCCTCTTGCCCCAGGCTCTTCCCTGCTCCAGGGGGCTGCACCAGAGTCCCCCAGCTGCAGGAACACGGTGCTTTCCTCACCACCAGACAGAACTAATGGCAAGAAAGAGCACTGTAAAGCCCGAAATTCAGAGTCCAGCCCTGCAGATTCTCCTTACACAAAAATCACTGATTGATTTAAATGGGATTTGCAACTGCATAAGAGGAGAAAAACTGGAGGGGCTGGCAGGTTTCCCATGAAACAAACAGAGCCTGCTTGAAATGAGGTATTATTTGGTATTCTGGCATATTAAATGTGTTAGATATGCAGGAAGGCAGAGCAGGGAGAAGCAACTGGAGTTCAAGGAGTTGTCCAACCTGCCCAAGTGCTCATTTAAACACATGCTTTTGTTCCTGAGAAAATTAAATAACTTAAGGTCCTTCTCTCTCCCACTCCAATTTTTATAAAAGTGCCTCATAAGATGTGAAATCATTAATTAAAGAAGATTCCTCAATTATTCTCTCTGACCTGTCACAGTTACTTGTTTAGTCAGCATTAAGAATTCAGCAACATCTTCAAAGGCTTTCCAAGACACCACCTGTGAACTAATTATGCTGAAGGAGGAAAGATTTGTAGGGAGCTGCAGCTCCTGGCGCTGGCTGACAACACAGATACCGACCGTGGCCCCAGCTCTGTAACTTTCTGCAGCTAATTCTACATGCTTGAAGCACTGCCGCTTCAAATGAGGAGAGTAAATCCCCAAATGGATGGAAAAGGGCTCCAGCAGGGAAACGCACAAACGTGTCACCAGGGCTCTCAAACACGGCGTTGCTTTGCATGAATTAAAAATGTCTTAAATGCTTTGTCCCCTGTTGGGAGGTGGGGGGGGATCCTGAAAGTTCTCCAGGGTTGCTGCAGATTCCTCACTTCCTACAGAGAGTCACTTCCAAGCCTGGTCTTTGAGGAAGACCCTGGAGGCTCGAGCAGTGGTGGTGGGACACGGACCATCCCACCAGGATGCATTTCTGCAGCTCTGGGGAGCCTTGGCCCCCAGCTCTCCCTCACGCACCCGCAGGCAGACACTGCCTCCCTTTGGGGTGCTCTCACAGCCTCTGGCTCAGTACTGAAGCCCTGGCAGGGTCTGTGTGCTCCCAGCAGCACAGCTCCTCCAGGGAGCACGCCCCGAAGCGGCCTGAAGTGCTGAAGGAGGTAATTAGCTAATTAGCTGCAGAGCCTTGATTGAGCAGGAAGGAGGCCGATGCTCTGTTTTGTGACTGATGGGAGACGCGAGGCTGAAATTTCCTCAGCCTGTCCATGGTTTGTATTCCTGCACGAGGGGAGTGGGGCAGGCAGACCCAAGGCACTCCTGGCCAAAACCTCCAGGGAGGGCTTGAACAAAGCCAGAAACACTGGCCCTGCTCGTGGCAGGGGGTGGAACGAGATGATTTAAGGCCCCTTCCATCCCAAACCATTCTGTGATTTATGATAAATCTAATTTTACAGTCATAAGCAGCTGTGGACAGAGAACCCAGGTTTTCTGCCACCATCTCCCTGCTGCCTTCACTGCTGGTGCTGCAGCACACGAGGGACTCGGTTCCTGTTACTCTGGGAAGGTTTGCATTGCCTCTGCAGCTGAATAACTTGGTAACAATAGTGCTGGCATTTCCCAGCTATTTACCAGGCTAAAATTAGCCGAGTAGAGGGACTATCACAGTGTTACTTAATTATGGAAGGCAAACAGAACAGTTCATTGCAATGTCACTGCTGGTACCAGGGCTCATTTCCAGGAGGAAAGACTCAATAATAAATTTGCAACCATTTTGAGAACGGTCTTTAAACCTTCCTCCCCTTTTCTGTTGTCTTTCAGAACAGATGTTGGTTTTCAACTGCAAACTGAGCTCAGTACTTTCCTTGGTAATTTAAAGCTGGATTTGCTCATGTAGTTTATAACTATTGCAACTTTAATGATTCCTAAATTTTTCTACTATTGTGTTCAGAGGTTTTCATATTCTCAATTTCATGTTTGTAAAAGGCCCTCTCTATTTAGCACTGTGCTTTCAGAATTAAGAGAGGGATCATTATTAAAGGACTCTATTCCTTTCCACTCCCCCATCTCCATGCTGCTCCCAAAAATACACATAATTTTGCTCATTTGGTGCAAATTTCTGCAGACAAGAATTCAAACACACCTCAAAGTTGTGTTACTTGAACAGCAGTTTTTGAAAGTGTGGAGCTGTGACTCTGTTGGAGCACTCACTTGTGGAGATTAAACCCAGAAATGCTACTGGAGCCCATTCCAGCTGCTAGCACCCGGCATTGCCCCTCCTTCCCTGGACAGAGCTTGGAGCAGGATGAGGCTGAGGGCACGTTTTCAGGAATTACAAACCCCAGTGTTAAACAACACCAGAGCGGGCTCTCCTATCGCCGCTTTGCACGACCGACACAGCAGCGACCCTTTCCTTCTTCTCAGCGTCTCTTAACTCCAACAATAATTCCCCAGCTTATTTCCAACTGCTTGGCAGTCCAAAGCAACTGTGGAAAATCCCGAGGATAGGGACTCTAATTGCAGGTACTATCAGCTTTTTGCAGTCCAGTCCCCCCTCCCGTGCCGTGGGTTTGGATGGAGGCGTCATGCAGAGGTTTTGCTGCAGCTCTGGCTGCAGGCACAGGGCAGTCTCTGCCCTAGAGGAGATGGGAACAGGGCACAGTCTCTGCCCTAGAGGAGATGGAGAGCTTTGGAAAGCTCCCTGGGGTCTGGGGAATGCAGGGAGGCAGCACCTCTGCCCTCCAAGTGACACCAGAACTTGCCCTCCCTAAGCTCTTTAATTAAAGCTCTGCAGATTTAACACTTGTCTTGCTGCTCCTGCAGGTCTGGGGGTGCTGGAATCACCTGTGCTTGCTTTTCCTTCTGCAGCCCTTGGTTTAACCTGCCTCACTTGGTTTAATCACCTCACTTCTGTGGCTTTCTGGCGCAGTCCTTCCAATCTTTCAATCTCAGTCAGGAAATAAAAGTGCACACCTGGTGAAGGTTTTGCCAGAGGAAAACTCTGCTTGTTTTTGTCTCCCAGATGGGATATGGGGCAGGAATTGTTCCCTGGGAGGGAGGTGAGGCTGTGGCAGGGTAGAGCAGCTGTGGCTGCCCCTGGATCCCTGGCAGTGCCCAAGGCCAGGCTGGACACTGGGGCTGGAGCACCTGGGACAGTGGGAGGTGTCCCTGCCAGGGCAGGGTGGCACTGGGTGGGATTTGAGGGCCCTCCCAACCCAAAGCATTCCAGGATTCTGTGACCAGCTGCACCGAGGGTGTCCTGCTGGGGATGCAGCAGGGCACGGGAGCTGTGAACACCCTCCAGGCACACGGAGAGGCGTTCAGCTCCCTCCAGCCCCTCCTGGCACTGGCAGTGAGAGCACCTCCCAGCCGCTCCTGGCTCCGTCCCACAGTCAGTCAGAGACGAGACAGCGAGAAATCTGCACATCCTCAAACCAACACCCACATCTGCAACAGCATCAGCGAGGGTTCAGAGGGTGAGGTGGTTCCAGAGCAGGGAACTGCCCGCAGCGAGCAGCGCCCTGCACAGCCCCACCGGGACAGGGATGGGGAGAGGCTGCTCAGAACAGGGAGAGAGAGGACAAGACACAAAGCCTGGAGGGAAGACACACCAATGGAAGCACAACGACAGGGACAGTCCAGCACTACCACAACACAGCAGCCCGGGTCAGCCCCGGGCACGGATGGCAATGAGGCCCTGCAGGCACCGACCCTCCTGCGGGGGATACTGACCTGGGCTTGAGACACGACTAGAGGTAGTAGGCTCAATAATTTCTACAAAAAGGGAAAAGGAAAAAGAAAGAAAAAAAAAAAAAAGAGAACATTTGGGTGTTAATCACACATGGAAGACAAGTACAGAATGAGACAGCAAACAGTCATGCAAGAGACAGCACAGTTTAACCTGGAGTGGGGCTGGGCCAGAGCTCTGTGCTGAGCTGCAGCCAGCACTGCTCTTACCCACTGTGTGCACACCATCAGCACCATCACACTCCCACCGGGCCAGCCTTTCTGCCCCTGGAGTTCTCCAGCTCCAGAGCCTTTCTCCAGGGAGGCACCGAAACCAGGCTAAGGGAAGGGCTGTGTTCACTCCACTGAAGGCAATTTCCTCCCATGAATATCAGTCAAGGTAGCAATTTTAAACAAAGAATGTTTTAAAGCAATAGTTTTGTGCTTCGGTGAACTTTTAAGAAGGCACATCTTTTTAATTATTGAAGTCTTTCCAGAAGAGAACATTTCTCAGAAACATCAAACCCATTTGGAAGTTGTTTACTTCCCCCAGGGCAAGCAATACAAACAGGCAAAGTTAAGAGAAGACACAGTTCTCCTGCATCCAGCCTAATGAAACAATCACCTGTGGCTTTTCATTATAATTTGACTTTGGAATTCATTATTCTGGGCCTTTTTATTAGCTTTGAATAGCGCTATGCAAAATGAAATACCGGTCCCAATTAATCTTGCACGGAAGCAAGCTCCCATCTCAATGCAGCAATTCAATACTGCTCATAAAAAAGGTTTAACAAAATTACCAAGCTCAAAAGATCATTGACCATATCTTGACTATAACAAGAAACTAATGAAAAAAAATGGGAGCGAGTTGACAAGCAGGGATGTGCAGAGAATGGCTGAGCACACACCAGCTCCTGGCCAATTTTGAGGGGTTTTTTTCCACCTACAATTGCTTTTCAGGTTAATACTGTGCAAACACGAGTCCAAGAGAAATAGCAGACAAATATTTCCCCAAATAAAAAGTTATGAAGTTTCTTTACCCGGCTGCTAAACTTCTGCTAATGCAGATGAATGTTTCCAACCTTAAAGCCAATTATTCAACACCTTGACAAACACACCGTGGGCGCTGATGAACCCAAAGCACGTTTTAAAAGTGAAATGGGATTTGAGCTGTGTTACACTTTTAATTGGCATTAAAATCCATGAGGTTGGTGACTCCTTCAGCATGAGGAGGGTTTCAGGTTTCCCTGCCCTGGGCAGGAGCAGGGGCAGTGGAAGTGCCATGGACAGAGGGTCTGTCCCTGATATCCCACCTCACTTCCCAGCAGGGCACTGGGAAGGGAGAGGCAGAGATGAGGCTGCTCTCCCTGCAGGAGCATCCCGGGGATGTGCAGCTGGCTCCAGTGAGGAAGAGGAAGGATGGGAGGGTCCTCTGGGGGCTGCACTGTGCCTCAAAGCTCTGCTCAGCTGGCCAAGGCACAAACAAGGCTTTCTCCCAGAATATTTAACAGAGAGAAAGCAAAATTGCCCAGAAATGCAGAAATTTGTGAGACACCAAATTCATGTCAGTGATGCCCAAGTTTTAAGAAACTGGAGAAACTTGGATTTGTAACATGGGTGTGGGTTGGGAAAGAGCCACAAGGATGCATTTGTGGGGTTGGGACCACTCTGCTGAAAACCCCAAATCTGCTTTCTCAGGCAGGGAGGGCCGGGCTGCCACCCTGACCCCTGCTGGGACTGGGGCTGTGCAGGGGACACCAGGGATTGTCCCAGCAAGAGGGGCTGCTGGAGCTCAGCACCAGGCAAAGGGAAAGTCAGCGCCAGGGAAAGGGAAATTCAGCACCAGAAAAAGAGAAATTCAGCACCAGGGAAAGGGAAATTCAGAACCAGGGAAAGGGAAACTCAGCATGAGGAGGAAAGGGAAACTCAACACGAGGAAAAGGGAAACAACACAGGGAAAAAGGGAAACACAACACAAGGAAAAAGTAAACTCAACATGAGGGGAAAGGGAAACTCAGCATGAGGGGGAAAGGGAAACTCAACACAAGGAAAAGGGAAATTCAAAATGAGGGAAAAAGGAAAATTCAACACGAGGGGAAAAGGGAAACTCAACATGAGGGGAAAGGGTAACTCAGCACAGGGAAAAAGGGTGAAGGGAAAAGGAAAACTCAACACAAGGGAAAAGGGAGCCTCACCACAGCAAATGCCCCCACCCCAAAATGTTCCCCTAGGAAAGGAGGCTGTGCCCCTGCACGGAGCAACCCTGCCTTCAGCAGGAGAAACAGGAACTGGGGTCCAACCAGAGACTCAGAGAAAACAAAAACCTATCAAGGTTTCCTTGAGTTTGTATTTTAATGGCTGTTTTGAAAGTGTGACCATAATTTGATGTAGTGCTCCTTAACTTCTCCCAAACCTTCATGTTCCACGCAATTACAGCCTGCTCCTCCAACTGGTTGAAATGTATTGTGCAATGATGAGAAAAGTTATTTTTCTGGCTACCTTAAGTTAACAGCATCTTTTTATTGGGAATTTAGGAGTCAGTCCTCGTGACTGTGGCCTCCTGGGAAAGGAAAAGTTCCTCTTGCTGCAGATGAACACCATTCTTTCCAACAATCAGGCAAATTAACACACTCAGCCAGTACAATATTTCATTAAAAAGCAAAATACCCTACCCAAACCAGCAGGGGTTGTGCTGGGATCGTGTCTCCCTGGGAAACATCAGATCTAGACTTAATTATAGGTGCTTAAGGTAGCATAAAGTCACAGATTGCTGGCAGCACTGAGGCTGGAAGCGAAGGCGGTGATTTCATGTATTATTCTTGCAAAAAATCTCATTTTTAAATACATTATTAGATCAAGGCATTGGAGAGACGGATCTATTTCTAGTTTCAAGTTCTGAAACTCTTTGCAAATCTTTATTCATGAAAATGTTCAGGTCTATAGAGAGAAAACAAAACCAGCTGGTTTTGTAGAAGCACGCTAGGCTGGTTCATTCAAATTAAAATTTGTTAATGACTCCTTGGGAGCACTGGGAGGCAGGGATGTGTGGGCAAGAGTGGCACTATCTGCACTGCACTTTCCTGGGACCCCAGTCCTGCTCAGATTTCCAGGGGTGCTTGTGGAAAACGAATCTGCAAGTCTAATGGAAACCCACTTTGGCTTTCTGTGCCATTTCTGTGGCTGCAGAGGGGAATTCTCCTTGAGCTGAACTTTGGGGCTTTGGAAAAGCTGCTGTGTGCCCATGGCAGAGCTGGGGCTGTGTGTGCAGCACCCTGTGTGCCTGCAGAGCCACCTCCTCTGGGCAGAGGACAGCCAAACCCAGCTGGTTGGCTTAAAGCAGAAACAGCCAAACCCAGCTGGTTGGCTTAAAGCAGAAACAGCCAAACCCAGCTGGTTGGCTTAAAGCAGAAACAGCCAAACCCAGCTCCTTGGCTTAAAGCAGAAACAGCCAAAGCCAGCTCGTAGGCTTAAAGCAGAGCTTGAAGTCAGGCTGGGTTCAAAAGCACAAAACCAGCAATGTTCTGGGCATGGGGACACTGGCACAACATCCCTGGCAGCCAAACATGCCTGGAGAACTGGGGATTTCGTTTCTGCCCAGCTCTAAACACACCAATGCCCCAAGCCCTGGACTGACTTCCTGAACTCGTCAGAGAAGGAATTTTCCCTCATATCCAAACTAAACCTGCCCTGCAGCACCAGGGAGAAGCTCTGGCATTGGTGCTGGTGTGGCAGCACAGCTCTGCTGGAAATGTGGGTGCAGGAATCCCTAGCACCTTGTCATGGGAAGAAGTAAAGCCTTAAAGTCGGTTTTGTTTGGGGGTGGTGAGCCAGATCTAATGCTGGAAATGACCCAGACAGTCAGCAGCTGAGAGGGTTTAAATGGAGAGGGAGAATAAACCCCAGGGATTTGTAGCTGCAGCTCTAATCCTCAAAAGGGAAACCTCTGGAGACTGTAAGCACTACAGACAGCTGGGCCAGGGAGGTGAGGTCAAATGTCAAGGACGTTTAGCGCTGCTTTTTACCAAAGGCACAGAGATTGTATCTAGAAATTCCCTTCTGATCCCAGGCTGGCAGAAAAGAGCTGGCAGAGAAAGCCTCTTATCAGAATGGGAAACCATCCCATGAAAGGGGAGCACAAGGAGGCAAATTACAGGGAACAAAAGGAATTGGCTGCAAAAAGGCCCTGTCCAGGAAAGCCAGAACAGGAAGGGAACCAACAAAGCAAACCTGAGGAAGGCACTCCCTGACCCAGAGACTGCAGAATCACTAAGGCTGGCAGAGACCTCCAAGACCACCAAATCCAAGTCACACACCACCATGTCCACCCAACCACACGGTGAAGGAATGAGTACCCTGAGAGAAATGAGAGCCCCTCTGCTCACACAGAAATTCAGCATGGACCCAAACCTATTTTTGTCTCAGCTTTATCACAAGCTGAAACCCTGGCATTCTGCATGAAATTGCCAGACCAAAGTTAAAGCAAAATTCAATCAGCTCAGGAGGCTGAGGTCAGAGGGATTTAAATATGTTTGCACATAAAATTGTCAAAACAACAGTAAATTCCCAGGCAGGGGAGGACAGCAGGACTGAGAATTACAGACGTGCTCGAGGAGGGCAGGACCCACAGCTGCAGCTTCCTGACATCCAAGGCTTGGGAAAAATATGAGTTGGAAGGAGCTATTAGAGGATACAGGCAGGTAAAAACAAGCAAGTAAATAAACCCTGACTTTCAGTTTACCAGGGGCCAATTACTTGTAATTATTTGCCCAGCAAATCTCCCTGTAGGTGGTTAGGAAGGCAGCGATTCCTCAGCCCCTGTTTGCCACAGCTAAGGGAACAAATTCAGGGCAGATTCCCCCCGAACTGTGGTGGGAATGTGCACCTCTCCAGCCTGGCTGTGCTCACACTGCTCCTCCTCGGAGCTCCCAAAACAAACCCCAGCTCCTGCCAGGAGGAAACTCGGGGAATTTGGGCAGGGATTGCCCGAGGGAGCAGAGCACTGCCCCCAGCTCCTGCCCACGGCAAAGCCCCAGTTTCATCCCCAGGGAGAAGGGGGAGCTCAGCAAAGGCAGAGCAGTGCTCTCAGCCTGTGCCAGGAGAGGAGAGCCCAGAGACATCCATGCCAGGAGCGGCTCCCAGCAGAGCCAGAGCAGCCTGGGCACCGCCCAGGGCATCCCAGCACCTTCCCATCCCATCCACCCATTCCCATCCACCCATTCCCATCCCATTCCCATCCTATCCCACTCCCATTCCATTCCATTCCATTCCATTCCATTCCATTCCATTCCATTCCAAAGGCCATGCCCTTTTCCAGTTCACTGGAGCTCCCTCCCAGCACCAGCTCAGCACCAGCCCATCCCTGGGACCAGGTCTAGAGTTAAAGCTACCAATCCCACTTTTTGTTACTTATTTTATCACTCTGCAGCTGGTCCAAAAGCAAACTGCTGTGTTTGGAGCAATTAAAGGTGCTAGGGGGATAGCAGGTTTTAAAAGTGAGAAATGTGCTTTGTTGTGAGCATGGCCACGCCTAATTTCTGGAATAAAAAAGGAATGCTATAATGAATTCTCAGTGTCCTTCGCTGTTTCAGTGGCAGAAAATCCAGCCTGTTTTCCAAGGAACAGAGGCTCTGGAATGTTCCAGCACTTTCTGCAGCCCCTCATTCGTGACCTTGGTCTGTGCCACTCCTTGGGGGTTTGTCAGGGCAGGGTTAGGGATTGTCAGGGCAGGGTTAGGGGTTTGTCAGGGCAGGGTTAGGGATTGTCAGGGCAGGGTTAGGGGTTTGTTAGGGAGGTTTAGGGGTTTGTTAGGGAGGGTTAGGGATTGTCAGGGCAGGGTTAGAGATTGTCAGGGCAGGGTTAGGGGTTTGTCAGGGCAGGGTTAGGGATTGTCAGGGCAGGGTTAGGGGTTTGTCAGGGCAGGGTTAGGGTTTGTCAGGGCAGGGTTAGGGGTTTGTCAGGGCAGGGTTAGGGATTGTCAGGGGAGGGTTAGGGTTTGTCAGGGAGGCTTAGGGGTTTGTCAGGGCAGGGTTAGGGGTTTGTCAGGGAGGTTTAGGGGTTTGTCAGGGCAGGGTTAGGGCAGGTGTCAGGTGAGGTCCTTCCCCAGAAGCTGCTGGCCCTGCCCAGGCTCCCCAGGGAACAGGCACATTCCCCACCCTGCCAGACCCCGGGAGCTCTCAGGGATGCCCAGGGTGGGATTGCTGGGACAGTCCCAAGGAGAGCATTTCCCAGCTGGAGAATACAAAAAGCTTTTTTCATTTCCATCTGCATCAGTACAATTGTTTGACTTTGATATTTTGACTTGGAGGAATCAATAACTGGACCAAAACACAACTGGCAGTTAAATACCAACTCATTAGTTAATTAAAAAAATGCTCATAACTGCTTCCATTTATGACCTTTGATAATTAACTGGGTTTATTTAAGCTAATCTCCCCCAGGCTTCATCAGCTTTGTTAAAGATTAATGATTTATTGTGGAATCGAGGTCTTTAAGCCTAGGGAAGCCAAAGCCTGTTTGAGTACCACGAAAAATGGAAAAACACTTCATAATAAATCTTTTGGATGGAAACTGAGTGGATGGGGCAGAGACGCGACCTTAATTTATTCTGTGTCTTTCTCTCACCCTTAATATTTTGCAATTACAATTAGAGCTTTTCTGCAGGTTTGAGTTATTACACCTTAATTGCCTCGTAATGGTTTATTTTATTTAAATGGTTTATTCTTTTATTACAGGATGATAAATATTTAATAGCTCTACACCGGTGAGACGTTAAAAAAATAATAATTGTGAACTTGAAGTTTGAGGCCTGAAATTGCCAGGGAGTTTTCTCACTCCATCCTCTGGCAGCTCTACGCCTCCAGCTGATTGTTCTGCTCGATAGCAAGGGCTTCTCAATAAATATTCAAATATTTTTAAGGCTGTAGAAAACCACATTATTGACAGCTTTTCGTGCCCTGTTGTAAAAGAAGTCCAATGGAAGGCAATTTTTAAGAGCCTCCAGGTTTGTGGATTCCAGCCCCGAGTCCCAGACTTGTTTTCAGCTGGCAGCACAATGGGATGAATTTCAAATTTGACTTAAATTCAGATGGAATTTGATTTCCTTATGGAAAGGCAGAGAAAGATACTAAACACATTGTTTTAATGCTCCAGCCTGCTAAAAGCTTCTTTATTTATTTATTTTTTGATAGGTTCCGGAGTGAGCCGTCATGTTTTATGTAGGATGAACGATTTTATAGTGTGAGAAAAATTAATTTAATTTAATTTAATTTAGTCTAATTTAATTTAAATGTGAGGGGCGGTATTATGTGTGTGTGTGTGAACCAGCAACAGACAAATTTATATTTTAATTAAAACATTCAAAATAATATTTTAATTAAAGGTCACACATTTGATTCTCTTGGCAGTAAAAATATGCAGTTTCCTTCCTCACTCTCACAACAATTTCACATCTATAAGACACTGGTATATGCTCAAGGCTTTACCTTTCACAGGACTGCCTGTATTTTGAATAAATGAATAAATCAGGGAACTTTGTCCTCAGCAAATGGATGTTGGCAAAAGCAGCCATTCATTTGCAGGCTACTTTTTGAGTATCCCAAAAATATACCCACCAATGTGAGGGCAGGTCTTTGCATCAGTACTTACAGCACCCAACCATTAAAAATAAAAACATGCAACACAGAAAGAGAAGAAATCTACGAAATGAATAATGGATTTTGTCAGATCTGAGAAGTAAACGTGAGCAGTGAGACCTTTGCAGGTTTCAGAAGGCCCCCCAGCACTCGCACCCCACCGAGGTGTGCCTGGAGAGGCTCCTGCCAAGCACAGCTCAGAGAAAACCTGAACCAGAGCAGGCCAGGAAGAGAGGAGCCCACTGCATTTCACACACTGGGATACGTGTGCGTCACCAAAGGGACATGACAGACAATGCTTTGGTTTAGTTATTCAAGGTGGAGTGTTCTAAAGGATAAACAATATTTGCTCACTGCTCCTCATTCCCCATTTCAGATTTTTTCCAGGGAAAACTGCTGCTTTAATGATTTTTACAGCTGTTGAGACCGTAACAGAATGAAGAGAAAGTGACAAAGTTGGCTGTGTCCTTTGAGCTTGGTCTTTCATTCATATGGATAAATGGAAGCTCATGAATAATGCAGACCTGGAAATCTGTTAGCATTTTCCTGCTCAGAAACATATGATTAGCACTGCTCTGACTCCCAGTAATGATATTCCTGCTCTCAGAGGTCACCCCTTAAATCTGCACAACTGTCAGTGCATTTCTGGAGACAAACACGGCAAAACACCCCCTGGAGGTGCTGCGGCAGGGGACACCTGGGAAGGGGCAGAGCTGGGGCAGAGACCCTCGTCTGTCCCTGCCCAGGGCAGGGCTTGGGGACACCGAGCCCAGCTGCAGAGGTGACCCAGCAGCTCACACAGCCCACTCTGGGCTGGGAGGAACCTCAAATCCCATCCATCCCACCCCTGCCATGGCAGGGACACCTCCCACTGTCCCAAGTGCTCCAGCCCCAGTGTCCAGCCTGGCCTTGGGCACTGCCAGGGATCATGGGGCTGCTCTGGGCACCTGTGCCAGAGCCTGCCCACCCTGCCAGGGAACAATTCTGACAAAAAGGGGGACACTGATACCTTGGGGTTTATTTTCTGTTCTGTTTTGGTGTGCAGCTTTTAGCTTTATATCAGTGTTACTGGGATCTTTTCACAAAACAATCCTGCTCTAGCTGGAGACTCAAGGACAATCTCCTCAAGCTTCAGGCCCAAAGCACGAACAAGGTGAAAAGAGGAGGGTGGGCAAGAGAGCAAGGAGGATGAAACTTCATCATTTGAAGCTATTAATTGGAGAGTTGGCTCCTGCATGCAAATGGACTGAAACTTATAAAAATGTGAGATCTCATGGCCAAGCCCTCTTTTGCTCCCACCTTGGAGCCATGCAGACAGAGCCATGACTGTGGCTCTGGTACTGCCAGGGTGGGGCCTTTGGAGGCCTCCATAAATACCCTCTTTATTCCTCTAAACTCCACCCAGCTCTGTTCCAGCTCCTCAGGGCATCACTGCCCACTGTGCCACGCAGCCCTGCCCTCTGGCAGGGGGAGCCCATCCCCGCATTTCCCAGAAAACCAGGAGGAGGAAGGGCAGGAATGTGCCTGAGCGACACGGGAGCAGCAGAACTCTGTCCCTCCTGCTCCATGGATTCCCAGAAGCTCTCCCTCATGCTACATGGGTTCCCAGCTCTCTGTCCCTCACGCTCCATGGATTCCAGCACTCTGGCCCTCACATTCCATGGATTCCAGCACTCTGTCCCTCATGCTCCATGGATTCCCAGCACTCTGTCCTTCATGCTCCATGGATTCCCAGAAGCTCTCCCTCATGCTCCATGGATTCCAGCACTCTGTCCCTCATGCTCCATGGATTCCAGAACTCTGTCCCTCATGCTCCATGGATTCCCAGCACTCTGTCCCTCATGCTCCATGGATTCCCAGCACTCTGTCCCTCACGCTCCATGGATTCCCAGCACTCTGTCCCTCACACTCCATGGATTCCCAGCACTCTGTCCCTCATGCTCCATGGATTCCCAGCACTCTGTCCCTCATGCTCCATGGATTCCCAGCACTCTGTCCCTCATGCTCCATGGATTCCCAGCACTCTGTCCCTCACACTCCATGGATTCCCAGCACTCTGTCCCTCACGCTCCATGGATTCCAGCTCTCTGTCCCTCATGCTCCATGGATTCCCAGCACTCTGTCCCTCCTGCTCCATGGATTCCCAGCAGCTCTCCCTCATGCTCCATGGATTCCAGCAGTTCTCCCTCATGCTCCATGGATTCCCAGTGTCTCTCCCTCATGCTCCATGGATTCCAGCTCTCTGTCCCTCATGCTCCATGGATTCCCAGCACTCTGTCCCTCCTGCTCCATGGATTCCCAGCAGCTCTCCCTCATGCTCCATGGATTCCAGCAGTTCTCCCTCATGCTCCATGGATTCCCAGTGTCTCTCCCTCATGCTCCATGGATTCCAGCACTCTGTCCCTCATGCTCCATGGATTCCAGCACTCTGTTCCTCATGATCCATGGATTCCCAGCACTCTATCTCTCATGCTCCACGGATTCCCAGTGCCTCAGAGCATGCCCCAGCCCCACACTCCCTGCATGGGCCGAACACGTGCCCAGAACTGGAAACTCTTCAAGTGCTCTGCTATTTGCTTTCACTGGCACAGCAATTTGTGAATAACTTATTTAGTAATTACTGTGTAATTATAGCTCTGCTGATCCCTGACGAGCCGAAATCCACAGACAATGCCTATCAAATGAATCATTACAATCTCTATAAATTACACAGGAGATGTGCCCATGTCATGATGAGATTCATGAAATGACTACAATTTCTGTGAAAGGAGATTAATTAAGATGGAGTTAGAGTTTAAGAAGGAGCAGATTATCCTGCCCCTGTGCCCAGCCCTGGAGGCACCTCTGGCTGCTGTGCCCAGCTCTGGCTCCTCAGCACAGCAGGGACAGGAGCTCCTGGAGCTGGGGAAGGGCCTGGAGCAGCTCCGTGCCCAGGAAAGGCTGAGGGAGCTGGGGCTGCTCAGCTGGGAGAGGAGCCCCAGGGAGAGGGGCCTCAGCCCTGGGTGTCCCTGGGTGTCCTTGTCTGTCCCTGGGTGTCCCTGTCTGTCCCTGGGTGTCCCTGTGTCTGTCCCTGTGTGCAGAGGTCAGAGCAGGCCCAGCAGTGGCCCCAGAGCCACGGGCAGGGCTGAGCCCAGCACTTGCCCTGTGTCTGTCCCTGTGTGTCCCTGTCTGTCCCTGGGTGTCCCTGTGTCTGTCCCTGTGTGCAGAGGTCAGAGCAGGCCCAGCAGTGGCCCCAGAGCCACGGGCAGGGCTGAGCCCAGCACTTGCCCTGTGTCTGTCCCTGTGTGTCCCTATGTGTCCCTGTGTCTGTCCCTGTGTCTGTCCCTGTGTGCAGAGGTCAGAGCAGGCCCAGCAGTGGCCCCAGAGCCACGGGCAGGGCTGAGCCCAGCACTTGCCCTGTGTCTGTCCCTGGGTGTCCCTGTGTGTCCCTGTGTCTGTCCCTGTGTCTGTCCCTGTGTGCAGAGGTCAGAGCAGGCCCAGCAGTGGCCCCAGAGCCACGGGCAGGGCTGAGCCCAGCACTTGCCCTGTGTCTGTCCCTGTGTGTCCCTATGTGTCCCTGTCTGTCCCTGTGTCTGTCCCTGTGTGCAGAGGTCAGAGCAGGCCCAGGCTCTGCCCCAGGCCCAGCAGTGGCCCCAGAGCCACGGGCAGGGCTGAGCCCAGCAGTTGCCCTGTGTCTGTCCCTGTGTGTCCCTGTGTGTGTCCCTGTGTGCAGAGGTCAGAGCAGGCCCAGGCTCTGCCCCAGGCCCAACAGTGGCCCCAGAGCCACGGGCAGGGCTGAGCCCAGCAGTTGCCCTGGCACAGGAGGCAGAGCTTCTGCCCTGGGCAGTGCCCAGCCCTGAGCAGACTGTGCAGAGAGGCTCTGGACTCTCCTCTCTGGGGATATTCCAGAGCCATTGGGACACAATCCTGTGCTCTGGGATGTCCCTGCTGGAGCAGGGAGGTGGCTCCAGAGGAGCCCCTGAGGTCCCTTCCTGGGACTGAAGCATGAATCTGAAATTCCCAGCGCAGTAGTGCTGCAGGGCAGGGAGGAGAGATTGTGGATTTTGCTGCAGGCCAGGTGAGCCCAGGGAAGCACAGCTGCCTCCTTTGGGACAGCCGTGTCCTGGAACACAGAGCGGGGATGAGCAGAGCCTGCCCAGGAGCCAGGCGTGTGAACCCTCAGAGCAGGGCAGTGCTCTGCAAAAGTGCTTCCCAAAGCACAGTTTGGAACCAGGCATCCTTCATACGACACTCTGCTCTGATTTTAGCAGGGGCTGATTTTTTTAACTCATTGCTTAAGATGAATAAATTGAATTACCTTGATGAAGAAGATGAGGGAATGCACAGAACTACCTCTGGCTGTAAAATTATATTAAAAAAAAAAAAAAAAACCCAAACAAACTAAAAAACCAAACCAGACAAAAACTACATTTATGTCCCCTTTGATTCTGGTAAGCCAGTTTGATCCTGACTCACATCCCCCATTCCCTCACGTACTTGCAGCACCCTGGACAGCTCAGCACCAGCCCCGGAAAAAGGGCTGGCAAAAGATGGACAATTTATTGCCTAAATTAAAGCTGCTACATCGTCATAGGGTGCAGCCACTCAATGAGATTTGCTCCTTCCTTCCTCACATCCCCAGCAATTTAAAATTTATCTTCTTTCCCTTGGAATATAATTTTAACTGAATAAATTAACAGAATTTAAATGATCCAGCTCTCATGCTTGTGTTTTATTTTTGAATAAAGTTAGTAAATCCAAATATTGCCAAGCTTAAAAATCTGAATATCAGAGAATTTATAAGAAATTGTCTCTACAGAAACAGTGCCTTCTCCCACAGTAAAATTCAGGTTATTTCTCTAGGTGCATTGTGGCAGGACATTTAAAAGTCAGGAAATCAGCTTTGTTACTTTAGATATGTGGGGGAAAAAAGGAAGTTTCTGAAAAATTCATTACAGGCGCTTTTCTGTGAATAGTTCTGATATCACAAATCAAAGCCTCTGATGCCAGAGGCTTGGAAGAGCCCTGAGAAGAGAAAGCTTTTATGCTCAATTTATTATTGTAAATCCAGTCCAAATCAGCACACATAAACCTGGAGGAGGAATTAAGGGTAGCAGTAATTGAGCTCTTGATTTCCGAGGCTCGTTGACGCACCTCAGCATTTTGTTTCCTCTGTGGTTCAGCACAGAGGTTAATTAGTGCTTCTAGTGTGGGCTCACTGAAAACCTCCTGTTTTTAAACCTCTGAAGTTATTTTTAGCTTTCTTTCAGCCAAAAAAAAAAAAAAAGAAAGAAAAAGAAAAGAAAGGATTTATTTTTTTCCCCTTCCTCTTTTCCTTCAGCTTGCTGAGTGCCCAGACACCCAGGAACTCACAGCAGCTCCCAGGAAGATGCAGTGAAGCTCTGGAATCACCATATTTTCTGGTAATCCCTAAATTACAAACACTTGACACAAACTTTACAGGTAAATGTTTGGGTTTAAGCAAATGCTTTTGTCAATTAACCCAGAATTTGTCTGGGAAATTATTTCAGTTTTGGCATTTTCCAACCTGCTAGATTATTTGCTTAAACACCAAAGTCTTGGGTTTAAAATCTATTTTCTGATCTCTCTGAAAACTCGGGATATCCTTGATCAATATCTAATTCCTTTGTGAAGCCCCCTGAGCTTTGCTCAACAACTCGATATGAAAATAAGTTCTGCACTTAATAACCTTCTAATGAAGGAGTGCTCTGCACTGGGCTCAGCATTGGCCGCTGATCAGTGTAAGTGACTCTCTCCTGGGCCTGTGTTATGAGAAAACTTCCTAATGCACCTTCACCAATATTCCAGTAACCCACTTTGCCTGCCCAGGAGAGACAGTAATTGTCTTTAGTCCCTCACCTGGGGACTGTTTCCTCCTCTGTTTCCATCTCCCCTTTCCGAACCTCCTCCCTCCCTCCTCCCCAGGTTTTGAGGCCAAGCTGAAGTCTGTGTTCCAGACTGAGCTGTGAAATAAATCTATGTCATTATTTATAGTGCTATTTACAGTAATTCTTGTCTTCATCCCATTTGTTACACAAGGTATTCTCTGGATTTTCATTTTTTCCAATTTACTTTGAGGCTTTGAGAAGAAACTCGAGGCACAGAGAGCTCTGCCCATGAGTGCTTCTCACCCTGAGGGGGCACAGGCAGGGAATTAAATTCCATGGGATGTTCTAATCATTGTTTGGAGCACACTCTCAGGGACAGAGGGGACTGTGGGGTGTCTGCAGGGCCAGGAGCTGGGTCAGTGGTCACTGGGGGTCCCTCTCCACCCAGGATATTCCAGGATTTTATGATAATTAACTGATACTTGAGATGAAGATTTGGCCACGCCTGAGCCCCTCTGATTTAACCAGGCGGGCAAGAAGAGGAGTCTGAAACCTGTGAGCTGTGGGTAACTGCAAAATTTGTGCATATAAACACAAATGGAACAAACCAGAGCATTGGGGCAACTTCAGCAGGAACCCACAGCAAAGACCCCGGGGCTTCTCTTTGATTTCTCTTTCATTTTTCCCTGATCCACTCTCAGGCCTTTAAATTTCTGCTACACGTCAAGGAGAAACTTGTGTTCCTGGCCTTGCTCAAACGGGTTATTTCTGCCTCATCCCATCTCAGTCACTTATTGTCATATAATTCACAATAAAGCTCAAGCTGGAAAATGGATTTGGAGAAAATTCCTTCATAACTCTCGGTAATTGTTACCTGGAGCAGCCGTTGGCATCCATATGGAAGGAGCTCAAACCCAACATTTAACAGAATTATTATGACTTACACAAATGGGGGATGTGGCCATTTATCTAATTCTCTGGAATATATGAATCCAAGGTGCAGAGTTCCCAGCAATGTGCTCTGGAAAGGCTCCCCCAGCCCTGCCAGGGGAGGGGGGCTCTGGCTCAGCTGAGCTGCTGCCCCAGGCAGGAAGGTTTGCCCTGGCTGGGAATCCCAGAATCACTATTGTATTTGCGGGGTGCTCTGATGAAGGAAGGAATGATGAATCTGACTCCATGTTCTCAGAAGGCTAACTTATTATTTTATGATCTATGTTATATTAAAGAATACTAAACTACACTATACTAAAGAATACAGAAAGGATATTTACAGAATGCTAAAAAGATAATAATAATAATAGTAATAATAATAATAATAATAATAATAATAATAATAATAATAATAATAATAATAATAATAATAATGAAAACTCATGACTCTCTCCAGAGTCCCAACACAGCTTGGCACTGATTGGCCAAAAAGTCAAAATAATTCACAGCAGAAACCCAATGAAACAATCACCTGTTGGATAAACAATCTCCAACCACATTCCAAAACAGCTAAACACAGGAGAAACAAATGAGATAATATTGTTTTCCTTTTTCTCTGAGGCTTCTCAGCTTCCCAGGAGAAGAATCCTGGCAAAGGGATTTTTCCAGAGAATGTGAATGCCACAGATCGGGGAATCTTGGGGCTGGCTGGGAGCTCTCAGAGCTGTTTTCCTTTGGGAACAGGAGCACTCCATCCATGCCCTGCACCCAGGGGCAGGACTGGGAGGGATGAAGGGAAAATGAGCTGCAGGGCACCAGTTCTCTGCACAGTGATGGCTCCTGGAGACCTTGGGCTGGATCCAAACCTTACCAAATCAATAACTGTCCCCTGACTGACTGACTGCAGCAGGCTTTCAGCAGGCTCCTAATGAGAACAGGAGTTTTCATTTAAGCTTATAAATATATATATACCTACAGACACTTTTTCTATTATATTTTCTGATGCAGACCAGCCTGCCTGGCTGAGACAGAACTATGCAAATTGAAATTTGATTTGCTTTCCAGGCCGGTATTTGAGAGATAAAATAGCAAAATCTTTCTTAGGTAATTGGACAACAGCAGAAACTGTGGACACAAAGGGAATTTCCCTGGAGAGTGTATTTCTCCCCAGAAACGTCAGATTTGGTGGGCCAGGCAAAGCTGTGGAGCTAAAACTGAGCAGAACCTGACACAGACCAAAAGGCACTGAGATGTGATTTCTCAGTCAATAAAATGGAACTGCTGAGTTTAAGGATGAACTCTGTGAACAGAGCATGCCAGAACATTAATTAATGAAGTGCGGGTAAACTCCTGATGAGCCTGCCCACAGCCAGCCCGGGATCCGGGGCACGGATCCCACGGGAGGTGCGGGGTCAGGGCTGGCAGAGGAGCCCAGCCCTGCTGCAGCAGGAGAGCCACCCCAGTGCCCTGCCCTTCCCTGTGCCCACAGCCCAGCTCTCCTCCTTCCTGGCAGACCCTGCTCCTCTCCCTGCTTCCCCAGCCTGGGGAAAACCCAAAGAAAGGTGCCAGAGGGAGGCAGAAGCAGGGCTGTGAGATGCCCACAGTTGGAACTCTCCCTGGGTCCCAGGCAGCGAGTCCAACGCCTGCCAGGAGCAGGGAGCAGCAGCAGGGCTGTGCCCCCAGCTCCCTCCCTTCTCTCAGGATCATTCAGCCTGGAAAAGCCCTCTGAGACCTCAGTCCATGGCTGAGGGGTTCTCTGGAGCCCCCTGAGCTCTGGCCCCGGTTGCCAGACTGGCAGAGCAGCAGGCCCTGCAGGAATGGCCGTGGGTCAGCAGAGGGGTCACAGCCGGACCCTTCCCCTTGGCAGGGACCCTGATTCACCCCAATGGCTGCCAGAGCCTCTGGGGAGCACTGAGAGCGATTTACACCGAGCTCATTTACATCTGGGGGGGAACACTGATGTTATTTACGTCTTCAACACGCAGGCTCTGGGAACATTAATACACGAGTTTAATTAGGGATCTCCGTGTAGGAACCAGCACGCAAGGCAATCAACATGTGCAAATTGAGGGCACGGTCTGGTGCCTCTGCAGAGCTGGAGACACGATTCCAAATGGGTGCCACTAACCAGGAGTGCACAGTCAGATGCTGGCTCAGTGAAGTCCTTGTGTGATGAAATCAGCACAGAAAATACCACCACACCCCCCTCACAAGGCTCCTTCTCCTTCCAAATGTCACTCCTGACCTCTTGGGCAGTTTTCACAATTATTTTCATTTTTTCATGGTTACTGGCAGTATATCCAAGGATTCTGTGTGAACCTGGACATCAGTAACACCTCTGGATCACAGAACCAGCCTGTAAGAAGCAATTTCTCTGGCACTGTCAGGAAAGGAGAAGGATGCTTCCTGTGGATTGCCAGGTTTTCTAAAGAAAGGTGTCCCTTATCAGGGATCCCACATTTCAAACGCTTCGTTACAAGAACCAACACAACTGGAGGATCCCAAGGACCCAGCCATGAATAATTAGCAAATTGCCATTCATTATCCATTTTTTGGAACCACTGCTTCTCTGCATATTCCCCACCAGGCTCAGACTTCCTCTTTTCCAGCTGCTGGATTTTTATTAACAGCTGTATCTTGGGCAGGGTCTCCAGGCAGGGACAGGACAAACTCCGTGTGCTCAGGGGTCTGGGATGCTCACAGCCCCAGGCAGCCACCTGCCAGCCTGTCCCCAGGGCAGAAGGGGTCTGGCTGCCCTCGGGGGTGTCCCCAGCTCACAGTGGGACTGTCCCCTGTCCTGGTGAGCAGCCACAGCCCACAGGGTTCTCCTCAGCCAGGGGCACTGCCTGTCCAGCTCCACGGAGAGTGTCCTTGGCTCCAGCCACTCTCCCAGGGCCAGCCTGGACCTTGTGCTGACACTCCCTGCCCCTCCTTGTGGCTCTCTGTCAGCTCAGGGCTCCCTGATGGATGACAAAGAGCCAGAGCCCTCTCCATGGTAAAGGGAACAGCCCTTCTCCTTCTGTCCTGCATCTGTGTGGATGCAGATCCCAGTAATGGAGACTGGGCTCAGTCCTGTGCCCGAGCAAGGTCCCCAGCTGTGCACAGCTGCTGTGCCACGTGGGTACACCATGTACATGGTGTGCATTTGTACATTAGGTACATTAGGTACATTATGTACATTAGCTACATTAGGTGCATTATGTTTGTAATATGGGGATGTGCTAAGAAAAACCCACAGGTTTTCCAACTCTGCTGCGAGGTTTTTGTTAAAAAGCCTGCCCTGAGAGCAGAGAGCAGCCAGTGGGCACCGAGTCCCCAGGGCTGCTGGCCAGGAGCCCACAGAGGCCATGCAGGGGGCCCTGTGCTCAGGGGCCACAGCACGAGGTCACACTGGGGCATTTGGGATCCCATTCCTGTGGTGTGTGTCTCTGCACACCCCAGGGGTTTCCATGGGATGGAGGATCCCAAGCTCCCCCAGGTCACAGCACAGGTCACACTGAGGGATTTGGGATCCCTTTTCTGTGTCTCTGCACACCCCAAGGGCTTCCCATGGGATGGAGGATCCCAAGCTCCCCCAGGTCATGGGACAAGGGGATTTAGGATCCCATTCCTGTGGTGTGTGTCTCTGCACACCCCAGGGGTTCCCATGGGATGGAGGATCCCAAGCTCCCCCAGGTCATGGGACAAGGGGATTTGGGATCCCTCTCCTGCACACCCCAGGGGTTCCCATGGGACGGGGCTCCCGGGTCGCCGCCGTTGCGGGGTCACCACACCCCCCAGCCTGTGTGACACCAGTGCAGCCCAGGCTGCAGCACGCCCTGAGGTGAGGCAGCAGTGCCATTTCAGCACTCCTCAGTACCAAGTGGAACTCCTCTGAAGCCCACACTTGGTTCCTGAGCGCTGCAGGCGGGCACGGCTCCAGCTGCCTCGCACATACCTGAACCAGCACATATGGCCCGCTCTCACTGCCAACAAAATGAAATGCAAGAGTTTCACAGGAGAGAATTCTCGCTCAAGGATTAAGGAGTCCACACTTAACCAGTTGCTACCCTGAGAATTATTGTTACATATTTTTTGTTGTTTTTTTAAAGGGCTAATGCTTCTAGATAATATTAATGTAAATTATACGCAAAGGAAAAACTTCATCAAAGGATCCTCAATCCCACCCAAAATCCAGATCACCACCTTGAGGACAGCTCTCCTTGATTGGAGAGCTGGATTAAAACAATCACAGTATAAAATAAGACATTTCATCTTGCTCTTTGAGTCAAACCCCTGAGCCAACATCCCCCCCATTTCCCTCCCAAGGTCAGCAGCAGACCCAGATTTCCAGAATTTTCTCTCAGACCATTCTGCTTCCCACCTCCCCTTTCTTTCATGATGGAGAACATCTATTTTTATGATTTGTACCAATGCACTTGGTACTTCTATGACATTTTCAACCTCTGCCTCTCAAAGTTCTTTTCAAGGGTGGCTACAAGGCACCTCACAATTTAAGATGGAAAAAATCCTGGCAGCAGCTCAGAGACAGATTCAGCTCTGCTCTGTTCAGATGAAGCCAGACCTTCCTTCTACCTGCTCTGAATTGCAAATACACCAAATTCCAGCTCCTTCTGGCTTAATAGTCCTTTGTTTTCACTTGCATTTCCTGTTTAAAATAAGTGTAACATCGTTCCCACTTTGGTAATGATCCCTCAAATATTAAATAAATGCCAGCAAAGGCTCCCTGTTATTTTCTGCCTGTTACATCTCTCCTGTAGGAATTTAGAACCTCCTGACAACACTCGTCATATGGGGAGTACGTTCAGGAGGAAATTTCATGGAAGGCAGGCAATAATTGTGGGATTTAAGCAACTGAAGCTCTGCGTTTCCACGCAGTGAGGAATATCTTTACATGCAGGATACCCCCGGAGTTTTGTCTCTCTTTTATCACCATCAGAAGAGAGCAGCACCAGAACTGCACCAGGAACACCTTTGGATGCAGCAGCAGATGGCTGAACATACAGCAGCAGTGAAATGCCACCGAGCCACAGCTAAAAATTCCTCCCCAGCAGCACCTTGGGGCCCCTTTTGGGCACCTCCCCGCTGAGCATCCAGCATCTCACACTGCTCACTGCCTTCTCCAAGAGACTGCCCTGCTCTGCACCAGCCCCTGCCAGCCCTGGCGGGACAGAGCTCTGGCACATCCCAGGCTGCTCCTGGGAATGTGCTGGGAAGTCTCTTCCCTGGATGGCAGTGGCCCCGCAGGGAGCAGGAGCTGTGCACATTGTGCCTCTGCACCACCACGAAGGGTGGGCTTAGCTGGGATTTCTGGCAGAGGCACAGCCCCTGATCCCCAGAGCACGCCGCAGAACCCAGAGTCAGAACCCAAACCCTTCCCCAGCACAGAACAGGCACCGCCAGGCGCAGAGCCGCCGACCCTGAAGGGCACAAGGGCATTTCCAGGCGTCCAGGGGAACGAGCACGCTGCTCCTCTGGGGCTGTGGGACCCACGGGGCTGGGAGGAACCAACCCTGAGCGCTGGCCACACGTCCCCGTTACTTACGGTTGAGAGGCAGGCTGGCATTGGTCGTCCCTAGCTTGTTGGCAGCGACACAAGTATAGTTGCCAAAGTGCTCTTCTGTCACATTGGTAACAGTAAGAAGGGATCTTGTACTATAATTTTTAATAGTGATTCCTTGTTGACCATTGATCAGTCTAGAAAGCAAAAAGAAAATGTCTATAACTCATATACCACAACCAAGATTTTATTTATTTATTTTTTTTCACAGCTCTCTTTTCTTTCCTGGTTTCACAGACAGCCCCAGGAGCATGGTGAGCTCTTTGCAAGCTGCCAGTGCCTGTGCTGAGCACAATTCCCGGCACTCTGGGGGGCCCTGGGGCTGGGGGTGCTGAGGGGAACAGCACTGCCTGCCTGTCCTGCAGCTGAGAGAAATGAAACACCCACAGCCCCTCCTGCCTGGAGGAGCGGGGACACAAACCCCTGGATGCAGAGCTTGGGTTTTAAACTGGGCAAAGCCAACTGGGAATTGAAACACCCTCCCTGGAGCAGCAAGGGGCCCTGGAAAGTCTTTCTAAGAGGGTCTTTGTCATTTCAAGAGGGTCTTTTCAGCCTCTGGAGTTTGTGGTGTGCTTTCACAGCTCTGGCTGGCGGCAGGTGAGGATTCGGAGCCAGGATTGTGACCATGGTTTTGTTGCTGGGGCTCTACAGCTGCAAATGAGCCTTGCAATTAGGGAGAAAATGCTTCAGCAGCACTGCTGAGGCAGCAGCCTGGCAGGAACAGGTAATGAGGCACAGAAAAAAGCCAAATCAGGACTCTTCTCGCCCAGCTTTGAGCTTCCCACCCCAAATTCAGAGGAAAAATGCAGGTGTGTGGATACTGCTCCCAAAGCCATGTCAGGAGCATTGCTGGGCACCAGGACAAAGCAGGAGAATCAACTTTAATGATGTTGTCGTAGGCAAACCACGTCTGATCAAACAAGGAGGCGAGAAGGGGAGCCGTGTTATTAAAAACTCGCTACAGTTATTACTCATAATTCCTTCTATTTCCCATAAGGAGCAGGGGTTTGGATTAGGAATGCAATTTTTGTCTGCTATATTGAAGGATATGATCATATATCCTGGGAATTAATGCCATCTTCCACTGTTCTGTCCTAAAACCTTGGCAAATCTGTCATTAATTGCACTTGTGCAGGTTGTGGACTGAACACTGCTCATTGCTATGGGAGTGCCTCTCTTCCCATCAGAGCCCTGCAGGTGCTGCTCACACGGGGATTTCTCCTCTCTGGGCAGGTTGTGTTGCTGTGAAGGACTCTGCTCTTCCAGCCCAGGGCTGGGGAGAGGATGTGCCACACCCCATGGGCATGAAAACACAGAAAAATGGGATTGCAGCGCCTGCTTTGGGATGAACACTGCTCTTGGAAGATTCCCCTTTGGTCCAGAAAGAGAAAACTTCTGTGCCAGGTGGAAATTTGCCCTTTCAGCCTTTGCACATGGATGTTCTCCTCTAAACCCACCACTGGCTGTCCCTCTGCTTCCTGCCTCTCCTGCAGAAAATTCCATAAGAGTTCCTCACTCCCAACCCCCCTGCCGTGCTGCTCCCATGCACAGGTGCCCAGAGCAGCCCCTGGATCCCTGGCAGTGCCCAAGGCCAGGCTGGACACTGGGGCTGGAGCACCTGGGACAGTGGAGGTGTCCCTGCCAGGGCAGGCTGGCACTGGGTGGGATTTAAGGCCCATTCCAGCCCACTCAGGGATCCTGTGGTTTGTATCAGCTGCTTCCAAGCCAGCTCCACACTTTTGGCCCAGAGTTTGAGCTCCACCATCTCCATTTCAGCTGTAAGGTTCACCTCCTTTTTTCCCCAGAAAATATGGAGTGCTGGGATCTTCTGTGTCACCACGCCCTGTCCCAGGTGACATCTGCCTCCGAACAGCTGGGAGTGCCTGCCTGCTGTGACCTGCTGCTCCCAGGGGTGCCAGCTCGGGGCCCTCCCCTGTCACTGCCCCCACATCCCTCCCTGCAGCCCTGCTGGGAAGGGGCTGGCACTGAGGCTCAGGGCTGGAATTCCTGCAGCAAACGGGGCTGGACAGGGATGAGCACACAATTCCCAGAGGAGGAGCTGGCCAGAGCTGCCCAGGGGTGTCCATGTGCAGCTGGAGGAGCACAAACTCTTCCTGGGGAATTCGCTGCCCTGTGCATGGCTCAGCACCGAGCTCTCATTTATATTTATTATATAATCATTTAATTATATAACCATTTATTTCTGGGCCTCACCCAGCGACTGTCAGGCTGCAACAGCATCCTGGGGTGTGCACACCAGAGTTATTGGGTGTACAACAGCGTTCTAGGTGTGCACAAGAGAGTTCTGGGGGTGTACAACAGAGTTATGGGGTGTACAACAGCGTTCTGGGTATGCACAACAGAGTTACTGGGTGTGCACAACAGAGTTCTGGGTGTGCACAACAGTGTTCTGGGGTGTACAACAGCATTCTGGGTGTGCACAACAGAGTTATTGGGTGTACAACAGCGTTCTAGGTGTGCACAAAGAGAGTTCTGGGGGTGCACAACAGAGTTATGAGGTATACAACAGCATTATAGGTGTGCACAACAGAGTTATGGGGGTGTACAACAGAGTTACTGGGTGTGCACAACAGGGTTATGGTGTGTACAACAGCATTCTGGGTGTGCACAACAGTGTTCTGGGGTGTACAACAGCATTCTAGGTGTGCACAACAGGGTTATGGTGTGTACAACAGCACTCTGGGTGTGTGCACAACAGCGTTCTGGGGGTGTACAACAGCATTCTAGGTGTGCACAACAGAGTTATTGGGTGTGCACAACAGAGTTATTGGGTGTGCACAACAGCATTCTGGGGGTGCACAACAGCACTCTGGGTGTGTGCAGCCCCCCTGCACGCTCCTTCCCCTTTGCCCTGTGCCACTCCCCCAGGGAAGAGCGAGCCCCTCCTCACTGGGATGTCTCCCAGGCATGCCCCGTGCCCCAGTGCCAGCCCCAGCCCTGCTCTGCCTCCATCCCAGAACACCTGCACTGTGCCATAATTGATGAAGCCATGATAATGAGCTTTGTCATTCCAAATGTAAGTCTTGTTTGCTTTGAGAAGGAAAAGGGAATTAATACTTTAATATTTCATTCAGCTGACTTTTGGGCTTCTTCCCTGCGGCTGTTTAATGTCTGAGCTCTAATTTCTGTGAGCCCAGAGCACAGCCTGAGAGCAGACTGGGTTCAGAGCTGGCACAGGGAAGCCACTGGGCTCTCCACAGGGATCCCCAACAATCTTCCAAGCCCATAGCCCATTTCTGACACCCCATCCCTGGAAGTGCCCCTGGATCCCTGGCCAGGCCTTGGAGCACCCTGGCACAGTGAAGGTGCCCTGCCCATGGCAGGGGATTGGGGTGGGATAAACGTTAGGATCCCTTCCAACCCAACCATGTGATGTTTCTAGGACAATTTTGAGATGCTTTCATTAACTTCTCCCTCAAATTTTCTCCAGCTCTCCCCACCCTGTGCACCAGCACCTGGGGGAAGTTACTGAACAGAGCTCCTGGGAAGTCAGTGATTAGCAGAATCAGCCCTCCCTGCCTCAAAGAGCAATAACTTTGACTCAGTGCAGTCTGTTACTGCCTCTGTGTTTAGCTTTAATGGTTATTTTATGATGAGGTGATCCCTGGGGTCTGGGAATGGTACGTTCGGATTCACATCAATCTCAGTAACAACAATGCAATTTCCACCCCCAAAAGCCTTGTTTCAGACTCTGCACGCACAGTTATGATTGCAGGGCTCACTCCCACTGCTAATTTATTGAACAATCCATCCAGATTCCTAAGAAAGAGGAGTCCCAGCCCAAGAGTATCTGACAAAAATGGGATCCTCTCTATTGTGTTAGCTGAGAATCCAGCAGGGTGTGCACTCCCAGGGAGCAAATTCAGCCGTGGAGCACAGCTGCAAATTGTCTGCAGGGTAGTGGAGATGCTCCCGTGGGCTCCCCTGAGAGCTGAGCCTTCTCAGCTCTGCACCATGCTGTGCTACCAATGCTCACCCTGAGCTGGCTGCCCCTCATCCTCAGGCAGAGGGGAGACATTGGATCCAAAACCAGCAAAAAAACCACCCCTGGTTGTTTTCCCCTTTCCTGCAAGGGATGGGGCTCAGAGATCCCCAGCAAGGACCCCCTGAGCTGGAAGGGACCCCCAAGGCTCACCAGAGCCCAGCTCCTGCAAGGATGGAGCACTGGATTTAACCCAGTGCTTGAGCAGCAAGGCCCAGCAGGACAGAGCTTTTCCTGCTGAGCTGAAACTCCCACCAGAGCAGGAGCAGGAGCAGGAGCACAGCTTGGGTGTCCTGAAATGCTCTGCTTTGCCTCTCCTGCTGCTGCCATGGCACTGGACGTGCTCAGCAGGGAGGAGTTTGGGCAGAGCTACAAACAGAAGGGTGATCAGCGTGCTGGGAGCTGCTAATTGAACCTGGAGTGCCAAAACCTGCTCTGAAATCTTCCCACAGAAAGGGTGTTTGTGCTGCAATGGCCCCAGGATGGGCACAACTCAACACAGCCACGAGCAGCCATGAAATGGGATGCAGATGGACCTCACAGCACAGCAGAAACATTTCTGGTCCTTACAGGAAAGATCCATTGAAAGAAGCTTCAGGATATGGTGGGATGCCATGGCTCAGCAAAGAGGGAGGACAGCAGCTCGTGCTGCAGGAGCGGAGCAGCTGAGGAAGGAGCTGACAGATGGCTTTCTGTGAAAAAGGGTCATTAATATTCTCCTGCCAGCTCCCAGGTTTAATGGGATGCTCGAGCTGACAAGCCCAGCACTTGGAAGGTGGGAAATTCCCAAAGCTTCCCAGCTACAAGGGACAATATCCACCTGCTTCTGCAGCAGCGTGTGAGCCCAAGAGAAACGAGCTCCTGCAAAGCCCAGAGCTGAAAACCAAAATGTCCTGCTCCAAAGAAAACACCTCCTGTTTAACGAGCTGCCTGGGGAACAAGGGGGCTCTGCAGAGATGCTGCTGCTGACCCAGAAGGGCCCACACAAGCCCAGAACACACGGCCAGGCTTTAGGGTTCAGTGCCCCCCTGACCCCCTTGGCTGCAGCGACCTGCAGAGCTCACCCAGGGAGCACAACCAGGGCACCCCTCACTCTGCCTCAGAGCCGTGCTCTCACAGGTGAGGAGGGCAAATCAAACAGAAATCCTTTTTGCAGCTTCTCCCAGTGCTTTTCTGGCTGCCACCCTTCAAAGGCTGCAGCTCCTGCAGCTCAGCCATGCCAGGCTGTTGCATTGCACTCTGACAGAACAGGAGCCACGGCCACGGGGCAGCCCCAAGCACTGCTGCTGGAGCTGGGCAGGCTGGCATGGGCACCCCAGGGCAGCCCCAGCCCGGCAGCAGCCCTGGCACACGGGGGGTGGGCGAGCAGTGGCTACTTACTTCCTCTCTCCTCTGTACCACTCAAAGACCGGGGCAGGCACTCCTGCACCTTCGCACCGGATCAGGCCGTTCCCTCCAAGCATCACACCGCTGGATTTAAGTTCCTGAATTGTGGGGACAACTGAAAAATAAGAATTGTGAAAGAAATGGACATTGGCATCTGGATAGGCAGGTCACCCAGCTCCTCTCGGCCCTCTTCTCCAGCTTGAGCCACGTTCCAGCACTGCTCCAGCAGAGGGAAATTGTCCCACACTGCACATCCTGCTCCGTGTGCCTGGTGGGAAACCCAGCTGAGACATGGGGAGACAGCAATCCTGCAAAAAGCTGCTTTTCAGCTCCCCAACACAGCCCGCAGCTAACAGCACTCTTTAATTAGCTACCAGTGTTTAACTCCTGAGCACGGGGAGGGGCACAGGAGCCCCCAGCACTGGGGGACCCTGTCACTGCGAGGGTCTGGCAGGTCCCCAGGGCCAGCACCCTGATCTGCACTGCCTGCACACACCCCCAAACCCTTGAGACCTCAAACTAACAGAGTAAACCTCCATAATGATGAGCCAACCACAAATATCACAGAAAAGTGCCTCTCCCATCATTCCACCGCGTGTGGAGTTGTTTCAGTAAGTGCATTTTGTCTTTTTAAATAGCAAACATTGTAAATAGTAATAAACTTTTTGAGCTTAGAACTACAGACACAAATAAAGATGAAAAGCAATTGTCAGGTTTTCCAGTTGCCAGCAGAAGGAACCGCCAGCTGAAAATAAAACACAGCAAATTCCTCAGGAAAGAGATTATCAAAGGCAACAACTGCCTCCTCCTGGAACTTTTTACGTTCTCTGGTTTTAAACAATAATTTATGTGCCTCATCAAAACGCTGTAAAAACCAAACCACATAGCTTATAAATAAAAATCTGTTTATTTTTTCCCGAGCAGCTCTCCAGATGTTGCTCTAAGGTGTTTATGGACACGTGGAGCTCTGCCTGCCTCGCTCTGCTCCCCTCACGTCGCGGTGCTGCTCCCCCAGCCCGGATCCAGGAGCTCCTCAGGAGCCCTGGCTGAACCACCCGAGTGCTGCAGGGCCCTGGGACCACCCCAGCTGAGCCTGGCCCTGCCAGGAGCTCCCAGAAAAGCTGGGAAGAAATCCCAGGAGGTGCTGCCTTGGGTTGAGGCCAGGATGGAGCTGGGTGGTGGCCACAGGAAGCACCAAAGTGCTGAGTGACCCCAACCCATCCCCACCCTCCTCCTGGCACACCCCAAGGGATGGGGTGGGAATACCTCACTGAAGCACAGGGGATTTTGGAGAGGCTATTTCCACACCTGGTGCACACCTGGTTTCACCTGAGTGTGGATTGATTATGGATGGGCACAGCTACCAGCTCTGTAGCTGAGCATTGCTGTAATTACAGTAAACTGTTTGATACCCCATGAAATCGCTTTGTAAATCTGGAATACTCAATGTCTGAGCACTGCTAAACCCTTGTGCAGCCTTATCTCTGCATCCCTGTCCTTTGCACTGCCTCCTGCATTCCCAGATCCTGTGTGCATCATCCCAAACCCTTCTAAGGGATCTTCCTTTGTGTGCTTTACCCTGGCAGTGCCCCAGCCCCCAGCTCTGCAAAGCCTCCTGTCCCCAAATCCAGGGCAAACCCTGCCTGTGCCAGTCCTTGGCAGGTGTTTAATGACAGGCTGGAATGTTTCCTGTGAGCCTGCAGGGCAGTGACAGCCTCGTCCCCACTCCCAGCACGGCCGTGTTCCCCTCTCACAGGAAGGGAATCTGCTGGGAGTGCAGCTGCCATGGCCAGGGACAGCAAACACCCCCAGCAGCCAGCACAATCCCTGATTTTAACTCAGCTGGGAGAGGGAGTTTCACCGGGGTTAAAGCGGAGCTGCTTCTCCCCCTTCCATCCTCCTGGGGTTAAAGCAGACTCTCAGACAGGCAGACTCAGCCCCTGCCTCCAGCTTCCTCATGCAATGATTACACAAACCAATCCATAAATCCATCAGCTTTCACCCAGCAACATGAACAATTGGGGGGGGGAGAATACATGTACAAGCAATTTGCATGAGTCCTTCATAATCTGCATAAGGAAGCACACAGATTGTTTTTGCTGCTCCATAAAAGCAACAGGGACAGGAGAAACATCCCCACCCCTTCCCTCAGGCTGTGTCAGAGATGTGACCACTGGAAGAGTAGATAAGAGATGAGTGAAGGCTGAGTCACGTCCCAGGCTCCTGTTCTAAGAGGCACCACCTTGCTGCTTCCCCCCGAGCCTGCTCACCTTCTCCTTGGTGTTTTGGGGATATTTTTGTCTTGCTTGGCTGGCTGTTTTTTACACAAAAGCAGAACGTCCCTGACAATGTGTTTCAGGATGAGCTGGTGCATAAAAGCCTGCAGCTTACTGCTGCTTCATGGGCAGCTGGGACGGGGATGCCAGCTGCATCCCAGCCCCAAATAACAATTCCAGGCTCTGCTGCTGGCTTGGAAACTACTGGAAAACTTCTGAGGAGGAAATTTTCTCAGATCTCCCTTTGAGGAGGATTTCAGCTTCTGTTTGTTCGGAACAAGAATTGAAATCAATATTCTCTGCTCCAGGAAATCCCTGGTTAGTACAGGCATGGAAACACAAAGCAGAGATTGTTGGAGCCACCATCTCCTGGATTTATCACTGTCAGCTTATTTTATGGCTTTTACCCTAAAGACAAATTGTGGGATGCAGTTGTGTTCCTGGAGCACTGATTAGGGAGCCAAAAACCCACCAGACTTGGAAGCCTGAGCAGCTGCAGGTGGGATCCCACACCCCAAACCCGCTGCTCACACTGCCCAGGTCTGCCCTGGAATGGGCAGAGACAAACAACCCGGGGCAGAAATCTGGTTAGAAAGAAGCTGAGGCTGAAGGGAGGTGTGGGACGGGTGAGACTCCAGCTCCAGCCCTCCCTCAAACTCCCCCAGCTGAAGCTTCCCCTCGAGCAGGTGTGAGGGGAGGGATTCCTGCTGAGCACCCCATCATAAACAGCAATAAACAGCCAGCGAGGAAATAACACCTTGGCTCAAAGAGAGCGAGCAGGAGGAGGGAGGGAAGGCGGGAGGGGAAAGCTGAGAGAGGCTGCAGGAGGAGGGAAGGGGTGCCAGCCCCCCACAGCTCCCAGGGCAGCTTTTTCCAGACAAATCAACAGCCGAGTGAGACACTGCAATAAAACCTAACAGGGATCTTAACAAGAAAACCTGCTGTAAAACTAATAATTTAAAATGTATTTGTCATTTCTAGGTCTCCTAAACAACGGTTAAATAAAATGATAGAGGGAAAATGTGATTATCTGTGTCTGTCGGCAGGCTGGCTCCTGTGACTCAGATCCGGAGGTTTTTGTCCCCACAGTGGCTCCTTGTTCAATCCCCTCCCGTGGCTCATCCCTGCCGAGCAGGGCACTTCAAATAAAGCCTCATTTCTGCCTTGGGAATGAGTTACAGGAACTGCTTCATGGCAATTTCCCCGAGAGCTGCGAGTGCCTTGCTGGGAAAGGCTTTGGGGTGGGAGCTCGGGGAGCAGCTCCGCGCAGCGCTCCCGATGTCCTGCACGCCTGTCCCCGTGGGCATGGCTGGGAGGACAGCTGGCCCTGGCCACAGCTCCCACGCGTTGTCCCCAAAGCCACAGATCTGTGCATCCCACAGGAGGGGTCTGGGCAGAAGGGTGGGAGGGAGGAGAATTGGGCACAGCACGGCCCGGAGCTGGTGCCAGGTGTGCCCAAGGGCTCGATGTCACCACCAGGGACACACACAGGTGTCACCACCAGGGACACACACAGTGTCACCCCACACGGAGCAGCGTCCAAGGCCAGGCTGAACAGGACCTGGGCTATGGCTGGGGTCCCTGCCACGGCAGGGGTGGCGTGAGATGGGGTTTAGGGTCTCTCCCAACCCAAAGCAGTCCCTGGTTCTGACTCTGCACATCTGAGCTCCCCAACATTTCCTCACATGGAAACCCAAACTTAACCCCTGAGCTCTGCTCAAAACCAGCCCAGAGACCTGCTGGACCTGCTCCCCACCCAAGTCCAAAGGAAGAGTTAGACCCATGGCACCCCAGGCACAGGGAGTGCTCCAGCTCCAGCAGGTTTCCTCTTTTAACATTTTAATGAGCTTCGGGACTTTTAGGCACATTAGTTATGTTGCCCTAATTACTCATTATAATTCTAATGTGCATTTTATATTTAATTACAATGCTTATAAAGATTTGGTATGGACAGTAAATTATTATAACTAGCATGTGCATAATGATTACGAGCTGAATTTATTAACTTTTACACGAGCATTCAGGGCTGGAAACTTCCAATTTCACCTTTGCAAGCCCCCATATTGTCTGATTAAACCAACATTTCTGTGGCATTAATTGTAAATGTCAAGGCAAAAAAAAGATCTTTTATTTTCCCTGTTTTCATCAGCTTTTAATTTGGCATCCTAATGCCATCTTTTGTTAGTGAAATTGCTTTCCAGGGTGTTAAGATAAAAAATTCCAGGTAAGAGAACGGGTTTTCTGAGATGTGTTTTGTGCTCAGAAGAACAGATATCAGCAATATTCAAATATATTCTTTTCTGTATATGCACCCTCCGAGTGTTTTACCAACGCAGTAACAAGCCAGACAGTGTTACTTGTACTTTAAATAATTAAGATGGGCTTTCGACACTCTGGATTATTTAATTTTTCTAATTTATTCAGCGCAGCAGCCCTCCCTCTCCCTAGATTAATGGAGTGGTTTAATAATGGCTCCTCATGTCAGAGCCTTCTCTGCCGTGCAGAAACATTTGAGAGACACGGCTGGAACAACCACTGGGCTCAGCAAGTTACAGGCTGATTTATTCCAGCTTTTCTCCATGACTTATCAGAATCCTGGACTCACTGCCATCCTGACACACACATTTCCATAAATTGTATATGCAAACACTGGAGATGAGGGGAAGAATTCAGTCCTAGATGGAACACAGGGTCCCTTTTGAGCTTTTCACTGAATCCCAGGCTGGTTTGGGTTGGGAGGGACCCCAAATCCCACCCAGGGCCAGCCCTGCCATGGCAGGGACACTTCCACTGTCCCAGGTGCTCCAGCCTGGCCTTGGGCACTGCCAGGGATCCAGGGGCAGCCCCAGCTGGTCTGGGAATTCCATCCAGGCCAGGACTCCCTTTCCAATATCCCAGCTAAATGTGCCTTCCTTCAGCTTTGCCTTTCCCACTCAGGCCTTCCCTTTGCCAGCCCTGTCCTTCCAACAGGGTTGGAATTAATTGTGGATTAATTGAGCAATGGTGCCATCCCCGCGGGAGAGAGCAGCCTCAGGCATTCCCTGCCTGGGAATGTCACAGGGATGTCTGGGATGTCACCGGGCACATCCGCTCCCCAAAACGTGCTGCTCCCTCAGCCCAGCTCACGGATTGCACTGGATCCCCCAAATCCTTGCCTGCTTTGCCATTTCTGGGTTTGGACAGGAAACCTCCCTGTGCTGAGCACAAAGCTTGAAACCCACGGGCGATTGGTATGTGGGTGGAAAACATCAAAATCAGCAGCACAAAATAATACTTAATAAATCATAGGCTGACAGACAGGAACACTGGACAATCTGTTTTACAGGTATGTCAGGCATAAAAACAAGAGGAAAGAACTTAATGAAGCCTCCCAAAAAGCAGCAAAGCAAACAAAGACCTAGAGGGAGCTGCAGAAGAACAGGCAAGTTGCAAGAAGTGCTTTGTGCCTCTGTCCCCGGGGGTTATCTCACCGCTGCATCTCTTTAATCCCGTTATTTTCCAGCAAAACACTTTTCTCCCCCATCCCCTCTGAGGCAGCCCTGTGAGTGCAGTGTGATCCCCCATTAAAGGGGCTGCTCTAGCATGGGAGCACAAACCTTCCTTGAGATGCCCCAAGGGGAGCATCCAGCCACACGCTGCTCCTGTCCCTGCACTGGGATCTGGATCCAGCACGGACTGGGAGCACTGGGCACCAGAGCCAGGGCTGCTGGAGCCCCAGGCAGGGCAGGCTCCCCACTCTCAGCTGGGTCAGGGGGGTTTAGGGTGGATTTGGGGACAGGTTCATCCCAGAGGGTGCTGGCACTGCCCAGATGCCCATCCCAGGGAATGGGCACAGCCAGAGCTCCAGGAGGGTTTGGACAGCGCTGCAGGGATACCCAGGGTGGGATTTGGGCTGTCTGTGCAGGGGCAGGGGCTGGATCCATGATCCTGTGGGCCCCTCCCAGGTCAGGACAGTCCCTGCTCTGTGGTTCTGCCCCAGCTGCCCGGACTCTCCTCCCTCCTGCCCCGGGGGGATGCTCCAGTGAGCAAACCCCTCTGCTCCGGGCACTTCCCACCGGCAGGAATTTGGGAACCTGAGCGGGACAAGTGGGACAGGAGCACCTGAGACCCCGGAGGCCCCTGGCCAGCAGCACCCTCACCAGGAGGTGACCAAGCCACGCTGGACAGACACAACCCCTCGGAGCATCTGCACCCCAGAACCGGCACCTGCGCCGGGGCTGGCAGGGAAAAACCAGCCTCAGCAGCCCCGAGTGGCACTGAGGGACAGGGAGCAGGGACGGGGACACCTCACACAGCTGGGCCAGCCAGCAGGGAGAGCTGGCCCCCAGCCTGCCTGGGAACACACAGCGCTTTGCCTCTGCTGCTTCCCTCCCTCCAGGGAAGGTAACAGCTATGGACTTCAACCGATTCCAGGAATTACTAAGTAGATCTCTTGGCAGCAAAGCTGAGAGGAAAATGATCTCCAGCAGGCTGGTGGTTTTCCAAGGAGAGAAAGTTTGGAACCAAGGAGCGGTTGGGTGGTGGGGAAGGCAGGCAGAGCCCTGGTGCAGTCCCACAGCAGCAGGGAGGGCAGGCAGGAGACACCGAGGGCAGGACAGACCCCCAGGGGCACTTCCTGGGGAAAAGGACCCTGCTGGGTCCCCCTGCACAGTGCCCCTGCCCCAAACTCCCACCCTGCAGCTCTCGGATGAATTCATTGCCCTCACCTGGGATCACAACCAGCCAGGAGCCCCCAGAGTGCCCCACAGACTGGTCACCTGTGGCAAACCACTGGAACAGGGCCAGGCACTCCTGGGCACAGCTGGAGCACCCCGAGTTCAGGGGAACAGAGGGGATGTGGCTCAGCAGAGCTGCAGGAGGTGATTTACTGGGGTGCACCGCAGCACCAAACGTGCACCACAGGAGGGAGGAGGAACCAGCTCCAGCCCGGCTCTGTCACGGCCCAGGCTTGCACTAATCAGCCAGAACTGCACAAAGCAGATTTAGGGGTGGTGAGACAGAGCTGGGAGACTTTGCTTGAGGGAGATGTCAAGGGGCTCTTGCTCATTTTCATTTTAGAGGCTGGCAGTGTGAGTGCTGGCACCTGGACAGAGCCCTCAGGTCCTGCCCTTCCCCTGCCAGGGTGGGAATCTTGTGGTCTCAGAGGTGCTGGGATAATTAAGCACCAGCCCAAATTTCTTCACTCGTGTCTGTGGATAAACACGTTGTGTTTAAACTGAAATCCATTATTCAACACAAAGGGGGAATCAGAAATCATGCTGTCATTGGCCCCAACAGTAATGAAATCCCCAGATCCACACTGAGCTCCAAAAGCAAGGAAAGGCCTGGCACTGGAATTTGGGAAGAGAGCTCAGAAGGCAGAGGCAGAGCTGTTCTGCAGGGAAGGGAGCCCATCCAGCTCGGCTGTGATTTGATCCACCAAGGCAGCCAGGTGAGCCCTGCCGAGGCCAGCACTCATTACTGCTGTATAATAAATGGAAGCATAAGTCACAGTTAGCACTGAACAGATTGTTTGGGGTTGCAAAGACAGCAGCTGTCACAGCTTGACAGCTTTCTTGTTAGTGAATCAGCTTTCCTGACAGTCTTTTTGATTGAAAACCCCTGTTCCCTGACAGAGTGTTGGAGCTGATGTACATATGTAGCTCATGAAGAATGAGAGGGAGCCATGAAAGGTCTCGAAGCTCTTGCTCTGTATTAAAAGAAGTGCAGTTTACATGAAGGGAAGGCTTGGCTGGCCCTCCCCATCTGCCTGGCAGATGTGAGCTGATGGGAAGGGCTCAGCTCTGCTGGAGGTGACAGTGGCACACCCGAGCCACGGCCCCAGGGCTCTGCTGAAGGCAGGAAAGCTTCCACTCCGGTGAGAGTCTGTGCAATAGAAAATAAAACTGCGGGTGAAAATGAAGCTGAAAAATCCCCCTGGGTGTGGCTCTGGCAGGTGTGCCCAGGCCTCCCCAGCCCACTGGGAGAGGCAGTGCTGGGCACCAGGAACACGCCAGGCTCCCCAGCTTGTCCCAGGGGATGGGCTCTTGTCCTTGGGACAGCCCCTCCCCTCCGAGGATGCCACTGTTCCTCAGGAAGGGACAGCAGATCCCGAGCACACACCTGGCTGCAGACCTGGCTTTGCCTGGGAGCTCCCTGCTCAGGAAATTGCTGCCTTAGAAACAGCTCCTGACTTCTCCCTTTCCCAGTACTCTCTTGTATTGTGTTTGTGGGGTTCCCAGGTGAAGGGAGGAATGATGAATCTGACTCCATGTTCTTAGAAGGCTAATTTATTATTTTATGGTCTATATTATATTAAAGAATGCTATACTAAGCTACACTAAAGAATGCTGAAAGGATACAGACAGAAGGCTAGAAAGATATTAATGAATCTCAGGACTCTCTTTAGAGTCTGACACAGCCTGGCCCCAACTGGCCAATGAGTCAAAACAACCCTCATGAAACAATCGCCTGTTGGATAAACAATCTCCAACCACATCCCAAAGCAGCAAAACACAGGAGAAGCAAGTGAGATAATATTGTGTTCTTTTTTCTCTGAGGCTTCTCAGCTTCCCAGGAGAAGAATCCTGGCAAAGGGATTTTTCCAGAAAATGTGACTGCCACACTCTTGGCCACCGGTCCCACCAGGTGCAGAAGCAGCAGAACACGTGGATGATGACACCCCTGACATTTCACAGCATTTTGTTCCAAATGCACTGCAAATGGAGCATTCTGAAGGGAATGCTTCCAAGTGAACGGCACTCTCCCAGTCCAGCAGCGACTCTCACAATCAGGAGCCAGAACCACGGGGTCTGTGATGTTCCTGGCCGTGCCTGGAGGCACCACCTTCCATCACAGAGCCTGGGCTTGCTCCATGCCTCTGAGCTGCAGAAAAGGTCACTCCAGCCTCAAAACACTTTGGTTTTATCTGAGGAGAGCAGAAGAGAAGCAGCTTCATGGATTCTGATGCTGAGGAGTGATGCTGGGAGCTTGTCCTGTCTTTTGTATCCACAGCACAACTTTGTTTTAAACCATAAAAGCAAGAGGAGACTTCTCAAAGCTCCTGTAGCTCCCATCTGCCGCTCCACCACACCTTCGCTACCACAGCAGGTATTTGAACCCCAGGCAAAATCAGGTTGTAACAATGTCATTATTACAGCACATTCCTAGTGCAGAACCATTTCAAACTGCAATTGCTGGGATTAAAAAAAAAAATAAAAAAAAAAAATCAAGGGATGGAGAGTTGCAGGAGGCTGCCACTGCTCAGAGCTGGCTTTCTGTGGCCCCAGCAGCTGCACTCAGACCCCTGTGACCATCACCTCAAAGGGCTCAGCCCGGCCCCACAGCAGCCAGGAACAATGCAATTACAGGGAGAAATATTGCTTTGCAGTCTGTTGACTATTAGGAAATATTTTAAGTAATTGTTTTTCGCTGAAGAGTGATCTGGGCAGGGGAACACTCCTGGAAGCTCGAGAGCTCTCCATTAATTTTGGCTCTAGCCCGGAGTCTAACACAGCTCTGCTCCAAATTGCTGCTTCAAACGCAGCAGCTCTTTAGAGATGACTCATTTCCATTAAAGCTCCCATGTTCCTGAGCTGTGTTTCGCTGGTGTTTAAGGTGGGATCACCTGGAGGCCGGAGAGCTGGCAGGGGAAGGAGGCACCTGCTGCAGGCAGGGCTCCTGCTCAGCCCCGGGCTGGGGGCTTCACACCCACCCCAGATGGGATCTCAGCACCTCTGAGGACGAGGGCAGCTGCACAGCAAGCCTTCAAGTGCCAAATCCCTGGAGAGGGGCACACTCCTGCTGCCCCTGGGGCCAGAGAGGCTTCAGCAGACACGGGTGTACAGAGGTGCCCAGAGTGCTGCTGGAACCTTCCTTTGACTTTACAGTGACAGCAAGAGCAGGGCAGTAGATAAAACCTCCTAAAAACCCTGCTATGAATTTTCCTGCCCACAGATCCAGGGGCTGGTCCCACACTTTCACCAGCAATGGCCTGAAAAATTCACAAGGTGTCTTTATAAAAACCAGCAGCAATGATATATTGATTACAGTATTTGCCACCAGTTCTGGGGCAGTGTCTCACGGCTGCTCCATCATCTCACAGAATCAGGTGGGGAAAGATCTCCAAAGTCACCCAGTCCCAGCTGTGCCCTGTGCCCAGCCCAGAGCTCTGAGTGCACCTCCAGGGATGGGCACTCCAAACATCTGCCAAGGCCTGGCCACCCTTTCCATGGGGAAACATTCCCAGGTACCCAACCAAACCTCCCCTGCCCAAGCTGCCTTTGCAGTTTCACATTTCCCAGACTCTGTGTTGCATTGGTGAATAACTCTGAGCTCCATATAAATGCCAGAAGCTCTTCTCACAGCACAGTCACACAAATCAATCCTTTTCCAGCCCAGAACCGAGGACACCGCTGCAGCTCCAGCCCAAAAAGTGCCAACAACAGGGAATGGAGGAGAGCAGCCTGGGAGGGTTGGACTGCATCACCTGGGGCTGGAATTGGGCAATGAACCCCAGTGTGGGAATGGAGCAAAACTGATCAAAGGGTGAAAACTCCTGACCCATTGTCCATCTTGGTGTAGAGCTCTGGCCAGGCTGTTGCACTGCCCAAGGTGTATCCTTTGAGGCCTTTCAATAAATTCCCACTTTAACACTGCCCAGCCTCTGTTCCAAGCAGCCTCTCTGGGCATCAAAGGTCCTGGCACCCTGGGCACAGCAGCACTCACTGTCCTGGCACACCTGGGGACAGCAGCACTCTCTGTCCTGGCACCCTGGGCACAGCAGCACTCTCTGTCCTGGCACACCTGGGCACAGCAGCACTCTCTGTCCTGGCACACCTGCCCCACCCTGGCACTGCTGGCTCCCAACCAGCACCTCCTGGAAGAACAAGCAGAGGTTTCTCTTGAAGGTGCAAACCATCTCCTTGTCTTTTGGGAGATCTGAGTGCTGCTCCTGCAGCTCCCTCACAGCAGCTCCCGTGGCAGTGCCAAGCTCAGTGATGGCCTGTGCCAGCCCAGTGCCATCTCCTTGAACAGGGACAGCAGCAGCAGCCCTGCCACGCTCCACACGAGCCGTGCTCAGCCACGCAGAGCTTGCAGAACCTTTGCACAAACCATCCCCCCAAAAGAAATCAATAGGAATTCAAGAGCCAAACTGCACTCGAGCCTCAAACCTGAACTTACATTGTTTTAATCTGACTCCTGAAATGTTAATAAAAACCCCTGAAGGACATGAAATGACAACCATTGCTTTACAGGAGGCTTCCTTCCCCACCAGTAAGGGAAATATTTTCTTCAAAGCAGCAGCATTTTTCCTCACCAAGCAATTGAGGTGGCTTTAATTGTCAGAGCAGCTCTTATCGAATTGGTGTAAGCTGTTTTTCATTGTGTTGCTATGAGATAGCACATCACATAGCTCAGATAGGCTGTCAGTGATGAGACCAGCTTGCAAATGAGCTAAATAACAATTTAGTCCTAATGGTGACCAAAAATAACAAGATAAAACCCAAAAAGCAAAAAACACCCCAACTGATGATACTGTGCATGAACAAAACCTCCAATTTCTAGGATGGCAGGAATTCTCCAAAGACCTTTATCTTATGTAAAAAACCAACAACCCAAAGCTGTTATTTGCATTGGTTTCACCTGAAATGTTTTGCTGGCAGCCCTTGACTGGCAGCTGCAGCCAAACCCAGCTCTGCTGGCCTTGATTTGAACCACAACCCAAATTTCCAGCAGGGCTGTGCTGCCCCCTGACCCCCCTCAGCCCAGTGGGCAGCTCTGTGAACCCACAGCCCCAGAGACAGCTCCTGGCCATTCCCTGCTCCCAGGTGCGTGGGACGTGCTGCAGGAAATGTGTCCCCTCCATCACTGCCCTGACAGCCTCCCCAGCCTCTCTAATTGCAGCAGTATCTCAAATGTGAGACTTCTCAGGGCTGGAGCAGCTGCAGAGCATCCCATCTGCACAATCCTGTTAGTATTGAGCAGGAGAGATGAGCTGGGCTGAGAGGAGAACCTGCACAGCTCACAGCCCTTTGGGCTGAGAGAACCTGCACAGCCACAGCCCTGGGCAGAACCTGCAGAACCCACAGCCCCTGAGCAGAACCTGCACAGCCCCAGCCCTCCCAGCTGGCCACAGTGCCACTGTCCCCTGCAGGAGCCACCCCTGTCCCCAGCAATGTGTCACCAGGCTGGCACTGCACGGTGCCACTGTCCCCTGCCCAGCACGTGTCAGGGAGCAGGAGCACTGTCCCTGCTCAGGACATCAGCACAGCTCCAGCTGTGCTCCCCTGCAGATGTTTCTGGGTCAGGACATCAGCACAGCTCCAGCTGTGCTCCCCTGCAGATGTTTCTGGGTCAGGACATCAGCACAGCTCCAGCTGTGCTCCCCTGCAGATGTTTCTGGGTGGAAAGAGAAGGGAGGACACTGCATTCCCCATGGCCACAGCAGCTGGGGGAAGGAACCCCAGACAAAAGGGGACAACCCTCGGCTGCCTTCCCACAGCAAATCAGAAGTTGTGTGGCACACAGGGCAGGCTGGAGCCCTGCCCTGGGCACGGCTGGTGCCTGGGGACTGTGCCCAGCATCCCCAACACCACCCACACATCCCAGAGCAAGGGCATCACACAGAGCAGGGCATGTCCTGCAGATCCCCCTGGGCACTGAGCCCCACTGCTCCATGGACAGAACCAAACCTGAGCCAGGAATCAGTGCTGCAGGAGTCCCCAGTGCCACCCAGAGCCAAACTCCCCTTTGGAATGCCACCTGAGACCTGAGGAAGCAGAAAAACCCCTGGCAGTGGAGCTTGGCTCCTGAAGCCAGTGCTGACCTTAACCCAGAATCCCAAACCTAGTGGGGGATATAAAAATGGAGCTGCAAATAGGAGCTATTAAAACCAGAAAGAATCAGAGTTCTTGATTTCTGCTTCAAGAGAAGCCCCCTCCTCCCCTCTCTTTTATTAGAGGAAAGTGGAAATTAAAATTAAATTGCTCTGAGCAATTTTATACTTGGTGCCAAAGCAGAGGAGGACTGAGGCCTCCAGAAAATATGTGGGCTTTGCCTTCATATTTAATAATTTAACCGAGGCAATTTTCCTTCTTGAAGCCAAACTCAAGACCTTGCCAAGGAAATGCTGATCCTAGGTCAGGAATGGTCACACTCCCTGGGAAGAGAGTCCCAGTGCCATGTCCAGGGGCCTGGCAGCCCCAGCAAGCCTGAAGCCCTGCAGTGGTTTTCCCCAGGAGATTTAAGGTTACAGATTTAATTAGGCCGGCGTGGCTTGTACAGGATGTCTGATTTCAAAGTAAAATCGCAGCATTATCCATAATGTTATGCAAAGCACCATAGCAACAGCGAGGAGCCTTCGAAGAAATGCTAATGAGGGGAGAAATGCTAATGAGGTTCTGCTCAACCCGGCCTGGCCAAGCGAAAACAAACACCCCACTTAAAATTCCCAACGAGAACTCACACATTCCTGCATCAGAAAAACCCCACTGCCAGAAATGCCTTATCAAAGCATCCCAGAGAAATCCCTGATCAAGGAATCCCAGAGAAATTCCTGATCAAAGCATCCCAGAGAAATTCCTAATCAAAGCATCCCAGAGAAATTCCTAACCAAAGCATCCCAGAGAAATCCTTGGTCAAGGCATCCCAGAGAAATTCCTGGTCAAGGCATCCCAGATAAATTCCTAACCAAAGCATCCCAGAGAAATTCCTAACCAAAGCATCCCAGAGAAATTCCTGGTCAAGGCATCCCAGAGAAATCCCTGGTCAAGGCATCCCAGAGAAATCCCTGATCAGGGCATCCCAGAGAAATTCCTGATCAAAGCATCCCAGAGAAATTCGTAACCAAAGCATCCCAGGGGAAGGGCACAGGATCTGCCTTTGGAACAGATTCCCCAAACGCCCCCCGGGCTGGCTGAGAGCTCCTGGGAGGGCTGGGTGTCCACCCAGGGTCCCAGGGAATGTGGGACCTGCTCCCAGCACACAGAGCCAGGCTCCAGAGGCACAGGAAAACCCAACAAGGCTGGCCGTAAAGCCCCCAAAATCGAAACTGAGATGATTTTCTGAAGGACACAGAACCCATGCACGAAAAGGAAAGGGTTAAATCACAGAACCTGCTGAGCTGGAGGGGATCCATGAGGATCATGGTCCAACCCTGAGCCCTGCACAGGACACCCCAGGATTCAGCCTTTTCCTGAGAGCATTTCCAGCTCTGGGATCTGCCAGCTTTGGGGCAGAATCACTCCAAACACAAGATTTTACCAACTCAGTGAACCCAGGCCTTTGTTTTGTATCCCAGGTCAGGACAAGGAAAGAACAGTGCAGTGAATACTCGGGCAAACCAAACTGATTGGAACTAAATCAGCCTCATGAGCTTCAGAAACTTGTCAGAAGGCTGAATTCAGCAAATGCAGGGCTTGGCCAGCTGGCTCCCCAGGAATGGACTGGGGCATTCCAGCTGGGCACAGCCCCCAGCACAGAGCACAGAGCTCACACCTGCCTCAGGTGGGCACGGGGTGCCTGCCAAGCCCTGCTCCCCTCTGCTCCCCCGGGCACCAGCCCTGGGCCTGCGCCTGGGGAGGGCTCAGGGACACAAAACCAGAGGTGAGGACCCCGAAATCATCCAGGGAAATGGAAAAAGTGGCCTGAAAACCGGACAAAACCACCCAGGAACTAGTGCAAAAATGTATTTTCCCTCCCCAAAGCCAGCAGATCTTGATCCAGTCAAGTCTGACAGCTCCAGCTGCAACAGAGCTGTCCAAGGTACAATTACAGGCAGACTGACCCTTAACATGGATTACCCTAACAAAAGGGAATTCTGCAATGCCACTCCACTTTAAATCCACATTTCCTATTTATTTAGACAGCTGACACTTTGAAATAAATGCAAATAAATGCCAGTTTCCTGAGGCACACATCCCATTCCTCATCCTCTCGCTGTGGCCTCAGCTCTACTGGAAATTCTAGGATTTAGCAGCTGCCTTTAATATTTTTCAAGCATGACAGTAATGGAGCAGGAGAGAAGGAGCAAAGTGACAGTAGCACCTGGAGAGCTTCAGACCAGCTTTCAGATGACACATTAAATCCACACACTGGTTCATTCAAAGCAGGGTTCAATATTATAATCTATAAATCAGTATTTGCTTTGCAAAATGTAATGGAAAATGCTAATAGGATTTACTTGTGAAATGAAATTGGATTACGTCTTATCTATTTTAACTTGATTTGGTGGAGCATTCCTCCAGCACCAACCAGCAGCTCCAATGGCTCCTCTCCTTTTTTGCCACCCCTCCCAGCCTTTTGGGAGTCAGGCAGATTCTCAGGCCACCCTTTTTCGGAGGGAAATCAGGGAGGACAGCCATAAATTAAGTGAAAATGTAGCTGCTGGTGTATCAAGCAGTGTAATGAACCCCCTGTCAGTCACTAGAGCCACGGCCCCTGTGCCAGGAGCTCCGTGTTTGTGCAGGGCTGCCCAGCCCAGGAGCTTGAATTCCACAGAGCCATTTGAACTGCTCATTTTCGTGTGCCTGCCTGGGTGACTGAACAGCCTCTGTGGGCTGTGAACAGCCCTGTGCCAGCACCTCCCTGCACCAGGAGCACAGCCATGGAACACAGCTGTGGAATGGCACCAGGAATGCAATAATGGAATAGCACCAGGAACACAGCCATGGAACACAGCTGTGGAATGGCACCAGGAATACAATCATGGAATGGCACCAGGAACACAGCCATGGAACACAGCTGTGGAATGGCACCAGGAATACAATCATGGAATGGCACCAAGAATAGTCATAGAATGGCACCAGGAACACAACCATGGAATGGCACCAGAGCACCATCATGGAGTGGCACCAGGAACACAGCCACGGAATACAGCCGTGGAATGGCACCAGGAATACAATAATGGAATGGCACCAGGAACACAGCCACGGAATGCTACCAGGAGCACCATCATGGAATGGCACCAGGAACGCAGCCATGGAATGGCACCAGGAATAGTCACAGAATGGCACCAGGAATACAATAATGGAATGGCACCAGGAATAGTCATAGAATGGCACCAGGAGCACAGCCATGGAATGGCACCAGGAATACAATAATTGAATGACACCAGGAATACAATAATGGAATGGCACCAGGAACACAGCCACGGAATGCTACCAGGAGCACCATCATGGAATGGCACCAGGAATAGTCATAGAATGGCACCAGGAACACAACCATGGAATGGCACCGGGAGTGGAGCCATGGACTGGCACCAGGGATAGTCACACAATGGCACCAGGACCACAGCCGTGGAATGGCACCAGGAGTGGGTGAGAGCAGCAGCAGAGGAAAAGAACTCACAGAATCATTTAGGTTGGACAAGTCCTCCAAGACATCAAGTCCAAGCTTCCCCCAGCAGTGCCAAAGCCACACCGACCCACGTCCACAGGCACCAAATAAAAGGATGGGATTTCTGGGGAGGAAGCCTTGCTCTCACCGGTTTGTTATGGAAATAAGAGACACTGCATTGTCCCCTGGTGCCCAAGGAGCCCTGGTGCCATGGGAATGGGAACACTCTGGGCAGCAGGGACTGCCCCAGGTGACAGCAGGGCCCCACAGTGACAGGGGATCAGGGGCTTTGCTGCCCACGTCAGCTGGCACAAGGTCTCTGGGGGAGACACAACGCTGACATCTCATATTTGTGACCAATAAAGCTGCCACAGCAACTCCAAAACCAGAAACAAATCACACGCTGGGTAATTGAGGTTAACCAAAGAAAACTGTTAGAATGAACCAGAGAAATTATTCACATTGTCTTGCCTGAGTTTTCTCACAGGTTGGAGGGAAAAAGAACATTTCATATCATGCTGAGTGCTAGACCAGACTCAGACCCAAGCTGAGAGCACCTCCCTGGTGTGGAAGTCCCACCAGGTCAGAGCTGCTGGTGTCACCAGCACCCAGCAGGGTCCCACAGCAGTGTCCCTCTGCCTGCAGCAGGAGCACCCAGCTGCCTCCTCGGGGAGCAGCTCACACTCCCATGGAGATCAGGCCCCATCCGAGGGCTCAAGCAGAGCTTCTCATCTCCTCACACCACTTACAGCACCACCAGGACAAGAGAAACCAGGGAGGGCTCAGCCCAACATCCACAGCAGCCCCCAGAGCCTGCTCAGATCATCACCCAGAAATGAGAGCCTGCACCTCGAGCTCTCTTGGTGACACCCATGTGGCCACCACAGAGCTCCCTCAGCCACTGTGACCAAGCCAGCAGCTCCAGCTTGCTGCTGCAGACTCTCCTTCTGCACCACACTGAGGGAACAACAAATAACAGCACTTACAGTTTACTGTGACTTTTACTTTCTTCACGTCTGGGACTGAGACGTCGTTTTCTGCACTGCACTCGTACTCCCCAGCCTGGTCTCTGGTAATTCCATAGATGTCCAGGTACTGCCCGCTCTCGAAGGGCTTGGCTGAAATGAAATAACCACAGGAAGAAATTACTGCAGGCTGAGCACAGATCCCCTGAAACCCAACATCTGCACGACGGCCAGAGAGTTTAACACGCTCAGCCACTGCAGCTTCCGTGCAGCAACCCCAGCTCCAAAGGGAGCTGGATCCCCCCAGACTCCTGGAGCTGGCCAGAGGTTCTCTCCTGACCCAGCTGCACAGAGAAGCTCAACAGCCCCGAGATACCCCAGAGTGATTTGTACTGAGGGGTGCCACGGAACAGCAGCTGTGGCTGCCCCTGGCAGCGTCCCAGGCCGGGCTGGACAGGCCTTGGAGCACTCTGGGAGAGGGGAAGGCGTCCCTGCCATGGCAGGGTGGGCAAGATGAGCTTTAAATGCCCTCCAACCTACACCAGCCCAGCACTGCACCGTTCCTGCCTTCGAAGCTGCGGCACCCCTGGGTGCTGATGGTTTACAGCAGGGCTGAGCCCAGCCTGCCCTGCAGGGTGGAGCAAAGCCAGCCCAGGGCCAGCCCAGGGACCAAAGCCACGCCTGGAGCACCTGAGCCAACCACCAACAGCTCTCCTTGGCCACAGGACCCAGAGGAATGGGATCTGGGTGTCACACAGGCATAAGGACAGGCCCTGAGTGATTCCCAGGACAGAGATGGGAATTAGCCCTGGAACCCACTGGGAATTGCTCACAGCCAGGAAACACTGGCCCAGCTCAACTGGAACCCACTGGGAATTGTCCCAGGAAACACTGGCCCAGCTCAGCTGGAACCCACTGAGAATTGTTCCAGGAACACTGGCCCAGCTCAGCTGGAACCAGCTGGGAATTGTTCCAGGAACACTGGCCCAGCTGAGCTGGATCCTACTGGGAATTGTTCCAGGAACACTGGCCCAGCTCAGCTGGAAGCAACTGGGAATTGTTCCAGGAACATGGGTCTAGCTCAGCTGGAACCAGCTGGGAATTGTCCCAGGAGCACTGGCCCAGCTCAACTGGAACCCACCAGGAATTGTACCAGGAGCACTGGCCCAGCTCAACTGGAACCCACCAGGAATTGTTCCAGGAACGCTGGTCCGGCTCAACTGGAACCAACTGGGAATTGTCCCAGGAGCACTGGCCCAGCTCAACTGGAACCCACCAGGAATTGTTCCAGGAACGCTGGTCCGGCTCAACTGGAACCAACTGGGAATTGTCCCAGGAGCACTGGCCCAGCTCAACTGGAACCCACCAGGAATTGTCCCAGGAGCACTGGCCCAGCTCAGCTGGAGCCCAGCAGGAACTGCTCCCAGCCAGGAACACATTTGTCCCCCCCTGACTCGGGGCCCAGGCGCTTCCCCAGCTCCCAAAATCCCGGCCCCTGCCTGTTCCACCTGTCAGGGAGCGTTTGGTGTCCCTCACCCGGGGCTGCTCCCTGCTCCCAGCTGTGCTCCCAGCTGTGCTCCCAGCTGTGCTCCCAGCCTCTGCACGGCCAGCTAACGGGTCTGGGCTCCTCACAAGGCGCTCACCACATCACAAACCCCAACAAGTTCAGTCTGTGATTGCTGCAGCGCAGCCTCTCGCAGCAGCCACCACCACAGGTGCTGGAAATTACAGGTCTAAGGGTTTAAAAGCCTTGCTGGAAGTGTTTTCCCAGCCTGAAAGCTTTAATTGGCTGTTAATGACTGTGGCTTTGGGAGCCTGGGCAAAAATCCCGAGTGGGCAGTGGGGACACGGCAGAGCTGTTATGTTGTGACCATCAAGGGGTGAATTATTGGTGTGTCTGCACAAGCCTGGGCTTGGCTGGCTCTGGAAAGAGGGGGAAATGTTGGGTTGGCTCTGATAATTGAAGCTCTGACACATCCCCTGAGATCCACACACTGCTCATTCAAAAGTGCAACGTTTCTCAGGTAAAAATGAACTGATGTCTGTGGGAATGAGCTCAGCCTGCATTAAAAAGCTCATCTTCATTGCATTCTATGAGTTATTAATGAGTTCATCTACTTTTATTGAAAAGTGAGAAATGCTTCCCATTTATCACAAAATTGTCAAAAAGGAAAAGATCCTGCTCGTTTCTGTGCAACGCTTTTGGGCAGTTTTAGTTTGTGTCTCACTAAGATTTTGATCTCACTCTTGTCCCTCAGTTCCTTCACAAAGCCCCAATTATTTGACCATCTTAGCTGGAGTATTCTTCTCCTGACAAGTGTATTTTAAAGAGAATTTCCCAAGGATTTTAAGAAGGCCTGAGGATTTCTAGGAATGCCTGTAATTGTTCCTGAAGGGATGCTCAGACTTCTGAAATGTTCTGGTAGAAACAGCCCTTTCAGAGGAGTGTCCCTCAGAAAGCCCCAGCTGCAGGGTAATGTCACCTCACCCTGAGCAACGGCTCCTGGCACTGGCTGTCACTTAATTAATCCTGATTCCAAACCTCCCAAGGCTGGTACCTACAAGTCCTGTTAAAAAGAAAAGGCCAAAATTCCCTTAACTGAGCCCAGAGGACGTGGCCTTTTTCAGGCAGAGCTGTGGCTTGGGAGGTCGTTTTGGGAGTGATTTTATTGCTGATGCAAAGGCAAAGGGAGGAATCCCACCCAGCCGTGTCCATTGGGTGCTCTGCTGTCTTTAAACTGTTAATTAATCCCCGTGTTTGATACCAGGGACCATTGATTTAATGACCAGCCATGCCTTCATCAGCTGAACAACCCCCGAGGATAACCAGCGGGCCATTAAATTCATATCAAATACTCATAAAAACCCTCAGCTCCCTGAGAGCTGCTGGAAGGACCGACCCAGCCAGGCCACCAGCAGTGCCCCATGAATGTCACTGCTCTCAGGGAGGGCTGGTGGAGGAGCCTGAGGCCTCCTGAGCCATCCCACGTCCCAGGGAATGCAGGTTTGGGTGTTTTCCAGGGAACATTGCTCATCCATGCCTCCAACCGACCAGAGCTGCCTCCAAAGGAGCCTTCCACAGGAGCTGGGGCTGCCCCTGGATCCCTGGCAGTGTCCCAGGCCAGGCTGGACAGGGCTGGGAGCAGCCTGGGACACTGGAAGGTGTCCCTGCCCATGGCACAGGTAGCACTGGTGGGCTCTGAGGTCCCAGCCCAAACCATTCCAGGATTCCTGAGCCAGGAGAAAACAGCCCCTGGGTCTGAGCACCCTGGGTCGAAGCAGCCTGGGGAAGGAGGTCGCTAACTGAACCTGGAAAAGGATCAGGAAAGTGCAGTTTGCCACTGAGATCCTCCCCACAGCTGGTGGATTGTGGAGCAGCCCCTCTGGGGAAGGGGAGGCAGGGCAGAGCAGCTCCTCTTGGTGCACAACTGCTCTGCTGTGGGGAGCTGGGGAACAGCAGCAACCTCCTCCCCAGCAATATCTGCTCCCTGCCTGGGAGTCAGCAGGAAAAAAGAAACGAGCCAGAAACTTCTTTCTAAAAGTTCCAGCTTTAAAAGCATCTGTGAGCAGGAGAGGGAGCGTTTGAAGAGCTCGCCCTTTGTACACAGGCAAAGCCCTGGAAATCCGATAATAATTCCTGCCAGCTGAGGATTTGCAGCCTGGAAGTGCAGGTTTGAAGCACTTGCACTCCAGCAGAGCCCTCCTCCTCTCTGCCACGGGCGCTGGCTCCAGGCAGGGGCCAGGCTCTGCAGGAGCTGCCTCACACCCAGCTGGGTCTGCTGCCCGGGATTTAGGGAGCTTTTCTCAATCCCTCCTTGTTTCTCCCTCACAGAACAGGAGCGTTCTGCAGAGGTGGACGGGATGAACACCGAGGTGCCAAGGACCTGCCTTGCATTCCACAATTTAGGGAAAATCTGCCTTTATCCACAATTTCTGGAGCCCTGCTCCTCCAAAGGCAGGCCTCTCCCTACATCCTGTCATCCTCCTGCTTTGGGAAAATTGCTGACCAGGCGTCGTGGAGATAAAACTGTGACAAAAACGAAGGAGAGCAGGGAAGAACTGGAAAATATGAAGCTGGAAGTAACCAGGGACCCCAGAATCCTGGAATGGTCTGGGTTGGAAGGGATCTTAAATCCCATTTCACTCCACGGTTCCACGGCAGGGACACCACTGTCCCAGTGTCCAGCCTGGCCTTGGGCACTGCCAGGGATCCAGGGGCAGCCCCAGCTGCTCTGGGCACTCAGGGCCTCGCAGGGAAGAGTTCCATCCCAGGGCTGGATCCACAGTGACCCTCCTTCTCCTCACCCCCCTGCCCCTGTGTCCCTGCCTCCCCTGAGCACCCCGTGCCTTCCCAGCTGGGGAAGCTCCCCTTGGGAAACGTCTGCCAAAAGCAAAGTGGAAAAGAACTTTGATGCACGGCACCTAATTTTGGGCAAGGAGGAAGGTTTCTCAGGAGATTCCTGAGTGCCAGTGTCTGCTGCTGCCAGCAGAGCTTTGCCCAAGCATGGGTGGACACGGCAGAGCTGGAGCTGGAGCGGGGTCCCCGGCAGAACCTGATCCTTTAGCATTCTGCCTTCATTCCTAAACTATCGATGCTGCACTTTGCTGGGAAATGTCAGAACAAAATAAGTAATACCTGCAATTTATTCGGGTGACATTTCAACAATACAGATTTGGAGATTACAACCCGCAGCCCGACGCTGTTACGCTGAGTGGGGAGATTTGCTGGATTTACATAATGGGGCTGTGTAATGAATATTTATAGAATGCGAGCATTTACATAATGACTGCAAGTTAAACATGCACAATAAAGATTCCAGGCCAATAATTTACGGACTAAGTTTAAAAATCACCTTGAAATGCATTTTATTTTTATTCCTACGAAAGGTTCAATTTATCTCTTGTTCAGAAAAATTGAATCCGACCTCATGCGAGTCGAGGCTGTGTTGATGTAAATCATGATCATATCCTGGAATTAGTCTACATTGAGTCATTTGTATTCAGAGATTTCAGTTCCTTATCTTTTAGCAGCAGCTTTGACAAACAATTTGAGAATATTCTAAATATGCTTGGTTAATATAATTTAGTGCTGGATGGGAGATGCGCTGCCTGCCTGGGAGCCTCATTAGTGCCGCTGGGAATTACAGCCAGAACGGGCAGGAATTAGCAAGTGCAGCTGAGCTGAGGCGGGAGGGAGGCGAGGGCTGCAGACAGAATACCAACCAGGGCACACGGGGCTCTGGGCTCTGCCTCTCCTCATCCCTGGCTGGATGGGGCCAGGCTGGCTGTGCTGGGAAGGGCTGTGGTGCCCCCTGTACCCGTGTGCCCCTGGCACGGAGCTGCTGCTGCTCTCCTGGGAGCGCAATACACGCTAAAGTGACTGCTGGATAAGAACAGTTAAGGAATTTGACCCAAAAATGGTTTGGTTTAATTTCCATAGAAGCCACCTCGGAATGAAGGTTCCTGTATGGCACGGAACCACCCTGCTGCCTCTGGGGCACAGCCCCGGGCTTGCTCCCGTCACCAATCTGCCAGGACTGCTGAGCAGGGCCCCTTTGGAGCCTGTGCTCTCCCTCTGCAGACCCAGCAGTGTCTGTGACTCCCAGGGACACCAGGGCACGGAATCCCAGAGCACTGGAAGTGTCCAGGCTGGGGCTGCATGGGGCTTGGAGCAAGGAGCACACCAGGGGGGTCACTGAAAGCTCTTCTGGCTCCCTGCATGCATTTCCACAGATTCATTCGGGTTGGGAAGCCCCTCTGAGCCCCTGGATCCAGCAGTGACCGTGTCCCCAGGTGCCACCTCTTCCTTTTGCCCATGAGGATGCTCTGCCTCCCCGCAGCCCCTGCTGCAGCCTGAGTGCAGTAATTCTCCTTTCTCCTCCTCCCTCTCCAGGAGCATCACCCCAGCTCCTTTCTGCAGCCACTCAAATGCTTTAAGCCATTAATCCAAAGTATCACCGGGGCTTCCAATAAAATTTCATTTGACATTTAGTTAAAATCCATTTTCTGCTACAACTGAATTTTTCCTCTAGTCCCTTGATGGACACTTCACGCCGAATTCATTGTCATTGTTCTAAAGGTCAAAAGTGAGGGTTTTTTCCCAGATCTCGCTTTGTAAAGCCAACTGTTCCTCAGGATGATGAGAGGCTGTGCAGCCCACGGAACCCTTCCTGCCTGCAATTACAGGGATTTTACACAGGCTGGGGAGCAGAGCAATCCCTCACGGCAAAGCCAGCTCTGACTGCAGAGCCCCAGAGACAGAGGCAGCGCCAGTCCTGCCTGGGACAGAGCTGGGCAGCACAGAATCCTCATTTCCAGGGCAGGGAACTCCCCAGAGCCCTGCTTTGCCCACAGGGAGCACCCGTGGTGGCCCTGACATCGCCCAAACCTTTCCTTTCAGTGTGCTACGGGGAGCCAGAGGGAGACAAGGAAATATCAACCAGCAGGGATGCTTTCTGTTGCCATCTTGATCACAATTTTTCATACACATCATTTAGTTTGTTCAGCAAAAACGTTCTGATAAACTGTATCATGGAGTAATGGTTCAGTGGTGTGGAATCCTGGAATATCCTGAGGGAGGGACCACCAGCATCATAAATCCCAGCCCTGACACCCCAAAAATCCCACCCTGCAGCAGTGGAAGGAATGACAGCAAACTAAACCTACTGCATGCCCTGCTCCTGTCTTTAACTCTAATGTTTCCTTGTTTAACTCTCACATTTCCCATTTCTGGGGATCCCCATGTGCTCCTCATTTCATCCTAGCGTGGATTTTACCTGGAATTGTTTGATCCATGACTGTGACTACAACACGTGTAAGGACAAAAATCCACATTTAGGGTGCTCTGTGCTCATTCCTGTGTTATGGTGACGCCTGAAATTTTAGCTTTGATGTTTCCCAGACTCTGCACTGCATTGGTGAGTAACTCTGAACCTCCTATAAATGTCAGCAGCTCTCCTCACAGCTCAGTCCCACAGAACAATTCTTTTCCAGCCCAGAACCGAGGACACTGCTGCAGCTCCAGCACAAAAAGTGCCAACAACAGGGAATGGAGGAGAGCAGCCTGGGAGGGTGGGACTGCATCACCTGGGGCTGGAATTGGGCACTGAACCCCAGTGTGGGAATGGACCAAAACTGATCAAAGGGTGAAAACTCCTGACCCATTTTCCATCTTGGTGTAGCCCTGGCCAGGCTCTTGCACTGCCCAGGTGTGTCCTTTGAGGCCTTTCAATAAATCCCCACTCTACCCCGTGCCCTGCCAGCTGTCCCAGGAGCCCCCAGGCCCATGCCAGCCCCCTGCCCCAGCCCGTGGGTGCCCGGGTGGCAGGGCTGGGCACAGCTGCTGTCCCTGTGCCAGGCACTCACCGGAGGGGGAGATGTGTCTCCAGGAGATGGAGGGCTCAGGTTTCCCCGTGGCCAGGCACACCAGGGTGACGTTGCTGCCCTCGTTCACCACGATGTCGCTGGAGATCCGGAATATCTTGGGAGAGACTGCAACGACAGGGACAGGGGTGTCAGGGGGCTCGGGGCCACAGCAGGGACACGGCACACACAGGGGCCGAGGGACACTGCAGAGCCTCCTCCAGGGCAGCACAGCCCCCTCCACGCAGCCCAGGGGCTCAGCCTGCATTCCACACCCCACAAACACAAGCAGAATTCCCTGTGAGCGCAGAGCAGGAGCTGCAGGAGAGCTCCTGGAAGATGGATGCTCCTGCTGCAGGGGAGGATGAGCCTGCTCCTGACAGTTTGCAAAGAAGACAAAACTGGGTTTTTCTGATAGTTTTGAAAATTAATGGTGCTGTTCCAGCTACTCTTTGTGCACCTGGAGAATCCGAGCTGCTCACGGAGAGGACTAAACACGTTTATTTTATTGTTCCTCTTGCTGTGGGGCTCGTCCGTTCCCCTAACCCAAGTGCCTGTCCAGCTGGGGCTTTTCTCTCCCTGTTTTGCCCCGGTCCCCCTGCCTGAGCCCGTGGCTGTGCCTCCCCTCAGGGGCTGCAATCAGAGCTCCCTGGGGTGCTGTGGGATCTCCCCTCCTGCTGTTCCCTTCCCTGAGCACAGACTGGAAGGAGCCGGGGTCAGACACACTTCAGCAAGCTGGGGATTCTCATTCCAGGTGCTTGTGCCTCTGCACGTGTGAGCAAAGCACCGAAAGTCTGCGGGGAGCAATTCTAATTAGCAGAGAAACTCTGTCCTTGGGGAGAGGCGAGGGCAGGGCTGACCCCGGTTCCCCTGCCCCAGATCCCAAACACCTCCAGGACTCGGGATTTCGGGCTGCATCCCCAGCTCCCAGTGCTGATTTGGTGTTTTTCCCAATTCCCTAAGGAGGCACGGGGGCAGAGGAGATGCTGCTCTCAGCAGCTGCACTGCCCCTTTCCCCCAGGCTGGAATTAATGTCCAGCCCACCTGTGCCACTGCTCCTGCAGCTCTGGCCGGAGCTGGAGGCAGCAAAACACCTTCCAGAACATTCCTGAGCCCCCCTGAGGGATCCTGAGCAGCTCCTTCCATGTCACACCTCCCCTGATGGGGCTGCCCCCGGGGCTGGCACAGCAGGACTCAGCTTTGGGCACACGGGGGGAATTTGCTCCTCCAAACGTTCTTTGTGCTCCTTCCTGTGAATCCCAGCGTTGAACACCTCCACCAAAGGATGAACCAACACCATCAGCTCTGCTCCTGCAGCTGTTTGGAGCCTTGGGATGGCAGAGCTGGCAGCACTGCATGCAGCAGCTGCCTGGCACTGCTGGAACTGGGCTGGGCTGGGCTGGGCTGGGGGGCCCTCAAAGCCCTCCCAGTGCCACCCTGCCGTGGCAGGGACACCTCCCACTGTCCCAGGTGCTCCAGCCCCAGTGTCCAGCCTGGCCCTGGGCACTGCCAGGGATCCAGGGGCAGCCACAGCTGCTCTGGCAATTCCATCCCAGCCCCTGCCCACCCTGCCAGGAACAATTCCCAGTATCCCATCCATGGCTGCCCTCTGGCAGTTGGAGCCACTCCCTGTGTGCTGTCCCTCCATCCTTGTCCCCAGTCCCTCTGCAGCTCTCCTGGAGCCCCTCCAGGCCCTGCCAGGGGCTCTGAGCTCTCCCTGGATCCTTCTCCTCTCCAGGGGAGCCCCCCCAGCTCTCCCAGCCTGGCTCCAGAGGGGCTCCAGCCCTGCCCAGGCTGTCAGAGGGGCACAAACCCTCCCCAGGTTGTGCTGAAGCCACAAAGATCTGACCCACAAAAATGTGCAGGCTTTTGTTGCATTTTGGGGCTTCCCACCAGGAACTTTCCAGTCTTTCTGAGGGGAGATTGGAGCTGTGACATGGTAGAAGGTGGAGAATTTTCCAGCCTTACAGAGTGCAGATTAAGTGATTTCCTCTTAAGTACAAGCTTTGTTCCATTCCTAATTGACTGGGCTCTCCTTTAATCTGGGCTTTACAGGGAGGAAATTAAATCAAACCTCGTTGAAGATGTCTGTACGTCTCGTTACAATGACACTGAGCAGGTCACAGCATCGATGCATTTCCAAAATAGAATTAGAAAAGAAATGAATCTGCGAGGTCCATTAATTAAAATAACCCCCAAATAAGCAGAGAGCTGCAGCCCTGCTGCCCAGTGTAATCCTGTCAAACGACAGAAGTGATCTGGGGCTCATGGCAAACCGTGGATGTTATTGCTGGCACTGATTTCCCAGGAACATCGTCCTGCCAGGGACAGAAATTGGCTCCCATTGCATTTCTGGAGCCTCACAGTTTGAGACAAATCAGGATTTCTGCTGTATCAGTATGCTGCTAATTTTTCTGCTATTTACTGGCTGATAGGGATCATTACATTCAGATCACTAAAATCTGTGGAATTTATTAATTATGTCTCAAATATATGTGCAGCATCACAATGGAATGTTAATATTTATTAGGAATTAAAAAATGTTTGTTTTGCATCCGTATTTCTTCCCACACCTCTAAAGACTCTGATCTAGGAGCAGATTTGGCATTTAAAATCTGCTCTGCTGAGCCTGGAGTGCACATTAAACCCATCACAGAGCTGCTCCCCACTTCAGCAGCTCATGCCTCCCACCCAGATCACGTGGAGCTGTGAAGGTCAGGGGAAAAATTAAATAAAGCAGCAAATAAACATTTATTCAGAAAATGGATTAGCGGAAGGCCAGAGAAATGAGATAATAATAAGGAGGAAAGAGGAATTAAACTCCCAAGTAAATTTGGTGCGGGGGTCCAACATGGAAAGTGCTTTGCAGTCATCTGCCTTTTTCCTTGTAATGTTAAATTAAAACATTAATTTAATGTTAATGTTTTAAAGCAAACCATTCCCTTTTTGCACAATGTTTTTAATTTGAACCTTCCCTTTTTGGACAAGGTGTGTGACCACAGGCCTGGGGAGCAGCTGCAGGAAGAAGACTGAGGGAACCAGGGAGGTTCAGCCATGGGGAAAGAAGCTCAGGAGGGACCTGAGCTCACCTGGTTCCAGGATTTACAGGATTAAAGCAGGTGGAGAGCCCTTGCTAAATGCTGAATGCAGCCCAGTGTGTTGGGAGATGGGGGGTTGGAGGTGTTTGTCAGGGATGTGACTCAGGAGGCCTGGCTGGGCTGACAACCCCCACAATTCCACAGGGAATTCTACAGGGAATTCCACAATGAATTCCACAGTGAATTCCATAGTGAATTCCATGGTGAATTCCACAATGAAATCCACAAGGAATTCCACAATGAATTCCACAGTGAATTCCATAGTGAATTCCATGGTGAATTCCACAATGAAATCCACAATGAAATCCTCAAGGAATTCCATAGTGAAATCCACAGTGAACTCCACAATGAATTCTGTAATAAATTCTACAATTCCACAATGAAATCCACAGTGAATTCCATAGTGAATTCCACAATGAAATCCACAAAATCCACAATGAACTCCACAGTGAATTGCACAATGAATTCCACAATGAACTCCACAATGAATTCCACAATAAATTCCACAGTGAATTCCACAATGAATTCCATAGTGAATTCAACAATGAAATCCACAAAATCCACAATGAGCTCCACAATGAATTCCACAGTGAATTCCACAATGAAGTCCACAATGAATTCCACAATTCCATAATGAACTCCACAATGAGCTCCACAAGGAATTCCACAATTCCACAATGAACTCCACAATGAGCTCCACAATGAGCTCCACAATGAATTCCACAATGAGCTCCACAATGAGCTCCACAATGAGCTCCACAATGAATTCCACAATGAGCTCCACAATGAATTCCACAGTGAATTCCACAACGAATTCCACAGTGAAGTCCACAATGAATTCCACAATTCCACAATGAGCTCCACAATGAGCTCCACAATGAGCTCCACAATGAGCTCCACAATGAGCTCCACAATGAATTCCACAGTGAATTCCACAACGAATTCCACAGTGAAGTCCACAATGAATTCCACAATGAGCTCCACAATGAGCTCCACGTTTCCCTCCAGCAGCACACCCTGGCAGCAGCAGGAGCTGCCCAGGCCCTGGGGGTGGCTGTGCCCTCCCTCCCGAGCCCCGAGTGCTGCCCTGACACCCTGGGGACCCTCCCGGGCTGAGCTGCCTGCTGGAGGGGCTGCAACAGCAGGGGAGCCCTGGGTTCCTCTGAGGGACAGGATAAAATTGATTTCATCAGCGTGGGGAATAGCTGCAAATCACTGCCAGGACACAGGAAACAGATTCTTGCTCTTCTTTTTATAATTGGCATAATAATTGGTTTTTATGAGAAATCCATCGAAAAATTAAGACGTGCTTATGAGGGTGATTAAGCTCCACTCTCACTGAGAATCCTCAGCCTTCCCTGCCCCAAACCCCCCTCTCTGCCTCACGGGCTCAGGAATTTCAGCCTGGCAGGAAAACCAGAGAAACTAAATTCCCATTCTTTCCTTCTCCTGCTCTTCCCCCTGTAATCAGAAGGATGAAGCAACTTGTGCCTGGAAAATCACACACAGCCAGAACAGCCAAACCATGGAGTTATGGAATCATTAAGGCTGGAAAAGAGCTCTAAGAACATCATGCCCAGCCATCACTTTGAGGGGGAAAAAAGGGGAAAACACAACATGAAATCAAGAAAGATTTGAGGAAAAAACCCAACCCAATGCAGGTTGCAGTGGAATAGTTAAATATGGTTAAAATGGTTCAAAATGTCAGGACTGCAGAGAATCCCCCTAAAAGCTGCACTGTGCAAGGCTCACTCTGCCAGGTGAAAGTCCTGGGCTGCAAAATCCAGAATTGCCATCGAGGAGCTGCTTGGAATGCTCCCAGAAACTGAACTGCTTCAGGGGTGGAACCCGCCCAGATGTCACCAAGCTTTCCAAATTATTTCTGTGATGAAATCCTAGAATGGGCTGGGGGGAAGGGACCTCAAACCCACCCAGTGCCACCCTGCCCTGGCAGGGACACTGCCACTGTCCCAGGTGCTCCAGCCCCAGTGTCCAGCCTGGCCTGGGGCACTGCCAGGGATCCAGGGGCAGCCTCAGCTGCTCTGGAATTCCATCCCAGCCCCTGCCCACCCTGCCAGGGAGCAATTCCTAATTCCCAATCTCCCATCCAGGCCTGCCCTCTGGCAGTGGGAGCCATTCCCTGTGTGCTGTCCCTCCAGCCCTGGTGAAATAAATCCTCCACCTGCCTGCCAAACCCAGGCACTGTTTCCACCCTCAGCCCTGGAAACAGCTCTGATCCCCTGAACACTGAATGCCACACCCCAAATCCCTGATTTTAAACGAAAACCAACCCTAAGCATCTCCAAAAATGATTTCCAGCAAACTCCTTTGTGTAGTTGAACATCTTGCATCCTAAGTATCAATCATGAAAAAAGATAATTGTGCTTTTTAGGGTAGCAACATTTTTATCAATACTTACTGAAAATTGCTCTGGTTTTTATACTTTTTATATATTTTTCATTTCATATCAGATGAGCTCAATATCTACAGAGCAGTGAATTGCCCCCACCACAAACACCATTTCCAGGGTGTGTTGAGCACAGGTTTTGAATCAGGAGAGTTTTGAGCCCCCAGCCCTCCCCCCTGACAATCAGTCACCAGCAGGGACAGCTCCCAGCCCTTTTGCTTTTGCATTTCCATGATTAGTTCCTCGAGGCACTTTGATTGAAGAGCGTTGCCTAAAGGTCTCCACCTCCTCCTAATTAAACACAATTTGTCTCAAACACAGCAGCTTTGGCAAAGTGGGGCTGAGGAAATAAATGATGGGTGGGCTGGGAAGAGAAATGGTTTCATCTCCAGCCTTCATTTATTTCCAATTGCTGTCAGCACCGAGGCGTGACAAAAGGTCTCACGAAAGTGGCACTTCCTGAGCTTGGGAGGAATCTGTTCCCCTTTGATATCCATGGTAGTAAGGATCATCTCTGTAAATTCATGGGGATCATGGTGTCCAGGACTTTATCTTCACCTGTTTGCTGTGGTCAGCTCATCCGAGACCAAGCTGAGGGCATTGTCAGGGTGTGAGTGGAGAAGGAACGATCCTGTCTGGGAATTCTGGGCCTCTGGGCTGAGGTGTGAGTCTGTGCCTCTCCACCTTTCCTCCTGCCAGGGCACTGGGACACTCCTGGACACCTCAGCTGTCCACCAGGACACTCCTGGACCGCAGAGCAGGAGGAGCAGGAGGTGCAGCTCAGCGTTTCCCACTCCCTAGAAAAGCTTTCAGACACTCCACAAGCTCCTTTCAGCGAGCAGCACTCTGCAATCAGAGCTCTGCCAACTGTTTAATCATGGAAATGGAGCCAAAAAGTTATAAAGGGCAAAAATAAGGATAAAAAAAGCAACCTCCTGGTGGCTGGAGGCAAAGCCCTCCCAGCTGGGCACTGATTGCTGGCTGAGCAGGGCCCATGGCTGGGCTCATTAGCACCCAGGGCTGGGACAGGCTCTGGAAAGGCAGGGATGGCTTTCCCTGCAGCTCCAGCATGGAGGGGAGGCAGGGAATTATCTCCTGGGCACTGGCACTGCCCAGAGAAGCTGTGGCTGCCCCTGGAATGCCCAAGGCCGGGGTGGATGGGGCTGAAGGGGAATGATCGTAACTGTGGAAACAGTCAAAGGTTAAAATAATACAAGATTTTATCTGGTAACACCAGTGCTCCCCTGACTCACTGACCTCACTGAGGCAAGACAAGAAAAGTTTTCCCAGGGAAAGAAAGGGACAGCTGGGTGGGGCAGGATGAACACTGGTCAGTTAAACAGATTTATAAATCTGAATAAACCACTCTGGACATCTCTAAAGCTCTGGTCCCAGGAAGCTCCCGAAGGTCTCTGGGATTAAGGAGCTGCAGAGTGAAGGAGGCAAAACCCATAAATATCCCAGCCCAGGGATCCCAGCAAACATCCCACCCCGTGCCCAGGCTGCCAAAGCCAGCCCCGGGCCACGCTGCCCTGCTCTCCAGAAGGTGTCAAAAGCTGCTGTTATTACATAAGGACACACACATTATCCCCTTAAAACCCCACTGTTCCCCTTTCCAGCCACAACCTAAATCCTGCAAGGTTCAGTTTCCAGCCAGCAGCGAGAGCACCACTGTTTGCTCAGCCAGAAAAGCAATAAAATGTAATAATTCAAAATAAACTCGGATTTCCTTTCCTTTATCCTCGCAGACAGAGGAAGAGCTGCACCCAGGGTGTGCAGGCTGCTGGCTGCTGAAGGGGCTGTGCAGGTTTGGAGTCAGAAAACCAGGGAATTATGGAATTCCTGGGTTGGAGGGGCCCCCGAGGATCACCAGTCCCAGCCCTGGCCCTGCACAGACACCCCAACAATCCCAACCCCGTGCTCCTGGAGCTCTGGCACTGCCCAGCACCTCTGGGGGAAGAACCTTTCCCTAAAATCCAACCTAAACCTCCCCTGGTCCAGCTCCAGCCATGCTGTCCCTGTCCCCAAGGCTGGAATTTGTGCACTCAAATAGGGATGAGCATCTTTTAAACACAAATTCCAACATACATGGGCAAAGGGGTTGTCACTGAAGGATTCCTGCCACACAAGAAGTGCCAAGAAAAGAGTTCTAGACTGGAAAATTAGAGGTAAAACCTCATCACTGCTCCTTACAGGCAAAATGAGATTATTAGTGGGTTGTGACAGGTAAACAGTGATATACCTGTTGCTGCTCATGCTGTCACAGGAACTAAATAAAAGAGCTGTAATGATTTCAGATGATTTCTTGTAACTCTGCATTTTTCCTTTTGGAGAACTCTACAGGTTCAGTCTCTCTCCAGCGAGCCTGAATGACAGATTTACATCGTATTCCCAAGATAGTTATTAAAATAATTTCCCTTGACAGTTCTCTGGCTGCATCACTCCCCCTTCTCTGTATCCCAACCATATGGCTCTGCTTGCTTCCCATTTTAAGCGTTTTGCTCTGATGTGAGAAGCAATTCCTGGTCCTTCCCTCTCAGCCCCAGCTCTCTCTAGAGCACAGCCCCACAGAATATTCGGGGCTGGAAGGGACCCCCAAGGACCACTGACTCCAGCTCCTCAGGGAATTCCACCACGGAGCTGCTGCAGGGCTGGAGCCCCTCTGGAGCCAGGCTGGGAGAGCTGGGGGGGCTCCCCTGGAGAGGAGAAGAATCCAGGGAGAGCTCAGAGCCCCTGGCAGGGCCTGGAGGGGCTCCAGGAGAGCTGCAGAGGGACTGGGGACAAGGATGGAGGGACAGCACACAGGGGATGGCTCCCACTGCCAGAGGCCAGCCATGGATGGGAGATTGGGAATGAGGAATTGTTCCTGGCAGGGTGGGCAGGGGCTGGGCTGGAATTGCCAGAGCAGCTGTGGCTGCCCCTGGATCCCTGGCAGTGCCCAAGGCCAGGCTGGACACTGGGGCTGGAGCACCTGGGACAGTGGGAGGGATGGGATGGGATTTAAGGTCCCTGCAGCCCATCCCATTCCGGGATTTTGTGAACCTGCAGCTCAGTTACACAACCCCCCCTGGATGTCACCCTGTCCCTTTCTCCTCCCCTCACAGGGAAGGGACCCCACCCTCCCCATGGCCCCTCGGACCCAGATGTGATTTCCAGTGTGAAGCTGCTGCTCCTCCCTGTGAGCATTCCCTGTGAGCATTCCCTGTGAGCATTCCCTGTGATAATTCCCTGTGAGCATTCCCTGCCCTGGGGGATGGACCCTTCCCCACTGGGGTTGAGCCAGCAGAGGGGACGGGCAGCACCGTGCCCAGTGCCCAGCCCCAGCAGTGCCTCTCCAGGGCTGTGTGCCCTGTCCTGAGCTGTGCTGCTGCCCGGGCTCAGTGCATAGCCACCCTCCCTGCTGAGGAGCTGCTCCTTCCCCTCATTTGTGTCTTTGATTTCTCTGTTGGGTTCCACCCCATCGATCCCAGAGCCTTCTGAAATCCATGGTGAGGGACTGAAGCCTGCTGTCACAAGCACTGTGGTGTCACTGGCACATGCAGAGGTGTGTTCTGTGGCACATCACCCCAGCCAGGCACTGAAATCCCTGCTGAGCCCCCTGGGATGCCAGGGATGTTACAGGAGTTACTGACAGTCATCCCTCGGTGCTCTTTGGGACGGGCTGTGCACCCACCTGCAGCAGCTTGGTCTGGCTGTGGCTGATTTTTGGAAAGGGAAGGCAGGGCCAGCTGTGCCTGCAGCGTGGGGATGTGGCTGCCGCGCACTGTGGCCCTCACCAGAGAGGGAATTTAGGCTGGGCTTTGGTGGGTCAGTGCTGAAAATGAGTGCTGCTCACTCAGCCCCCGCTGCCATGGGATGGTTTATGAGGTTATGGCCCTCTGTCCTGAACACAAACTTATCCTGAGCCAGGTTCCAGTCCTCCACTCAGTCCAAGGGAGGACAGCCTGCTTCCTTCCCTGGATTAAGTCAGTGCATACAAATTTATGCAGTATTTATTTTTGTTCTCACTACAAAGCCTAGAAATTAGTAATGATTATCTAACACTGAAACCTGGAATTGCTTTCCACATTATTAATTCCTCCTCTTGAGCTGCTGCAGAGCTGCCCCCATCCCACGGAAACGCGTGGGGAGTGGTGTGATTTAATCTTCCTGACATCCCAGCGACATGGGAACCGCTGGGATTAATGGGGATTAATGGCGTTATTAATATTCATATTCCACAGGCAGCCAGCAGTGAATTGCCATCGGGCTGCTGCCTGCCCAGCAGCTCGGGATGCCCGGCCGCAGGCAGCGCGCAGATCTCTGCTCTGGTTTCTGGGCAGGAGAACGAGCTGGGCTCCAGGCTCTTCCCAAGGCACTCGGCCCAGCCCTGGGGTGGCTTTCACAGGGAGAGGGCACTTTGTGGGCACTGTGCTTTGGATAAATCCCGTTAAACTGGGATTTAGCATAGTTCCAGAGAGCAGCACCCTCGTAGGGCTCCGCTGGGCTCACCTGCAGAGGAAACCAGCCCCTAACGATGGGAAATGCTCCAGCCTGGGATGGCAGCCCTGGCTCCATGCTGTCCCCCGGGTGACAGACCCGGCCCGACGGGCACCCCGAACGGCCCCGGGGCAGAAACCCCTGCGGGGGAAAATGGGCACGGAATGGGCTGCTCCCGTAAATTACCGGGTATCAACTACCGGGTATCAATTACCAGGTATCAATTACTGGGTATCAATTACCGGGTATCAGTTACTGGGTATCAATTACCGGGTATCAGTTACAGGATATCAATTACCGGGTATCAATTACCAGGTATCAGTTACCAGGTATCAATTACTGGGTATCAGTTACCGGGTATCAGTTACAGGATATCAATTACCGGGTATCAATTACCAGGTATCAATTACCGGGTATCAGTTACAGGATATAAATTACCGGTATCAATTACAGGGTATCAATTACCGGGTATCAATTACCAGGTATCAGTTACCAGGTATCAATTACTGGGTATCAATTACCGGGTATCAGTTACAGGATATCAATTACCAGATATCAATTACTGGGTATCAGTTACCGGGTATCAGTTACAGGATATCAATTATCGGGTATCAATTACAGGATATCAATTACGGGGTATCAATTACCGGGTATTAATTACTGGGTATCAGTTACCAGGTATCAATTACCGGGCATCAATTACAGGGTATCATTTACTGGGTATCAATTACCGGGTATCAGTTACCAGGTATCAATTACCCGGTATCAATTACAGGGTATCATTTACTGGGTATCAATTACCGGGTATCAGTTACCGGGTATCAATTACCGGGTATCAATTACCCGGTATCAATTACCGGTCATTAATTCCCCTGTTACTGGGGCCCCCAGTACCCGGGATAAATCAAATCTGCGGGGTCTGCACCGGCAGCCAGGGGCTGGGCTGAGCGCTCCAAACCTGCTCAATTAGGGGCTCGTGCCCACCTAATGACCCTGCTCAATTAGGGGCTCGTGCCCACCTAATGACCCTGCTCAATTAGGGGCTCGTGCCCAGCTAATGACCCTGCTCAATTAGGGGCACAGTGCCCAGCTAATGACCCTGCTCAATTAGGGGCTCGTGCCCAGCTAATGACCCTGCTCAATTAGGGGCACAGTGCCCAGCTAATGACCCTGCTCAATTAGGGGCTCGTGCCCACCTAATGACCCTGCCCTGGTCCTGCAGAGCAGCTCTGTCCATTGGAGGGGAGAGTGACAGCAGGGGTTTCTCTGTGCCAGGGGGCACCCAGAAACAAACAAATAAATAAATAAATAAATTCTGTGTTCTCTGTGCCCAGGGCACCATGGCCTGGATACCCAGAAATTATTAAATGAATAAATGAATAAATAAATAAGTAAATAAATCTCAATTCTCTGTGCCAGGGCACCACTACCTGGGCACCTAGAAACTAATACATGAATGAATGAAAGAATGAATTAATAAATAAATAAGTAAAGCCTCTATTCTTTGTGCTGGGACACCATAGCCTTGACACCTACAAATTAATGAATGAACAAATAAATGAATAACCAAATAAAATCTGTATTCTCTGTGCCAGGGCACCACGGCCTGGGCACCCAGAAATGAATAAATAAATGAATGAATAACCAAATAAAATCTGTATTCTCTGTGCCAGGGCACCACGGCCTGGGCACCCAGAAATGGATAAATGAATGAATAAATAAATAAATAAATAAATAAATTCTCAAGTCTCTGTGCTGGGGCACCATGTCCTGGGCACCCAGAAAAGAATAAATGAATAAATAAATAAATAAATAAATAAATAAATAAATAAATAAAATCTCTATTCTGTGTGCTGGGGCACAACAGCCTCGGCACCCAGAAAAGAATAAATGAATAAATAAAAAAGTAAAATCTCAATCAGCTCATGGTAGTGGAAAGTTGAAAGCCTCTCAGCACATTCTGTTGGCCCAGCCACTGGTGGGGGCCAGGGTTCCCTGGGACACAGAGGCAGAGTGCCAGGAGCCTCAGTGGGACTCCTTAAACTGCACTTTGTGCTTTGGCACCCCTGGACAGTAACTCCATCGGGAATTGCCCAGTGTGAGCCAGAGGAGAGAGCCACAGGACAGCCCTGAGAGCCTTGGGCACTGCCAGGGATCCAGGGGCTGCTCTGGGAATTCTATTCCAGGGCCTGCCCACCCTGCAGGAGAGGGATGTCACCATCACATTCCCAAAAAGACCTCCCAAATAATAAAAGCAACCCAAACACGTCCCTGAGGAAGTGAGAAGCACAGAGCACATAAATAATCTCCTCCCCAGGATCTCAGGGGTGCCAGGGTGTGTACTGGAGGTTGTGCCCACCCTGTGAGTGAGCAGGAGCAGCTTGTTTCCATAAATCAATGGGAGCTTTGAACAGGGAATGAGTTCCTGTTCCTAAAGGGCTCTGGGTACCTGTGCTGAGCAGAGTTATGAAGGAAATGATTTGCCATGGCTTTCAAACCCCAGACCTGGGCTGAGGAAAGTTCACTCAGAGATTGCTGTTATCACATCCAGCGATTTGGGAATATTTATGGGCAAAATATTTGGGCGTGCTAACTACATCCAATTCAGTGGGAGCACAAAACAAAGCCTCTGCTTTGAAGTGTTTGGAACAGAAAGACTTTAAACCAACCCTTTCACTGTGTAATGGAACGCTTGTGTTAATTATAATTCCTTTTGCCAGGATCTGTTTTACATAACAAAGCTAATCTGCCAACTATTAAGGAAATTTCCCCATTTTCTCTTACAGATGATAGAAGGGGAAATAATATCATATTTTAAATGCAAAGTGGGGATGATTAAAATTTCAGTCTAAATAAAATAAGAACATTTCTGAATCCTAGAGACAACAAAACAAGTAATCCACGGGGGTCAACAGAATAACTCACTTACAATTCTCTACTTGAGCCTTTGGTATTACAAAGCTTTTTATAAGTAAGCAATTTTTAGCTGTTTATTCTGCTCCCTGTAATGTCTTCAGCGCCGCTGGCCTTGAGGCAGTTTTGGATTCAGAGGCTTAGGAATGCTCTGGTTTTATCCAGCTCCTGAAGTGCCTCTTTATCCATTCAAATCTGCACACTCACATTCAAGTTCACGTCTCTCTCATGAGATTTTTGTTTAATCCTTTCCTTATAAATGAACATATTAACCTGAAGGGAGAAATATTCAAAACATCAGGTGGAAAAAAAAAAAAAAGAAAAAAAAAGGATGCCAAAACCTACAGTAAAAGAAGAGATTCTGCGTGTGCATCTCCTTGAGCACAGCATTCAAAATTCACCCACGGGGCTGTTCTGCGCTGCCTGCACAAATTCCCGAGCTTTTATCTGAATAGCTGGATAAAAGACCTGTGATAAGTGGGTATAATAGGAGCTGGAGTCACATTACGGGACTGTAATACGAATCAATGCCGTGTGGTTTGATTTTGCTGTCGTTTCCTCGTCTGCAGCTAAAGATCTTGTGCTATTTCTGATCCTGGTTCCTGCCTCACAGGTGACACCACGCAGGAAACGGAGCCCGGTAATTCCAGTCTCAGGGCTTGCCTTGTGTGAGGAAACTCCTCAGAACATCTCCCTGCAAGATCTGCTCCCAGAAACCAGCACGGGATGCTACAGGGTGGGATCAAAGGAAACACCAGCCTCAGGCACCCAGGGGAAAGGCAGACAAATCAGGGAATCACAGAGCTGGAAAAGCCCTCCCAGACCGTGGAGTCCAGTCATTCCCCCAGCACCGCCAGGGCCACCCAGCCACGTCCCCAGTGCCACATGCACCCAGCTTGGAAACCCTCCTGGCATGGGCACCCCCCACCCTGGGCAGCTGTGCCAGGGCTGCACAGCCCTGCCAGCAGAACTTCTGATCTCCAGCTGCCTGAGGCTGGAAATGCAACGTGAGGCTGGGGCTGTGTGTTCTGTCCCCAGCTGTCAGAGCTGGGGCAGCTATCTCTGTTCATTGGGCAGTTTTCTTATCTCCCACACCCAGTCCTCCATCCAGGAGATCTCCTCTGTTAATGGGACATTAATTATTAATTATCTGCTGTCCACGGGCCATTAATTATTAATTAACTGCTGTTCATGGCCAGTGAGTGTCCCTGCATGGTGATCAAATTCCATCACCCCATGGGGAGATGCTCCGCCCAGGGGAGGAGCCAAGCATTCCTACCTGGATACAATCTGAGGTTTGGAACCCCACAGCAGCCTCTGCCCCCTGCATCCCCACAGGAGCAGCTTTCCCCTGCCCTGCATCCCCACAGGAGCAGCTTTCCCCTGCCCTGCATTCCCACAGGAGCAGCTTTCCCCTGCCCTGCATTCCCACAGGAGCAGCTTTCTCCTGCCCTGCATTCCCAGAGGAGCAGCTTTCCCCTGCCCTGCATTCCCAGAGGAGCAGCTTTCCCCTGCCCTGCATTCCCAGAGGAGCAGCTTTCCCCTGCCCTGCATTCCCAGAGGAGCAGCTTTCCCCTGCCCTGCATTCCCACAGGAGCAGCTTTCCCCTGCCCTGCATTCCCAGAGGAGCAGCTTTCCCCTGCCCTGCATTCCCACAGGAGCAGCTTTCCCCTGCCCTGCATTCCCACAGGAGCAGCTTTCCCCTGCCCTGCATTCCCACAGGAGCAGCTTTCCCCTGCCCTGCATTCCCAGAGGAGCAGCTTTCCCCTGCCCTGCATTCCCACAGGAGCAGCTTTCCCCTGCCCTGCATTCCCACAGGAGCAGCTTTCCCCTGCCCTGCATTCCCAGAGGAACACCAGGCCCATCTCCAGCCCCCTGGAGCTGCAGAGGAAAGCTCCCCCCTTGCTGAGGATCCCTGCTCCAGCAGAGGCACAGCTGGCACTGCAGGAGGGCTGAGCCCCCATGGGATGGGACTGTGCCACCCCCTGACCCACAGGGGCAGCTCCTGCTCTGGCTCTGGCAGAGTTGGTTTGTATTGCTGCATTGTCACTTTATTTTTACTTTTCCCTAATAAGGAACTGTTATTCCTGCTCCCATATCTTTGCCTGACAGCCCCTTAATTTCAAAATCATAATAATTCAGAGGGAGGGGGTTTACATTTTCCATTTCAGGGGAGGTTCCTGCCTTCCTCAGCAGAACCTGGCTGTTCAAACCAGGACACCAACTCAAGGCTCCCCTGGCACAGCCTGGGGCCCTTTCCCCCTGTCCTGTCCCTGCTCCCTGCGCTCAGAGCCTGCCCCCCAGCTGTCCCCTCCTGTGTCCCTGCACCCCTGCCAGGGAAGGGAACCTGGGATTTGCTGCCCTGGAATCTCTGGATGGACAACTGAAGTTTTCTTCACACCTCTAGGAAAGCTGTACAATCAAGGATCCACTCCTTCAAATGCAGATTTTCCAGGCAGGAAACATTCAATCCCAATCCTCTAAAGCTGCCTGTCAAATTCCTCACAACTCAATCCTACAGGATGAATCTGCCACTTTACTTCTCACTTGTTTTTTCAGTCGTCTCCAGAAGTTTTCCTAAATTAGCTCCATACATTCTTTTTAAAGACAGGCATTTGGTTCTGCTCCTTCCAACTGGTGGATTTGGCTGCTTGCAAATATCAGATATTGTCATCATCCTCCCTTTAGCCTTTCTTAGGCTAGGAAATCGAGATGAAACCGTGGGGTTTGGGGGTAAGGGGTGTGTGCAGAACACGCGGGAGTGCTCCCTGTGTGTGGAGTGTGAGCAGGAGCTGCTGAGCCAGAGCCTTCCCCACCCCTGCTGGCTCTCCCAGAGCCACGAACCCAACACAGCCCAGAGCAATGAACATTTTTCTTCTCCAAGTTCCCAGCTCATAAATCCAAGCCAAGATGTGCCATGGAGTAAATCCCAGTGGAAGAATGGCATCCTCGCTCTCTGAGGTGGGCTTTGGAGAGAAAATGCACTGCTGTTGTTTCCAGTTTCAGAAATCACCTTTGCAAGGCAAAGCTCTGTCCCCAGCCCCTCTTTCCCAGCTGGTAAATCCCAAGGGTCCTGTGCATTCCCAGAACCTTTCCAGGACACTGCTCCCTGGTTTCCAGCACAGCCTCCAGGCCCAGGGAGCTCCTCCTCTGAGCCCAAAAGTTCATTTTCCCTGCTCAGTCCCAGGTTGTTAAAGTGCTTCAGGTCTGTGCATTTCTCCTCTTTCCTCTGCTTTTCCCAGCGAGCTCCTTGCCCCGCTCCTGTTTCTGGTTTGTGAAAGAGCAGCTCAGCAGAGGGGGCACTGCAGCCTGGCCGTCCCTCACCAGCTCTGGAGGCAGGCTGCCACGCCGGGAGCTGCTGCAGCAGCGCTTGCTGAGGCACTGCTGGCACCAGGAGCACACAGCAGGGCCCCTGCACTGCTCAGGGCAGCAATCCCACCTCTCAGGGTGCAGTCAGGCTAACAGGGACACCAGAGGAAGTTCCAGAAGTCCCTTTGGCTCATCCCTTTCCTTCCCGGGCTGGTTTTGTAGGAATGGTTCTCACACCTGGACCCCTTTAGCTCCTACAAGTCCTGCCATGCCACAGCTGGACCCTAAAATGCTTTTGCAGTGTCTTCTCCTCAGTTTTATAGGAACAGAAGAGAAGGATGCTTGGAGATTTAGGAACTTCATTTGGGGGAAATCAATGGGTTTGCTTGTCCTTAGCAAGACTTCGTAAATATTACATATTTAGATTTAAATGCAGGATATTCCAGACCATCAGGTGGGACGGTTGTCAGATCCTCTTTGCAGTCTGGGTGAGGAAGAGGATGCTCTGAGGAAGAGCTGCAGAGATCATGTCCAGTGCTCTCCAGAGCTGTTTAATTTCCTTGGTATCAACTCTCCAAGCTAAAGCAGGGGGTGGCTTTATTTCCCCTGACAACTGCTGGGCTGAAGCTAAGGAAGAGGAGATAGCAGAAATGCAGAGGAAAACTGGGATAAACCCCAGCAATCAGAGTCCAGGGCAGGCAGCACAGAGCTCAGGGTGCAGAGCTCCAGCAGCACTGGGTGAGGAGATGGTGGAGGGGATACCAGGACAATTAGTGCCTCATTTGCCCAGTGCCTCTCCTGGGAAAGGGACATTCCCAGAGGGGTGGAGGAGCCCTGAGCCCTGGCAGTGATACCTCCATGGACCAAGCCTGGAGAGGGCCATTAACCAAATGCTGCAGCTCCAATTCTCCTGCAGCCCAATCCAAATGAACTTCTGGGGAAGTGTCCCAACGAGACTGCCCCTGGATGGAGCAACTGTCCCTTGAAAAGGGAGTCACAATTTAAAATCGTGATTAAAAACCTGACAGGTGTCAGTGGCATCAACCCCTGCTGATCATCGCAGGGTGACACCATCCTGCAGCAATTCCTGCATTGCAAAGCTGCAGATTTCACCCCTTAATCCCATCAGAGTCCAGAGAGCCCAGGGCACAGGGCAGGCCCAGCCACCAGCCCCTGCCTCATTCCCCTCTTTCCATAAACTCCACAGCCCTGTCCTCCAGAATGCTTTGGGATCCTTCCCAGCTGCCTGGCTTTGTTTCACTGAGGGAGGTGGATTATTATTTTCTTTATCCTAAGCATTTTTTTGGGGGGGGGGGATGGTTTATTTTTTAGCCTTATCCCATATTTTTTCCTCCTTCTGCCCCTGGCATTGCCAGGTAACACAAGAAGTCCCTGAAAGAGCCTTTGGACTCTGCTGAAGGCACCTTTGCAGACCCTCAGGGGTCACCAACCCTCCCACTGCACTCAGATCACTGGGACAGAACCAGCGTTCTTGGGGCCAACAGGAGATGATCATTTTGAGCCCATTGTCCTCTGCCTGCAGATTCCAGAGGATGGAGATCTCATGCTGCTGATGGGAGCTGGGCTGCAGCCGTGGCTAAAGCACCCCCAACACGGCAGAATGATGAGCTTCAGATGCGAGCAGCCTGCTCCACTCCAGACAAAACACCCTGCTTTCCATCCCTGCAGATGGGATCCCCTCCCAACGCCAACATTTCCTGTGCCCCAGCCCGGCAGAGCGGGGAAAAGCCACTGAGACCCCTCTGAGAGTGAGAGATCCCCCGCAGCCCCTGGGAGGGACGGGCGTGGGAGGAAAAAATGCACAAACCCTGCAGAGAACCTGGCATCAGCCACTGGCTGGGAGTGGGAGCAGCAGCAGGGCCAGGGATGGAGACCCTCGGGGGTCTCTATCACACAGCCTGCCTCCCCCCCAGAAATGTTTTCCCAAGGCTTTTTCTCCCTGTGCTGAGCAGGGACAAGACGATAACGGCGGCTGGCACCAGCGAGTTAATTTTATAAAGAAAACTGACACCCTGCTCGAGTGCTGGCAATTTAAAAGAGTAATGGATTGTCAGTTTTAGCTGGGAAGTGGTTGTTAGATGATTTTAAAGTCTTTTGCATATTTATTTTGTCCCACTTTAAATAAATTTGGGGAAGATTTATCTCGTTAGCTTCAAATGCAAGTCCCTCTTGGCCTGGCTGAGGAAACAAATTAGACTTTGCAAACATAGCAAAGACTAAATCAATACATTAATATTTAGGGGACATTAAGGGGGTTTATTAAACAGAAAAAGGGCCTAGAGTATTACTTTGGGAACATTATACATGTTTAAATAAAAACCCGAGGTTGTGGTTCCTGCCTGAATCTCTAACAGGCGTTTCCATGGATAACTGAATTATTTACAGAGCGCTGCAGGGGCGAGGTGGAGCTGGGCTGGGGCTGTCCCGGCTGCCCAGCCGGGCGGGGTCACACGAGAACAAGATGCCAGGTGACGATGGCAGCAAGGTTTGTGTCCCTGACAGCCCGGGCTGGGCCTGTGGGGCTCCTGGAGCAGGAACGGGGCTGCTCTGCATGGCAGAGGGGACAGGGCAGGGCAGCGGGCACTGGGGGGCTGGGGACGGGGCTGGCACCTGGGATCTGCTCCTGAAGGACAAAGCAGGGACTGGGCAGTGACCTGGGCAGTGACCTGTGCCAGCTGTGCACCCCCAGCATCCACACCTGGCCCCAAAAGCCTGGGACTAGTTTGGGGCTGGGGTCCCTCTGAACCCCCTTCTGTGTGTCCCTCTGTCCCTGTTTGGGGCTGGGGTCTCTCTGAGCCCTGCCCTGTGTCCCGTTTGGGGCTGGGGTCCCTGTGAGCCCTGCTCTGTGTCCCATTTGGGGCTGGGGTCCCTGTGAGCCCTGCTCTGTGTCCCATTTGGGGCTGGGGTCCCTGTGAGCTCTGCTCTGTGTCCCATTTGGGGCTGGGGTCTCTCTGAGCCCTGCCCTGTGTCCCGTTTGGGGCTGGGGTCCCTGTGAGCCCTGCTCTGTGTCCCTGTGTCCCATTTGGGGCTGGGGTCCCTGTGAGCCCTGCTCTGTGCCCCGTTTGGGGCTGGGGTCCCTGTGAGCCCCCTGCCCTGTGTCCCATTTGGGGCTGGGGTCCCTGTGAGCCCCCTGCCCTGTGTCCCATTTGGGGCTGGGGTCCCTGTGAGCCCCCTGCCCTGTGTCCCATTTGGGGCTGGGGTCCCTGTAAGCCCTGCTCTGTGTCCTGTTTGGGGCTGGGGTCCCTGTGAGCCCCCTGCCCTGTGTCCCTGTGTCCCAAACTCCCCTGGCCCAGCCGTGCCCCAGCTCAGGACCCTGTGTCACCCCAGGGATGGGGACACTGGGGCTGTCACCATCCTGACCCTGCTGAAGGACCCTGGCCAAGGTGGGAGCAGCCCTTTGCAAATGAAAGAAAAGCAGCTCGGAGGAGGCAGCTTTGGCTTTGGCAGAATAAATGCCACACTGGGACTGCAGAAAGCATAACCTTCTGCAGAAAAAGCCTGAGCAGCACAGAGTGGCAGGGGGAAATTTGGGTTTTTACCCGGCTGTGACAAACGTCTGGTTTTTAAATCAGCTGCAGCTCATGACTTTGCAGATGCAGCATCTGGCACTGAGGTAGATTGAGTTGATTGCAAACTGCTGCCATCGAAACTTTCAATTAATAATTTCATAATTCTCACTTCTTTTTAATAAGGTCACTGAAATCAAGTTAACCGGATTATCTTCTCTTTCATGTGGATTTTCCTTCACAGATGTAAATGTGGGCTGCAGATACAAGTTATATTTTCTTTTTTTATCAAAAATCTCAGTTAACTTCCCTGCTACAAAGGGGAGTAACTGCAATGAGTAACACTGACCAAGAGTTGCCCTGCTGGTGTCCTTCGGGTGCTGTGCTGGCTTTGGCACAGGGATTTGGGGGCCCAAACCCCCGGTGCAGCTCTGCAGAGATCCCTGTGGGCAGTGGCCAAAGCCCCTGCTCTGGGTGCTCTGGGTGGGGCAGGGCAGACGCTGCTCTCCCCGGGGAGCTGCCCCTGCCCCTGGGCCTGGCAGTGGAGGTGTCTTTAACCCTTGAAAATGTGTGTATTTGTTTATTGAGCACGTTCAGGACCTGCCAGGCCAAGCAGCAGAGAGGAGCTGCTGCACAGACAGCTCCTGCTCTGGGCTGAGGCTCCCAGGGGAGGGAGGGGGGAGCTGGGCTTGCACAGCTTTTGGGGGGCAGCTCACTGCACATCCTGCTCCTGCCTGGACTCTGGAGCTTTTTGGGAGCTCCAGCTGCCCCTGAGCCTTCCCTCGTTTCCTCTGGGACACAGAGCAGAGCCCCTGCTCCTGCAGCTGCAGGATTCCTGAACACAGCCCGGGGCTTGCGAAGGGCTGAGGCTGCTGCCAGCCTTCCTGCTCTCCTGCGACTCCTCGGCTCTCATCATTTATCCCCAGTGCCAGGGGAAGATACCAGGAAAACTCCTTGTGTGATCCTGGGATAACTCCCTGTGTGATCCCGGGATAACTCCCTGTATGATCCCGGGATAACTCCCTGTGTGATCCCAGGATAACTCCCTGTGTGATCCCGGGATAACTCCCTGTGTGATCCTGGGATAACTCCCTGTGTGATCCCGGGATAACTCCCTGTATGATCCCGGGATAACTCCCTGTGTGCTCCCAGGATAACTCCCTGTGTGATCCCAGGATAACTCCCTGTGTGATCCCGGGATAACTCCCTGTGTGCTCCCAGGATAACTCCCTGTGTGATCCTGGGATAACTCCCTGTGTGATCCCGGGATAACTCCCTGTGTGATCCTGGGATAACTCCCTGTGTTCTCCCAGGATAACTCCCTGTGTGCTCCCAGGATAACTCCCTGTGTGATCCCGGGATAACTCCCTGTGTGATCCTGGGATAACTCCCTCTGTGATCCCGGGATAACTCCCTGTGTGATCCCAGGATAACTCCCTGTGTGATCCCGGAATAACTCCCTCTGTGATCCTGGGATAACTCCCTGTGTGATCCCAGGATAACTCCTTCTGCACTCCCAGGACAGCTCCCTGTGTGATCCCAGGATAACTCCCTGTGTGATCGCAGGAAAACTCCCTGTGTGATCCCAGGAAAACTCCCTGTGTGATCCCGGGATAACTCCCTGTGTGATCCTGGGATAACTCCCTCTGTGATCCTGGGATAACTCCCTGTGTGATCCCGGGATAACTCCCTCTGTGATCCTGGGATAACTCCCTGTGTGATCCCGGGATAACTCCCTGTGTGATCCCGGGATAACTCCCTGTGTGATCCCGGGATAACTCCCTGTGTGCTCCCGGGGTAACTCCCTGTGTGATCCCGGGATAACTCCCTCTGTGATCCTGGGATAACTCCCTGTGTGATCCCGGGATAACTCCCTGTGTGATCCCGGGATAACTCCCTGCGTGATCCTGGGATAACTCCCTGTGTGATCCCGGGATAACTCCCTGTGTGCTCCCGGGATAACTCCCTGTGTGATCCCGGGATAACTCCCTGTGTGCTCCCGGGATAACTCCCTGTGTGATCCCGGGATAACTCCCTGTGTGATCCTGGGATAACTCCCTGTGTGATCCCGGGATAACTCCCTGTGTGATCCCGGGATAACTCCCTGTGTGCTCCCAGGATAACTCCCTGTGTGCTCCCGGGATAACTCCCTGTGTGATCCCGGGATAACTCCTTCTGCGCTCCCAGGACAGCTCCCTGGGTGCTCCCAGGAAGCCTCTGGAGCAGGAGAGGCTGTCCCATCGCTCACAGCAGTGGCCTCAGGGTCCCACTGGGAGCACAGATGGGTGTAAGGGAGTCCCTGCTCCCAGGCAGGCACTGAGGGGCTGCAGGACCAGCCCTCCCCGAGCACTGCCCCCCACCTGTCCCCAGCCCAGAGCCCCGAGTGCCACCTCCAGGAGTTCCTGGGACACCTCCACGATGGGCACTCCAACCTCCCTGGGCAGTGCCAAGCCCTGAGCCCCTTTCCATGGGGAAATTGCTGCGTGCCCACCCTGAGCTGCCCTGGCCCAGCCCGGGGCCGTTCCCTCTGCTCCTGTCCCTGTTCCTGTGTCCCTGCATGCCCCAACCTGAGCCTGAGGGTCCTGAGGCCTCTCACCAGGGCCACAAAAATGACTCCATGATATTTCGATAAAACACACACACTGAGCTCGGAGCTCCAGCCCAACATTCCTGCAGGATTCCCATGGGTAAGGACAACTGGTGTGGGAGGTGGTTCACCCTGTTATTTCTAAGGGATTTCCATGTGCCACATGGATTAATGGGGATTGCCAGTTCTATTCTTCTCCTCTATATTCATTGCTTTATTACTCATAAAAATGCAAAAGAAAATGTTAATGATGATTGCACCAAAGACTAATAAGTTAAAGCCTTAGGTTATACTTTGCATTTCTGAAGATATAAATGCAATTGCTTAATAATTATGCATATTTTTAACTATTGAGTTATTATTTCTCTATATGCTTGTAGTTAGCCTAATTAATTTTAAGCTCCTGTTGATGTATTTTATACATGCAATTAATTTCCAACTTGTTTTTTTTAGCCCTTGCATGGGGGCATTAATTATTAGGGAGACAATCAAAACCAAGAATTGTTCACCCTGGAACAATACAATAAATATTAAATCTGTGTGAAAAGTGACACCAGAGCTGTGCAGCGCTGGGGGAAGGGAAAGGGAAAGGGAAAGGGAAAGGGAAAGGGAAAGGGAAAGGGAAAGGGAAAGGGAAAGGAAAGGGAAAGAGAAAGGGAAAGGGAAAGGGAAGGGAAAATGGAAAAGGAAAAAGGAAGGGGAAAAAGGAAAAAGGAAGGGAAAAAAGGAAAAAGGAAAGGGGGAAAGGAAAGGGGAAAAGGAAAAGGAAAAGGAAAAGGAAAAGGAAAAGGAAAAGGAAAAGGAAAAGGAAAAGGAAAAGGAAAAGGAAAAGGAAAAGGAAAAGGGAAAAGGAAAAGGAAAGGAAAAGGAAAGGAAAAGGAAAAAGGCAAGGGGGAAAGGAAAGGGGGAAAGGAAAGGAAAAGGAAAAAGGAAAGAGGGAAAGGAAAGGGGAAAAGGAAAAGGGAAAAGGAAAAGGGAAAAGGGAAAAGGAAAAAGAAAAAGGAAAGGAAAGGAAAAGGACTGTGAAGGGGCTGCCGCTCCCAGCCCGTGCTCCCCCAGCCCTACCTTGCACGGTGAGGTGCACCTGCATGGTCCTGGGCGTGTGCTGGGTCTGCACAGAGCAGGTGTAGGGGCCGTCATCCGTCACGTCCACGTCCTGGATCTGCAGGCTGTACTCGCGGCGGTTGGACGTGGCGATGGACACGCGCGGATCCACGGACCACTTGTCACTGCCCGCGAAGATGATGCTGGAGCGGTTCAGCCAGGCCCCTTTGGAGACTCCATCCTCCAGGTAACACCTGGGGGAAAGGGAGAGCCTGAGCGTGGAGCCGTGGGACTGCTCCGTGCCGCTCGCTGCTGAGCGCAGCTGGGGTTCATCAGAGCTGAGCTCACACGGGAGCCCCCTGTTAACTCAGAACCATCCCAAACCCCAAAGCCCAGCTGGCAAACGCAGTAACCACAGATATATCTGTCTGCCCTGCTCTCCCTGCCCTGTTCTCCTGTGGCAGAGGCTGCTGGAGCACCAGGAGGAAAGCCTCAGTTATTACTGCTGCCTGGGCTGGCCCAGCCCTTTCTCCTGCAGCCTCAGCCCCGAGGGTCAGCAGCGACGTGTGCTCCATGGAAAATTCCTGCCCTGCTCCTGAGGCACAGCCCCCTTCTGCTGCTGAGCTCAGGAGCCACGAGAGTTTTATCCAGACAGCAGAGAACCCAAACCAGCTTCTTTGCAGGGGGTTCACAGAACCCCAGAACCCCCAAATGGTTTGGGTGGGAAGGGACCTGACAGCCCATCCCATCCCGTTATCCCATCCCATCCCATCCCATCCCATCCCATCCCATCCCATCCCATCCCATCCCATCCCATCCCATCCCATCCCATCCATCCCATCCCATTATCCCATCATCCCATCATCTCATCATCCCATCCCAGTCCATCGTATCTCATCCCATTATCCCATCCCAGGAGCTCCTCTCCCTCGGGGGCTGTAGTGGGCGGTCCCAGGGCAGGGAGAAGAGGCAGAAGCAGCTTTATTCTGAGCTGCTGGAGGAGCCTGAGCCTGCCTGAGGGGCTGGAGGGTGTTCAAGCCTGGCTCAAGAGCCCAGTGCTCCATTTTCCCCACCCAGCACGTGGGAAGAGGCAGGGCAGTGCTGGAATAACGGGCTCAGGGCTGAGAGCAGGGAGCTGCACACCCAGGAGCCATCGGGAAGGGATGCTGTGGCACAGGAAATTTGCGTTTCTCTCCACAAATTAACAACTCTTCAGGAATCGTGGGGAATGAATTAGGCAAATTTTAGACTCACCCCCCATGCCCACCTTGGAATTTAAGGCTTTGAAACAATTTTAAAAGCTGGAGGAAGGTAGGAAGGAGGATAATACAAAGGGCAACAGACTAATGGGACATTTTTATTCCATAAAGAGCTTTCTACATGAAGGAAATCCAAGAGAAGAAGGGAATGCAACAGAGCTCATCCCTTTGATGAAACATTAAAATAGCACAGCCACAGAAACTGGAGGGAGAAAATGGTGATTTGGTGGCCTAAGCATCTGGCAGTATTGTTTAAGTGGAAAATGGCATTCCATTCAGGAACAAGGAACTGGAAACATCAGGCTGAAATGGTTCAGAAACAAAGCATGAGAATAACCATTCATTTAATTAATGATCTCAACATTAAATCTGAAAGGGTTCTGAGGCGACGTGGGATATAAAAAACCCATTTATAGAGCAGAGAATTGGGATGTCACTGGAAAGTGGCACTTTGAGGTTGGGATCCCTGCAGGAGGAGTTGTGTAGGGTCTGGTCCCACTCTGGGGAGGCAAGGAGCCTCTTTCAGAGTCCTGTGAACGTTTTGAACTTGATTCTATTGAGCAGCAGGGTGGGAGAGGCAGAGAAAGCTCCAATTCATGGAGGTTTTTCTAGCACGTGTTCCTTTCCCACTGACTTTCTGCAGCAACTGGACCCAGTCCATCCCAGCACAGCTGGACCCAGTCCATCAGCACAGCTGGACCCATTCCATCCCAGCACAGCTGGACCCAGTCCATCAGCACAGCTGGATCCAGTCCCTCCCAGCACAGCTGAGCACCTGGGCAGAGGGAGCTGTCCTTGCCCGGGGCTGGGCTGGAGTGAGAGCAGATTTAAGGTCCCCCCCACGCCACCCCACTCTGGGACTGCCCGAATTACACATCAGCATTTTTGCAGGTAGCCTGTAGTTCAGTGAGCATTTACCACTTCATTAATTTCATTCTCCCACTGTTTATCCACACTCGCACGTCCAAAACTTGGAAGGAAGCCTTAGCACTGTGAATCCTTCCCCAGGAGAGGAAAGCAGCCCCCTCCTCCTCCTCCTCTCCCAGCACAAAAACCCAGCTCCACCAACTCCCTGCTCTCTGCATGGCTCACCAGAAAAAAAATAAAAATCAGAATTCACAGAATCAATGAGGCTGGAAAAGACCTCCAGGACCTCGGGGTGGGATGGGCTGGGCTTGGAGCTCCTTCCCAAGCCCAGCCACCCTGGGACACCCTGGATGAGCTCCTTGAGCACCCCCAGCTCCCCTGCCCCCTCCCCAGCTCTGTGGCTGAGCCCTGCTCCAGAGCTGCTGCCCAGTTTGCCTGCAGCCCTCACCAGGGTGGTTTTCAGCTCCACAGCAGCCAACATCCTCTGCTTCCCACCAGCCACGTGGGATGGGATGGATAAAGTGATATTTACCCCACGGAAGCAGCAATCAAATGATTCATCCCAGAAATGTTTTCTAATCTAACGAATTTAATCCCTTGCTGTTTGCAAATCAGCTCCCAGCCCTGGCATCCCTGCAGGACAGGCAGAGCACAGCCCCTCCCACGGGAGCCTCTGGCCAGCAGAGCCTGCACTGGCCTTCTGCAGGGCAGCAGAAATGAGGAAAATCCAGGATTTTTTACTGTTTAAGGGAAGGCTTTCCTTTCCCCCAGACCTGTACAATCTCCTAAGGAAGAGCAGCCTTTCCACGTAGGGTTTGTGTGTCACTGTGCTTCTCCTGCCCAGGGCAGGGCAGGGATTCCAGCAGAGCACGAGGAGCTTTAACAAAAATAATAACAATAAAACTCCTACAGCAATATCTGGGAAATCATTCACTGAAAGGATCACCAGCAGGAAAAACTGCAAACATCAGAGGCCTTCCCTTGCTTTTCCCCTTCCTCTTTCCCCCTTTCCTCTCTTTTCCTTTTCCTCTCTTTCCCTTAATTCTGTTTCTGTTTAATTCCCTGCACATCCCAGCAGCATTTCCTGCAATGTAATTTTAAAATCTATGCATAGAACCAATTATTTTTAGCAATTAATAGTAACACTGCAGCACAACTAAAGTAACAGTCATTAAATGAAAGTGACTTTTGCTCTTTTTACCTTGCCATGGCTTGGAAAAGTATTGATGAAACCATAGCAGAAAATTCTCCTATATTTAAATTTGGAAGATTGGAAAAAAGCAGAGTTTCTTTTTTAACTGATGATTGTAATCAGAAATTCCCCACACAACAAGAATAAAAAATAGATTTTAATGTTAACTGTCATACACGGCTGAGGGCACTTTATTATTTTTCCAATCATTATTAATGGGGATGATCTTCTGTAATTTGTAAGTACGGAAAAATATAGTCTCACCCAGCTTCCCTCAAGTTTTTAATCCTCTTTTTTTAATGCCTCCCACTTTCCCAGCTCTCCAGTCTATTATTCCACCATAATTAAAACAGAGATCCATTAATCTTTGTAAAAAAAACAGTTCTTCCACTTGCTTAATTAAAACTGCACAGGGGCTCTGCTCCAGGAGCCTCCACGGGCTGGGATCCCACCTGGCTGCCCTGAAGGACAGGGACTGCCTGGAACTGCCTGGAACTGCCTGGAATGCTCCCCAGCCTTGCTCCAGACACCCCAGCAGTGGGGACATCCTGTGTCCAAGGGGGCTGGGACCCTCCTGGGCTGCAGATGGAACGTGTTGGGCAGTGCTAGGCAGGAGAAAAATCTCAGAGTCCTGGAATGGTTTGGGTTGGGAGGGACCTCAAATCCCACCCAGTGCCACCCTGCCCTGGCAGGGACACTGCCACTGTCCCAGGTGCTCCAGCCCCAGTGTCCAGCCTGGCCTTGGGCACTGCCAGGGATCCAGGGGCTGCTCTGGGCACCTGTGCCAGGGCTGCCCACCCTGCCAGGGAAGGATTTGTCCCTAATCTCCAGTGTAACCCTGCCTCCCTCCAGTTTAAAGTCATTTACGTTATTGATCCTTTTGCTTTTGTGTTCAGAATTTGCTTTTTTCACATCTGCTGTAGCTCCAAGCCCGTAATTCTGCACGGAGACTGGCCCTGCTGCTCATTCCCCTCCCGGCTGTGGGTTTTATTTACAGAATTTATTTCCTCACATCGGTCCCTGGGGAGCTGAGGCCTCAATGGCCACGGTGGGAGCGGCGCTGGCCCAGCCCAGGCTGTCCCCACTGCCCAGGCTGTCCCCCCAGCCCAGCCCTGGCTGTCCCCACTGCCCAGGCTGTCCCCACTGCCCAGACTGTCCCCCAGCCCAGCCCTGGCTGTCCCCACAGGGCAGAGCTGCTGCTGCTGCCACAATTTCACCTTTCCTGGGGAATTTCAGCTGTGCCAGGCCTTAGGAGAGACGCCCAGAGCAAAGCGGGGGTCACAGGAGGGGATGGGCACAGCACAGCCCCTGAGGGCAGCCAGCTCCGGGCAGGGCAGAGGAAGGGAAACTGGTGATCAAAACCATTTCATAGGGTTTAAAAACCCCAGTCCTGGGAAGCTTTTGCTTCCCCTGCAATGATAAAAACCATTTACCAGTAACAACATTCACCAGTAACACCATTCACCAGTACCAGCATTCACCAGTAACACCAGTTACCAGTAACACATTTACCTGTAACATCATCTACCAGTGACACCATTCACCAGTAACACCAGTTACCAGTAACACCATTCACCAGTAACACCATTCACCAGTAACACCAGTTACCAGTAACACATTTACCTGTAACAGCATTTACCAGTGACACCATTCACCAGTAACACCAGTTACCAGTAACACCATTCACCAGTAACACCATTCACCAGTACCAGCATTCACCAGTAACACCAGTTACCAGTAACACATTTACCTGTAACAGCATTTACCAGTGACACCATTCACCAGTAACACCAGTTACCAGTAACACCATTCACCAGTAACACCATTCACCAGTAACACCATTCACCAGTAACACCAGTTACCAGTAACACATTTACCTGTAACAGCATTTACCAGTGACACCATTCACCAGTAACACCAGTTACCAGAACCAGCATTCAGCAGCAGCACGGTTCATGGTGAGAGGTGCCAGTGTCAGCTCAGGACACAAACCCAGCCCCACCAGGCAGTGTGGAAGGGCTGCCAAAGGAGGGGTGTGAGCAGGGACGTGTCTGAGCCAGCCTTTGGATCAGAACCAGAGCTCTGCCTGGGCTCTCAGAGCAGGGCCAGCCTCCCAAATGCTGTGCTGCACTCCTGGGGTGCCCAGGAGCCAGCACCTCGCAGGGACAGGGACAGGGACAGGGACAGGGACAGGGACAGGGACAGGGACAGGGACAGGGGCAGGGACAGGGACAGGGGCAGGGACAGGGGCAGGGACAGCAGCAGTGAGCACACCCCTCCTGCCCTGCTGCTCCCAGGAACCCCAAACCTGAGAACCCTGCCCTGCCTGAGGTGGCACCGGGCTCTGGGGAGGAGCAGCTCCCGGGATCCCTCAGGGGTTCCAGCCCGTGCCCTGCACAGCCCCATGGCAGCAGGCTGCATTTCCTGCAGGCCCTGCAAACAGCCCGGGCTCTCCTGGTGCCCTGCACCGCCCCGTGGGCCCCTGCTGCCCCCCAGCCCAGCCCTGCTCCCAGCACCATTCCAGCTCTGCTGATCCACGGATTTCTCACAGCAGCACGAGGCTTTCACCTGGGACAGGAGGGTGCTGTGCCAGCCCGGTGCTAGCTCTGCAGTAATTAGCATCATTAACCTCCCAGGGATTGTTCAGTGGCCAGGGAACCCAGATTGCTGTGGGGGGACAGGGGACACCAGCACAGGACACGGGGACGCTCCAGGGCATCTCCAGCTGCTGGCTCCATGATCCCCTCTGCTTGAGATGCTCCAGGAAATCTGTCTGCACATAACCAGGGATTAACCCCTCAATCTGAAACTCTCCAAGCAGAGAACCAGACCAATATTAGTAATTAAGAGTGAAAGTGTTTGTCCCCCTGCAGGATTTGAAATGTAATTTTGCCTACAGCTGATGCCACGTGACCTTTAATCTCTGTGGGCTCCTCCCTCAGCACCTGCCAGTCCACCCAAACCAGGAAAAAATCCATTTTCCCAGGGGTTCTCACATTCCCAGGGGTTTCCACATTCCCAGGGGTTTCCTGGCACACAACCCCCAGCCATGCCCTTAGTGGGTGTTTCCCTCCTGCCACCAGAAAATGGATTTTTCCCTATGGCAAGGACGGAGAAACTGCTGCTGCCACAACTGCAATAAATTCATTGGGTTTTAGTTATACAAAAATATTTCCCCCACCTTTCACAGGTGTGTTTTCATACTAAAATGGACACAACACTGCAGTGTAAAGCTCAGAACTTTCAGTCATTAATCACTTCCTTCATGGGAGCCCATATTATTTTCTTTTGAAGGCTCAGAAATAATATCCCACCCCACTGTTGGTGTGAGAGCCTTGGTTTCAGCTTCAGAGAGCTACTCCCAAATTCATCACATTATTTGAAATATTAAAAAGGGTCTGGCTGCTGCATTTGATATTTATTAATTCCTGGAGATTTATGCTAGAGAAACACTGACTTCCAGAAATTACAAAGAAGACATTTCCAGTGCAGAGAGGTAAGGAAACAATGCATGACATGGCTTTGCCTCTTGGTTTTGCACTATTCCCAAGGGGAAGGGTTTTTGGTAAATTTGGGAGCTGATTGTTCATTTTACAGCACTACCAAAGTCAGAGTTTTTTCTGACTCTTTTTTACCACACAACACTGAAACACAAACTAAAGGAATAAAAAGCACCATAAGCTCTGAGAGCAAAGCAAGGCAAAGGTCTGGAGAATGGGAAAACATTTCCTGTTACTCCCCAAATCTCCAATATCCCAGCGTGCTGCTGAGGGGTTCCTGCACCCCGGAATGTCCAGCTGGATTAGAGCTGTCAGTAAACGCCTTCATTTCAGTTTGGGACACGCAGATTGCTCCTTGTTTTTAATTCTCAGAGGAAGCCCAGGCGTCCTCCCCAGGCAGTGATGTGACCAAACCCCAGGGGAGGCTGTGCCACAGCCCAGGATGGCCACGGTGCCCAGACCCTGAGAGTGCCCTGGCACAGCCCAGAGCTGCTCAGGGGAAACCTGAACCTGCTCCTGCTGCACCTCTGCACCTGGGCTCTGCTGCTCTGGAGGTGGGACAGGGCCAGCAGGGACAGCAAAGGCGAGGGGACAGCCCAGGAGAGGGGACAGCAAAGGGAAGGGACTGCAAAGGAAGGGACTGCAAAGGGAAGGGACAGCAAAGCTGCCTCAGGCTGAGAGAGGAATGGTGAAGTGCCACATCCTTAGACAACTCCAGGATGGGCACTCCAACCTCCCTGGGCAGTGCCAAGCCCTGAGCCCCTTTCCGTGGGGAAATTCCTGCTGTGCCCACCCTGAGCTGCCCTGGCCCAGCCTGGGGCCGTTCCCTCTGCTCCTGTCCCTGTTCCTGGAGCACAGCCCGACCCCCGGCTGTCCCCTCCTGGCAGGAGCTGTGCAGAGCCACAAGGGCCCCTGAGCCTCCTTTGCTCCAGGCTGAGCCCCTTCCCAGCTCCTCAGGGATTCTCCAGCCCCTTCCCAGCTCCTCAGGGATTCTCCAGCCCCTTCCCAGCTCCTCAGGGATTCTCCAGCCCCTTCCCAGCTCCTCAGGGATTCTCCAGCCCCTTCCCAGCTCCCTCAGGGATTCTCCAGCCCCTTCCCAGCTCATTCCTTGCCCTGCAGACGCTCCAGCCCCTCAGGGTCAGTTTTGTCCTGAGGGACCCAGAGCTGAATCAGGATTTGAGGGGTCTCAGCAGTGCCAGCCCGGGGGGACAGAGGGAGGAGGAGCTGCAGGCAGAGCTGTGGCTGCTCCTGCTCTCAGCAGGGCTGGGGTCTGCTCCCCTCTTCTCTCCCAGCTGCTGCTGCCCAGGCTCCAGGGATTTCTCAATATTCCTGTTCTTCCCCACGTTCTCCCTGAAAAGGCTTTTATCACTATCAAAGCCTAATGAATAAAAGACCTTTCCAGGTGCAAGCAGGTTGGGTTTTCAGTGTCCTCATAATAATATCTGCAGTGTGAGTGGGGAGGACAGACAGGAGGGAGATAATTGTGTGCTGGGCCACGTCCTTTATTGGATCATCCTGGACCTGGGACCCTTCCTCGAGCAGGTGATGCCAACCCTGCCCCACAGCTCCTCCAGGCTGGTTTAAATAAAATAATAGAGTTAATGACAGAAACAAAACTACCTGGAGAGGTGCAATTCATCACGGCGTGTTCCACGCCATTATCTTAAAAACATCCAGTGTAGTAATCACTTGAAGGAGTGATAACACATAATTGTGTGTTCTCCAAAATTATAGGTGAATGGGAGTTGCAGCTAATGAGAGCCAAATAGCAGCTCAGGAGCTGCAGTGATTACAGCAGATGTGGTGATGAATGCATTTATTATTGGGCTATTGCAAAGCTTTTTATAGCAGAGACAGCAGGTTTATAAATAAATAACCAGCCCCAGAGGTAGCACACGTCTGACCAAGCAGCTCCTCTCCCAGCCTGCAGCTCCTGGTGCAGAAACCTCCAAAGCTGGCTGAGAGCAGCCCGGAGGAGTCCAGCTCCCACCCCCGCACTGCTGTGCTCCCAGGGGACGTGCTGGAGCAGAACGGGAGGCTCTGGAGCGAGTGAGGTGCTGGTGTGTGCAAAGCCCACTGCCTGTGCAGCAGCCTTCCCCAGCAGCGTGAGCCCTGTGCTGCCCCCAGCCCATGGGAATCAGCCCCAGCCGAGCTCCTGCCCCGGGCTCTGCCAGCCCTGGGGCTGCCTCCTGACCCACGATCCACGGCAGACCTCTGCCCTCTGGCAGGCACAGCCCATTCCCCACAAGGGTCCCCCCAGCAGGTCACTAGATAACAATCTATGTCACACAGTGCTGCTGGCACACAATCGCATTTTTCTGCAATTCCGTTTTTGCCAGAATATTTCAGGAGCAATCTCCAACCCCCGGCGGAATGAAAACAAAATTTCAAAATACCAGAGGCTCTCATGAAATAGAATTCCTGCCCAAACTCATGACTGAATGACTCCATTTGTCTCCCTTCTATCAGGGCTGATCCATGATTTCATCTGGGCTTATCTCCCGGAACATTTACTTTGTTGATATACCACTGGTTGGAATATTAGTGATAAATAATAAAAGAAGGCAAATTTAATTGTGCTGCAGTCTTTCACCACAATGAATCTTTCAGGAGAATCACAATGATCTCTTGATTTACAAGAGCAGGAACTGGTTGTGGATGGATGATGTAAATACAGGGCCTTGGCACAGATGGCTCGGGCTGTGTTTGCCAGCAACAGTCAGATTTTTGGATCAACCTCCCAGCTGCTTGCTCCAGACTAATGCATTATTAACAACACTATTGAACAGCTCCCGGGGGGCAGGTCCTGGTGGGAAGGAGGGAAGGAGCCCCCCTGGAGCAGCCCAGCAGGGCAGCACTGGGGAGGGGTCCTGGGGATGGACAGGGAGGGATCCCAGGGATGGATGGGGAGGGGTCCCAGGGATGGATGAAAAAGGGTCCTGGGTCTGGGTGGGGAGGGGTCCCAGGGTTGGAAGGGGAGGGGTCCCGGGGAAGGATGGAGAAGGGTCATGGGGAAGGATGGGGAGGGATCCTGGCAATGGATGGGGAGGGGTCCCAGGGATGGATGGGGAGGGGTCCCAGGGCTGGCACTGTCCTTCCCCTCCCATCACTGCTCCTCACAGCACCTGGTGCAGCATGAAAGGAGCTGTGCCTCGGGGAGGAAGCAGAGCCCAGGAACTCCGGGGCAGGATTCCAGCCCCAATGTGCAAAGCAGTGCCCACAGAGGGGAGCAGGATCCCAGCCCCGATGTGCAGAGCAGTGCCCGCAGAGGGGAGCAGGATTGCAGCCCCGATGTGCAGAGCAGTGCCCACAGAGGGGAGCAGGATCCCAGCCCCGATGTGCAGAGCAGTGCCCGCAGAGGGGAGCAGGATCCCAGCCCCGATGTGCAGAGCAGTGCCCACAGAGGGGAGCAGGATCCCAGCCCCGATGTGCAGAGCAGTGCCCGCAGAGGGGAGCAGGATCCCAGCCCAGATGTGCAGAGCAGTGCCCACAGAGGGGAGCAGGATTGCAGCCCCGATGTGCAGAGCAGTGCCCGCAGAGGGGAGCAGGATTGCAGCCCCGATGTGCAGAGCAGTGCCCACAGAGGGGAGCAGGATCCCAGCCCAGATGTGCAGAGCAGTGCCCACAGAGGGGAGCAGGATCCCAGCCCAGATGTGCAGAGCAGTGCCCACAGAGGGGAGCAGGATCCCAGCCCCGATGTGCAGAGCAGTGCCCACAGAGGGGAGCAGGATTGCAGCCCCGATGTGCAGAGCAGTGCCCACAGAGGGGAGCAGGATCCCAGCCCCGATGTGCAGAGCAGTGCCCGCAGAGGGGAGCAGCTCACCGAGCTCTCCCTGCCCGCCAGGCAGGGCAGGGCCCAGTTGTGGGGTGCCCCTGTGCCCCAGCACTGCCCTGAGCCCCTCAAACCAGAAACCTCAGCCCACGCACAGAGCAACCTCCAGAGTCACCCAGGCCAGCCTTCTGAGGAGAAGGGATCCAAAGGGGGAGTGCCAGTTGCCTCTGACATTAAACACCCCCGCTGCTGCCTGAGACAAATGGCAATTCCCAGCGCTGGGGGTTTGGGGGGATCAGGGGATGGTGCACTCAGAGAAGGAGGAACCACCTTCCCAAGCAACATTCCACCCACAACACAACCAAACAAACATTGCTGGACAACCCAGGAGAAAGAAAAGGAGAAAGAAACCTTCACCAATTGCCTTTCTAAAGGAACAGTCCTGACTGACCACCCAAACAAACACTGAGCACTTAAACACTGAACACTTAATCCTTAAACACCAAAAAAACACTGACCACTTAAACAGTCACTTGAACAATCCTTAAACACCCGAACTAACACAGAACACTTAAACATTGAACACTTAAACAATTATTGAACACTCAAACTAACATTGGGCACCTAAACACTGAGCACCTAAACAAACATTGGGCACTTAAAAAATCCTTGAGGACCTAAGCGAACATGGAGCACTTAAACAATCATTGAACCCCCAACACTGAGCACCTAAACAAACATTGAACACCCAAACAAACATGGAGCACTGACACACTGAGCGCTTAAACAATTATTGAGCACCTAAACAATCATTGAACACCCAAACTAACACTGAGCACTTAAGCACTGAGCACCTAAATAATCATTGAGCACTTAAACAAACACTGAGCAACCAAACATTCAGCACTTAAACACAGAATACCTAAATAAATATTGAGCACTTAAATACTGAGCACTTAAATAATCCTTAAGCCCCTAAACAATCCTTGAGCACTTAAACAACCATTGAGCACTTAAACAAACCTTGAACACCTAAACATTGAGTACTTAAACACTGAGCTCCCAAACAATCGCTGACACCCAAAACCCCCTCACTGCTACCCAAACTGCCTCTGTCTGTGTGTAACAGGTTTTGGAACTCTGGGAAAGCCACAGGTGCCCCTGGAGTCCCTTCCCAGGCGATTCCCCTTCTGCACCGCTCAGGCACTGACAATATTTGCACAACCCTGGGCACCAGGGGGCTGCTCTGGAGCCGTTTCCTTAAGCACTTCACCTATGAACAGCTTTTTAATAGCAACAACCAGTGGGAATTCTCTTTCCTCTTTATGTTTTCCCTTTGAAGAAAGCATGCCCAGTCTCCTAATTCATGTTCAAAGTAAGTTGGCTGTTCATATTACTTGGAGAAGAGAGGGGAAGATAGAATCCCATCCTTTGAAATGCAGCAATTTCCCTTCAGAACAGACTTTTATAAACTGTATCGATTGCTGATTATTGACAGTCTCTGTGTGAGGTGTGGTAGGATGCTGAGTGTGTTACCAGGTGGGAACCATGCACTGAAACCACACTGGAAAGCACACAACAACACATGTAAAAATTCATATTTACATCAAATGCCTGCAAACTTTTATTTTAGATTAAATCATGGAATAGTTTGGGTTAAAAAGGACCTTAAAGCTCATCCCATTCCCACAGCAGGGACACCTCCCACTGCCCCAGGTGCTCCAGCCCCAGTGTCCAGCCTGGCCCTGGGCACTGCCAGGGATCCAGGGGCAGCCACAGCTGCTCTGGGCACCTGAGCCAGCCCTGATATTTTACTTTAATGCTAGAATAAGTGTCAAAGACCTTCCTCCAACAACTGGAGAAGAGAAGCTTCAGTGAGACCCAACTGTGGCCTTCCAGGACCTGAAGGAGCTACAGGACAGATGGGAAGAGGCTGTTCACAAGGGGGGATGGCTCCCACTGCCAGAGGGCAGGGATGGATGGCATATTGGGAATGAGGAATTGTTCCTGGCAGGGTGGGCAGGCCCTGGCACAGGTGCCCAGAGCAGCTGTGGCTGCCCCTGGATCCCTGGCAGTGCCCAAGGCCAGGCTGGACACTGGGGCTGGAGCACCTGGGACAGTGGGAGGTGTCCCTGCCAGGGCAGGGTGGCACTGGGTGGCTCTGAGCTCCCTCCCAACCCAAACCAGTCTGGGATTCAGTGAAAATGGCACAAAATGAGCCCAAGATCTCAAAACCCAACAATTCTCGCACGAATATTCCCTACATTTTCTCAAGTGGCCTTGTCTTAATTTTGCTCCTATTTCCTGTCTAGAAATTTAATTTCATGTAGTTCTTTAGTCGTGTGTCAACACATCTCCAATTCCTGTAATATTTGTTCTCCTGCTCTGGATAACCTTGTCAATCTTCATTAGAGCTGAGGGGAGGCAAACAGAATTGGCTGCGAGGCTCCAGATGAGATTCCCATTGTTCAATATGCTGCTGGAACATATTCCAGCCTCCTAATGCTCCCAAGCATTTGAAGTGCTGCTGCCCACTGTGCAGGCACTCATTTGAGCTCTCAGCCCCATTTATTTATTTCGATTGCAGCCCACAAAACATAAAGTAACACATTTCTAAGATTCTGGCTGCCCTTGACAAATAATTAAAACTGCAATTCCCCCAGCTCTCAGAGAGCACCAGCACATCCCAAACTTTCCTCTGCAAATACCTCACCAGTGTCACAGGATAGGACTGGGCAGAGAGGAGAAAGTGCAGAGCAACCAGAGAAGACATTTCCCAACCTCTGCAGAGTTTTATAGTGCTTAACCATTGCCTCTGGTTTTCTTTCATTGAAGGACACTCAGAATTCGTAATTAAGATTCAAATTCAGGAGTGCCACACTAAGAATCCTTATCTTAATTCTTATCAAGCTTTGCAATGGTCCTCCCCACATCCCTGTGCTGCTCATCCCTCCTGGCATTCCCTGATGGACCTGGGGGTTCCTGCCCTCTCCAGGCCCTGCTGGCACCATTCCCTCTGGAAGGCAAGGTAACGACCTAAAACTCCTGGTTTTAGCCACCAAAACCTTCTTGCAGCAGGCCAGCCTAAAACTCCTGGTTTTAGCCAGCAAACCCTTCCTCCTTGCAGCATCCCGACCTAAAAACTCCGGTTTTAGCCAGCAAACCCTTCCTCCTTGCAGCATCCCGACCTAAAAACTCCGGTTTTAGCCAGCAAACCCTTCCTCCTGCCACAGCCCCACGCACCCCTCAGAATTCCCACATCCAAGGTGCCCCAGGAGTGACAAACCCCAGCTGAGGAGGCTCCCGAGGGAGCAGGGAAGCACATCCTGTGAATATTTAGTGTGTTTTGAAGTGCTTTGAATTTGCAGCAAGTTGCAAACAAATTTTGTAGAGGTTAATCAGGGGAATTAGTGAAATAGCTGAGAGGCTCCTGCCGTGACAGGATCCAGCCACCAGGTGATGGCAGGGCTGGAAGAGCCAAATGCTGAGGAAGTTTCTGTGACTTTAAAGGCTTTATACACTTGGTTCCCGAGGGAATGGCTCTGTACAAATCATATTTGCATAATGCAGCCTGGGAAGTGTGGCTGGAGTGCTTTCATCTCATTTTCATGAGGTAACTTGGGTGAGCAGAAGCTCCTATCCCTTAAAAAAAGATGTTTCAGAAAAATTAAGGGGAAAACTGTCTTAGTTCAAGCTTCCCTAAGGCAGATTCAAGTGGAGGAATCTGGACGTATTTAGCAAATGATGAAGGCTGAATTTCATATTCAGACATTGTGGTACTGGTAATTATCAAGGATTTACTCAGAGGCCAGGCTCTCCCTCTCCCTCTACCCCCAGGATATGAATGGGGGTAAAGCACATTTCCTCAGCAATTAACCTTTTCCCACACGGGTAAGGAATGGGTGAACTGTTGTCTGTGTGATTCCCAGCCCTCTGTTCAACCCCCCTGGGGAAATCCCAACCTGCTGTGGGTTATCCCATTTGTGCTGCTCTGACTGCTGGCACCAGCACTGCTGTGTCCCGTGGGAATGGCCAAAACCACAAAATCCAGAGTGGAGTGGCTTGGGAGGGACTGAACAGCCCGGCCAGGGCCACCCCTGCCATGGCAGGGACACTGCCACCGTGCCAGCCCAGGGTCCCTCTCATCCCTCTGCTCCAGTCCCAGGGTGTTCCCAGTCCCAGGGTCCCTCTCATCCCTCCTGGAGGCCCCTCAGGAGCTGGGGAGCAGCACCCAGCTCCCCAGGAGCCTCCTCCTCTCCAGGCTGAGCGAGCCCAGCCCTGCCAGCCTTTCCCTGGCTGTGTCACACCCGGAGTGTCCCAGTGGCAGCGCAGGGGTGGCACTGTGCTCAGAGCAGCCAGAGCCAGGCTTTGCTCCCTGTTTGCCCCTTCCAGAGCCCTGTGCCCTGGCAGGGCCAGCTCCCTGCCCAGCAGCTGCCCTGCCCTGCCCCTGCAGAATTGATTTGCACAGCCAGCTCTGTAAACATCAATATTCTGTGCCCAGGGCAGGTGAAGGCAGTGAGCACACCCAAACACGGGTCAGGCTGCACAGAGCCAGACGGGTTCCGTGGAAAAAGAGCTGGGGAGGGGACAGCGAGCAGGGAGGGCAGGAACTGGCACACCCTGGGGCCATGCCCAGCCTGGGACAGCAGTGACTGAGGCAGGGCCAGCAGGGCACCCACCAGGATGGGGCTGGCTCTGGGATTCTCTTTCTGGGTTATTTTCACTAAATCCTCCTCTCCTGGCCGTCACGAAGAGCCTGTCTTGGGCTCACTTGGCAGCACTTGGTGATTTTGTGGGATTGCAGAATCCTGCAGCAGGAAGAACTTCGCGTGGTGTGTGGTTTATTGCCCGGCTGCCCCTCACTCCACTGCCACGGAGGAGTCCCAGAGTCTCCCAGAGGGAAGGCTCCTCTCAGCATTTCCCATCAATAATCCCTTTCCACAGCGGCTCTAACGCAGAGCTATGGGCAAACCCACATTTTGTTATTGTTTCCTCACGCAGACATCACCCAGATCAGCAAATATTGAACAGCTCAGAGGAGGGAGGTTGAGGCTCAGTCACTCCCCCTGTGCTTTTTGTTTGGTCGATGGTTTTAGGTAGGTTACTCGTTAAACTTTTCATGAACTGGCAGCTCAGATGCAAAAAGCTGAGGAATGCCAGATTCTGGAAATTTCCAGTAATTTTTCATTAAGCCACAGAGTTAAACAGATTTTCTCTGGGGGACTGTTTCTTCTCCAGAAAAGACAACAAAACCTGCCTGGTGAAGCCCCGCTGCCTTTCTGAGGCTCACATTGCTCCAGACCCCCTCCTCCAGTGTTCCCTCGCCTGAAGACTGACTCTGGATCTTTCTAATTTTCTTTTAAAAATAATTTTCATGTGCCAAAAGTGATGTGACTTAAGAGCTCTGAAAGAGAAACCCAGCAGCCTGCCAATGTGAGCAGAAAAAGCTCCTTTTTTAGAAGCAAACACACCTCAGCCAGGTGTGCCATTAATAGCTCTGCCATTAATTATGCCATTTTTAAAATTTAAACCCTTTCCCAACTATCTCACACATATCTGAGATAAAATATTCAAATGCATTCAGTGTCTCTAAAAGGGTAAATTCAGCTGTGAAACAGATTTCCATTTTCCTAATGCTTTCTGGCACTTGCTGCTGTCCAGTTACATTAGTCTGTAAAAATGTTTCCAGATTTATCAGCCCCAAGTCCGTGCCAAACCAAATGTGAATTTATAATTCTGGGTAAATAAGTCCTGCACAAAAACTGCCTCAAGAACTAATCATTTGTAAATAGAAAGTTGATACCTTTTAAATGCCTGCAATCACAACACTGCACCCAAAAATGTGATGGATCAAGGAAAAAAAAAGTCTTTTCAGGTAAATTCTTGACAAGACTAATAGCTCGTATTTGTTCCCTTTCTGCACAGGATCCTGACAGAGGAGGCGAGGACATTTCAGACACATTATGCATTTTGACACTAAGTAACTGGCAATTAGCTGAAGTACATAATTGCATCCTAATGCAGCAAAGGAGAAAATAACAAAAAAGCCTGGGAAAAGGGTTATACAACTGAGGGGTTGATGACAGCTAAAACCTACAACAAACCCAAACAAAATCTGGGAGAAAATGAAGGGTAAAAACACAGCCCTGGGCCCTGGAATGACTCACTCCAGGCTGAAAGGGAAGGTGGGGGCCAGCACCTGCATCCTCCTCCAGCCAGGAGCCCCAGGAGGAGCTTCCAGGTGGGCTCAGGGTGATCCCTTCAGCGCCAGTCTTGGGATTGCAATGATTAATTAATACAATTACAAACAGGGTGCCCAGAGCAGCTGTGGCTGCTCCTGGATCCCTGGCAGTGCCCAAGGCCAGGCTGGACACTGGGGCTGGAGCACCTGGGACAGTGGCAGTGTCCCTGCCAGGGCAGGGTGGCACTGGGTGGGTTTGAGGTCCCTCCCAACCCAACCCAACCCAACCCAACCCAACCCAACCCAACCCAGTCTGGGGCTCTGGGGTTTTAGGAAATCAGATGCTGAAGCACAGCACTGAAAGCATTGCTCTGTGGAAGAGAATAGCTTTGAAGCTCTGGTGGCTCAGAGAAATGAAAGTTTGGGTGGCCACAGAAGAGCCCAGGGAGTGCTCAGGGCTGTGCCTGCCCCCCGAGCTCCCAGTGCTGGTGCAGTTGGAGCTGCTGCTCCTGCAGGGACCTCCCAGCCCGGCTCTGTGGGACCTGGTGGGCACAGAGCAGCAGCAAACCTCTCCAGACCCAGCCTCCAACAGCTCTGCCCCTCTGCTGCAAACGAGATGCAAACACACACCAGCACCGTGTCTCTAACGCGTGCTGCCATCACCCCGTGTGGGGAAGGTGCTAATTGGGCCGGTGCTGGGGAAGGTGCTAATTGGGCTCCACTTGGAGCAGCGGTCAGACTGATGGCACTGCTGGAATTCTGTCACCTGCCAGGGTTCCAGCAGCCCAGGGCTCTCTGTCCAGCGTGGCACCGAGGTTTGGAGATCATCACAGCCACAGCAAAGTGAGTATTTTTAAAAGGCGCTGCCCCAGGCCAGCTCTGCTCGCTGGCTGTGCCATCCCAGCTGCAGGCCCGGGCACTCCCTGCCTCGGTTTCCCTCCCCAAGGTGGTGCCCAGTGATCCCTGGCACTGCCATGCCCGGGTTGTGCCCTCCCTGCAGCCACAGCTGGGGTGGGCTCGGGAGGTTTGGAACCAGGGCAGACGAGGACACCATCCAGGTCTGATCCCCAAAAGCTCAGCCCAGACCATCCCAAAGGAGCCAAGGGCACAGGAGAGGCCAAGGGACAGAGGGACACTTGTGCCATGGGGGTGGCACTGCACAAGGGGACACGGTGGGGATGGCACTGCTGGCAGCTCCAGCCCCAGGGAGGAGCGGGGTCCTGGGGAGGATGAGGAACCCAGCTGCTGTGGGATCTGGGAGGATGGGAGTGGAGAACCCAGCTCCTGTGGGATCTGGGAGGATGGGGAACCCAGCCCTGTGGGATCTGGGAGGATGGGGAACCCAGCTGCTGTGGGATCTGGGAGGATGGGGAACCCAGCCCTGTGGGATCTGGGAGGATGAGGAGCCCAGCTGGGAAAGGCTCCTGTGGGATCTGGGAGGATGAGGAGCCCAGCTGGGAAAGGCTCCTGTGGGGCTGGTACAGCTGGAGGATGGGGATGGGAAATCCCTGTTCCCCCTCATCCCTCCAGGACGGGGACACAAATATCCCAGCCTTGACTGTGCTTCTGAATTCCAGAATTAAACCCAGAATATTTTCATCTGGCCCCAGAGCCTTCTAGATTTAAATTTACCCAGGAATTCTGGGATCTGTTTCTCTGCCCAGCGAAAGACCTGCACGCCCTTCCTCCCTGTGGCCCAGCATTTCCAGCTCAGGAATCCTGGTCGCTGCACAGCTCGGCCTTGGTGGGAGGCTGTGAGCTGGCCACTGGCAAGAGCAGCAGATGCTGCAATATTAAAACTCTCATTTGAGTGGTAATTGTGCTCAATAGTCACAGCTTGCTCCTTACAGATCATTTGTTAAAAACACATTAATAATGCAAATGGAGTCCTGGGCAGGCCCTGAGCAGCTGTGCAGCCACCCCAGACAGGGCAGAGCTTCTGTGAAGGCACCCACTGCAAAACGGTCAGGGAAAGAGCAGGTTTGCAAAATAATCCTCTAAATCCCTTGTGCCTGAGAAATCCGTGAGCTGCCTGCTGCCAGGGCTCCACGGCTTTGGGACGGGAGAACTGGGAAGGGGAGGGATGTCCCTGCCAGGAAGAGAGAGACTCCTGGTGGGTCCTCCTGCAAGCAGGACTGGCACACACGGAGCAAAAAGAAAAGTTGAGAGGAGTTCCTCTGAGTCTTTTCAGCATTGCTTGCAGAGGCAACTGCTGCTTGCTACTGAGATCCAAACTAGAGTAACGTTTTTAATTGTAAAAGTGATAAAGACAATGAATTATAAACGCTTTTAAAGGAATATATTAATGAATGTGGGGTATGATATAAAATTTAATTAGAATTTTAAGCCTTTAAGGATAAAGTGAATTAACTAAAAGGCTTTATAATGAACTAATATAATACACAAGCCAGAATTTAAATAGATTTTGAAGGTCTTTTAGACAGTTCTTGTACGGAAAAGCAGCCATACATGTGTCTAACTTTTTAATTGCTTTGGAACACTGGGAAGGAATCGGTGCTGGCTTCATTTTCTTTGAACATAACTTTTATTTATGCATATTTATTCTCGTATTCTAATGCAAATAGAACACTGGAAATTGGGTAGTTATGCAAATAACTCGATTGGATTAGGAAGAATCATGGAATATCCTGAGGGCACCCTCAGGGATGGTGGGGCACAGCACCCCAGCCCGTGGTGACCAAACTGGCCCCCAGGGTGTCACCTGTGTCCCCTCAGCCCCTCGAGGGGCTGCTCCCAGCCCCAGGGAGAGCTTCCAGTGGGAACAGCCAGGTCAGCACTCCCCACGCCCAGGGCTCCCTGCCCGCCCTGCCCCAGTGCCCCTTGCAGCCCGGGGCCGTCAGGGACCCCATCAGCTTTGGGGACACCCACAGCACATCCCCCAGGGCCCCAGCAGGGAATGGGCTGGGTGTGAGGGCCCTCAGAGCCACCCTGCCCTGGCAGGGACACTGCCACTGCCCCAGGTGCTCCAGCCTGGCCCTGGGCACTGCCAGGGATCCAGGGGCTGCTCTGGGCACCTGTGCCAGCCAGCTCAGGGGCCCAGGTCTCCCACTCAGGACTGCCCCACACTGGGACACGTGTGTTCAATTCTGTTTTGTTCCAGGCTGAAGTCAAAGAACTTTAAATCTGCCACCTTACTGTGAATATTTCAGTTCTGCCTAAGCCTTTCTCCAGCCAGCCCCTGTTTTCCTTTCCTTGCAGGGGCACAGGTGTGTCTGGAGGGCACAGCCACGGTGCCAGCACTGCTCAGGGCACCCCGGGCTCCTGTCCCTGTCCCAGGTGTCCCAGCTGCCCAGTCTGGCAGGGAACGAGCTGATGCCAGCCCACCTGCTCACCCGGGAGAACATTTCTGCAGGAGCAGCTCCCCCAGCAGCCAGCAGCCAGGATCCAGGGCTGGAGCTCAGGGCAGGCTCAGGCTGAGCTGACTCTGAGTTCAGCCCAGGCTGCTCCTCAGGCAGGGATTCTTTCCCCAGAGCTGTGGTGAGCTGCAGGAAGCTGGGACTGGGTGCAGGATTGCACTGGCAGAGCCCATCAGACCATTAGTGGTCTCTGCAGGGCTTAAATCTCCACATCAGTGCCATGGCAGAGGTTTGGGGCACGTTTTGTGTGTGTCCACGTGGGATCTGCACAGGATCTCCTTGTCACCTGCTGGGTGCCACCAGGGAGCTCAGGGGGCACCAGGGCTGCTTCCAGAGCAGCCTGAGCTGGGCCAGTGGGTGTTCTGGTGGCCCTGGGGCCACTGCCCAGCTCGGACCCGGGTGCTGCAGGGCCCCACAGCAGGCAGGATGCTGCCAGAGCTGCAGGGCACTCGGTGGCTCCCCGGGCTCTGGCAGTGCTCCCAGCTCCTCTGCTGGGCCTCAGGAGCCCCCCGGGCAGGAGCAGCCTGGCCTGCTGGCACAGGGACGGGCAGGAGGGGCCAAGGGACCTGGGAGCCGCTGCACACCACGGTCTAAAAATCAGCCAAATCAGCCCAAATCAGCCAAATCAGCCCAAACCAGCCAAATCAGCCAAATCAGCAAAATCAGCCAAATCAGCCCAAATTAGCCCAAACCAGCCCAAATCAGCCCAAATCAGCAAAATCAGCCAAATCGGCCAAATCAGCCCAAATTAGCTCAAACCAGCCCAGATCAGCCCAAACCAGCCAGATCAGCTGAATCAGCCCAGATTAGCCCAAATCAGCCCAAACCAGCCAAATCAGCAGCTGGCACCCCGGGCTTGCAGCATCCCCAGAGCTCAGCAGTTCTCCACAGAGCTCAGGGCTGTGTGAGGGGTGCCCTGAGCCCCCGGGGCTGTGTGAGGGGTGCCCTGAGCCCCCAGACCCCCACGGCTGGGGCTCACCCCCCGGCTGCCGGCCGTGAGGGGCAGCGCTGGGCTCGGGCCGCGGCTCTGTGCTCAGCAGGGCTTGCAGAAGGAAGCACGGACAGACGGACAGACGCACGGCCCAGCCTCCCGGCAGCCAGTCCCTGCTGCTGGAAGGCAGCGCGGGAGGAAACCATGGTTACAGCTTGTCTGTGTGACACAGGCACCAATCCCATCAGGATCAAACCTGGCCGGATTAAAACCAGGTTTGATCCTGATGGGATTAAAACCAGGAGCAGGAGGAAACCCCATCCCTCTGCAGGGCTGGGGCAGAGACCCTGATACTGATCAGGATCTAGAACCGGGTGAAGATTAGAATCGTCACTAATTATTTGTTACTAAATGAGCCCTAACAACCTCAGAGCCCTTCTGAAACGTGGATCTCAAGGCACAGAGCTGGAAATGACCAGGACATCTGTCACCTGCTCTGTACCCCGCGAGCAGAGAGGGTGGCAGCAAAGGATGGGGGAAGGATGGGAAGCACTCCTGCCTCATCCTGCCGCCTCCTCTCTCCCAAAGGCTGCTGAATGAGTGTAACCTGCACGGAGAGGAGCCCTGGCAAGCAGGAACAGAGCCGGGGGAGGCCAGGCAAGGCAGCTGTGGAGCGGGGGGTGCCCCAGGAGCCCCCAGGCTGCAGCCCCAGCCCCGAGCCTGAGCTGGGCTCCGGGGGATGCTGGGGAGGGCAGCAGCAGCTTCACCCAGGCAGGGATGAGCAGGCACATCCCAGCACCTCCGGGCTCCCCAGCTGCCCTGCCCTGACAGGGGAGCTTTGTTGTGGGATGCACAGCACAATTACCCCCTAACTTAGCCTCTCATCTCTCCAGGTGAGCCTAGTCGTGCCGCCCGCCTGGAACACGTAGTGTGATATCTGCATTATTTATTATTTATATCTCACAAATGTGCAGCTGCCTGCCCGGGAAAGGAGCGAGCCCAGTTCACCCTTTGCCTCCAGGCTGGCACCCCTGGCTGAGCTGGGCAGGCTCCAGCCCCGCAGAGCTGGCGGTGCAGAGGGGAGCTGTGCACACCCCCCAGCCCCAGCGCTCCTGGCTGCTGCCCAGTGGGGGCTCGGGGCTGCAGGGACACGGGACAGCAGGGCCATCCCACCCAGTGCCCTCTGATGCACAGCTCAAAGCTCAGAGACCTTTGTGCCTTCCTCCAGAGCAAGGGGAACGGGGGAGATGCCGTAGATCATAAACCAGAGAATCGTCAGAACTGAGAGATACCTCCAAGGTCCTCAACTCTGACAGGACAGTGCACTGCACCACATCCCAGAGCGCCTCATCTGCTCGTTTTGGAGCACCCCAGCCATGGGGACTCCATCCCCACCCTGGGCAGCCCTTCCAAAGCCTGGCCAGTGAGGAGAATTCCCAAAGTGAGCCTCTCTTGGCAAACAGGGAGCAGAGGCTGTCCCTGTCAGGGAGCTGAGCAGAGCCGGGGGGCCCCCTGAGCCTCCTTTTGCCCCGGTGCCCAGCTGGGTAGCAGCACACAGGGAGGGAAGCAAATCAGCCCAAAGGGCTCCTTGGGTAAAACGAGAGGCTCCAGGTTTCTGGGATGATCTGGTGACTCACCAGGCAGAGGAGAGCTTCCCACCGAATCCAGAGCTATCACTGAGCACAAAGTCCATCATGTCAAAAAGGAAACTTGCTTTCACAATATAAGAAAAGGTTCATGATTTAAAAAAAATAAAAATAAAGAAATACTCTAAATTCCTCATGCTGAAGTGTTACAGAATCAGGGAATCCCAGACTGGGCTGGGTTGGGAGGTGCCTCAAAGCCACCCAGTGCCACCCTGCCATGGCAGGGACACCTCCCACTGTCCCAGGTGCTCCAGCCCCAGTGTCCAGCCTGGCCTTGGGCACTGCCAGGGATCCAGGGGCTGCTCTGGGCACCTGTGCCAGGTCTCCCAGCCCAGGGAAGAGCAGGTTCAGATCAAGAATCTGAACCCAGCTCAGCTCAGGGAGCAGAGGCACCAGGAGCAGCACAGAAAACCACAGCGCAGCACAAGTGTGAAGTGGCCAACAATTATTTGTTGTTTCTCAAAACGCAGGAACAAAGGGTTGTCAGAAAATAATTAGAGAGTGGGTGCAAAACAAAGAAAAGAAAGTAATTTTTCACATAGTGCATAATTAAAGTGTGGAACTCATTACCACAGGATGCCGTGGGAGCCAGACGCATAAATGGATTTGAAAGGCAATTAGACAAATTAATGGAAGAAAAGTCCATCAAAGCCTATTAAACACAAAGCCGTGGATGGGAGACTATTGACAAAGCCACAGCAGCAGCAGCAGCACCTCTCTGCTCCCCTGGTTATCTCAGAAATGCCATTTCCTGAGCCATGGCACAGACAGCACCGCCTGGGCCAGCACTGGGAGTGACTGGGAATGAGCAGGGATGGGCTGGGATGGGCAGGAATGGCTGGGAATGGGCAGGGATGGGCAGGGATGGGCTGGGATGGGCTGGGATGGGCTGGGAATGGGCAGGGATGGGCTGGGATGGGCTGGGAATGGGCAGGGATGGAACACCTGGAGCTCCCTGAGGCAGCTGACTGTCACCACAAAGGGAAAGGAAGCCCTCATGGGCACCAAAGGGGTTATACATGAACGGTGAGCACTCCATGCTGGAAATACCAGCTTGGAAAAGTTCAGCACCTGGGGAAATGGAACCTGTGCTGGCTGTTAAAGCTCCAGCTGAGCCCCCAAATCCCAGAATGGCCCCGGCTGGAAACCCTGCTGAGGCCATGGAGCCCCTGCACTGCCGAGGCCACCCCTGCCCCATGTCCCCAGGTGCCGCACCCACGGGGAGTTATGTCCCTGCAGGGACGGGGACTCCCAGCCCTTTCCAAGCAGGAATTTTCCAGCACCCACGCTGACCTCCCCTGCCCAGCTGGGGGTGTATTTATATTTCCCCTCTCCTGTTTGTTGCTCCATGGCAGAGGGGCTGAAGACCCTGTCCACCCTGGCAGGAGGAGCAGAACTCCCTGCAGGACACCTCGGCCACAGGAGCAGCCACCCCACAGCTGGACACCACAGAACACATTTCCACCTTTACCCAGTGGGAAACATTACCTGGGGCTGCCTATTGCTATTTTTATGTGGCAACAATACATGCCCTTTCTACTTCTTATTAAAGAAATGAGAGAGAAGTGAATTTTACAAAGTTTTAAATCTTTCCTGGCGGCAGTGAGAGATCCCAGTGTCCCCAGCACAGCCCAAACACTGCACTCTGTTATTGTGCTGGTGGGTTTTCACCTGGGGGACAAAATTACAGCTTGGGTTGCTTTGCCACATTTAAAGAATGATGCTGAATTCAAAAGTGTTGTTCTAGTAATTTAGAATTTACACAGGAATAAAAGAACAGCGAGTATCAGTGCTGGGTTCCTGACACTGTGCTCTGCCCAGGTGAGGAGAGTGAATGCAAACCCTTCTGCAGGCACCACTGAAAAACAACACAGGGCAGGAAAATCTCCAGCTGCACGACCCTGCCTGTGCACGAGAGCAGTTTTCACTGGAGCACATTGGGGTTTGGGTACTTTTATCTGAATCTGTAAATTCCAGCAGGAGCAGCTCACTGAGATGTGCTGAGCTGAAAAATGAAGATGTGGAATCTGAAATCCTGCTCCTGGCAAACCTCCTGCTTCCACAAACATATCCCAAACTCTGCCCTTCCCACCATTCCCAAATCCCAATCCTGTTTCAGTCCTGTACCTTGGAAAGCCATGGCAGGAAAAGGGTGCATAAAAATACAAATGCAAACAGCAGCGCACCACTTGTGTTCTCTAATTCAAACTAAACAAAAGGTTTTATTTCTGATTAGTTTTTTGTTCTCACAATGGTACCTCTGATTTTCTAAACAGTTCCATTGATTTTATATTACATACAGATATAACTTAATTTTGTAAAGCTTTTCACAGATCTGCCATGTAAAAGGTTTTGACATTTTTTTTCTAACACCTCTGCAATGCTGATTAGGAATAAATAAATAAAAAAATCTCCCACTAAGTTCTGTGTGTTTGGGTTTGTAATCAGCAAGTGTGGGTTTCATTTTTGGGTTCAACAGCATAATTACTTTTTAAAATTAATTTGCAGGCCTGCACAAGTTGGGTCATCTCCTGATTTGAAGAAGAACTTCAGCGCATAAAATAAAAATATTCCAGTTTTGTAGAATTTCCACTTCTGGGATGGAAATGAGCAAATGACAATTACACCCAGCATTAAACAGGTAAAATCCAGGTTTGTGCCCCTGAAGTGGCTCTGTACCATTTGTGCCTGATGATGGACAGAGAGCTGCAGCCATTAAATGCAACTGGGGCCTCATGGAGGTTTGCAATAACTTTTTAATTACAGCGTAATGCTGCTTCCTAGCCCTGGCAAAATTGAAATTTCCCTTGTAATGGCTACGTTTCATGCTGCAGCTTTCCTTGTGCCCAAGGTGCTCCCCGAAGAGCTGCAGCCCAGCAGCTGTGACTGGAGCAGGAGAGCTTTGGGGCAAAACCAGGCTCTCCTGCTTTCTCTGCCAAGTGCTGCTGTGCTCAGGGCTGTGCCCAGAGCTGGGGCTCCTGCAGGGCGAGCCAGCCTGGCAGGGAACCCTGGCAAGGACTTTGGGGACAGCCAGAGCCCTGTCCTTGTCACTCTGCAGCTCCTGAAAGGTGCCTGTGCTCAGCTGGGCTGGGCTCTGTCTGCAGGCACTGACACAGCCAGAGCTCACAGCCTGCACTGCACCCAGGGAATTCAGGCTGGAGATCAGGGAAAGGTTTTCACAGAAAGGTGATAAAGCTCTGGGATGGCTGCAGGGGAGGTGGTGCAGTCCCCATCCCTGGGTGTGTTTAACAAAGCCTGGATGTGGCACTGGGGGCCAGGGTTGAGTTGGGGTGCTGGGGCTGGGCTGGACTCGATGGTCTTGGAGGTCTCTTCCAACCTGGTGATTCTGGGATTGTATGATTCTGTGATTCTGTGAATTCTGTGATTCTGTGATTCTGGGATTGTGTGATTCTGCGATTCTGACATTCAGGGATTCTGTGGGCAGGCCCTGGCACAGGTGCCCAGAGCAGCTGAGGCTGCCCCTGCATCCCTGGCAGTGCCCAAGGCCAGGCTGGACACTGGGGCTGGAGCACCTGGGGCAGTGGCAGTGTCCCTGCCATGGCAGGGTGGCACTGGGTGGCTCTGAGGTCTCTCCCAGCCCAGCCCAGTCTGGATTCTGTGACGCTCACGCTGGGACTGGGGCTCTTTCCTCAGTGCTCCCTCCCCGGACACTGCAGCAGTGGCTCAGCCACGCTCCTTCTGCCACTCACAAATCAATAATTTACACTGCCCATAATGCCCAGCCTGCTCTCAGACTGAAGGAATTAGTCCTGATTGTAATTACCAGGAACATCAAATGAAATATTAATTCGGCCCTTTCACGTTTCCTGCCTCGGTCCGGCCCGAGTGCACAAAGGGTGACATTTAGGGAAGACAATATTCAGTGTTCCATGGCTAAACTCTGATGTGCAGCAACTTTCTGCCTCTGAAGGGTTGTACTGGCTGTATTACAAGCTCACAATATAGGGCTTTAAAAGATATAAAAGATGACATTTCATTCTTGTTCTCTGGAACATTTCTGTTTGAATGGAATTCTTTCCTAAAGAAAATATCAAAAAAGAGGAGATTCGAATGACATTTCTAGCACTGCAAAGCTTTGATTTCAAATGCACAAATCCCAGCCCCTGAGCTTCAGAGCCTGGGGGGCCGACAGGCTGATTCCCAGCCAGACCTGCAGGATCTGGGGTGAATTATCGTCACCTTTGGGAATTATCTTGGCGCAATTTAATACCACTAGTGACCAGTTAGCTAGGGAGAAATTAGCAAACCATTTCAAAAAGTCTTTCCATATCATGAGCAGAAGTTTCAGGCAGCCAATAAAAGCTGAAATATTCTTCACGTGTAGGAATGTGACACCCAAACCTGAACGCTTGTTCTGGGGGAGTCCCTGGAAGAATCCAGCTGAGTTCTGCTCAAAGCAGGAAGGAAACTTGGACTGGTCCTGTGCTTCCAACACAGAGCTGGTGCTTCCAGTCCTCCTGCTGGAATATTCAGCATCGTGGTGGGTTTAACCTGGGAGATCAGGACAGGTGCATCCCCAGAGGGTGCTGGCCCTGCCCAGGTCCCCAGGGAATGGGCACAGCCAGAGCTCCGGGAGGGTTTGGACAGCGCTGCAGGGATACCCAGGGTGGGATTTGGGCTCTGTGCGGGGCAGGGGCTGGGCTGGGTGTTCCCTGTAGTCCCTCCCAACCCAGGATATCCCAGGGTTTAAGGGCTGACAGGCTCTGCAGGGGCAGGGTGATGATGAGATCCACAGCTGAAGCGGGCACAGCCTCGGGCCCAGGTGGATAACAAAGGCTCTTTCTGCTTCAGGGGCCTCTGGAATTCAGGTGGCCTAAGCCAGGACTGAGCCCCCTTTAGCCCTGGGCTCTGTGAGGTGGTTCCACGCCCTGACAGGTCCATCAGGCATTTTATGGGATGGAATTGCACAGGCTGCTGGAAAGGGAAACCCAGCCCTGAGCAGGTTCTGTCTGCCTGATGGTCTGAAGCAATTAGTCCTTTGTCTGTGCACTTCTGCAATTACAATTATTAGCAAAAAACAAAATATAATCCTAATGACCCAGAGAATGCAGCAGGGGTGTGTTGGAGCTCATCAGCTCGGAACTAACAATGCCCAGCTCCGGGAGGGCTGCACTGCCAATCCTGTTCCTCACTCCTGGGGTCCAAAGCAGACACTCACTCGTTACCTCCCACTGAAACTGTGCCCACATTTCCCTGCTGGGGTGCAGGGCCTGCAGCACGAGTGAGGGGTGAGCACTGCACCCAGCACACAGGGGCTCTCATCCCCTAACTCCTGAACAGCAAGGATCACCTCCTCCATTTCCAAACGTCACTGGGCACGGAGCTGCCCTGCTCACTGGGCACGGAGCTGCCCTGCCCTGGCACAGGAAAGCTCCTGCAGTGCCTTCTCCCCCGTGCCTCGGGAGGGCATCACATGGACCCTCTCCTTTACAGCAGGGACTGACGGGGATCAACAAACGCTGAGGGAGAAGGGAACACTCCTTCCATATCCCGAGACAACTCACAGAAAACACTGCAGCACTGCCCAAAAAGCACCTTTGTACTCAGCACAACCTTGCTGGGGGTGTGTGCACACACCTTTTTGGGTAATTAAAGATGGGATTCCTGCATGCAAAAGAAACATTCACATGGTCCAGAGCGAATGATTTCCAGTTTCCAGCTGCTGACCACACATTCCCTGGTAAGTTCTGTCATTTCCCTGGCACAACCCCCACGGGACAGGACCTGGCTCAGGTCCCTTCCCGGGGGAAGGAGCTGTGGATGAGCACGAGCTGGGGCTGGCAGCTCTCTGCAGTCACTTCCAGAACCTCATCCCCTTCCCCAAGGAAGGCATTTGTCCAGAACTTCATCTGCCTCCAATTACGCCTGAAGGTTCTGGGAAGGTGGCACTGACTCATTCCTGACAGAGTCCAGGATCCCAAGGGGACCCAAATTATTCCTTCTACAAGGCTAATTTCCCTCGGCAGCAAAATGATGAAGAAGGAATGAAATCCAAGCTTGAGGGAAATCTTATGGTCAATAATACATTATTTATGTTTGAAATTAGTTTCTCACGTCCCTCATTAGCATAATTGCCCCTGTCTGGGCCAGGTCTGAGCATGTTCCCTGATGGAAATGGATCCCAGGCAATCATGGGAATGTACCTGGCTGGGCATGAATCCCCCAGTGCTTCCAGGAGCCAGGGGAGTGACAGCACAGGGCTGAGGGAAATGTCTGCACAGCCCATAGAAACACCTCCAGGAGCCACACATCTGCTGGGTGTGCTTGCCTACTGCACCTTCTCCTGAGGTGTGCTCCTGCTGCCCTGGGCTTGCTTTTATCTGTTTTCTTTTTCTCCTGAGGAAAGAATAGTCCTCACATAATATTTAATGTACAAAATATCTCCCCTTTGTTTTCCAGCTGGCTCTAAGCTCTCCCAGTGTCCCACAACCCCTCTGCCAGGACCTGGGCTCTCACATTTCCATTTCTCACTTCTCACTGCATTCCTGGACTCTCCCCATCCCATGGCTTTCTGCCCTCCACCAACAATCCCTCTGCGCGTTCCCACCTTTGAGGCTGAGGGCAGGATTTGTGTAAAATCAAACCCAGCATTTGCTTTCCCAAAGACCTGTGCATGTCCAGGATAAGCTCATTTCTTCATGCCCTTCTCCTTTATTTGAAGTTTGCTCCCCAAAGTGAGACCCTCGTGCCATTGGCTGCCCCTCTGCAAGGTGGGAATGGCATTTCTGAAGGGATCAGATGAGGATATCAAATACTAAAAGCCTTTGTAGGGAAGAGATTTCCGCTATTTTTAAGCGTCAGATCTCTCTAAAAGCACTTCAAAGACAAAAGGGAAGGATTTGGCCCTGCTTTGAGAAGAGGGACATAAAGATGAAGTTGTTAAGTGATCTCCCTGCAGCACCAGGAACTCCCCACTTCAAAGGTCAGCACTGCTGCACTGCCAGGCCTTGGGACACAGGGACACTTTTGTCCTCCGGAATGCCAGAACCACGAATTCCAGAAGGAATGGCTTTGATGACCCCTAAATGTGCTCCCCGCTAGTCACACTCATGCAGTTTCTTGTTGTTTTAGTGTAACACACCAAAAAAGGGCATCTTTTCAATCAAGAATAATTAATTTAAAAATCAGCACTTTGAAACACTTCATGCAGCATTTGACCCCATGAAACACTGAAGAAAAGCCATTTAGCCAATTCTACTGAAAACTAGCCTGGCAAAATAAACTCCATTTTTCGTATTTGGGTTAAACCTTTAATTCTTCCGTGTGATTTCATCTGAAATACCAAACTTCAGTGTCTCTGTGGTCATCCAGCAGATTTCCACTCCAGGGATGTGTTCCACAGCCACTCTGTGCTTGGGAGCAGCCCCTGAGCAGGCTGTGGTGTTTGAGATCCTCCACCTGCTCGGGCAGTGCCACAGTGACCTGCACCCATGGACTGCACAGGGACCTTCCCTTGCTCAGGGAACGGGGCCAGGGCAGGCCTGGACGTGGCACTCAGGGCTCTGGGGTGACCAGGTGGGGATCAGCCACAGCTTGGACTCCATGCTCTGGGGGGACTTTTCCAGCCTCAGGGATTCTGTGATTTCACCTCAGAGATTCTGTGATTTCACCAGTTCACATCAGGTTTTCTCTGGCCAGGATAGGATGACCTAACCTGAACACACCTCCAAAACATCTATGGAGACCATGGAAGCAATTTCTGCACTATATGATACCTTTAGCAGGGAAACAGCAGCCAGCTCCTGGCTGTGTTTGGTCCTGCTCCCAAAGCCTCGCTCACCAGAGGAGCACAGCCAGGGAAGGGCACGGAGTAGGAATGGGAATGAAACTGTTCCTGCAGTGCTCCCTGTCCCCACAGTCCATGGCCAGGTCCATCCCAGCCAGCGCTGTGCCCGTGTCACACAGGGGTCACCCCCAGGGCTGGCTCAGCCCCTCAGCATCCATCCACCTTTCACTGCAGGGCTGCCCTCGGCCAAACGAGTCACACACTGCACTCCTCTTTGAGGAGGGCTTGGCTTGCTTCCAGAGCTGTTACACGTTTTACCAGAGGCCTTTGATACAGGATGAACTGACTTTTTATTATAAACACTGTCAAAGGTTTGAGCTGCTGCTCTGCATCCCATCATTTATCATCTCCCGAATCCACACCGGTCACCAAGCTCACAGCTCTGCCCTGTGTTCATTCCTGCCCTACACAACAGCTTCATCCTGGAACAGCTCCTTCAGGGAGCCCTCTGAAAGAAAGATTCCAGCACATTCCTCACTGCTGCCAAAGCAGCCCCAAGCAGGCACTCTGTAATTCCAGTTTGGGGGATAAACGCCACAGGGAGCTCACAGCCCTTCCCCGGGCGCTGGCATCACTCTGATTCAGGGGGCCAAGGACAGCCTGTCCAGGCTGCGGGATCACTCAGCACATGGGGAGCAGCGCTGGCACTGGGGCAGCACCGGGGCTGCCGAGGCACCCCAGGGGCTGCCAGGGCTGCCACGGCCCTGCACCGCACCGACACCCTGCTCCAGGGGGGAATCGGGGCTGGGAAACGGGGCTGGGAAACGGGGATGGGAAACGGGGATGGGAAACGGGGATGGGAAACGGGGATGGGAAAGGGGGATGGGAAATGGGGCTGGGAAACGGGGATGGGAAACAGGGATGGAAAACACGGCTGGGAAACACGGCTGGGAAACAGGGATGGGAAATGGGGCTGGGAATCATGGCTGGGAAACAGGGCTGGGAATCAGCGCTGGGAAATGGGGATGGGAAACACGGCTGGGGATCATGGCTGGGAAACCATGGCTGGGAAACAGGGATGGGAAATGGGGATGGGAAATGGGGATGGGAAACATGGCTGGGAAACGCAGCTGGGAAACACGGCTGGGAATCATTGCTGGGAAACACGGCTGGGAAACACGGCTGGGAATCATGGCTGGGAAACGGGGATGGGAAACACGGCTGGGAATCATGGCTGGGAAAAACAGCTGGGCCCTCCTTACAGGAATGGGAGTGAATCCTGACCCCTGCACCTCCTGAAACCAGCATATCCTGATCCCAGCACCTCCTGATCCCAGCACCTCCAAGTCTGAGCATCTCCTGACCCCAGAATCTCCTGATCCCAGCACCTCCAGATTCCAGCATTCCCAGACTCCCAGCATCTCTTCCCAATGGGAAAATCCCATGGAAAAGAGGGTGAGAATGATCGCAAGGAAAAAACTGAGAATGGTCCAATGGGAGCAAAAGGAGCAGAGGACAAAGGGCCCCACCTGGCCTGAAATGAGCCTTTCCTGGTGAAATGCATCCCTGACATGGGAGGGAGGTGGCCAAGAACCTTCGGCTGCCCACTGCAAATCCATGCTCAGGAAATCAGCCATGAGCAGCCCGAAGGCAGCGATGCTGAGCACAGTGGAAGCCCAGCCTGCACAGGAGAGGCTCCCCACGGGGCGGAAGGATGACTCTCCAAATCCCCGAGACCACCAGCAGAATTCCCAAAAATATGTAGAACTCCATGAGGCCAATTTAAGCCACGAGCCAACTGCACTGACTCCTGCAAGGTCTGCACCTGTTTGTTGTTTCTTTAAAATGCCACGAAAATTGGCAGCAACGTGAAGTGAATGTGCTGAAATTGTTCCTTAATGGGAGTGAAGTGAGAATTAGAACAAAAATAACACAAATACTGTGTTTGCAGCGGAGAGAACAAAGTGTTCACACTTCCAAGCTGATGTCTGAGTGTTCTTATTTTTCCAGTGGTAGTTTACTGCCAATTTCAAAGGAAAAGAGGCAGTGAAGGGGGGCATGCTTGGGTTTAATAGGAAACACATTAAGACAGGCAATGGTAAAGGAGAAAAATAAAATACTCTGCGAGCAGGCCCTTCAGGGTGAGGGTGACCTTGGGAGTAATCCACCTGCCAGGCATAAAAATCAAGGTCCAAGGGACGTGTATCAATCACTGGGATGACAAAACAAGACATGGCAGCTCAGCCCTGGCTGCAGGAGTGCTCCGTGCCCAGGACAGCAGGAATTGTCACATCTGTGCCCAGGGCAGCAGGAATTGTCACATCTGTGCCCAGGGCAGCAGGAATTGCCACCTCTGTGCCCAGGGCAGCAGGAATTGTCACATCTGTGCCCAGGACAGCAGGAATTGCCACCTCTGAGCCCAGGGCAGCAGGAATTGCCACCTCTGTGCCCAGGACAGCAGGAATTGTCATATCTGTGCCCAGGACAGCAGGAATGGCCACCTCTGTGCCCAGGACAGCAGGAATTGTCACCTCTGAGCCCAGGGCAGCAGGAATTGTCACCTCTGTGCCCAGGACAGCAGGAATGGCCACCTCTGTGCCCAGGACAGCAGGAATTGTCACATCTGTGCCCAGGACAGCAGGAATGGCCACCTCTGTGCCCAGGACAGCAGGAATTGTCACCTCTGAGCCCAGGGCAGCAGGAATTGTCACCTCTGTGCCCAGGACAGCAGGAATTGCCACCTCTGAGCCCAGGACAGCAGGAATTGCCACATCTGTGCCCAGGACAGCAGGAATTGCCACCTCTGAGCCCAGGACAGCAGGAATTGCCACATCTGAGCCCAGGACAGCAGGAATTGTCTTGTCCCGGCTCTGTCCCCCTGGGAGGGGAAGGGCAGTCCCAGCCTGCCATTGCCAGCACCTCTCAGTGCCCCTGTCCCCAGCTGAGCTGCAGCCAGCAGTCCCTGGGATGGCTGAGCAGGGACCCTGGCTGTGCTCCTGCCTTGGGGGTGATCCCTCATCCCCCCTCTGCTCTCCTGGGGCCAATCAAACTTCCCTCAGCACGGACAGGGGAGCACTGATTTCACTGTTTCCTTCTCTAAGAAGCCTAGAGCTGCTAATCAAAAGCTTAGAAGTGACTTGAGAATGTCAAAGAAGAGATGAAAATTGCTGAGGTTAATGGAGTCCAAGCACAGGAACCATGGCACAATCTGGGTTTAGAAACTCGTAACCCCTTCTTAACTTTTCTTCAAGTTTTCATACAAAATGTTACCCATTTGGGTAAGATTTGCCTTGGTCCAGAACCTGGATATATCACAGGAAATCTCCATCTTTCCTGTGGGTTCCCTTCTGGCACTGATGCTCGGGGGGTCACCTGAGCTGGGGCTTATTTCCAGTGCTTCCCTCACCACCACAGACTCCTTTTAATGTCAAAATTCTTCTTTCTCTGTCATAAATATTTGTTAAAAATACTTGTTCTTGGGACAGTCCCTTGCTCCTCTCCCAAGTGCTCCTGTGGCCAGCAGAAACCCAAGCCAAGCCCATTTCTCAGTGCAATAAATTCTGAGGAGAGCTAGAGAGGATTACACGAGCAGCTGAGCGGGCATATGGCATTCCATCCAAACTGACAGCCGTCCAAACTGTTCCTGTAACAGTTATTGGTAACTGCTTTATCTACATTTGTGTGGGACTCGGAAAAAAAAAGCATCTTAAAAATTCGAGAATGAATAAACCACCACCATTCAGTGTTAACAAACCCCTTCTTCAATAGTTAATTAGTTCCAACTGCTGAAATATTTTGCTGTGCCTGACAACTCCTACCAGCTATTCTGAAGGCTTCACAGAGCTCCACAAAACCCCAGGCAGGGAAGCTGATGGGCTAAAATCAGTGCTTGATAGCCATGCAAAGCAGCAGAGACAGAGCACCCAGGGAAGCAGGAAATACAGTTTGTGCATCCATTTCTGTATCTGTGCAAACACGTGCACACACACACAATGTCCACAACCTCTGGGTGGAGTCTGTAATCAAATCCTTCTGTGCAAACCTATGAGGGAATATGGAATTTAGATTGACTCCCCTCTGAGCCCCCTCACCACTGGCTCCTACACTGAACTGCTGAGCTCCAGCCATCGATTTGTCTGAAGACCTTTAGAAATTGACATTTTACCAAATATTTAATCCTTTTTTTTCTTTTGTCTCCTGCAAAAATAATTGTTTTAACATTTTAGGTGAAGTCTTTTGTCACGGACTGGGGTTTTGGTGGATGTTTTCTGAGGCTGGGATGAGATCTGGCATTTGAGACCACTACAAGGGATGGAGGGAGAGGACACAGGGAAGGGATCCCGTGGCCAGAGGGCAGGGATGGATGGGATATTGGGAAGGAATTCCTGTCTGGGAGGGTGGGCAGGCCCTGGAATAGAATTCCCAGAGCAGCTGGGGCTGCCCCTGGATCCCTGGCAGTGCCCAAGGCCAGGCTGGACACTGGGGCTGGAGCACCTGGGACAGTGGGAGGTGTCCCTGCCAGGGCAGGGTGGCACTGGGTGGGTCTGAGGTCCCTCCTAACCTAAATCCCAGAGAGTTTAGGATTCTCTGGTTCTTCCAGCACAAGGCAGGTCTTCCCCCAGTTTACATATTTAATTAAAACTTTCCAGATCATTATCATTCAGAGGTGCCAGTGCAATTCTCTTCACTCCCAGGTTTCATGAGGACTGAAAGAGTTCACTGAAACTTTTGTCTTCTCTCTCCCACATTCAAACCTACACAACCCCTCAAACCTACACAACCCCTCAAATCTATCCAACCCTTCAAACACCTGACCCCTCAAACACAGACCCCTAGCCTCTCAAACACAGACCCCAGACACTCAAACACAGACCCCAGACACTCAAACACAGACCCCAGACCCCAGACACCCCAGCAGCCGCCTTTGGAGCAGCCCAGCCCTGCTGCCCCGCTGCTGGGGCTCAGGAGCTGCTGCCATGGCCAGGCTGGGCAGCAGAGCCCTGTGCTGCTGTTCTCTGCACACACACAGGGAGCCAGGGCAGCCCAGCTGGGTGGGAGCTGGCAGCAGAATTCCCTGCAGGACTGCCCTTCCTGCCTCCTGCAGCCCTGGGAGGGGGAAGAGTCCCCATGACACTGCAATTATGCAAAGGTGACATATAAATAAAGGCTCCTGGCAAGAGGAGCTGCCTGTTCGTATTAAGAGTGAGATAATTCTCAGATCAGGCCTGTATTTCTGTGAGCACTGTCACAGCAATTAGAGGCTTTAAGGAAACCAAAGTCATAGATAATGTATTGAAATAATAAAGTGACATTTTGATATGCAACCAGCAGACATTAAGGAAATGACAACTGACTCCAAAACGTCCAGAAAGATATTTAAATCAGTAATGCTGAATAAATTAAATGAGCAATTACTGGTATGTTTGACAAAGCATGATACAACAATATATTAGGCATATATTAGCTCAGCCTTTACTCACTGATCTTTATCTGCTTTCAATTAATGAATTTAATTGACTGTAAGGGAGATTTGAGAATGGCTTGTTACAAGTCAAGGAGGAAAACCATTTCATATTTTGGAGAGCAGAAGCAAAGGGAGTCTGCAGTGGGAAACACTGGGGAGGAGCCACTCCTGGTCTGTGCCCAGAGCTGGGAAGGGGCAGGAGAGTCTCCAATAATTGTGGTTTTCATTGTCATTATCTTGTGTGTTCTCTGTGCTCTCCTGTGCACCTCTCTGTTTGCACTTCGCTATGTCAGTCCAGGACACGTGTTATTCCAAAAAAGCACCAATAATAGTAAATCAGAAAATAAGAGCAAACCCTCTAAAACTGAAGATTTATTGTGCTATTATGCACATAATCATTACAAAGACTGAACATTATTGTCATTATCATTATTTTAGCTTTATTTTCAATTGCATTTTAAATAACAACTGTTTGTGGTTTTCTCTCTTTGCCACACCTGGGGATTAAAATAAATGCTTAAACTATTTGAAATCAGTTGAAATTAGTCCTATTTTCCATATCTGGGGAATCGAATATAGGCTTAAACGGTTGGAAATGAGTTAAGCCTGGAACTGTCAGATGGAGCTCACTCCTGGAGCTTCTCCCAGTAAATGATATTTAAATGGCTCGTGGCTGTGGCACTGCCAGAATGGAAGATTTTTGTCTCCACCGAACATGAAACAATAGGTCCAGAAACGTGCTCTAAATCCTGGAGGTGCCATTTCTAACCAGCCTAGCACAGAGGAAACGATCCCTCCCAGCTCCCTGAGCTTCCAGCCACAGAGCAGGAGGAAGGGAGCAGGGGTCAGGGCAGGAGCTCAGGGAGATCTCCTGGGAAGGGTGAAAAAGCCAGGAGTGCACAGCGGGATGCATTTCCTGGTGCATCATTCCTGTCGTCCGTGAGTCTGCCACCACAGACCCAGCAGCTGCAGAGCAGCTCCCCCCAGCCAAAAGCCCTTGGGACACAGAAATGCAGCCCCTGATCCACAGACACCTGGGAAACCCTGCCATAAACTACTGGTTATCCCTTTATTGTGCCAGAAGTCTGATCTGGGGAAGTGCCTCGGGCTTTTCCCAAGCAGGGGGAGCTGGCCGAGCTGCAGTCCTGCACAGGAGGGAACCCAGCTCAGGAAACACCGAGAGAACAGGTCCTGATCCTTCCTGCAGGGGGAATGGCTCCCAGTGCCCCAGGGCAGCCATGGATGGGAGATTGGGAAGTGGGAATTGTTCCTGGCAGGGTGGGCAGGGGCTGGGCTGGAATTCCCAGAGCAGCTGTGGCTGCCCCTGGATCCCTGGCAGTGCCCAGGCCAGGCTGGACACTGGGGCTGGAGCACCTGGGACAGTGGCAGTGTCCCTGCCAGGGCAGGGTGGCACTGGGTGGGTTTGAGGTCCCTCCTAACCCAACCCAGTCTGGGATTCCCTGGTTTTCCAGGCAGGAAATATCCCCCCACACACACAGTTTTCCCAGGAACACTGGAGGCTGTTTTTAGAGTGACCTTTGACAAGCCAGGACAGAACAGCCCTGTTTTTGTTTCCATCTCCTGTCAGAAGCCCAGACCTGTCCGAGGGAGGCTGAGGAGGAACTTTGGGAAGCAGGAGCAGGCCCCTGGGGGCCCTGCCTCGCTCTGCTCCTAGACAGCTCCATCAGGAACAGCCCAACAACAGCCCATCAACCACGGTAACAATGCCATTAGCCGGGCAGCAGCTCAGCACAGCACCAGAGGGGCCAGCTGAACGAGCTGCAGCAACAGCTCCAGATGTATTAAATATTAAAATATTGTTAAATATTAAAACAAAGCTTCTAAAAGATAAAAGCCAAGCAAAAGTCACCACCCATTCTAATGGTTTACGTAGTTCTGTCTCAAAGCATTTTGTAACAGGAACAGCCTGGGCACTTGGGAAAAACTAAAGGACAAGAACAGCACTTAATTACAGCATTAAACCATTGAGTTCCTGTTGACTGAGAGAACACAGAACCCAATAATTCAGATTTGCTTGACAAATTTATCTTCCTCTTCTCTGTTTCTGACTAGAACATGCACAGGAGGAAGAGGAGTCACCAAGGGGAGCAGCTCCTTTGAAATCCTGCCCCTAACCCGCTCCTGTACAATGAATTTAATTTTTTTTCTCTTTCAGAAATAAAAGCTTCTTTTATTTCTCTCTGTGCAGTGACCCTGATCAAACTCATTCTATTGAACATGGGCGCAAGACAAGAGGAAGGTAAATTCTGTGAAGCCCTTGCCCAAATTGAAGTCTCTGTGTTCAGTGGCAAAGTCCCCCAGGAGAGTTTTCATGGATCACTGCATGCCCTGAGCCCCTCTCAGCACAGCCAGGAGCACCCAGAGCTGGCTCTGCCCTTCCCCAGGAGCTCCAGGCATTGGAGTGGGAATGGGAGACAGGACAGGGAGGGAGAGGCAGACGGGAGAGAGGAGGAATTGCAGGCTGCCACTGAGCTGGAGGTGTGAGGAACAGGAATCTGCTCTGCCAGGAGAGGACAACAGGATTCTGTGTTGAAGGGCACAAAAAGGGAGACCTCAAAGACAGCAGCTGGTGCTGGGGGCTCCAAACCTCAGAACAATCTGAGAAAGAGGCCAAGAAGAAGCCAGAATGCCAGACCCACGCAGGATGGAAAAGCCCTCTCAGAGCAGGGAACCACTGCCAGCCCTGCCCGTGTCCCTGCTCGCCCTGTGTGAAGCGTTTCATCCCAGCAGCTGCCTCCCATCCAGGCATTCCCCTGCCAAAACTCCCAAAGCTCCCCCCAGATCTGAAATACCCCGAGCTTTGGGGGAAACCAACATGTGAGGACCACTAAGAGAATACAGAGAGTTCAGGATTTAGGGGACCCCTGGATTGATGGGACACACGGGATCACAGCAGCCCTTCCTGCAGGCCTGGAGCTGGGAGCACTGGGATGTTCCATGCCAGCCACCAGCACCTCCTGGCACCCCTCACCCCTGGCACCCCTCACCCCTGGCACCCCTCACCCCAGCCCGGGCCAGCAGCAAACTCTTTAATTACAAACACCGTGCTCTAAATTGGATAAATGCACCGAATTGCCTTTTTGGTTGCTTGCACAAAGGAGTGGGAAAAGCACTTTTGAAGGACGGCAGAGCAAGCAGGATCTCCAGCCCCTCTCGGAATAATTGTCCCTTCATTCAGGGCCGGGGTAACCATGGCAAATAACTGCTCTGTGCTCAGCCTGCTCCTGCTCAGGCTGAATTACCTCTTCACTAACAACCACTCCAGAACAATTAAACCGGCCTAAAAATCGGGGTTTTTTCTCCTCAGAAAGCTCAGGGATGTCCATTGATGACACTTTAAATTTTTTTTCCAGGACTCTTTGCTTGTGCAGCAAGTACCAGTGGTCACCACCACTCACACAAACTTACATTTATTAACATTGCACCCATTAACAGAAGAGGAAACACTGGCAGATGCAAGGAGGGTACTTTCAGAGTGGGAGTGGGTTTGGCTGGGATTTTGGAAGGAATTCTTGCTGTGAGGAGGTGAGGTGCTGGCACAGGGTGCCCAGAGAGGCAGACACTGCCCTGTGCACAGCAAAGGCCACTCGTGGCTATTCCCTGTTTGCTGACTGGAGGCCTCAGTGGTTTGGTGTGATGAGGTTCTGGAGGTGCCTTGCACCTTCCCAGGTCTTTGGAAAACCCTGGAACCCAGCACAGCAAAGGAGAGCCCTCCCTGCATCCTCTCCCTGCTCACAGTGGCTGGCTGGAAATTAAACAGCATTTCCAAGAGACTTCCCTTTGCAGCTGCGAGCCACATCAGCTTTTGCAGGTGGCAAAAAGGCACAGATAAATCAAATAACTGGTTTGTAGCAGCACAGCAAGCATTTCAGACTGCAGAAACCAAGTTAAAAGGAAACCAGTATGAGTACCTGTTTCCAACTGGAATGGTTTGGGAAGCTTTTCCTGTTTTAGAGATTTATTGCTGCTCCTATGAACATCCCCTCCCAGCCCTCATTCACTGTGACCACACAACTGAATATTCAAAAACTTATGGACAGCAGCACCTGCAGGACACAGGTTTCTGTTAATTTTCTTCTTTCTTTCTTTCTTTCTTTCTTTCTTTCTTTCTTTCTTTCTTTCTTTCTTTCTTTCTTTCTTTCTTTCTTTCTTTCTTTCTTTCTTTCTTTCTTTCTTTCTTTCTTTCTTTCTTTCTTTCTTTCTTTCTTTCTTTCTTTCTTTCTTTCTTTCTTTCTTTCTTTCTTTCTTTCTTTCTTTCTTTCTTTCTTTCTTTCTTTCTTTCTTTCTTTCTTTCTTTCTTTCTTTCTTTCTTTCTTTCCCCCATTTTAATATCTCTCAGTGCAGATCAGTTATAACCTCATTAATTGACTGACCACCGCACTGCGATTTGGTACATTTGGTTACAAACTGGGCACTTGATAACCATTATAAATATGGCTATAAACTGGCACTGCACATTTTGGTGAGAGTTGTGGGCAGTCCCTCCCCTCCTTTTCCCATGGGGAGCAGCTCTCCTGCCCTGTGCTCTGGACTGTGCCCCGTTCCTGCTGTTCTGTGGAGTCCTGACCTGAATTCCAATTCCTCCCAGCACTCCGGTGCTTCCCTCAGCTCAGTGCCAGTGCAGGCTGGCCTCAGCTGCTCCAGGACATTCCTATTCCGCTCACATCGTCCCTCACAGACCCCACATCCGTATTTCACAGCCTCTCTGTGCGGCTGGAAGATCAAGGATGCATTTAACTCCGTGGCATTTGTTTCCTAAGCCTGGAAGGAGGAATTTTCTTGGAATTTCCCTCATTTACTGCAGCTCCTTTCCTTCCCCACTGCACATGGAGCCCTTCATCCCCCCAGGAGCCCACCAGCCCCACCCCAGGGACAGCAGGTCACCTCCAGTTAAATCCAGTTTGGCTTCCCAGTTCCCAAGGGTATCCTTTGGCTAATGCTGTGCCATTGGGATGATGATGTGCTGTGTGAGTCTGTGCAGTGCTCCGATGCTGTGGAATGAGGGTCCAGATGATGCTGATTTGAATTGCCACAGCCCATCCCCTGCCAGGGCTCCCTCTCGGAGAGAGGCACAGGCAGGAGCAGGAGGGGGCTGCATCCCCCTCCTGCTGACAACACACCTGGGAGCCTTTTTCTCTCTGTCTCCCTGCCTTTATTTCGTGTTTGTTTGGTGGGTTTGATATTGGTTGGTTGTTTCTCTGTTTGTTGACTTTTGCTGGGGTTTTTTGTGTGTTTGTGGGTTTTTTGTTATATCTGTGCTGGGTTTTTATGTAATAACAAGGGAGCTGCTTTGTCTCCCAGTGAACAACTGTTCTACAGACCGACGTCTCTGGAGCTGCTGCCAGCCCCAGACAGTCCTAGGTGGGGAGGTGCAGAAGGAGAGCAATATCCTCATTTTCAGACTTCCTCTGGAATCAGGGAGAGCCTGTTGCTGTGCACACAGGTGCATTCCTCTGGGAACGTCCTGCAGCTGCCACCAGCCCCTGGAGAAGCATTTCAGAACCAGCCCCAAGGAGCTGCTGCAAAGCCAGAGCACATCACCCCCAGCCTGTGCTGTTCCTCCCCAGGTGCAGGGCCCTGCTCTGGGAAACTCCAGGAGCTCCTCTGTGCCCAGCCCCGGGAAGAAAGCAGGAATGAAAGGGCTCTCCCTGCATGGAAGCTGTGTCACACTTGCCACCCACCTGCTCTCAGTCATCACAGCAAATTCACCAGAACAAGTCACCTTAGCCCTTCCCAGCCACAGCTCCGGGGTGCTCTCAGGAGAATTCAGCTCTGGGGACCACGTGCTCCCTCCATCCCCAGCAGAGGATCCCCTGGGATGCTGGTTTTGGGGAATGGCCCTGCGGGCACTCCCAGAGCCGCGGTCCCAGCCCTCTGAACAAACCTGTGCTTGCTCACAAAAGCCCTTTGCAGAGCTGCCTTAGGCAGGCAGAGGCTGTGCCTCCCCTGCCAGGGATCGTAATCCCTGCCCAATTACTCCCCATTTCCTGGCACAGCAATCCGGAGGAGCCACTGCACCCAACACAAAGTGACAGCGCTGCGCCGCCCGGCCTTTGTGCAATTAAATCCCCAGAAAGGCTTCTCTTATAAGTTTAATACACGAGTCAGTTCCAATCTGCTGCTACAAGATTGTTTCCACATGATATTTCTCTCCTCCTGTGAGATGAAGAAGGAATCCCTAACTTAGGAAATTTGGGGCAGTACCCTGAGCTGGCATTAAGCACCATATCACCAAAGCCAGGGATTCACACCAGACTCGAGTTTAAAGCCAGTTTAAATGTACTGAAGCAATATACTGCTTTTACATTTATTTAATACTATTGAATTACTGTATTATTATTGCATGCGTATGTACACATATATCTAAAATGATAATATAATTTCTATTACTAAGAGATAAGGAGATGAACTACGAAATCTCAGAGAAGGAGAGGAACTTTCCTCTATTTTTCAGATTTACTGGAAGCCCTCACACATATTGGAGACCTTCCTGCTCCCATCCCATCCCAAGCACCACACACATCCTGCTGTGCAGGGAGATGCAGATCGAGCCCTGTCCTCGGGTGCCTGTGCCAGTGCAATTAACGCCGTCGCTAATTGCCTGCAAGCAGAGGGAGCTCTGACTCTTCCGGAGCAGCCTCGGTGCTCAGCTCCTCGGGACGGGCCGGATGCTCTGTGCTTTGTCCCTGCTTGTCCCAAAATGCACCCTGGCAGAAACCAGGAATTCCATTGTGGGAATCAAACCTGGCCAAAGGGATGGTCCTAAAGGGGACACCTGGCACTAGGAATGATCCTAAAGGAAACACCTGGCATTGGGAATGATCCTAAAGGAAACACCTGGCACTAGGATCCATCCTAAATGGGGACCAAATGCCACTTACTTAGGGACCAAATACCATTTACTGCCTAGTGGAAAATGCAATTTTTTGGTACAAATTTCCGGCAGAAATGGGCCCAAAATCTACCTTTGAGCCCATTTCACCAAGCGTGAGTGAAGCCAGCATTGCCTCAAGGCCAAACACTGCTGAGAGGGGCTGAGGCTCAGCCCAAATCCCTGCCCACACCCCAACCCCATGTCCAGGATGGGACCCCACAAAATGAATCCCAAAGAGGAGCAGCCCCTGCCCAGCCCTGCTGCTGCACAGAGACACAAAATGGAAATCCTCTGGCTGGAAATCCTCTGCTCTTTTACAGACTGCGTGGGTGGAAATAATTAACATTGCTGTTGTAAAGTTGTGAAGGGAGAACTTCACCCAGATCACAGAAGGAAGGCTTGGGGCCTGAAGGCTCATCTTGTCCCAGTGCTTCCATTCCCCATGGAACCCACACACCAAAATCCCAACGCAGTTGCTGCAGCCTGGCATGTTGAGAGTCCTCATTGCAAAGCAGATTCTTGCCTCTTGTTGCACAGTCAGCTCCTGTCCTGGAAAACCCCACCCTGGCATCACGGGCACACACAGCAGAAAGCCCCTGGAGGAAACTCAATCAGCTTTTTGGTCAGGCGTGGCAGAAACCCTGACAAGGGCCATGAGTTTGATGGCATGAGTTCACTGAAGGCACAGATTTGGCAATTTGGCTGTACATGAGCTAATGCAATCAGAATTATGAAACACTTTGAGAGGGAAGAAAATCTTCCTGTTATTAGGAATTTCCTTGAACATGTCACAGGTTGAATTAGGATGAACAACTAGACACAGTCCAGTTTTAGATTTATACCCCAAATAAAGTGGATGCACTTGAACAAACATATCTCACCAGGTGGGTTTGGGGTCCCTCCCAACCCAGCCCAGCCTGGTTTCCCTGATCCTACACTGCTCACTGGCTCCTGCACACCTCAGTACTGTTGATTTTGACCTCTGAGCTACCTGGGCTTAAATCAGAGTTTGCTTTGATGTCCCAGCTGAGCAGAGCAGGCAGCATTTGCAGTTTGCTGTGGGTTGCACACACATCCAAAGCAAAGCAGAGGAGCAGGAGATTACCAGTGATGATTACAGAGCCCCATGTAATCAGTGGGATTACAGAGAGGAATTGCATTGGAGCTCCACAGCACAGCTCCAACCCTCCCAAAGTGAGACACATGCTCCAGTAACAGCTGGGGAACAGGTGGAGGCTCAAGACAAAAAGTCTGGAAGCACAGCAATAAATCATGGAACCTGCCCGTGTGACACCCTGGCTCCATCAGGCAAAATGAATTGCTGAGCACAAAGTGTAATAAAGAGAGATGCCAAGGCATGGTCGTGTCTGCCAGTGGTAATTTGAAGTTGAAATATAATCACACACAATATATATGATAAATAACGCCAGACAAGGTCTGCAGTGACAAAGGTAAATAATAAATTTGTGTGGAAGTAAGGATTTACACTGAAGCTGTGAAATGGCAGCAGAGGGATACTGTAAATATTGTCCTTTCCAGGTGATGACTTTAATTCCTCGGACAAGCACCTCTGAAGCTTTCCCAAGGATTTCCTGGAGCTGGAACCCACCCGTTTGCCATCTCTAAAGCTCCAGGACAATATCCATGCTGCCAGCCAGGGGCCAGCACTCGGGTCCGAGGGGAGGAATGTGTTTGGCAAGGAGAGGATCAGTAAAAGGTGAATTCTGGAAACTTGTCTGCCAGGGCCAGGCTGTTCCCTGCCAGAGCCCAGGGCAGAAAGCAGCAGGCAGAGCAAAGCCCTGCCAGCAGCAGAGGCAGCTGCTGGCCAGGGCCAGCCCCAGCCCCTCAGCAGCTGCCAGGGAGCTGCTGCTGCTGCTGCTGCTGGGGGACCCCGCCGTGCCAGCCCCAGCCCAGCCCGGCCCTCCCAGCCAGGCTCTGGCTGAGCAGGACGGGCTGGGGGTGCCCTGCCCTGCCCTGGGCACAGCCAGCCCCAGCAGGAATTTGTGTCCCCTGCCCACAGAGGATCCCTGCAGGAGCCCCGTGCCCCGGGAGCCCTGCCCTGCTGCCAGGGGGGCAAAGGGAGCTGCAGCCGAGCTCCTCGGGCAGCAGCCAGCCTGGCACTGCCCTCCTGAAGGGCAAATTTGTCTTGATGAGATCCCTCGGCTTATCCAGGTGCTGCAGGGAGGAGCCCAGCCTGACACAAGCGAAACTCAGCTGCAACCCAGAACTGCACGTGGGGCTTCTCCTGGGATTTCTCCCTCTGTCCCCACAGAACTGCAAACAAATTACCACATTGATAAATCCTGCTTGTCATGTTCAGTTCAAGTCCAGTTCAAGTCCAGTAAGTTTGTCTCTGCCACAGGGCAAGGATTTTTCTGCAGGTGAACTATCATTATCGACACTGCATTTTCGCTGGTTATGTTGCAGATGTGTGCAGCAGGTTCAGCTGCAGTGGAGCTGTGCCCGTGCACGGCTGCAGTGCCCATGCACAGCTGCAGTGCCCATGCAGAGCTGCAGGGCACATGCACAGCTGCAGTGCCCATGCACAGCTGCAGGGCCTGTGCAGAGCTGCAGGGCCCATGCACAGCTGCAGGGCCTGTGCACAGCTGTAGGGTCTGTGCAGAGCTGCAGTACCCGTGCACAGCTGCAGGGCCCCACAGGCCTCGGCTCTGTCGGCCTGGCGGTCAGGACAGGACAGGAGGGAGCAGAGATGGAGCAGGGGATGGTGCTGTCAGCCAAAGCAGCACCAGGGATGGACAGAGAGGGCCGAGGGCTGTGGGCAGAGGGTGGCAGGGACACGCCGGGCTGGCGGTGCCACCGCAGCGGGGCCGTGGCAGCAGAGTGGGCCCAGCCCAGCTGCCGGTGCCCACAGCCATGGCTGAAGGAGCTCCCGAGGCTGGGGCTGCTGCCCCAGGGCTGTGGCACTGCCCAGGAGGCCCTGTCAGACACACGGATGGAGATCACCCTGGAGCTGCCCGGATTGTCCCTCTAAACGTTCCACTGGGGGCTTTACACTGCCCCAAACCACCGAGCTCGCCCGGGTGCCCCAGAGCAGCGGGGCATGGCTGGGCCGGGGGCTGCAGGATGGGCTGGGGGCTGCAGAACAGGGACAACACAGCCCCAAAACAACCCTGTGAGCCTGGCCACCTCCTGCAGGGCCAGGGCCACCCCAGTCACCCTGTGCTGGAAGGATTGGGATCCCAGCCCACCAGGGGCTCCTGCAGGGCCGGGCTCCCCACGGCAGCTGCAGCTCTGGGGTGCTGCAGGTGCCGGGGAGCAGAAGGATCTCCTGTCATGGACAATCTCCATCCCATAAGCCCACCACCAAACCCTGGATGCCACTGGAGGGTCTGACCTCCCGTGGCAGACTCCAGCCCTCATCCCAGTGTCTTGGCCGAGCACCAGAAGCCTTGGGGTGGCAGAGAGCAAACACTGGTAGGAAGAAGTGGAGCAGCTCTCCCAAGGATGGAACGGGGAGCACTGCCTCAGCCCTGAGGATGCAGCTTCAAAGGAGCCCTCATTAAACCCGGGCTGGAGCTCGGCTGATTGAGATCTGACTAATTGGGTCTATTGTAAACAGGCAGAGACTGCAGAGGGAGAATATTTAGGGTAAGCAGGTGGCCTAGAAAAACCCAGAGCTCCAGTGAAAATGAACTCAGGTGTGTGTTCCAGAAACAGATTTTTTTGTCCACAGCTGGATGGGAACTGGGCAGTTTGGGGTGTGGGTGGCGCTTCCTGGGGAGCCCAGGGAGGGAGCCAGTGTCCCACTGCTGCAGGAAAGCTGTTGCTGGTAATACGATATTCCCGCATCATTCCTAAAATCCCGAAGTTTGACATCATCACGCTGCTGTTTACACTTCATTCTCTTGCAGGGACTGATTACATTGAAGGGATTATCTCTGCTGCCTCGCTCTGTTCAAAGCAATAAATGGCTGCCAACTTTGGTTAATGGCCAAGAGGAACCTCAGGCATTTAATCAATTTCAAAGCTTTTTATTGCAAATATTCTACCAAGAGCTGATTCCCATTATAAACAAACTATGGAGTGAAAACAAAGAGAACTGTTCTCCCCTCCCCTGGGAAATTGCAATCCAACACAGCCCTGCATTTCCAAGGGATGGGAGTTTTTGCTGGTCTCGAGGCGCACACACACAGAGATCTGTGTGTGAAAAAAGGCATTAAAATGAATAAATGAGTGGCACGTGTGGAAAACGATGAGCACTCTGCACCTGAGGCCCGCTTTGCAGAATCACCCATGCAAAACTGTGCAATTGCCTGCTACCGACTAATTACCTGATTTGCATATGCAGTGTAATCTGAGGTGGGCCCTTCCCGCAGGGATTGCAGGGTCATTCCAGGGGATGGGAACAGTCCCGTTCCAAGGGATGGGAGCATTCCTGCCCGCTGCAGGAAGGGAATGACCCCAGGTACTCAGCTTCCCAAAGTTTCCCACAAGTTCAGGGCTAAAGCATCCAGGAGATGCAGGGGAGAACAAACCTTTCCCGGCAGCCCGGGCAGGAGCCCAGCACATCCCTGGGTGGGCTCTCCATCCTCCTGGGGCTGTGGGGATATCAGCCAGGCCCCGCTGGAGAGACGTGCCCCACAGAACACCCCACAGAACACCCAGAGAACACCCCAGATAACACCCCTGAGAACACCCACAGAACACCCTGAGAACACCCCACAGAACATCCATAGAACACCCAGAGAACACCCCACAGAACACCCTGAGAACACCCACAGAACACCCATGGAACTCCCAGAGAACACCCACAGAACACCCAGAGAACACCCACAGAACACCCCTGAGAACACCCAGAGAACACCCAGAGAACACCCACAGAACACCCCAGAGAACACCCAGAGAACACCCCACAGAACACCCAGAGAACACCCCTGAGAACACCCCACAGAACACCCCACAGAACACCCAGAGAACACCCAGAGAACACCCAGAGAACACCCCTGAGAACACCCCAGAGAACACCCACAGAACACCCAGAGAACACCCACAGAACACCCCATAGAACACCCGGAGAACACCCAGAGAACACCCACAGAACACCCCACAGAACACCCACAGAACACCCCACAGAACACCCACAGAACACCCACAGAACACCCAGAGAACACCCACAGAACACCCAGAGAACACCCACAGAACACCCACAGAACATCCATAGAACACCCAGAGAACACCCACAGAACACCCCATAGAACACCCAGAGAACACCCACAGAACACCCACAGAACACCCACAGAACACCCACAGAACACTCCACAGAACACTCCACAGAACACCCACAGAACACCCCAGAGAACACCCACAGAACACCCAGAGAACACCCACAGAACACCCAGAGAACACCCACAGAACACCCAGAGAATACACCCCACATAACACCCAGAGAACACCCACAGAACACCCAGAGAACACCCACAGAACACCCAGAGAATACACCCCACATAACACCCAGAGAACACCTACAGAACACCCACAGAACACCCCACAGAACACCCAGAGAACACCCACAGAACACCCACAGAACACCCAGAGAACACCCCACAGAACACCCAGAGAACACCCATAGAACACCCCACAGAACACCCAGAGAATACCCCTGAGAACACCCCACAGAACACCCAGAGAACACCCACAGAACACCCACAGAACACCCCACAGAACACCCCACAGAACACCCAGAGAACATCCACAGAACACCCCAGAGAACACCCACAGAACACCCAGAGAACACCCACAGAACACCCAGAGAACACCCCACAGAACACCCAGAGAATACCCCTGAGAACACCCCACAGAACACCCAGAGAACACCCACAGAACACCCACAGAACACCCACAGAACACTCCACAGAACACTCCACAGAACACCCACAGAACACCCCAGAGAACACCCACAGAACACCCAGAGAACACCCACAGAACACCCAGAGAACACCCAGAGAACACTCCACAGAACACTCCACAGAACACACACAGAACACCCCAGAGAACACCCACAGAACACCCAGAGAACACCCACAGAACACCCAGAGAACACCCACAGAACACCCAGAGAATACACCCCACATAACACCCAGAGAACACCTACAGAACACCCACAGAACACCCCACAGAACACCCACAGAACACCCAGAGAACACCCACAGAACACCCAGAGAACACCCCACAGAACACCCAGAGAACACCCATAGAACACCCCACAGAACACCCAGAGAATACCCCTGAGAACACCCCACAGAACACCCAGAGAACACCCAGAGAACACCCACAGAACACCCCACAGAACACCCCACAGAACACCCAGAGAACATCCACAGAACACCCCACAGAACACCCCAGAGAACACCCAGAGAACACCCACAGAACACCCCACAGAACACCCAGAGAACACCCAGAGAACACCCCACAGAACACCCAGAGAACACCCAGAGAACACCCAGAGAACACCCCAGAGAACACCCACAGAACACCCAGAGAACACCCACATAACACCCACAGAACACCCATAGAACACCCACAGAACACCCCACAGTACACCCAGAGAACACCCAGAGAACACCCAGAGAACACCCCAGAGAACACCCAGAGAACACCCAGAGAACACCCCACATAACACCCACAGAATACCCAGAGAACACCCACAGAACACCCAGAGAACACCCACAGAACACCCAGAGAACACCCACAGAACACCGCAGCCCCTCGCAGCCCCAGACCAAGCAGGTGTGCTCGGTGCAGAAGGACGAGGAGATGACCCTCGCTGTGCCAGGAGGGGACAGCAGGGCTCAGAGTGGTGGTGTGCAGAGGGTGTGGTGGCACCTGGGCTGGCTGAGTCCCTGCAGGCCTTTCCCAGCCTCAACAGTTCTGTGCTTCTCTTTCTGGAACCTTCCTGAGCCAAACCCCTGTGGGTACCCACATGTTCCGGAGCACACTTCCCAACTGGAAATGCTCCCAGTGTTTCACAAGCCAGCCTGACCTGAGCAGGAGAACAAATCCCAGAATCCCAGAACCATGAAGGTTGGGGAAGATCTCCGGGATCCTCACGTGCAGACTTTGTCTGCAGACCCCCACTGGAACACCACAAAGTGCCACACATTTTCTGAACGCCTGCAGGGACAGTGACTCCCCCACTGCCCTGGGCAGCCCCTTCCAATGGAAGCAGCAATAACTTTATTTTTATTTATTTCTAAACCCTTGGGGTTAGTCATGCACATGTTCCTGTTGAGCTTCCAAGGAACCAAAGCAGTTCCCTTGGGGAGGTCTGATTTTCTATTCCATTAGATTTCCCTTCATTTAATTTTGTCTCTCTACACAGATCGCTGTGACAAACACATGCACAAACTGCATTCCAAGAGATTTTTTTCCCCTGTTATAATTAATTCACTCTATGACATATAGAAGATAACCAGCACTGAGAAGGGAGTGTTGCTGACCAGAAGCAAACCAAGAGTTACACCCAAAAATGCAACTAAAAATGTATCAGGAAGAAATAGATCAGGAAAAGCTAAACAGGACATCAGGGAACGCTGTATGAAACTGACTTCTAGCAAATGGATCTCTTTTGGAGAGCAGAAGCAGAAATTCCTGCCCCAGTGTAACATTCTGCTCCCAGCCCCACTGGGAAGCTGGGACAGGGAGCTGGTGTGTGGGAATAGCACGGACAGCTCCAGAGCCTGGCAGTGCGCAGGGACCTTTCCTGCTATTTGCTATTAATTATTAATTATTTATTGGTCTCCTGCACACAGCGTGCAAGGGAAACTCTCGGCTGTGCTGACCTGGACCTATGGATTTGCCAGGTGCTGCCCACTGAACAAATCTCTGCGCTGCTGCAGCTCCCATCCCCAGCGTTTCCTCGTTAACCAACAGGAAAACGCCTGCCCGAGGAAGAGCTGGGCTTCAATCGATCCAGGCCGAGCTGTCAATAAATTCATTTTCTGTAAGCAAGAGCAGCGCTGTCCCCAGCACCGGGGCTGGGATGACAAAGCTCTGGCCTGGCTGGGTCCCAGGGTCAGTGATGGATGAGGGCTCCAGCCTCCAGCCCCATCTGCGCCTGCACTCACCAATGCATCTATTGATCCGGAAAAATTACTCAGCCTAAATTTTCCTGTGCTGCTCTCCAATCCTGAGTTTTATAGCACAAAGTACCACAGCACTCCAACAGAAGTAAATCTTTACAACCAATACTCTGACAACTGCAGCTTCTCCCAGGGACGCTGGGGCAATAATTAAAAGTTTACAGCAAAAAAAAGAGGGTGGATGTGATCATGCCTCCCCTGGCACAATATGAGGCTGTTTCCTCTCATCAAACAGGAGAGGCCAATATTTGTAAAATAACTTAGCTGTGGAAAGTAGCAAGCAGCAAGTGAGTGATAATGGCAGAAATTCAATTTCCTACACTGAACTACCCAAGTGCCTGCAGTGTCTGGAGCTCTCTTTGTCCAGGTGGCCTCTGAAAAGCTTTGCTTTGTGTGCTCTGGGCCTGTCAGAGGGATCTGCTCGTTCCCCTCACAAACCAACCATCTGAATCCCCCAGTAATTTGCCTACTTGCAATTCATATTTTAGTGCATTAAAAGTCTGCACCCAAATGTCTCAGGCTGAGGAGATTTTCAAGATTTCTTCTGTCATTCATTTGTTGTCCTTCAATATTAATTTGCATCCCCAGTGAAGCTGACAGCTGTCAGGAGGAACAAACCTTTCCACCTGCAACGATCCCATGAATTTGGAACTGACACACTTGGACTCAGGAAGAGAAAGCTCTTTAGTTGTGGGCTTGGGGTTTGTTTTTTTAAGGAATACATAATGAGAAAAGAATCCTAGCCAAGCTTGCTCCATTAATGCTGGAGGGCTAAGTGACTGGAATAGGAAATCTTTGCACTACCCAGGTTTATGGGAATTGCAGAGAATGGCACCTGGATTCAAAGGACAACATTTTCGAAGTCCCTATCAGGAAGATTTTAGGTCACATGTGAGTGAGTTTCTCGGCAGGGTGAGCAGCCTTTGCACACACATTTTCCCTTTGGCTGTAGGTCCCTGGGCTGCACTGATCACAGCAGCTTGCTCCTCACAGCAGAACTGATCCATACTGATTATGCCTCAATAAAATAGGAACATTTTCCACCACACTGCAATCACAGCCGATTTCTCACACTTTGTTTCTCAAACTAACATTTAGTTTGCACCAGTGTTTTATTTTTTAATGGAGTAGGAATAAAACATCTCAATCTTCTCAGAGCAAGCTATAAAAGCTGGAGTGAAAAGCAACAGCAAAGGAACAAGGCATTGCCCCAATGAGGAAAAATCTCTTTGGCTGCATTTGCCCACATCAGTCTGTCAGAATGGACTGGGGGGGGTGAGGAGAGAACACAAAGCTGCAGAGCTGTCGAGGGCAGTGTTTAACTGCATGTGCTGGCAGGGGCTGCCCTGGTGAGCCCAGCAGAGAACAATTCCCAATTCCCAGTATCCCATCCATGCCTGCCCTCTGGCAGTGGATCCCCTCCCTGTGTGCTGTCCCTCATGCCTGTCCCCAGTCCATCCCTGGCCCTGCTGCCCAGGCTGTGGGACCAGCCCAGGACACAAAACCACCCCACTGCAGCTTCACACTCCATTCACGGCACAGAAACTTTCCACTGAAACCTGCAGGTAAAAACCAGGGGGCTTTGCTTCTCCCGGGCCCCCAAGCCCAGCCTGGCCCAGCCTGGCGTGTCACTGGCACTGGGAGCTGCCCGGGGCCGAGCCGGCGGCGCTGCCTGAGCAGAGCAGCACGCAGGGAACGGGAATGGGCTGTGAATCCATCAAGGTTTCATTTCTGCTCCCAGCCCCAGCAGCTGCTCCCCTCCTGCAGAGGCAGGTGCTGCTGCAGGAACAATATTGCTGCTAAAGGAACAGGCCATTTGCTGATAACTCTGCTCGCTACCACACTGCATCAAAAATACCTTCAAATTTCCCAAAGTGCTCAGCTGGGAAACAAAGCTAAACAAAAAAATTGTATTTTGAGAAGGAGAGAAACAAATCTTTTTCTTGCTTGCCTTCATTCCACCATCCACAATCTTTTTTTTAAAAAAATCATGCTTCAAATAAAGGTGAAAATAAAAGACACTTAACTACTTCTACAATATAGAGAAATAGTTGAGAAAAACAATTCCAGAGAGTTGATCTGGAGTGCTTTGTAGTCCCGAATTGCAGTGCACTAAAGCTCACTATCCCAACACACCCCTGCAGCCCGGTGTCTGCTCAGCCCCTCCCCGGGCCAGCGATCTTGGAGAAAAAGCTGATCTGAGTGTGTGCTGGAAACCAAACGCAGCTGCTGGTGTAGAAACCCTTGTGGGGTTTGCAGTGTCCTGCCAGGAAAGCAGATGATCCAAGCTAACTACGGGAAGGGTCAGAGCAAGCGCTGCACAGACTGAAACTATTTGTGACTAGTTCTGGAAAATCCACCACAGCACACGCTTTCCCAGAAACACTGCCCCGTCCCAGGGCTTCAGCCACCCCATTCCCACCCAGAGCAGGGGAGGGCACTGGCCAATGCTTCTGTGCCTCTCCAACAGATTTTTGTGCCTCTGGAAGATGGGTTGTGCCTCTGTAAGATGGTTTGTGCCTCTATAAGATGGTTTGTCCCTCTATAATGTGGTTTGTGTCTCTATAAGATGGTTTGTCCCTCTATAATGTGGTTTGTGTCTCTATAAGATGGTTTGTCCCTCTATACGATGGGTTTGTGCCTCTGTAAGATGGTTTGTGCCTCTGTAAGATGCTTTGTGCCTCTGTAAGATGCTTTGTGTCCTTATAAGATGTTTTGTCCCTCTATAAGTTTTGTCCCTCTATAAGATGGTTTATGCCTCTATAAGATGCTTCGTCCCTCTGTAGGATGGTTTGTATCTCTATAAGATGGTTTGTCCCTCTGTAGGATGGTTTGTATCTCTATAAGATGGTTTGTCCCTCTGTAGGATGGTTTGTATCTCTATAAGATGGTTTGTCCCTCTGTAAGATGGTTTATGTGTCTATAAGATGGTTTGTCCCTCTGTAGGATGGTTTGTATCTCTATAAGATGGTTTGTCCCTCTGTAAGATGGTTTATGTGTCTATAAGATGGTTTGTCCCTCTGTAGGATGGTTTGTATCTCTATAAGATGGTTTGTCCCTCTGTAAGATGGTTTATGTGTCTATAAGATGGTTTGTCCCTCTGTAGGATGGTTTGTATCTCTATAAGATGGTTTGTCCCTCTGTAAGATGGTTTATGTGTCTATAAGATGGGTTGTGCCCCTCCGGAGCTCCCCCCCGGTGCTGCCCCGGGGCAGGGAGGTTCCCCGCCCGCCGGGAGCGGCTCCTGGAGCTGCCCCTGGAGCTGCCCCTGGAGCAGCCGCCCGAACCAAACGGCACGGACGTGTCCGAGCTCGGGCTGCGGGCGCAGAAGTGCCCGTCTCCCATGGAAACAGGAGCTGGCAGGAGCGAGGGAGCCGCGCACCTCCGAGGCACTCTCAGCCTCCAGGATGCGCGCCCGGCTGGCCGCGCAGCGCTCACGGCAGCTCCCTCCGCTGCCCGCACTGGAGGGATTTATTCACCTTTGGAGACAATCTCCGCCTGTGCTCCTGCCTGCCCGCTGGAAGCAGCCGAGGTGGCCGCTAAAAGCACATTTTGTACCCAGCGCGTGTCCCCGAGCCGCGGCTCCAGCGCTGAGCTCTCCTGCATCCCACCTTCTCTGTTATCCCAGGGCTTTGCCGGCTGTGTCCTTCCCGAACGGGCAGCGAGAGAGGAGGGGACCCGAGCCCTGTGAGCCCTCGCCAAGGCCCCCTGCCCGTGCCCTGCCCCGGGCTGTGCTGCTCAGCCCGGCTGCCATCAGAGCACCCCCGTGCCTCCTTCCCCCTCTGCCCCCTCCCGGGACTTCTCCTTCAGGGAATCACAGCTCCCCGAAGTTTGGAAAAGCCATCGAGTCCCAGCTGTGCCCGACGCCCACCCTGTCCCCAGCACAGGGCACTGAGTGCCACCTCCAGGGATGGGGACCCAACAAGGGCTGAGCAAATCTTATAAACAGGAAAAAAAGTCTCCCATAAAGGAAAGATTCCCAATTACAAACTCATCTTACATTTGCTGTAATGGTTCAAAGCTAAAGAGAGCTCCTGCTGAGAGCAGAGAGATAACACACGGGATTTTTGTCGTCATCTCTTAATCATGAGCAGGCACTAAGGAAAAACCTGGATCAAAGCGGGAGGGAGGGAAAATAATACTGGCAATCAGAAAAGGAAAAACAATACAGCCGTGCTGATAATCTGAAAGGCTCTGAGAAATCTACAAAATGTTCTCATGAAGAAAAGGGAAAGGAGGCAGTAATGGAGTGGGAAAAGAGGGACTCGACTGGGAGAGGCAGGGAGCAAAGGTGGAGGGAAAGCTGAATTCCCTAAAACCAGAAATGCCATCCAGAGCACCACAGAATGGCCTGGCTTGGAAAGGACCACAAAGATTGTTTTGTTCCCAGCCCCTGCCATGGGCAGGGATTCCCCCATGCTCCAAGATTCCCCGTGCATGCCCTCCACATGGATGGATGGCTGGCTGCATTTTCCCTTTCTCTGCTGCAGAAGGACTTGGTGTAAACCCTCCAGGTTTCTGACAGGGGGGTTTCCCTCCAGCCCCTCTGCTCTGATCCATCTCATCCCAGAGTTACAGCAGCAGAAGTTTCCTCATTAACACTCTCATCATCGCCTGCTCCCCCTTTGCACAAGTGTGTGTGACTGGGGGGAGAAATTAAAGAAGAAAACAAATGCAAGACCTGCTAAACCTCAGGGGAAGCCTCACTGCAGGAACCCAGAGCTCCAGCACTTGCTGAGGGCTTTGTTCCCCCGGAGGGTGCAGGGGTGTGCAAGCGCAGCTCCTCACCTGGATGAACATCTCCTGCTCAGAGCTGTGTGGTGAGTGCCAGGTGAGACAGCCCGAGTGCTGACGTGAACCACGGCGTTCTCCCTTCCCGTGGGACCCTGCCGAGGAAGGAGCTGCGTTTGCAGGGCAGGGAGTCAGGACAGTCCTTGCAGCACCCCAGCCAGCCCAGGAGCTGTGCCCAGGGGAGACGCTGCTGGCTCGGGGAGGTGGGCAGGAGCTCGAGAGAACTGGGGAGTTTTGGAGCATTTCAGAGTCACAGGGAAAGGCCCAGGGCTCCTCAGTGCTCTCTGGCAGCTGATAGACTCAGAAGAACCTAAATTATTAAACCCATAAATTCCTCTCCAGATTCAATTGAGAGGCTCATAAAGGTGATAGAAGTGTCTGGTGCTCCTCACTGATAAATTCCACAATTAAGCACAGGAGGCTCAGGCCAGGGTGGAGCTGCCTGACAGTTGCTCCAGGGAGGAGCTCAGCAGCAGGGTGGTGGTGCTGGCAGCTGGGCACAGCTGGGGAGGCACAGCCACAGGAGCAGGGTGCCTCTGGTCCCTGTGGGCAGCCAGCTCCTCCTCCTCCTCCTCCTGGCTGAAGATCTGCTCTGTCACAGCTCCCTCAGCCCGGGAAGGCTCCTCTCAGTGACAGGAAAGGTTTCCTCAGCCGTGGAGAGCTGTTCTCATTGCAAGTGCAAACTGAGCTGGAGCAGGCATTGACAGGCACCGTGCAATTCCAAGGGGGGAATTAAACTCCTCTCTTCTTTTTCTGCATCCCATGGATCTCGTTCACATGACGCGAGGAATAATTTGATTTCCAAAACACCTCAAAGCCAGGTGGTCTGAGGCTCTCTTGAACCCCACGGTGACAGCTCCCCATGACACCTTGTCCACAGCGAGGCCAAAGCCAAACCTGGCACAAACACCTCGGGGTTACAGTCACACAGGACATGGGCAATGCCAGAGGGCAGGCATGGGTGGGAGACTGGGAATCAGGAATTGTTCCTGGCAGGGTGAGCAGGCCCTGGAATAGAATTCCCAGAGCAGCCCCTGGATCCCTGGCAGTGCCCAAAGCCAGGCTGGATGGGGCTGGAGCACCTGGGACAGTGGGAGGTGTCCCTGCCAGGGCAGGGTGGGAATGGATGAGCTTCAAGGTCCCTCCCCACCCAAAGCAGTCTGGGATCCTATGACACTAACAGGAATAATAAATCTGTCTCTCTTCAGATTCACGAACATCTCTGAGGACTCTCAGCCACAACCCAGGCATTTCTATGCAGATAAGGCAGTTCAAAATGCAGGCAGATTCAAATGGTGGTATTAAAAACACATTATATGAAAATAAATGAGCGTGTGGGTGGAGAATTTGGGATGGCAGACCCCCGAGCTCAGCACACATCCATCTCTGCCTGCAGCCTGTCCCACGCTGGCAGCAGAGCCTCCATTTCATGTTTTACACTTATTCTCCTTCTAAACCACTGAAATTGCCCTCGCTGCATTGACAGCGGTGGAGCTTTATTAAGTTGCCTCAAAGTCTTGCTCTTCATATTTATTCTCTGCCTGTTCCTCACACAAAGCAATCACCAGGCTGGGCGAGAGCTTTGGGGAGTGTTTATGGACATGTCAGCAGTGCCCACCTTAAATACAAACACACTTACTCCAGATTGCTGAGATTGCTGGGAATTAATGCAGGAAAATGGGAACTCGGATGTACAGAGCCTGCTTGTGGGCTCAGATGAAAGGAATCAGGCAAATCTATTCTCTCATTCTGAGAGAAGTCAAAACTCCCACTTGTGTTACCAAACTTCACTCTTATTTGTAGGAAGGAAATGGAAAATTCAGGTGGCAAGGAAAATACAGACACGTTCCAGGGCCAGTCTCACTGCTGGCATTTTTTTCTATACAGACAACATTCGTGGCCAGACTAAAAATGACTCCTGAAGGGCCCAAGGAAACAAAAAAAAGGATTTAAGATGTGGCTACTCAGCAATATTGACTAATTTATCACTGAAATAGCACAAATTAGTCACTCAGACAACTCTTGGGAAGAGAAGAGGTGTCTGTCTTCCTCTGGAACCAGCTCTGGAGCAAAGCCCTGCTTTGTGCAGGAGCACAGAAAGGAGTTGGGGGCAGCCAGGCTGGGCCAGCTGCAGCTCCAGGGTGTAAAAGGAGAAGGTCCCTCACAGCACAGGCACCCACCATGCCTTGTTCTCTTAATAATGCACTGAACGAGTGAAATCTCACCAGGAAAAGGTAAGAGGGACCTCAGATCTGTTTTGCCATTCAAGATCAAACCAAGATGAAGCCCCCTGGAAAGCTGGACTGGCTCTCTGGAGCCTCCCAGGGCTGAATTCCCAGGCTCCTGAATCATCTCTTGCCCTGTTTTGGCCCTGGGTGCACAACAAGCTTTTGTTCCAGCTCTTGACACCATTCCCATTTCCACTGACAGAGAGTGGAGCAGCAGATCCTGGCTCTGCTGGCACCAGCTGGAGCTCTGCCCTGCCCATGGCAAGGTCTGGCCCTTGCCAGCAAGGCTGCAGCACTTTATTCCTGTTTTTACTAGAGAAAAAAAGGAAGAAGTTCTGGGATCCTGCTGGGTCCTGTCCAGCTCAGGAGATTGGACAATTCCGTGGTTCCAGGTTTGGCATTTTTGTTGTGTCCTGTCCACACATGAGGTAGATCCAGCTCCTGGGCATTCCCACATGACAAGGGGAGGGAAAAATCTCATTTTCCTTTTCCTTTAAAGACTGAAAGCCCTTGGATTTCTAATCTGAGGAACAAATATTTCCACTGCTTATAAAATCTGATGGCAGAGTCCTGTGCCCTTGGATTTCTATGGCATCAAGATCCACCATGGCAGACTTCAGAAAGAGAGGAGACTGATTATGGAACACTGATTTTACATCACTGTGAGAGAAATTAATTAATTGATGAACACAAACACATCAATGTGTAATTGGTTTACAGCAAGAGAGCCGTTTCAGATCAGGAAAAGATGAGCCCTCCAATGGTTCTGTGACCTGTACAAATTTAAATTACCAAGGGAAAGCCAGGTTCCTTATATACAAAATACAAGTGTTGTAAAAGCAAAAGCAATGCAGTGGCTTCCCAGCCCTTGGAGGGCAAAGCCCAAACTCCCCAGCTTTTCCAGGCTTGGAAAAGTGAGCAGAGCCTGGCAGCCCAGCCCCAGTCCTGCCTGAGACCAGCCTGGCTCCCCTCCCCTGGGGCTCCCGCTTTGTGCTGCTCCCTGCCTCACACAGAACACCTCTGCCCTGTCCTGGGGAGAAGGGACAGCTCCAAAGAGCTGGAAATTGCCTTTCCTACCGTGCTGGGAGCGCAGTGCCTCAGCTCCTGACTGCCAGAGCACGAGCTCTGCTCACCTTCCCTTCCAACAACTCCTAGGGAAGAGATTTTTCAAATGACAGTTGTTCTACCACTAAGTGGATTTCTCATGCTGTGAAGAAGCCCAGGTGTTTCCCAGAACTTTTATGATCAAGGGTAGGAAATTATTTTCCAATTCCCTAACCAGCAAAATAATTCAGGTACTCAGAATCCTTGGAGGAGCAACCTCAAACAAGCAAGAGAAGCTTTCAAAAGAGGCAAGAGAAGACAAATTGCACAGGGATGCTTTGAAGATGTATTACATTTAGTGTGGCCTTAATTACTCACACCCATCATCTCTTTTAATCAAGGGTCAGCTGCTTTATTTGTCAAGAATAGAGGTTTAAATAATTTTCAATGCAAGATGCAATAATTACACTTTCTGCTAATGAGTCCTTGTGCAGATTATTTGTCACTGTGTCTAACGAGGAAGCTTCACTTCTTCGTTCAAACACTGCAAACCCCACACAGGCTGCTGGAGCAGGGTTCCAGCAGCTCATCTGGCATGAGGACACCCACAGGACACCCAGAGGACACCCAGAGGTTCCCCAGAGCCTCCACAGGCACAGCTGGGTGTGGGTCTGGCCCCAGGGCGTTTCCAGAGCTGGGTGTGGGTCTGGCCCCAGGGCATTTCCAGAGCTGGGTGTGGGTCTGGCCCCAGGGCATTTCCAGAGCTGGGTGTGGGTCTGCTCCAGGGCATTTCTAGGGTGTGGGTCTGCCCCAGGGCATTTCCAGAGCTATCTGGAGTACACCACAGTTGTCCCTCAGCATTCCAGACTCGTTACTCGAGGAGCACTGAGTAATCTCCCTGTGCAATTTCTGAATTCCTGAATAAACAGCAAACCCTGACTGCCTGTGTGCGTTCCCAGCAGGGATGAGCAGAGAATTCCCAGGTCTGACCACTGTGCTTGTGGTAATGCTCGGCTTTTACCACCCTGGAAATGAACAGAGAACAGAAACCCCTCCCAGCCCCTTCTGAGGTTCGAGAGCAAAACAATTGATGAGTGTTTGAACCAAACCCAGGAGCCAGAGCAAAGCCGAGGAATGGGGATTCACACTGCAGACACAGGGGTACTGAGGACACCATTTATGTTCATTCTGCGGCGCTGCTGATTGATGGCAACCTGCTCATATCTAGATAACCTATGAATCAACAAAATTCAAACCCTCGGATTAGGAAGAAGAACGCAGAGAGAGAAGACAGCAAGTTCATCTTGGCAGAGCCGGCAGCAGGGAGCTGCTCCCAGCTCTCCCTCCACACGGACACAGCACCCCGTGTCCCAGCTGTCCCCTCCTGGCACAGCTCCTGGTGTCCCCCCGGCTGCTGTGGCACTGCTCTGCAGTGTCAAAGACAATGCTGCAGAGCATGACACTTTTCCATCGTTGCATTTTATCAGCATGCACAGGACACCATGCCCTGCTCTCCCATCCCAGCCTGGCTCAGCTGCAGGAGCCCCTCTGCTCCTGCCCAGCCCCAAATACCAGCCTGATTGTTCTTCCATGCTGCTGGGAAGCTGAGCTTGGACCCCTGAGCCCAGGGCAGGCTGGAAGCCAGGCTGGAAGCCATGGGGAGGCCAAGCTGAGAGCCCAGCCCGGGCTGGACCCCCAGATTTGCTGAGCACAGCAGGTCCCTGCTGGGAAAAGCCTCCCCCAAGCTGCACACAGCACAGAGCCAGGCCCTGGGCTCGGCTTTGGACTCGCTGCTGCTGGGGCTTGGCCAGAGCTGTGCTTGGAGCAGGCTGGGAGCCTGATCTCCCAGTCACGGGTCTGTCAGGAGTGCCACCAACGCTGCTGCAGGCAGCAGCAGGCTGTGAGTGGCAGGGATCAGCGTGCTGTGCCTGCCAGGAATATTTCACCTCAGCATTCATTTGCATTGTCGTTTTGAACCCTTTTTATAGAGCTTGTATTGATTTGCAGAGGTTGCTTGCATTTTAAATCACAGCTATGTGTGTTTCAGCTCCATCTTAATTTGCTCTATTAGAAAGGTGCAGTGTTGATATTTCCCTGTTTCCAGAGGAAAGCAGCTGTTCCAGAAGATCTTTCCCAGGGTTTCTCACCCTCCTCACACCGCCTGGCCCGGGCTCAGGGGGGCTCTGCTGCTCACATTTCTCTGGAGATATTTTCTTGAGTAAGATAAAGGGCTTGAACTCAGCTGATTTTGTTTGAGCAGCAAGATGCAATTTGTACATTGAAAATAATAATTAAAAGTGTATTTTTATCCTACTCCATGTCCCCACACAGATTTCTGGATATCTCATTCCCAACCAGCAGAAAACACATTTAAATGAGTTTGTAATCACAAATTTCTGTCTAGTGAACCAGCCTGACCACACCAACCACAAAAAGGCAATTTTGTGTACTCTACACACAACATTCAGTTTCCACATTTCATGTTGCAGAAGTAAACACCAGAAATATTAATTTTTACTGTGCAAAGCCATAGCTGCGTTTTTGATTCCCTGAGGTCCACACCCTTGACCTCATGGCACACCCAGACCCTCACTCAGGTAACGAGTGTTTGCTATAACCTATAAAATATGACCTGGCAGAGGTGATATTTTAGTAGTGTATTCATCCATAAAAGTGTCTGGTAAAACCCACACAGATTTATTGTCTCTATTCTTTTATATGCAATAAAAATGTGAAATATTGCACTCTTTTCCATCTCTACATGTTTGGAAGACCACTAAGGACCCATCTTGGTGCCACCGGTACTTTCTGGTCCTGTCAGAATCCTGAGGTTGGGAAAGCCCCCCCAGGCCATGGAGTCCCAGCTGTGCCCAATCCCCACCCTGTCCCCAGCTCAGAGCTCCAAGTGCCACCTCCAGGAATTCCCTGGACACCTCCAGGATGGGCACTCCAACCTCCCTGGGCAGTGCCAAGCCCTGAGCCCCTTTCCATGAGGAAATTCCTGCTGTGCCCACCCTGAGCTGCCCTGGCCCAGCCCGGGCTGTTCCCTCTCTCCTGTCCCTGTTCCCCTCCTGTCAGGGAGCTGTGCAGTGATCCAACCTTGCTGGAACAAGTGTGAATTCCTCAGCGGTCCCTGCCCTCCTGTGAAAACCAACAATAAAACTTTGTGCGCCTACAAGTGCCTCTGTATTGTTGGAGGACTTGTCTCGCATCTCATTAGTAGCTTCCCTTCATCCTGCAACTTTAATTAGCAGCTCCAGTGTGGGATTTACCTAGGACTGCCATGGGTGAGGAGTGCGAGCTAATGAATTATTCAAAGTAAATTAAGAGACCGAGGGAGTTCTCTTCCTGTCTCACACTAATGCACAGTTCATTAGCAGAGATTTTCACCTGTGACAGTCACAGGTACCTCACAGGCTGAATTTCTGTGCTCACCTGAAATGGATTCTGTCTCTGTCCCTGGGAATGTCAGACCCCGAGTTTTACTGGAGAGATTTCATTAACAGTGACAGTCAGTAAATTGGATCCCCAAGATGTGGGACACCTTCATTAAACCTGGGCAGGCAGATTCCCATCACCCCGGGAACACCCCACGGAGCCTGGCAGGACCCACACGGACCTGCCACCCACCCCAGACCCCTTGGGTTGTCTGAACCCTCCTGAAAGCTTCCAGAGAAAATATGGAGAAATGAGAAAATACAGAGAAATGAGAAAATATGGAGAAAGCTCATCCAGCTCCACCACCTCTCACTGCCCCAGTGTCCAGCCTGGCCTGGGCACTGCCAGGGATCCGGGGGCAGCCCCAGCTGCTCTGGGCACCTGTGCTCGAACCTTGAATGCAGTTCAGTGTATGAAGTGTATCTGTTTTCCCTTTGCACCTTTCTGCTCCCAGTGTGTGTTGCATGAACTCCGGGACACCAGTAGTTTGGGAAGTTAAATCAAATGAATCCCTGCTGGCGTGGGCTGCATCCCGATGAGGTGAGGCAGCAGCCCTGCAGGCAGGGGCTCCCCCGGGACAGCGAGCTGCTCTCGGGGATATCGACCTGCCCCACTCCTCTCCCTCCTAATTGCCCCCAGAGCAGCCCCCTGCAATTAGCAGGGACCTGCCTCGCTGCCAGCTCGCCCGGGATGGAGCAGCAGGCATCACCCAGGAGGACAAAGCAGCATTTTCCTGCTGTTGACAGAAATCACTGCTTCTCCAAAGTCCTGACGCTCACAATCTGCAGATAAAATTGACTATTAAATTGAACTGCTTACTTATAGCACAGATTTATGGGTTTATGAGCAGAGGACACGGGAGTAAATTGTTTCCTAAATAACTGTGGGGAAAGGCACAGCAATGCTCTGAGTTGGCTGCTTGGCTCCTCGAGGAGCTGGAATCAGCTCAGCTGGCCTCTGCAGCCCTGTGCCACAGGGGTGACAAGGACAAGGCAGAGGTCAAGCTTCCCTTGAACAGGTTTTGCATTTTTTCCCATACCTGCAGCCTACATTAGAATATTCTCAATCACATCCCTACACACAACAGCTTCCATCTGGGTCACTAAAGAAATCAGATTTTTAGCATTAAAATCAAATAACAATTTAATGTCTTTTAAAGAACAGAATTAATTGCACAGCGACACCCACCAACACTCAGAAACAAAGTTCTGGATCCAGGAAATCCTCAAAAGAGCCCAGGGTTGTTCTCTGCTGTGACACCAGCAGTGCTGGTGGGGGGAGCTGGGCTTCAGGACAGCCCTGCACCCCTCTGGGGTGGGAAAAGAGGAATTTCTCCTTTCCCTCTGCCCAAGAAACCCCTTGCTGACATCATCCAGCTCAACAAAAGGCCTCGAGGTACCTTCTGCAGAGGCAAGCAGCCTCGAGAGCTGAGGAGCCCTGCTTTGCTCTGAGAGCTGATTCCAGCAGTTAATTGCCTCTAAAACCCTCGCTTCACAGCTAAGTTGGAATTGTTCAGTTTCAGCTTTTAGTCATTAGTTTGCATTATGGGTTTTTTGCCAAGATTGGATTTTCAGAGGTTTCTGACATTAAAACATTCTCCAGCACAATGAGGGTGCCTAATGCCGTTCTGCCAAACTAATTAGCCAGAGCTCCTGAAGCTTCTCCCCATAAACATTTTTTATTTCCCATACAATATTTCTCTCCCTCCTCTGCCCCTTCCTGCTCTGCCCGCAGCTTTGGGAAAACAGGTCCCGGCGTGTTTCCACACCAGCAGAGCTTTGGGATTCTCCTCCAAGCCCAGCTGTGCCCACCGCTGGATCCTGGCCCTGGGGCTTTGCCGTGGTGTTGAGTTAGGGCCCAACATAAAGTCTAGGTTTAAAACAGACCCAGCTTGTTGGGACGTCCCTTTGAGCAGCTTCCCTCTTCGCTATCTCCCATTCCTCTCATCCCTGAAAGTGTCAGCAGGAATTTCCCCATGGAAAGGGTGCCCAGGCCTTGGCACAGCTGCCCAGGGAGAGTCCTCTCCTGGGCACTGGCAGAAATCAGACTGAAGGGATTTTATTCTCTTTTAGTGGAATCTTGAGCTCCTTGGTAGGTACCTACAAGGACAGTTCAGCAGATAAAGTGAACATTTCAGTCTGCAGATCTGAAATAGAAAAACATCTCTGTGCCATCCTCATGGAGACTGCAAGTTGAGTTTCCAAGAGCAGAGGGAGAGGAAATGAGGGAGTAACCAAGGGGATCCAGAAGGATCCAGAACCTGCCTGCAGGGCAAAAGTGCGGGATAATAGGAACATTCAAAAGGGAACAAAAAAAAACTGAAAAGAAAAAAAGAGGAATTTCCTGAGCTTTACCTAAAAAATGCATTCACAGCCATGTTCGTGGAACCATCCTTTGAGAACAGATGGCTGATAACCTAAATAATTTTTAGTTTAGGCTCCAGTTTTGCAAGAAATCTGAAATATTCTGTTTCTGTGCAAGTCTTGCCCTGGAAAGAGAAGCTGATTAAATTAGTGTAGAAATGAGTTTTTGAGGATCTTGCCTGGACCCTTTTCTGCAGGACTTGGCACCAACGTGAGGCAGCCCAGCCCCTTGGAAAGCAAAGAGCTGTGGCCCATTTCTGGAACAGATCCGCTGCAAGGGGGAAGTGCCACAGCTCTGCCCGAGCCTCCGAGACTCCTGTTCCCTAAAAATATCACTTCCTGGGGAAAATGGAGCACCTGTGCAAGATGCACCCTTAAACATTGCCTTTTTGGGTCCCCAAACCCACAGGCTCAGAATAGACATTGCAACACGGAGCCACGTTTGCAAGTTCTGCTGAAGCCAAAGATGATCACTAAAGCACCTAAATCTTCATTTCCTTCTGCATCACACCACCAGGTCCAACAGATCTTTATGTGGAGCAAGGGCTTTTGTTATTTTTAACCACTTTCAGAGCATTTTTCAGCATGGATTTGAACTTAAACCAACGAAGATGATAAAACTACCTTCCTTCTTAAATAATCAAGCCAGTCTACTAATGTAAAATTAATGGCATGGAATGAAAACGTTGGGCAGTTTCAAAATAAATTAAGTGTGGAAGCAGGTTACATTTAATCAAGCTGTCATGCAAATTAGCAGCCTCACTCAGTGAGGACTATTTAAAGAATTTCTTAGCTGGTGAAAATGTTTTTGGAACCACTACAGGAACAGTCTCTGTTTTGTTGAGGCACAGGAATGTTAAAAAGCTCCCCAGAACAGGGTCAGAATGTCGATCCCACAGAGGGAGGGTTTGCTGGGAGGGAGGTGCCACATCAGGGGCTGGGGCAGCCTGAGCCAACATCCCCAGAAAATCACAGAATATCCAGGATGCTGCACACAGCTGCCAGAACAAAACATGCAACAGAAAACAAAACATAACAAAAGGGAAAAGTAAAAGCAAACAAAGCAATGAAAAATACCAAACCAAAACAAAACCAACCCAAACAAACAAAACAATTCTATAAACACAGAATTCTTACGGGAGAAATTCACAGACTCCCAGACTCGGTTTGGGTTGGCAGGGACTTTAAATCTCATCCCCTTCCAGACCCCCTGCCCTGGCAGGGACACTTCCACTGTCCCAGGTGCTCCAGCCCCAGTGCCCAGCCTGGCCTGGGCACTGCCAGGGATCCAGGGGCAGCCCCAGCTGCTCTGGGAATTCCAGCCCAGCCCCACTTCTCTTGCACACCCAACCTCCTGCCCAGCAGAGGTGTCCTGGGCCGTGTGATTGATGCACTGAACTGACAAAGACTGTGTTTTCTCCCCAGAAGTGGCAGTGGCTGTTTCTGGCTCTGCCCCTGATGGTCTGACTGCTCCCCTCATCCTCACCCAGGCAGGGTGGCAGTGCCCGTGCTGGGAGGGGCACAGGGCTCCCTGTGAGGCTCAGTGGTTCCAGGGGATATCTCAAGCTCCCGAGCAGCTTTGGGGGGTTCCAGCACAGCCCAGGTGGTGCCAGGATAATGGGTGGCTCAGGGCTCTCTGAACACGGCTCCCTCAGCCACCGTGGCTGTCCCTGGTCCCATGGCCCCTGTGCCCAGCAGTGCCCCTGCCCTCCCTCCTGTCTCTCCCAGCCCCAGGAGGCTGTTCCAGCCCACAGGACTCCATTCCAGCTGGGAGCACAGCCTGAGCACTGCATCCCAGCCCTCCTGAAGCCCCCCTTGCCACGGGCTCTGCTGCCTCCTGCTCTTTTGTACCAGCCCACCAAGGGGAACAGCAGAGGAGATGATTTCCTGTAACCAAATTTATTTTTAATTCCAGTGTGATGGTTCTGGGCTGGCTGCCTTGAAAAGCTTGATTGCTGTGAATTTCATCCACTTTTTTGATTCCGTGACTTTTCATGTTTTATACATGTCCAAATCCATTTTCCTTTCACAAGATTAGCTGAGGGAGGGCTCAGAAGGGATATTGTTTTGAGGTACTAATGCAAATTAAAGAGTGGAATAGAAGGTTAAGGATGACTCAGTGCATTTCTTTCTCTCTGTGGGTTGAGGTGGTTGTGACTCAGGGCAGAGCCAGGCCAGGAGCCAAGAATCCAGAACTGGCTGGGGAAGGGGACACTAGAAGGTGTCCATGGAGCCCCAAAGGGGTTTGGGTAGTTGATCTGGTCAGCACAGCTCCAATAAATCATGAGGAGAATGCAGCACCCCACTGAGAACAGCTCAGGGTGAATATTCTGGGGCAATGCTTGGAACTGTAGGTGCAGAAACCAAACCCACGCCAGAGAAACCAAAGCTGGAGGAGGCCACTAAACCTGAGTTTGTGTGAAACCCGGGGAATCAGAGACTGACTCTTGTTTGGGCTGAAGAATCTCTTCCCAATGTCCAATGTAGATCTGCCCTCCTTCAGCCCCAAGCCCGTTCCTGTAGGGTGCCCTGGGATCCTGTGTGCCCCACCCTGAGCTGTCCCTGTCCCTGGGGCCCTCAGCCCGTGCAGCACCTCCTCCCAGCTGGGCTGCAAGAGGCATTTCCACCCCTGGCTCCCCGGGGGGCTCAGCCCAGCGTGTCCCCAGCCTGGGGCCACCCCAGCTGCAGTGCCCCCAGGTGACCTCGTTAGCCACCTTTAATTTGCTCCCTGTGGCTTGTGCTCAGCACTTGCACCTTCATGCTGCCAGAAATGCAACACCAAGGGGGTTTATCAGGTTAAAAAAAATCACAAACCAAATACTAAATACGATAATTAAATTAATTTGAAATGATTTCTGACCATGTGCAGGACTCGATACCAAAAAAAAAGAAACCAAAAGAGCTGTGACAAAAGCTGTATTTTGTTCTCTCTTCCTCTGCTCTTTAATAGTCTCTGAGTGAAAAGTCTAGTACAATTTTCTACTCCACTTGTTCCAGCCAGGGGGAAAACTGCTCGTTATAATTAGGCCACTTTCATAACAGATTCCTGCTGCCCCTCCTCCCTGGATGTGGCCAGGGCTCTGCACCTGGGAGCTGGTGCACAGGCACTGCCCACCCCTCCCCTCCCTGGCCTCAACAGCAAAGTCTGCAGAGAAACTGCAGAGAAAAGTCTCTCCAAGAGAGGTTTGGGTGGCAAGGGCTCTGAGCACCCAGCCATGCCCTCGCTGAGCCCAGCACAGCCCAACAACGGGGACTCTGTCTGCCTCACCCCTCCTTCTGGAGCCCCACCTGAGCCCTGCGAGCACAGTTCAGGGGCAGAGGGAGGACACCCAGCCAGGCTGGGCCCTTCTGGAGCCCCACCTGAGCCCTGCGAGCACACTGCAGGGGCAGAGGGAGGACACCCAGCCAGGCTGGGCCAGGGCCATGCAGCCAGGAGATGCTCCATGGACACCAGTGGAGACTCAGAGCTGGCAGTCCAGGGCTGCAACAGGAGGAGCAGGAACTCGGGAGGCATTGGCCATGCCAGTCCTCTGCTGGCAGAGGCTGAGACAAGAACTGGGGCTCAATGGGCAGTTCCAGCTCCTTTGTCACTGCTCGGAGCACAGCCCTGCCCCCAGCAGCCTCTGCCCAGGGGATTTGGGTAGGGAGGCTCTGATCCCATGGCAGATGGCATCAGGGATAATGTACAGCTTGTGCTGAACGCTGCCACCAGCTCCAGCAGAGACCGAGGGCCAGCCAGCCCTCAGCAGTGCCCATTCACAGTGGGATCAGGACAGCCAGCTCTGGAGTGCCCCATTCCCAGTGGGATCAGGACAGCCAGCCCTCAGCAGTGCCCCATTCCCAGTGGGATCAGGGCAGCCAGCCCTGGAGTACCCCATTCCCAGTGGGATCAGGGCAGCCAGCCCTGGAGTGCCCCATTCCCAGTGGGGTCAGGACAGCCAGCCCTGGAGTGCCCCATTCCCAGTGGGGTCAGGACAGCCAGCCCTGGAGTGCCCCATTCCCAGTGGGATCAGGACAGCCAGCCCTGGAGTGCCCCATTCCCAGTGGGATCAGGACAGCCAGCCCTGGAGTGCCCCATTCCCACTGGGATCAGGACAGCCAGCCCTGGAGTGCCCCATTCCCAGTGGGGTCAGGGCCAGCTCCATGCCCTGCTCCCACAGCACTGCCCCTGCCCTGGCTCACACCCCACACATCTGGGGCAGGGCTCCAGCTCCCGAGGAGAGCCCACAGGGATCACTCTGGGATTGCTCCCAGGAGCTCCCCAGAGGGGCAGAAACAGCAGCCGCATTCCAGCCCCGTTCCAGCCCCGTGGGCTGCCTGGCCCAGGGCAGCAGTGCCCCAGACCCCCAAGGTCCCTCCCCTGGGACATCAGCTGCACTCAGCTCACACACGGTGACAAGGAGAAAGTCATTAAGTCTCTGTTTTCTCCTCAACAAAACAGCCCCTTGGAGCAAATCCCAGTTTTCATCCCTTACTGACTCCTTGTTTTGTTAGTTCCTCTGCAGAACAGCTGAAACATTCACCATCATTTAAAATGATAAATTATTTTAATTTGCGCTGAATTTATTTATTATTGCCACGCAGACAAGAGGCAAGTGCCATAATGTGCTTGTTTAATAATTGGCAGGGACTGGGAAGAGGAAATTCTTATGCAAACAACAACTTCATTTGCTGGGGGTGTGCAGAGGAGCCTGCACGTCCCACGGTCACATTGCAGGAATGAAACCCCACGGAGACGAAGATTTATCACCCCAAATTGCACCAGAATATCGAGAGTGTGGAAGTCAAGAAATGAACCTTGTGAAATCATAAAGGAAAGAAGGGGACTTTTCCATTTCTTACACTCTGCACAGACACCAGTGTTCACAGCCACAGCCAGCCCCGGGCAGGCACGGGGGGCACTGGGATGCTGGGATGCACAGAGCACCTCAAATTCCAATTGCTGCATGAACTCACTGTCCAGCCGCTCTCCTTCTGCTGCAGAACTGCTTTCCAAGGGCTCGGTTCTCACAGCACAAATGACAGTGGATGGGTGTCTGACAGACGTGTCACAGCCTCCCAACACACCACCGCCCCTTAGGCAAAGGCTCTCAGCTACCAAGCACAGCTCTTCTTGCAAAAGAAGGCAAAACTGGTAAATCCCAGTCTTCAGAAGTTATTGGCCCCTCAGTAATTTAAATATTAATTAGGCACCCATATCCTCCTGAGGAGCTGATCAGCTTTGGATGCAAAGTTTGCTCAGCAGAGGTGCTCCAGGCCCACAGGCTCCCCAGCCATTCCCACCTGAGAGCTGGCTGTTCCCAGGACGGGAGCATGCAGGGGATTCACAGCTCAGGCAGCACTGCTGAGGAGCTCCAGGATAAATCCAGGGTGCTGACCTTAATGCTGTTGTGTTGTTTTGAGCCCCTGGAGCTGAGGAAGCCAGCCCCAGTGTTAACGGCAGGGGACAGTGCCACTGCCCAGGACACGGACCTGGAACTCTCCAAGGTGCAGAAAAGCAGCCAGGCTGCATTTCCAATTCAGCAAACAAACAAAAGAGCCCCAAAGCTCCTGATCTGTGACCAAAAAAGGCATTTTCCTACAATCACCCCTCAGGTGAGCACTGCCTGACCCAGCCTCAGCCCAGACGTGGTCAGACACGTGGCTGCATCTCACTGACCTGGCCCAGAACTGGGCCCTGGGCTTCCCAGCCAGGTCAGACAGGAGCCCAGCCCTGTGACCACAGCTGGACACAGACCCCTGCCGTGCAGCTCTCCTGCTCCTCCCTGCCAGCCTTCGGGAGCACCAGCCCCAGGGAGCCAGCTCCAGGTTCAGTCTCTGCATGAAGGACCCACAGCACTGCCCATGAAGAGCCCACAGCACTGCCCATGAAGAGCCCACAGCACTGCCCATGAAGGACCCACAGCACTGCCCATGAAGAACCCACAGCACTGCCCATGAAGAGCCCACAGCAGTGCCCATGAAGGACCCACAGCACTGCCCATGAAGAGCCCACAGCACTGCCCATGAAGGACCCACAGCACTGCCCATGAAGAACCCACAGCAGTGCCCATGAAGAACCCACAGTACTGCCCATGAAGAGCCCACAGCACTGCCCATGAAGAGCCCACAGCAGTGCCCATGAAGGACCCACAGCGCTGCCCATGAAGGACCCACAGCGCTGCCCATGAAGGGCCCACAGCACTGCCCATGAAGAGCCCACAGCAGTGCCCATGAAGGACCCACAGTACTGCCCATGAAGAGCCCACAGCACTGCCCATGAAGGGCCCACAGCACTGCCCATGAAGGGCCCACAGCAGTGCCCATGAAGGACCCACAGTACTGCCCATGAAGAGCCCACAGCACTGCCCATGAAGGACCCACAGCACTGCCCATGAAGAGCCCACAGCACTGCCCATGAAGAGCCCACAGCACTGCCCATGAAGGACCCACAGCACTGCCCATGAAGAGCCCACAGCACTGCCCATGAAGAGCCCACAGCACTGCCCATGAAGGACCCACAGCAGTGCCCATGAAGAGCCCACAGCACTGCCCATGAAGGGCCCACAGCACTGCCCATGAAGAGCCCACAGCAGTGCCCATGAAGGACCCACAGCACTGCCCATGAAGGACCCACAGCGCTGCCCATGAAGGACCCACAGCGCTGCCCATGAAGGACCCACAGCAGTGCCCATGAAGGACCCACAGTACTGCCCATGAAGGGCCCACAGCGCTGCCCATGAAGAGCCCACAGCAGTGCCCATGAAGAGCCCACAGCAGTGCCCATGAAGAGCCCACAGCACTGCCCATGAAGGACCCACAGCAGTGCCCATGAAGAGCCCACAGCACTGCCCATGAAGGACCCACAGCAGTGCCCATGAAGAGCCCACAGCACTGCCCATGAAGGACCCACAGCACTGCCCATGAAGAACCCACAGCACTGCCCATGAAGAACCCACAGTACTGCCCATGAAGGACCCACAGTACTGCCCATAAAGGACCCACAGCACTGCCCATGAAGGACCCACAGCATTGCCCATGAAGAACCCACAGCACTGCCCATGAAGGACCCACAGCAGTGCCCATGAAGAGCCCACAGCAGTGCCCATGAAGAGCCCACAGCAGTGCCCATGAAGAGCCCACAGCACTGCCCATGAAGGACCCACAGCACTGCCCATGAAGAGCCCACAGCAGTGCCCATGAAGAGCCCACAGCAGTGCCCATGAAGAGCCCACAGCACTGCCCATGAAGGACCCACAGCACTGCCCATGAAGAGCCCACAGCACTGCCCATGAAGGACCCACAGCACTGCCCATGAAGGACCCACAGTACTGCCCATGAAGGGCCCACAGCACTGCCCATGAAGAGCCCACAGCAGTGCCCATGAAGGACCCACAGTACTGCCCATGAAGAGCCCACAGCACTGCCCATGAAGGACCCACAGCACTGCCCATGAAGAGCCCACAGCACTGCCCATGAAGAACCCACAGCAGTGCCCATGAAGAACCCACAGCACTGCCCATGAAGAACCCACAGTACTGCCCATGAAGGACCCACAGCACTGCCCATGAAGGACCCACAGCAGTGCCCATGAAGAACCCACAGCACTGCCCATGAAGAACCCACAGCACTGCCCATGAAGAACCCACAGCACTGCCCATGAAGGACCCACAGCACTGCCCATGAAGGACCCACAGCACTGCCCATGAAGAACCCACAGCACTGCCCAGACTGCAGAGCACACCTGCCCCAAACTCCTCTGGAGCCAACACTGCTGAAAAGATCTTCTGCTTTTTTAGAAACCATGACAACTTCCACAGCCCAATTTGCTGTGCTGACACAACGCACAGGTACTATAAAGGTACTCTCACTCAGGCTTGGTTTCATTACCCGCGAGCTTTGAGGAAAACAAAACACACAATAAAAAACCTTTACTCGCTAGAAAAACCCCTTTGATCATCTTCAGCTTTGCACTTTCCAGTCTCCAAGGGGATCTGGGCTCCCAGCTGCAGCTGGGTCTGCGGGCACTGCTGGCACTGCCCGGAGCAGCTCCAGCACGGGGAAAGGGAATTCTTGCCGTTCCCACAGCAGCACAGTGCCTCCTGTGCCATGCTGAGGTGAGCTCTCCCCTGCCCTCCCCACATCCCCCTCCACCTCCCGGGAAGGGGGAGCAGCCCCCATCCCAGCTGGAGGTGGCCTCTGTTTTCCCTGGGTGTCCAGCCCTGCTCCGGGGCAGGGAGGGAGGTGACACGGGAGGTGACACGGGCTGTCCCTGCCGGCTCCCCTGCCTTTATCACCTCTCCTAAACCACTCCCCTCCCGAAATTGCCGCGTGTGCTGTCAGGGACAGGGATGTGGTGGAGTACAGGGTGCTTGATCCCTGTCCTGAGGGATGGTGCAGAGGGTCACGGCAGAAGTCTGCTTCTGAACACACAGCTGGTTCCTGAGCTCCTAACAGTGCACAACACACCAATTTATTCTTTTAATAAAACCATCCTTTAGAACTTGCTCTCTCCTTCCTCGTGTGTTCTCATAAAATCTTAACCAGCTGCCTGGGAAGAATACAGAAAGGACGCAGGATGGAATTCTACTGCTGGAAATCAGCAGCTTCCCAAAATTATTCTGCCATGCAAAACAACTGCGTTACTGACAGAATTTCTTCCAACTCCAACAAACACAAACAGTTGGGACCGCGGGGATCCATCACCCATTGAAACCAAACAAAAGGGAGCAGGCTTTAATTACGGAGGCTGCAGAAATAACTCACCACAGGCAGAGCTCCTCGGCTAAGGAGGAGTTTTCTTTAAAATCCCCATGCTGAGGAGCTTCTGTATCAAAACAGGTGCCCAGTGACATCCTTGGCAAACCTGCTCTTCCATCAGTCCCTCGGGAAGGGACACGTGTGACTGCTGCTGGTGGGAGTGCTGGCCTGGGCACCAGGGGACAGTCCCAGCACCCTGTGCCACCTGGGGAGCAGGGGACAGTCCCAGAACCCTGTGCCACCAGGGGACAGTCCCAGAACCCTGTGCCACCTGGGGAGCAGGGGACAGTCCCAGAACCCTGTGCCACCAGGGGACAGTCCCAGCACCCTGTGCCACCTGGGCACCAGGGGACAGTCCCAGCACCCTGTGCCACCAGGGGACAGTCCCAGCACCCTGTGCCACCAGGGGACAGTCCCAGTATCCCAGTGCCACCAGGGGACAGTCCCAGAACCCTGTGCCACCTGGGGAGCAGGGGACAGTCCCAGCATCCCAGTGCCACCAGGGGACAGTCCCAGCACCCTGTGCCACCTGGGGGGCAGCAGCAAAGCACCATCCAGCCCCACCCAGGCCTGGCACAGGGTGGGGAGGGCACCCACCCCTCCGGGGCCATGGGTGAGGGGTGGGGTCGGGCTGAGCAGGAGCAGCAGCCAGGGAGCCACGCTGCTCCAGGAGCACCGGGACAGGGAGGGAGTGATCCTCCAGAAAACTCTGTGTGCTTGATCCCAAATGATTGCACTGAGATATGAATTAACCATTAAAATGAGGGAGCTGAACTTTCTTACTGTTAGCAAACAGAGGCTTTTCCTGGAGAGCCCCAGCAGGGCAAGGAGCCTTTACTCCCCACCTTCAGGCAGACAAACCTCGGTGTGAGAGCTGGGGCCGGGACCAGCTCAGCCTGACCCTGCACTCATCAAAAGGGGCTCTGCGCCTTCTCCCGGGCACAGCAGCACAAAGCGAGACTCGTGAGTGGAAGTTTGTCCCCGGTCCCACGGGATGCCCTCTGCTCTCCCCCTCAGGGCACGGGCAGGTGCCCAGCTGCAGCCAGAGCCCCGGCGAGGGCAGCCCCAGGCCCGGGCCCGGGTGGCTCCAGCTCAGCCCCCAGCTCAGAGCTCACCCTCAGCCCCGCAGGCTCGGCGATGCTGGCTCAGAGCCGCGGCAATGCCGCCCTGTTCCAGCAGCGGCTCAAGCCGGGAGCTGCTCTGGGCGCTGCCCTCGCACCACGGACGGAGCCTTTGGAGCCCTCGCGGCAGAGGGAGGCTGAGCCCGGAGCAGAGAGGGGGAATCAGCACGAGCTGGCCGCGGGAACCATCCTGCCGGGAGAGGCAGAGCTGCGGAGCGCAGCCAGCTCTGGAGCTCCGGGGCTGCGGGCACGGCTCAGAGCTCCGGTGTGCGGGCACGGCTCAGAGCTCCGGGGCTGCGGGCACTGCTGAGCACAGAGAGCTCCGGAGCTGCGGGCACGGCTCAGAGCTCCGGTGTGCGGGCACGGCTCAGAGCTCCGGGGCTGCGGGCACGGCTGAGCGCAGACTGCTCCGGTGTGCGGGCACGGCTCAGAGCTCCGGTGTGCGGGCACTGCTGAGCACAGAGAGCTCCGGAGCTGCGGGCACGGCTCAGAGCTCCGGTGTGCGGGCACGGCTGAGCAGAGAATGCTCCGGTGTGCGGGCACGGCTGAGCGCAGCCAGCTCCGGAGCTCCGAGCAGCAAACAAATTCCTTCCCCAGCGCCCAAATTCCCAGCCCACTGCAGTTTAAACAACGAGTCGATTTCCGATACTCCCAGCAGCCAGAGCAATCCCTTCCCTGTGCACTGAGGCACATTCACAGCACCTGCCGGCAGGGACAGCCCCGGAGGAGCGGAGGTGACGGGCAGCAGAGGCTCGGGCCGAGGAGCCTGGCCACGCTGCGATCCTGCCTTTCCCCGCTCAGGTTAGCAGCTGACACCAGAATAACCCCCGTTTCACCCCCCGAGGGCACGAGGAGCAGAGCCAGCCGCAGCACCGGCATTCCAGCATCCCGCCGCTCCGCGCCGGGGCTCAGCAGCGCTGCCAGCGCTTCCTGCAGCAGCCTCTGCCCAAACACACAGACCAGCGAGACCCCAGGGATGCTCCCCGGCAGCCCCGAGCTCCCAGCTCGTTTATGTAACGCGCCCAGCTGCACCGGCAGCGAGCTGCAGGCGGCAGGCCCGGCAGCCGGGCTGGGCTCCAGCCGAGTCCCGGCGGAGCTCACCTCGGGAGCCATCGCACCGCTCTTTAATAAGGCAGTTTGGAACATATTTGGGCACTAACAGTGTTTAATAGCGGCTGAGTATGCCTTAACAGCCTCTGAACCCATCAAGTTACTTTCCCTGCAACAGTACAAATAAACCACTTTTTAATTGTTATTTCCTTTGATTCTCCATTTGTGCCACAGAAGGCACGAGGACCTGAGCACGTCTCAAAATACAGAGGATAATTGAGGTACACATAAAAACCACTTGTCAGCTGCCCTACATAGACATCTACTGTATTTTCAGGAGCTACTACAACAGGAGCAGCCTAAAAACGCTTCCAAATCGCTACCGAAAATGCCTCATGCAGCATTTTACAGCAGACTCTTGGATCATTAAAAATGCTCGTGGATAAAATGCATTGTAATCTCGAGATTTCCGTGACAGCCCAACAAAAAATAATGCAGCCAGAGACCTCACAGCTGAGAAGTGCTGCTAATTAAATCAGATTTCTCACCAGCCAGGAGCTTCAACCGACTGAAACCGTATTCCAGAGAAGGAGAAAATGGGGGCTTGGAACTGTGGTAGGATCAAGGCAAAGTGGAACACACGGATAAAAAGTTACAGTGGGGGCTGGGGGAAAATTATATCAAGGCAGAGGATAGGTTCGAGTAGATTGTGGTGTCTGATTGCTGGTAAACAAATTTGCTCCAGTCAAGAGACAGGAGATCCGGGAGCACAGGGTCCATTAGGAGAGGCAGGAACAGAGCCACGGGAAGCACAAAATCTCCTCGTGGCATGGAGCCAGCCTTCCAATCGTTGGGAAATATAGAACTGTGTATCAAAATAAATAATGCCGATGCTAACGCTCCTGGCAGGGTTTAATCGTCCTCTCCCTGCCACAGCCCCGCGCTGCTCGCTCTGCAGAGCCCCCAAACTGCTGCCGGAAGCCAAAACTGCATCATTCCACCCCGACACCCCATTTCTAAACTTCCAGCAACAGCCAGGGCTTCCCAAATGGAGTGCAAAGGGGCAAACCGCGGAAGGAAACCAGGCGGCCCGGGGCTGCAGGGGACGGATCCCGCAGCCCGGGGCAGCCCGGGCCCCGCCGGAGCTCGGCGATGCTGCGGCAGCTCCGTGCCCCATCCCTGCCGCCCGCCGCCGCCTCCTACCTCAGCACGGCCGTGTCCCCTTTCCTGACCACCAGATTGTCCACGGCAGAGCCCGGGAAGTCTCCGCCCGGCGCGGCCAATCTCCCGGGAGGCAGGAACCAGCAAAGGCCGAGGAAAACGACGGGCAGCCACCGGTGGGAGCCGCCGGCGCTCCGCAGCAGCGGCACCATCTCCGCTCCGCGCCGGCCCCGGCGGCGGAGCGCGGGCGAGCGCTGCTGCTCCCGGCGAGGGCGGCCCCGGCGGCGCGGGCGGGGGGCGGCGGAGCGCGGCTGCTCCCGGGCGGCCGCCGCAGCATCCAGCGCGGAGGGCAGCGCGCAGCCCGCTCCGCTCCGCTCCGCTCGGCGCGGCTCCGGCGGGCGGTCCCCGCTGCCAGCCCGTTGCCACGCAGCCGTCGCCCTGGCAACCGGCCCGGCGGCGGAGGGATGCTCGGCCCTCTTCTGCCGGGCCGCCCGCTCCGCCCTCCCGCAGCCCGGCCCGCCCACCCCGCAGCCCCGGAGTGGAAGCTGGCCGATTTGGCAAGAGCCAGCGCCGGGAACGGCACCGGCAGCTCCACTGGGACCTGCTGGAAGGTCCAGACCTTTCTGGAACACGGGGTTGCCCACTCCAGTACTTCCATTTCCTAATATTCCATCTAGAAAAAAAAAATCTAGGCTGGAGACCTTCACCGAAGAGCAAATAAACCACTGACAGGCTATTTCCCCAGATTCTACCAGGAAAGCCACAGACCTTTACCAAGGAGGAAGAAAAGTCACCAACAGATTATTTCCTAAAATTGTCCTAAGACATTCAGAGATCTTCACCGAGGAGCTAAAACCCACTGATCTCTTATTTCCCAGAATTCTACCAGGGCGTCCAGAGACCTTTGCCAAGGACCTAAAATCCACTGAAAGATTCTTCCAGGATATGGAGAAGCCTTTGCCAAGGAGCAAAAATCCATTGACAGATGATTTCCCAGAATTCTACCTGGACAGCCAGCAACCTTCACACCAAGGAGGGATAAACCACCCCCATTTCTCCCCAAGATTCCAGCAGGGCATCTGGAGATCCTCCCTGACAGATTCTACCAGGCCACCAAGAGCCTTTTCCCAGGGAACATAAATCCACTGACAGATTCTTTCCAAAATTCTACTGGGACACCTAGAGCCCTTCAAAAAAGCAAAACATCCCCTGGCAGCCGAACTCGCTGCAGACAGCCAGGAACAAGCAGCCTCTTTTCCCTGGGGTCTTCTCCAGCACACACAAACCCCTGGCAGGCTGTGGCAGACGCAGCAGTTCTGTTTGCTGCCTGTGTTTACCCTTTGTCCCCCTTTCCAGGTTAAACATTCCAGGCTGAGCCATTCCCAGACCCCCGGCTGCACCGTGCCGGCTCGGCCCGGCTCCCCGCAGGAATTCCTCTCCTCTGGAGCTCCAGAGAAGTTGCGTCAGGGCCGCTGTGGAGCAGGAATTGCAGGAATACTCCGCTGGGGCTGTTCCAGGGTGATTCCGGCACATCTGGCACACAGTGTCCCGATTGTCCCTCCCACAGCCCGGCCCGCCTGTGCCGCTGTCCCTGTCCGTGTCCCGCTCATCCCCTGCCAGGGCGTGCACCGCTCTGTGCGCCCCCCTCCCCTCCCCACGGTTGGCATGGGAAGGATTTGGGACTAGAATGTTCCAGTTGAAGCAGATCTGTAACAACAGGATGCTTCTGCCTGTGGCTCTTTCGGGAAGGCCAGATCCCCGTTCCTGGAAGCTTCTCCCTTCATTACCACATCCCATTAGATGCTTCCAGCTGCCAGAAGAAATTCGAGTGAACACAAAAGGGAATTCTTCCCGTTCTCCTGCAGCACTGAGGCTGCAGAGTTTCCTTGGCAGGGAAGGAGAGGGGAGAGCGGGGCTGGCTCCCCAGGGTGGCTGGGAGGGCACAGAGCTCCTTTGAGCAGCAAACACAAGTGTCCAGTGACACACCCCGTGCCACACGGGCAGCTGCCACAGCCCACAGTGCCCAGCCCTCGGAACGTGGCAGCAGGAGCTTCTCACTGGCACCAGCGAGCACAAAGTGCCAGAAGTGTTGTTGGGAACTCTGCCATGCAATGGGAGCTGGCTGGGAACACGGTATGGGTGCTCTCACTCACAGAGGTGCAGCTGTCCCACCCCTCAGCCTGCCACCACCCCCCGCCCACTCAGAGACTCACAGTCACCCCCCCAGGGCCTCTCCAGAGCCGGGAGCTTCTCCAGGGAGCAACCAAACACATCCCACAGCAGGCAGCAGGCAAGGGAAGGGTCCTAAGGGCTCCAGGAACCAGACAGGGCTGTGACAAGGGGAGCAGCAAACCCCCACACCTGCTCCTCAAGGCTTTCTGCTCCTCCTTCCATCCCCTTTGGGATGCACCCAAAGGAGATATTTCCCTTTCCATCACGACTCTTTGACAATGGGGTGCACCCCGGAGAGCTCTGATCCCTCAGAGTGGAGCCTGGTCTCACAGAGCTGCAATCCTCAGTGAAACATGGTCCCTCCTCTACCCAAGCTGCACAGCTCCTCGGACACCTGCCCAGAGCATGCACTCCCGAGGCACAAACTCCAGCAGCCTTTGTGCTCCTCAGGGGAGCACCACTGTGAGCTCCAGCAATCCCTGCCAACCCCATCCAGAGCAGGGCCCACACGGGACTCGGGGCCTGGATGGGACAAACTTCACACAGCACTCAGATCACCCAGGATGTAACAGTGCACATCTCATTTCAGAGAGAGCTCTGTAACCTTTAATGAGCCCAATGATGTTCCTCTCGCTTGACCTTAACAAACAATCAAATAATTAGCTCCTCTTTGAGTGAGCAGGACAAAAGGCATCTCCCCACAGCACCATTTATTCACTTTGCAAAGATCCTATAAATCTCAATCAATAATAACAAAGATGAAGCTTTTTGTTTTGTTCATTTTTAGATTCATATCTTGCCTTTCATGTGATTTGTAGATCAATGGAAAAATGAGCAGGTCAGGAGCAGTAGTGCCAATCAGGGCTGGTCTGGAGACTGAAATCTTTCATCTGGATCTGCCCCACCTCCTCCCCTAACCCAGGAAGAATTTTAGGGGGGGCGGGGGGGAAGAATAAAAGAGGAAAACTCTCTATGTGTGCACACATAGAATAAGTGTTTCACAGAATGCCTGAGGCTGGAAAAGCCCTCCCAGCCACGGAGTCCAGCCTGTGCCCACTGCACTGGAGGTGCCCGCGCAGTGCCAGCACAGGGGGACAATCAGCTCTGCCACATGCCAGGCTGTCACTGGCCTTTGGCCATCAGCACAGGGCTGGCAAGTGAGCACTCCCCGTGAGGGCAGACAGGAACCCTCCCCAGCTCCCTCTGACTGCGTTTGGCTGCTTTAGCACCAGGTCCCTCAAACCCAGCCCTGCTAACGCCATATGATAATTCCTTGTAATTCAGCTGCATATTTTTGTTTAGAACCATTTCAAAGAGCTAAATTTAGTTGTTGTTTGCAAGTATTCGTTCAACAGTTTGCACAAATACTCAAGACTGATTCCCAGACTTCACACTTGGCTTTTTGCTTCGTTTCCTTCTGTGTGTTTAACTCTCCTGCACCCGTTCCCTCCCGCTGGCGACACAAGATGGGAGCTGGAGGGAGAACAAACTCCAGGGGAATCCGTGCTTTGGGTCTGTATCCCACGGCACACGGGAACAGAGCACAGCAACGGAGGCAGCGTGCCCCTGGGCTGGCACCTGCCTGTGGGCAGAGCACTGGCCACAGAGCCCTTCGTCCTGCCAGGACAGTGTCCATCCCTCCAGGACACAGCAAAGAACACTGGTCACAGTGTCCATCCCACCAGGACAGTGTCCATCCCACAAGGACACAGTGTCTATCCCACAAGGACACAGTGTCCATCCCTCCAGGACAGTGTCCATCCCTCCAGGACAGTGTCCATCCCTCCAGGATCCAGCAGCTCCCCTGGATCCCTGGCAGTGCCCCAGGCCAGGCTGGACACTGGGGCTGGGAGCACCTGGCACAGTGGGAGGTGTCCCTGCCACCTGGGACACCTGTCCCTGGCTGGGCTTTGAGTCCCTCTCAGGACAAGGAGGGGACACAGCAACAACAAAAATCCAAAAAACCCATCCACACTACACAGAATTTTAACAGTTGTGGTTTATGTCCAAATTCACAGAAACTTTGGGAGGTTTAAATGTTTCCACAATGGCCAAGGAGCAGTAGAATCAAAGAGGAAATCAATAAAGTGCTCCTGGAGGTAAAACTAGTTTTTAAATATTATTTTAATATCTTTGAGGGAAGAAAAAAGGTAATAATTCCAACTGGCCTAGGAATTCTCTGGTAATAATCTCTAATACAGCTGCATTTTGTTTTTTCTCCTGGAGCAAAAATACCACGGAAATGAGGACAACATTCCTCCTGTGCTGTAGCACAAACCCTTCCAAGGAGCACCTGGCCACTGCTCAGTGTTCTTTTCTTCAAAAGAGTCTCAAGCTGCCTAAAATTTACACAAACAACCCAGGGCACCCAAATAATTTGTCAGCTTTAGTTTTCAAAGAGCAGTTTCTGATGGTTCTGCAGAAGTTATGGAAAAGAGCTCACCCAGAGCAATCCCACCGGATCATCAGTCAGAGCCTGAAAAGGCTTTTCAAAAGGCACTCCCTGAGAATTAAATTCCATTTGGAAAAGGGGTGGAAGGTGCAGGTAAGTCAAAGGATAAAGCTCAGAAAACACAAACCCAGCACCCTGACATTTTAAAAGGAAAGTTTTTATCTGTCTCCTTTTTGTTATTCCTTATTATTATTTAAATCTCTTACATGTGGAAAATGAAAATAGTGATTTTGTCAAGCATTGGAATCAACAGAAATTTCCTTTTAAGTGTCTCTGTCACCAATGACTTCAGCATTCCTGACACAAAGGTGGGGTTTTTTGTTAATAGGATTGAAAGCGAATGCCAAAATCCCCATAAAACGCATTTTCCATTTTCTGCATAATCTCTGACACAACCGTGTACAGGAGTGCGCAGTGAAATACAGAATTATTTCCCGTTCTCCCAAAGCCAGGAGAACCCTGCTGCGCTCCCATCCAGGCTGGCAGCTCCAGCTGTAAGGCAGGAATCCTCCCAGCACAGGAACAGCTCCTCGCTTGCAGAGATCTGAGGGGCCTGATTCCAGGTTTCAAACTGACAGAGCAGGGCTGAGAACGGCTCAGCCCGCACCAGGCACAGAGCACACAGACAACAAGGAGCTCTCAGAGGAGGAGCAGAGCCAGGGGTGCCTCTTTATAAAGCACAGGCTCTAATTACTGTGCTCCCAGCACTGGGGCTGGCACCGTGCTGGGCTCTGTCCTGCCTGGGAGGGTTTCACGGGTGCAAACCAGGAGGCAGAGCTGCTCCCACCCCGTGCCCATCACTCCCATCCTTCAGGGGACAGCCCGAGAGCATCGATGCCACCCTTCTCAGCACTGCAGGGCACCACTGCCACCCTCCCCAGCACTGCAGGGCACCACTGCCACCATCCCCAGCACTGCCAGGCCAGCGCTGCCACCATCCCCAGCACTGCCAGGCCAGCACTGCCACCACCCCAGCACTGCCAGGCCACCACTGCCACCATCCCCAGCACTGCAGGGCACCACTGCCACCATCCCCAGCACTGCCAGGCCACCACTGCCACCATCCCCAGCACTGCAGGCCATCACTGCCACCATCCCCAGCACTGCCAGGCCACCACTGCCACCATCCCCAGCACTGCAGGCCATCACTGCCACCATCCCCAGCACTGCCAGGCCACCACTGCCACCATCCCCAGCACTGCAGGCCAGCACTGCCACCATCCCCAGCACTGCCACCATCCCCACCACTGCCACCACCCCCAGCACTGCCAGGCCACCACTGCCCCATGTCCCCAGGTGCCACACGCACGTGGCCTTTGAGCCCCTCCATGGGTGGGGACCCAGCCTGCCCTGGGCAGACAGCTCCTTTGGAGCAGGAGGGCTTCACACCCCAGCAGAAACCAAAATTCACAGAGTCAGAGGCCGGGACAGAGCTCCAGAGCAGCGGGTGCAGCCTGGGGCTGGTCCCCGCCCTGTCACCAGCCCAGAGTGCCACATCCAGGCCTTCCCTGGTCACCTTCCAGGACAATCAGTGCAGCACTGCCCGGGCAGCCCCTGCCCACGTTCAACCAGCCTTTCCATGGAGAAACGGTGAACAACTCCCTCTTCAGCCCCAGGGCCAGCAGGGCTGCCCAGCACCTCCCAGAGCAGCTTTTCTCAGCCAGGAGCAGCACGGACACGCTGCCCTGGCACAGAAGAGCCCTGGAAGCCCAGGGCAGGTGCCTGGCAGGGGCACTCCGGGGCTTGGGCTGCAGCAGCCCCGGGCAGGGCCACCCTGCACCCGGCACAGGGCTCGCAGAGAACTCTGCTGCTACGTGGGGAACGAAAACATTTTCTTCACCATATGGAGCAGGATGAAAATAATTGCCAAACGCCAGCAGCTCGCTAATATTGGTGCCAAAGGCAGGAGAGTGCTGTCAGCTCCCTCAGCCCACTGCTCCCTATTTTAAGAGGTGCGAGCGAGCGCGGTTTGAAAACATCCACCGGGAGTTCCGGGCTGGAGAGCTGCAACAACAGATCCCCCACACAGGGAACTCGGCTGTGCCACTGCTCGGAGCCTCTGAGCCACTCAGGGGGAGGAGGGAGCTTGCTGAGCAAAGAATCACTGAGTCGTTTCTCCTGGAAAAGCCCTCCAAGGTCACCAGGTCCCAGCTGTGCCCAATACCCACCTTGTCCCCAGCCCAGGGCTCTGAGTGCCACCTCCAGGGATGGGCACTCCAAACCTCTTTTTCCATGGGGAAATTCCTGCTGTGCCCACCCTGAGCTGCCCTGGCCCAGCCTGGGGCCGTTCCCTCTGCTCCTGTCCCTGTTCCTGGAGCACAGCCCGACCCCCGGCTGTCCCCTCCTGGCAGGAGCTGTGCAGAGCCACAAGGGCCCCTGAGCCTCCTGTGCTCCAGGCTGAGCCCCTTCCCAGCTCCTCAGGGATTCTCCAGCCCCTTCCCAGCTCCTCAGGGATTCTCCAGCCCCTTCCCAGCTCCTCAGGGATTCTCCAGCCCCTTCCCAGCTCCCTCAGGGATTCCCCAGCCCCTTCCCAGCTCCCCCAGGGATTCTCCAGCCTTTCCCAGCTCTGTTCCCTGCCCTGGACACGCTCCAGCCCCTCAGGGTCTGTCTTGGCACAGAACTGACCCCAGCACTGGAGGTGTCCCCCAGCACAGGGGGACATTCCCTGCCCTGGCCAAGAGTTGGCTTTCAGCAAACCCAGGAAAAGAAGCAGATGAGCATCCTGCTGCCCCAGCAATAGCGTCTGGTGGTGGTGACTGCTCTGTGGTGGGGAAATCTCCTCCCTGCTGGGGCCACAGAGGAAGGAATTGTAGCAGTTTGCAACTCTCCACCCTGGGGCCAAGCCAAAACACTTCCTGCATGACTGTGGTGAATTACCTAAAAGAAATGCTTTCCAAACATTAGGAAAAGGGCACCAACAGCTTTCCAAGGCTCCCTGCAGCACACACGGGGCCACGTTAGAGCCCAAGGGTTTTGCATGCAGTGTATCCCAAACTCACCAAACGAACCACAGTGGTTCCTCCAGCAGCTTTCAGCCTGGAGAGGTGCAGAACATTCCTTACCAAAAGTGATGGATTTTAAATCATTTCCTGACCAAGGCATTCCACATTTACAGTGTCCTGGTGGGGATCCCTCCCTGCAGTCAGTTTATGGACAAGGCAGGCGTTGTGTCAGAGTTTAACAAGCGTGAACAAGCTGTGAACCCGCGCTCAGCAGCCCAGCTCTCCCCTGCCCGGCAGCATTTCATTTATTCCCCAGGAGCAGTTTGTGCAGGCAGGAGGGGACAGCTGGCTGAGCCAAGCAGGGCAGCAGCAAAGCCAGGCCCAGCTCCTTCTCCTGGGAAAGCAAGGAGGAAGGGTTTCTGTCCTGGGCTGTGTCACACGCCTGCCCTTGGGACAACGTCACCTCCAGCACATTGTCACAGCACCCCTTGGTTTTCTCCTTTTAAAGCACCCTAAAGAGAACATGAGTTTCCTGGAACACGGAGACCTTGCCCCAGTCAAACTCCAGAATCCCAGCAGGGGTGAGGCTGGAAGTGCCCACAGTGGTCCCAGCTCATCCCAGAGCACAGGATCATGTCCAGATGGTTCTGGAATGCCTGCATGATGTGAAGGGAGGTTTTAAAGGGGGGGTGAGGGATTTTTGCTCTTCATTTTTGGTATGCAGCACAGTGGTTGGAGGATGCAAAGATCGCTGATCACAGCACATCAAACAAACCAAGCTGATAAATTGATTAATGTGCTGACTTGATATTATCCCATTCTGTTTTCTGTTTGATTTACATGTATAATTTACTTACTCATTTAATCTCATTAATAAAATATCAGATGGGGAGGCTGTGTGGACTGCATGTTTTCTCCTAGGGTGTTGAGATTAAAAACCTGAGGAATCTCCAGACAGTGCCTTTGTAACTCTCAGAGCGATGCTGCAAAGCCGTGCCTTATAGCACTTCCATAATTGATGCTGGAATCACAGCACTGCTGGAGTTTATAGGAAACAACATTTGCATATCAGTCATTTCCTTTGACTAACAACAGGGGCTGGGGAAGCGGTGAGTGCTGGGCAGAGAGCAGCAGCAGAGAGGTTCATCACTGCTCCGAAAAATCCATCTCTGCTGCTCACAGGGCTGGGAAGAGACACGGCACCTGCACTTCTGGAGCCAAAAATGAGAATGGAGCCAGAATGCCAGGAGCCCTGAGGCTGGAAAAGCCCTCCAGGACCACTGACACCAACCTGTGCCCAATGCCCACCCTGTCCCCAGCCCAGGGCTCTGAGTGCCACCTCCAGGATGGGCACTCCAACCCTCCCTGGGCAGTGCCAAGGCCTGACCCCCTTTCCATGGGGCAATTCCTGCTGTGCCCACCCTGAGCTGCCCTGGCCCAGCCTGGGGCCGTTCCCTCTGCTCCTGTCCCTGTTCCTGGAGCACAGCCCGACCCCCGGCTGTCCCCTCCTGGCAGGAGCTGTGCAGAGTCACAAAGGCCCCCAAGCTTGGCCATTATTAGTGAAAATGGGTGAAGAAATGAAAATAAAGTCAGCTTTAGCCATGCTCTTGGTTAAGGACAGAAATGGATTGAAATGGATTTTCACAGTCACATTATCAGAGACCAATTATCCTTCCAAACACAGAAAGGTTTGCGTGAGAGGAGGTGAAACAGCAGAAAAACCACAAACTAACCACTTCAGAATGTGATTAATCTCCCCCATCTCAGAGCAACACCACGCAGCTCAGGGTTTGAATATTCCCACTCCATCCTCAGAGTGGCATTTGAAAAAGAGCCTGTACCTGTCAAATAAATTGAATAACTGCACGAGATGACCCTCAGTCCACTGGGAGATGATAGACTTCTAAAATAAGCTCAGCTGCTCACGGAAGCACACCTTGCTGCTGCACACACTCGTGATTTCTGGGACATGAAGTGTCTGCATGGTCTGCACACACAAACACTCCCTGCACACACTCCAGAGACTCAGCCTGAACAAATCTCCTTCCCGTGCAGCACAGACCACAACAGGAGGTGGTAGAGACAAAGTGATCTGGTTCAAAGGCTGCATTTGGAAGGAAAACCTTCCAACATCCACTTAAAATTCTGATTTTTAGGTATTCCAAAACCTGCTCAAAGATCAGCACCAAGACCTGCCCATGAAATTCTCATTTGCACATTTTTAAATACTAATCCAAATCAGAGCAACATTAAATGAGTCAGTCAGATATTACTGCCCCAAAAGCAAACATCTGGTGACTTACCTAGAATTTTTTAAATTACTATTTTTTCAAACTGAAATATCAAGGAAATGCCTGACCTTAGCATGAAAATATGTTTTACATCAAGCACGAGTCTATTTATTACCCTTCAGCAGGTTTTTATCCCTGTGTTTTTAAGCCAGTGAGGCTGCTGTTCCCAGCCCTGTTTGTGGTTTTGTGCCCACCCACCCTGAAGAGCTCTGCAGCCCCTGACTGATTCCAGCCAGGCTGGACACAAAGACAAAGGTCTAAATGAGAATTTGCTGCTACCAACAGGATGAAATTAAGGAACCAGAGACACTCCATTAGTGCCCCACTGGACAGAAATTGTGCACCACGAGCTTGTCCTTTATCAGCCATCAGGAATTCAGTCCCAAAACGCTGAGTCACAGGCTGTGGGCAACAAAGACATTAAATCTGCATTTAAAATCATTTGAAAACAGCTGTGTCCAAGAATCCAAGATGTCCCTGGGTAGGTGTGACACGTGTCCAAAACTTCCTGGGATGTCTGCTGGCCTGCTCCTGTCATGCCTTCCCACAAGGAATCGTGCTGCCCACAGGAATCTTTCACAGAGGTCCTGGTGGGCAATACTCAACACTTCACCTTCCCCTTTAAGTTTGCAACTACAAAGGCAGATTTTTCAGCACTTGAACCAGTCTGCGTCATGGTAATTTATATTTTCCCAGCTTTTGGTGTCTATTTTCAGTGCAAGCCCCCAGCCATGGCCCAGCACTCAGAGCTGCAGCCCCACCCTTGGGTGCTCTGTGTTCCCACCTGCACAGGCACAGACTGGAGCAGAAGCAACTTGGGATTTTTAACCAGAGATTTACAGATTTAAACGAGAAGGGAGACTCAGATTTAGCATTCACTCCACCTCTTTCGCTCTCAGAAAGAGCTCCTGGCTTTCATGGCCAGAGATCCTGGAAAGCATCAGGACAGAACTTGCAGCACAAAGAGTCAACTCTGAGATGAGGGTGTGCTAAGTCCAGAATTGAGTCTAAACTGTGTGCAATCAAGAATAAAGCAACAAAAACAATCAAGCAAATAAAAAAGCAATAAAACAAGCAGTCTTGATACACTTGAGGCAGCAATGTAATTTTTGGGTGTAGAGGCAGAGATGCTCTACTGGTGAACATGCACAAGGCTGAAATGTTTGTGTCTGACACATCAACAAGAAAAAAAAAAAACATTTTGAACAATGCAAAAAAAATGGTTTTAAATAATCTGGGACATAATTTCAATCCTTAATTGAAATCCCAGAACCAGCTGTGGTTTATCTGTGCACAAGAATGAGCAAACTGCGAGGATTGCCGGCAGCGTTTGACCCCTCCAGGAAACAAACCACAGCAGAGTGCTGGGAAGTGGGCTTGCCCAGAGCAAGAGCTGGGAACTGATGTTCAAATTCCCATCATTTGCCAGTAATTAGCGCTAGCAGTTTGAAACAACGCATCTCCTAGCAGAGCAGTGGTGTGTCACTGGGCTTGGCAGAGGCGCCCCGAGCGCAGAGAGCAGGGCTGCTCCCTGGGGTGGTGGCAGCAGGCAGCACCAGGCCCTGGCACAGACACAGATCCCTGCACCACCCCTAGAAAAAGGCAAATAGAAGTACCAAAGCAACAGGGAGCAAGGAAAGCTGTGGCAGGCAGTGCAGGACGCCTGCCCAGCCTGGTCCCGCTGCCCCGGCCTGAGATCCCACACCAGGGCCGGGCAATCCCAAATCCTGGGTCAGCCCAGACTGTCCTTTCAGGGCAGGAGCTCCCAGAGGAGCCCTGGGGACACAGCCCAGCTGGGCTCTGGGCTGCTGTCCCTGAGCCAAAGCCCTGCCCAGTGCCAACCCTGCAGCTCGGGGAGGAGATGCTCCATGGGAGCCCCTGTGCTGACAAACCCCAGCTGAAAGGTGCCATAAATTGGGATTTAAGGAAAGGCAGGATTGCTGTGGGCTGGGTCACAGGCTGCACTGGATGCTCCCTGTCCTGGCTTGACTATATGATGCTTTCATCCCCAATCATGTGTTCTGTTTATACTGAATAACAAGTTTTGCACCTTTAAGACTTGTTCCAGAGAGTGCAGGGGGAGGAAGAAGCCGCAGTTTGTTTTCAGACACTGCACTCACTCCTCCACATTCCTGCTCTGGATGGACAGAGCTCTCCTTTGCTTTAGTTAGTCTGAGCTAGCTGAGGCACAGAAGTTCCCTGGACTGTGGTTTTCCTTTTCTTGGAGCTGTTCAAACCAGCAGAGCAGCAGCAGCCTATGGTTCATTGAGCTAGGCCTGGGCCGTGGCATTTCCAGTGCCGAGGGACTGATAAAAATCTGAGTAAGCCAAACTGCAGCCTGGGGAGGGGACTGTTCTAGGTTTGCTATCTCCTTTGGAGCCCCAAGAGGTTTTATTGTTTAATATTGTGTGGGTTCTATTGATTAACAAACAGGTTTCTTTCTGCTTTTCTTCAAGGAGATATTTTCTCCCAAACCGGTTTGGGGGACAGGCCAATTGAATCTGCTTTTCTAGGGGAGCCCTTTTTGGGTTATCTCCCCAATTTGCCCTGAACCAGGACACTGCCAAAGGGCTTTTCCCACCCAAAGGTGCCGTGAGTGTCCCCAGTGACCCTCTGGGGTGGCTGTCCCTGCAGGAGCCTGAGCTCCCTCCTTCCCTGCCCTCCTCACAGACAGCAAACACAGAACAACGCTTGCCATTTGCATTCTGCTAACAACTCACTCAAAATAAGCAGATCAATCACATATAATTAAGTTGTCAACCCTTAATATAGGGTGCTGCACTACTTTAAAAAAGGCAAATATAAATACCAAAGCAAAGCAACAGGAAACAAGAAAAAAAGGTCTCACTGATGTTTATGGCCAGCAAAAACCCAGGCCTCTGATTTTCCCCATTATTCCAGTTAAAAGCTGAAATTTAGCTGTTTAATATTTCAGCTGGATAAATCTCCACCACGTTTGAGACATTTAAATCTGCCATTTGTGGATATGTAGCTGACCCTTAGCACAAAATAATCCCCACAGTATATTTATGAAATATAAACCCAGCCATGCTGCCCAGCAGTCGGGGTTACAGAGACTCAAAAAATAAAACCTCTTTTCCAAGGAGCGCAGAGGGTAAATCAATGGGAACGATTTACATGAGCACAAGGCGGTTCCAACATAAAATAGAGGTGGCTTGCCCTTTTAGGGAAAATGATTTCTAACAAAAACTGACATTTTGATGAAGATTGGTACAAATATTAATGGCATGTACAGAAAAAAAATAGTAATAATTTAAGTTAAAAAAAAGTCTGGAGCAGTTGGGAGGGTGAGGCCACACGGCCTGGGGGTCACCCTGGGGGCACAGTGGGACTGGGGCTGGCCAGGGACAGAAGCCCAGGGTGGTCAGGGCAGTGCAATCCCTCCTGCCCAGCTCCATTTGCTGTGGGTTATCAGCTCCCAGCACAAGCACTGCTTTATTTATTTCATTTTGTTCAGCACCTGAATGAGGGTTTTTTGGCTGCAATCTCATTTACAGGGCTGCATTATGAACCTGTGAATAGGGTTTTCTTCCACACAGCCAACATTATCTTCTGCTGGCTTTATGCTCCAGCTGTCCTTTTCTTGTCTTGCAAGAGGTGTCTAATGAGAAAAAAAAAACACTTAAAAAAATAGTGCTGAAATTAGCCTCTCCCTTTGATGAGCGTGGGGCTGACACCAAGGGAATGTTTTCCTGTTGCAGAAGAGGTGAAGCCGAGTCCTGCCCAGAGCTCAGCAGCCACTCCTGAGCCTGCAGGGATCAATGCCCAAACAGCCCCAGCTCCTGCCTCGCCCAGGTGCCACTCAGGCTCCTATCAAATTCACATTTCATAATCCTCCAGGCCCCACAAGGTAGGAGTGTTTGACAGGTGAAGCTCAAAATGAATTATTTCCACCCCTCAAACTCCAGAAAGATTTTGATCTTTGACATCGACACATGCTTCAAACATGATTAAGTGGCAGAAAATAAATCCATCCTTTATTAAACTAAATGACAAGTTATTTCCTTTCTTTTGATGGAGAACTTACACAGGAAAAAAGGTTTCACAAAAAGAAAAAAAAGTAATACCAATCTGATCCAGTGATTTCGGTTATTTCAGGAAAAGCCAGGAAAGGATGGAGTGACTCCTCAGTAAAGCTCTGAACCATCTTACTCAGGAAGGATCCCAGTGAGGGAAAACTAAAACCAGGAGAATTAAGCCCAAATCCATATTCAGTTCAGCACTTTGATTGATGGTATTTGCATTGCAGGAAGAGCCTATAAACTGAAAGGAACTGTAATTATATAGTTTTTTGTAATTATATCTGAAATATGGACCTGTAATTTTATCTCTGACCCCACAAATAACCCCTAGGGATAAGGGATCCTTCCTGGCTGCAGTCCAACACAAATCTTGGCTGCTTTGGGCAAACCCCTCCATGTATTTGAGTATTTTCACTAGTGACAGGAGAGCCCTTCCCTGCAACAGCACAGGGATCACATTCCTTTGGGGGATGCAGAAAATCTCTGCAGAACCCATGCAAAGAGAGAAAATGCACAGCTACACCAGGGAAAACAGAAAAGAGGAGATTAAAAAGAGCCATTAATAACATACAGATAAATGAAATCAGATCACAGCACTGTCACAGACTGCCTTCCACAGGAGCAGCCAGAAGAGCCAGGCTGGGAGCTGATCTGGTGGCACAGTTAAGAACAGCTGCTGGAAATTAATTCCATCCAATTCACATCTGCTTTGTTGGTTTTATTGATCAGCACAGTGTCAGGAGGAGCATTACCCAGCTTTACATCTCTCAGGAGGCAATGGGGCAGCAAACACCTCCTCACCTGTCCCAGGGCCCTGGGGAAAGAGCTGTGCCCACATGGTGTTGCCATGATATTTTCTGAAAAGTCCTTTTGCCATGTTTTTTTCCTGAGGAGCTGAGAGCCTCAGGAAAGAAACACAAACAATAACTATCTGCTGCTGTGGAATGCAACAGGTGCATCTTCCATTGGTCCATGTGGATTGTTTTCAATTAGTGACCAACCACAGCCACCTGTGCCAAGGCTGTGAGCAGTCACAGGATTTTGTTATTCATTCTGTTATTTTTCTTTCTAGCCTTCTGATGGATCATTTTCTCTCTATTCTTTTTAGTATAGTTTTAGTGTAGCATTTTTAATATAATATATATCATTACAAAACAGCCTTCTGAAACATGGAGTCAAGATTCTCATCTCTTCCCTCATCCTGGCACCCTCGAACATCACCACAACAGGGCACCTTCCTGTGCTCCCTGGAGTGCTGAGCTGGGAATGGATGCTGCAATCAGAGTTCCCTGGGACAGAAGGGTGGCAGTGCCCCTGGGGACAGTGGTGACACTGCCCAGGCACTCTGACACCCAGAGCACAGAGCCCAGAGGGGTTTGGGGTGGCAGGGAGCTGCCCATGGCAGCAGGGGGGATGAGAGGGGCTCCAAGGTCCCTCCCAGCCCAAACCACCCCGGGGCTCTGTGGAAGGCCCTCGGGCAGGGCTGCCTTTGGGACCCCTCCACAGCAGCAGCATTTTTCCCAAGCCCACTCTGGGCATGGCAAAATGCTTACCTTGACCAAATTCAGAAGCAGAGTGTGGGTCAGCTGAAACTAAAACTCTTTCCAAGCCAGAGCTCTGAGTCATCAAATCCATTGCCTTATTAAAAACATATTCAATTGACAGAATTTTTAGCAAGCAGGTGGAGTTCTTTCTAGCAAGCTAGGTTTGATTTTTTTTATTGGCAATCACACTGTAAGCTGCTTATTTTTGCTATAGACATCATTTCTTTGTCTGCATGCCTGTTAGTGACTGGCAAGAGAGTTTTCCTTTAAATGATTTTGCTGGAAGTGCACTGTGAATAATTGATTGGTTGTAGCCAGATTGACTCGCAGCCTCGCTCCGTGCTACCTGCTTAAAATATTACAAACCCCAGAAACATTTGCTAGCCAGAGGCAATGCAATATGTGCAGATCCCGCATTGCCTGCAGCCATAACACTGTAACCAGACAGTTAAAAGACATTTTAGGGGGGAAAAAACCCTCCTAATAAGCAGCTGTGTTTCTACCTAGTAGATATGGATGATTCTGCTTGTATCTCCGAAAATCAGCTCTATTTTGTTTTTCCTTCAGGACTGACACAAAGAGTTGTGACACGGCGTCAAGAGTTGACAACAGGCTTTTCAAGGGAGCCTTTGATCATTTAAAGCCCTGGGAGTTGTTGCACTTCTCCTGTGACATTTATCTTTCAACTCCTTCTCAGCAGATGAACTCTGATCCGGACGAGGCTCGGCAGATCAGGACGTGTCCTTTCTCCAGCAGCCTTTGTTCATGATCCATTGGAAATAGTTTTTTACACTTGGATTTACCCATTTCCATGCATGTCACCTGCCCAGAGCAGCTGTGGCTGCCCCTGGATCCCTGGCAGTGCCCAAGGCCAGGCTGGATGAGGCTTGGAGCACCTGGGACAGTGGCAGTGTCCCTGCCAGGGCAGGGGTGGCACTGGGTGGCTCTGAGCTCCCTCCCAAACCATTCCATGACTCTGATTCGTGGTGCAGGAGATGGGGGAAATCCAATACAGGCTCCATTTCTCAGCCAAATAAACACACATCAGCAAACCACAGGAAAGGTCACCAGAGCTCCATCAATAATCCTGTAAACACATCTTGGCTGAAAAGGTGCTCCAAGAGCCACAGGAAGCAGCAGCACAGGTGCAGCAAACGTGAAATAACCATCCAAAAACCCGAGCCTTGGGGGCTTGGGGAGCAAACAAGCCACAGTCATTCAGTGCCAGAACTTTTTGAGGAGGAACAGCCAATCAACCAGGGAGATAAAAACCTAGAATTATCATTTTCCCGTTTCCTGCAAAGAACTTGGACAGACTACATGGAAAATTGTCTTTGTCTCTAACCCTGACTCCATCATTTAAGCTGTTCTTAACTCCAGCAGGCTTGCTGGGAGTCCTCAGTTCCTTCAGAGCCTTCAGCAGGTGCTTCAGCCTCATCTTTTCAAAACACAATGTGAGTCCTGAAAAAAGCCCCAATCCTCTAAGCCAGGAGGAAGAGCTATGTATATAAACACAGGGATGATTTTTTCCCCCTCCTTTAGCCACAGCTCCAGCCTGAAAGGCAGCAACACGTGCGAGGGAGATGGTGACATGTCCAAGGATGGCTTGGCTCACAGTGCTGCCCCCAGTGCAGGAGAACAGGAGAGGAACCACGAGGGAGAGGTGCAATCCACCGGGATGCACCAGGATGCCCAAGGAACCCTCCTGTGAGCTCAGCAACACCAGCAATGGTGGCAGCCATTAAAAGCTGCTTTCTAAGTGAGTTGCTTCAAAGAAAACATCTGAGTCCCAATGAAACCTCTGCCCACATTTTCTTTTTGTGATGTCAAGGGTTCATCTGCCTCGTGCAGCAGCAGTTGGGAACACCTAGCAAGAGGCAGGCTACCAGGTACCAGGAGAGACTGGAATAGCATTAAACAAACTACTCAGGATTTCGTCTCTCCAATGAGCAGCCATAGGCAAGAAGAAAAATCAGGCTGATCAACTCTTAATATCTGATTAAAAGAAAATAATCCTATTGATATCAGTGTTTATTTAATATAAATGTATCATGACTCACTGGAGATTTAAACTATGGACACCTGAAAAATATTTTTTCAAATTGAAAAGTGCAAGCTTATGTAACACGATATACAAATTATGGTCCAAAAGGAGAACTTAATTTTTTAAATGCCAGACATTCTTGCTGAAAACTCTTTGCTGTCATAGAAGGGGTTTTCCAAGGTGTACTGAAATCAGCCCGGTATAAAGGCTTATTTCTAGCCCCCTCTCATTCTGCTCTGTTACCAATGCAACAACAGCCAGGGCTTTATTGGGCTATTTGCTCACTGGTGAAGTCATAACCCATGCTGATAACTGAATTTTAAAGCATGGTTCTCTTCATGAGGATAAAATTTACAAGAACACGTAGTGACAGGACAAGGGGGAACGGCTACAAATAAAAGAGCAGGTTTGGATTAGATATCATGGAAAAGGTCATCATGGAGGGTGGGCAGGCCCTGGCACAGGGTGCCCAGAGCAGCTGTGGCTGCCCCATCCCTGCAAGAGTCCAGGGCTGGCAGGGCTTGGAGCACCTGGGACAGTGGCAGGGGTGGCAGGGGAGCTGAGGGCACAGAGAGGCTGCAAACGCAAAACAAGCCCTGGGCTGTGGCGTGCAGCTCAGACAGCAGTGCCAGAGTAAGGGTGGCACACAGGCAGGCTGTGCCACCAGCCCCAGGAAATCTCCCAGACTTGCACCCAGTTCCAGGGGCTGCCTCTGCCCAGCAGCTTCGTGCTGTGCCCAGAGCCAGGCTGCTCCTGCTGCACACGGTGGAAACAAACGGGATAATCCCAACAAATCACTTAATGAGATGGAACAAAACTCAGATGAAGGCTTACAATTAAATACCATTTAATTATTTTAATTAGGGGGAAAGGAAACCAAATCTCTTGGAAAAGCAATTGCTGTGTCCCCTGTTGGTGCCTGGAGCACCTGCAGAGCTGCTGCTGAGCTGAGCAGGTTTGGTCACACCGGGGCTGCCACAGCAGCTCTGCCTTTGGGGGTGGTTCACACAGATTTTTATCCCCATGTTTAACACTTCCCAACAAAAAAACCACAAAGGGAGCCTGGCACAGACCTCACCAACCCCAAACGGGTCACTCCTGATGGACTCCAGGAGGGGTTACCGACCCAAAGCAGCCCAGGAATAGCCCAAAAAGATCCATAAGAACATACACTGGGTCTTGGGGCACACAAAATTAACACAGCAGATAAATAAAAGCATTTGAAAACATGAAAGTTTGCACAACACTTTCAGCTGAGGGCAATCTGCTTTCCTGCCACACCCACGGAGCACAGCAAGAGCACAGCTGCTAATTCATACCATTCGCATTGGGATTTAAATGCTGCCCTATAAAATAATCTCAGGGGAGGAGATGCTGAAATAAAGCAGCAAGATTTCATACAAAACCCATGGAAAAGAAGGCCAAGACTGGCTCATAACGACCTGCAGGAGGAACCAGGGTGAGCTTTTCCCCAGGGTGCTCTCAGGGTACAAAGTACAGCCCAAAGAATGGCACGGAGCAGACTCCTGCTCTGCTCAGAGCATTCCTTCAGCCAGTGGAGGCAGCAATTTGGCTTGATTGCTAACAGCAGCAACAAAAGTATTGGACAGAAAATAGAAGCTACCAATGGTTTCCCCCCTCCCTGTGCCCTCTAAATCTGGATTTTGAGCAGCAGACATAATATACAGCTGCCATTACTTTTTCTTATCAAGAGCAAGATTAAAAGCCATTTTTAATAAAACCCATTCCAAAGAGGAGCCAATGAGTGATTTGCTCCCCGATTTATTGCCCTGCACTCCTAGTTGTGCTGTGCTGTCTTGTTTTCCCCACGTGGATGAGGAGCACCACATTTGTAACGACCCACGTTTGCCTGGGCAGGTGCAAACCTGCTTTTGTTTTCTCCTGCTCTACACGGGTGTGCCCAGCCAGCAACTCGGGTCTTCAGGAGTCACACTCTCCCCGTGGAGTCCCAGTGTGAGGGATGCCTGCCAGCTGGGCTGGGAATGTCCCCAGGGCCACTCCTGGCCAGGGCTGCAGAGAGGCACAGGCAGGGGCATGTCCCCACCTCGCCCAGGGACAGCAGCCAGCTGGGCTGGGGCACCAGGGCACAGCTCCTCAGGGGCCAGAGGTGAGCATGGAGAGCAGGACCTGCCCTCCTGCAGCCCCAGGGAGGAGCAGCAGCCACCCCCAGCTCCTGTCCCCATCCTGCCGAGGGCAGGGGCAGTGCCAAGGAAGGAGGAGAGTGTGGGTCCGTGTGGGGCTGGAGCCCAAACACTGCTGCCTCAGCCTTGGAGAGGTTACACGGGGCACAGAGGAGCAGGGTGGCACCAGCTGGGCACCTGAGCCAGCTGAGAACCTGCAGGAAAATGCTGGAGCTAAAGGGAAAATGCAGGAGAGCCCACCTTAAATCCAGCATGTCCTTTCCAGTTAAACCCCCACAGCAGGGCCAGGGAGCAGGGCAGCAGCTGCCCCCAGCACCCAGAGAGCTGGGCAGGGGCAGCCTGCAGAACAGAGCCCTGCAGAGCCCTGCCATGGTGCACAGAGCTTCACCACATGCAGAATGGCTCTGTGCTGTGCATGCTCTGCCACACTCACCCCTCACCACCTGCCCTGGGAGCAAGGGGCTGTCCCTGCAGGGACCAGGACGGGCACCCCCGGGCCAGCCTGAGCCCACCAAAGCTTCAGCTCCTGGTTTGGAATCAGCAGCTGAGCAGGAGCAGTTCTGCAAACACCGCTGTCTCCACATTTCTCCTCACAGGGAAAAGCAAGGCACAGCTCTCCCCAAGGATTTCTGAGATTCACATTCTCTGGACCTCAGAGAAAGGAAAGGCACAATTCCCATCTCATTTGCTGTGCCAGAGTAGAATGCAGCATGGCGAGTGCTTACCCAGGGTGAGGGTGTTTGCTCCCTTGGCCTGCCAGGGCCAGCTGTGTGTCAGGACTCTGGGCTGACAGTCACAGGATTCTGGGCAGTGTAAGCAGGGCTGAGTGCTTGGCAGATTCAGTTCAGAGGTAATGCAATATAGTGCAATATAGTATAGAATAACACAGTGTAATAAAGTAATTAATTAGCCTTCTGGTAAGATGGATTCAGATGCCTCCTCGTCATTCTCTCTCCCCTTTGTCAGGGTTGCCTTTGGCTCAATACACCAGAAGTCATTTCCTCTATTGTTTTGGGGAGTGACAATTTCAGTGAAATGCAAGATACTCCCCTTTCCCATCACCCTGTTTGCAATATCACCTTCATTTCCACTCTTATAAAGCCAAAAGCTTTTAACAAGAGTGTTTAACATCAGGAGAATCAGCTGAGCATCCTCCAGGATTTACAGGGAAAACATCTAAAAGCAGCAAACTGGGATGTCTGCTTGGGAAAAAACCCCACCTAGCAATAGATAAGTATTATTTATTTCCCAAAATTGGTTTAAAGAGGAAAAAGATTTTATCTGGATCACCAAATGTAATTTAGCCTTCGACAGCTAAAGTAGGCTTTTAGTTCACATCAGCTTTGGAAGGAAAAGCTTCAGCAACCTGAAATGGATTTGAGCAAATCCACATGAATGATGAACATGTGAGGAGGGATTGCAATTATCATCCAAGAGATAAAACAAAGATACTCCACAAGGCACAGAACAAGGGACAATCAGGGAAATCCTGTGCAATTATCCTGGCACATTTACATCAGTTGTTAGAACAATTAGATCATCAATTGTTAGATCCAATTACACTGCAGGAATAGGTGAGAATCCACAGGTAAAAACAACAAATTTGGGGAAACTTGTAAAGCTCTCCACTGCTTCTGCTTTTCCTTGCAATGAAACATGTAACAGTGAAACATTTTGTTTAACATGAAGGCTCATGATAAGCACAGAGGTGTTACTCCATGGGAAAAACAACTGGAATTTCATCAGCCAGAAGATGAAATGGAGATAAGGGACACAAATCCCTTCCCCTGCAGCCAGCAAGCCACTCCAGGCACACCGGAGCAGCCTCCTGCCCTGGGAATGCTGCTCTCCCTGTGCAGGAGCACTCCAGGGATTGCTCAGAGTCCTGGTGGCCTGGAGAAGCCCTGGCTCAGTGCTGGGCTGCTGCACAGCCCGGGCTGCTCCGAGCAGAGGGAGATGCAAGCCCACAGTCCCTCCAGCCTGCCTGGGTGCAGAGGGAGGATGAGGGGCTGCTGCAAGTCACAGGTTTCTCTCAGCCCCAGTTTGGGGGTTTGCTGTGTGCTGGGAGCACAGGCTGAGCTGCCCCAGTGCACAGTCACAGGTGAGAATGCAAAGGGCAGGAAAGCTCTCGGGGCACCCCAAAGAAACCAGCCCTTCCCGGCTTCCAGCTGAATTCGCAGCCCCAGCTCCATAACCTACACGTTAAAAAGTCACAGCCAAATAACATATCTTGGCACACCTTCATGCAAGTTAAACAAGATTGCACAGGCCACTGCCAGTGCTGCAGCTCACCCCCTCTGCCCAGCACTACTGCTAAAGCTGTGACACAACCTCTCATCACCAGCCAGGCTGAGTGAGGTCACCCAGCCAGGCTGCAGCCCTCCTTGGGCCCTGCTCAGTAACACCACCCCAGCCAGCTCTGGGACCCACAGCCCCCCTGCAGCACAGAGGCCAGCAACACAAAATGTTCAGACCTTTTGGTTTAAAAAAAAATTATTTATCAAAGCAACATCAGAGCAGCAAAGAAAAGCCATTTCAGAGCACCCTGTGGGCAGAGCTCTTTCAGGCAGGGACTTGTCAGGGCAGCACAACCCCGACGAGTTCCCTGGGTGTTCGCAGCTGCAGGAAGGCTTGGGCAGCTCTGCAGCAGCTCCTCCTGTTCCAGCCTGGCTTACCCATCACACCAGGATCCTCCCCAAGGCAGCACAGGGGTCCTGCTGGTGGGATTTCCCCCCCTCTTGTTTTCTGAGCCCCTCCAGTCCCACAAACCCAGGAGAAGGGGGTAAGGTCCCTAGGACCATGAGCCCAAACCTGCACCTTGCCAAGCAATCGCTGTCCCCTGCAGAGCCATGGCCACTGGGCTCCCTTCTGACTTTTCCAATGAGTTCTCTTTGAATTAAGAGTATTTTCCCACAGCCAGGTCAGCTCCTCACTTGTGGAAGGGTTTGAGTAACTTTTCATTGTGCAGGGGGTGGGGAGTTTCACTGACATCCTTTATTCATCTTAAATTGATTAAGCCATTAACCATTAAATACTTGCTCAGCTACTCCACACCAAGCCCATGGAACTCCCAGCTGAGCAGGACTGGAGGTTTTTTCATGGAAACAAAGCGGTTTTGCTCGTACAGAAAGGAAGCACTTGATGAGTCAGCCTACACAAATCTGAGAGGTTTTTCTGTAATTCATTCACTGAGCTTCCCACACGCCTTCACTGGGAGAGCATTGCCAGGAGAGACGAGCAATAACCCCATAACCTCATTCCTGAGACATCTGAAGGTGTGAACTGAGCATGTTAAACGGGTATCTCTGTTCCAACCAGCAGCCTTTGCCCTGCAGCCCAGAAGCCCAAACCTCCTGCCCAAGGTAGTGGGAGCAGGCAGAAAGGTGGGGAGGAATCTGTTCAAAAGCCTTCCATGAAATAAACCCACTAGTTTTCTCCTCACAGCCCCTCCTTGTGTCTCATCTCCATAAAATCTTCAATGCTTCAGTTTGTGGGTGTCACAAAAGGAAGCCAAACACCACCATGACCTAAATAGTGCTGGGCATCTCTTATTGCAGAATATTTCCCCCCCTAAAATAAGCATATGAGTGGTGATTGTTGCCTCTTTACAGTAGCAGCACCAGCCCCGAGCTCCAGGGAGCTGTGGCTCAGGATTTCAGGACTCGCCAATTTCAGGACCATGGACACCTCCGAGGAAAAAGAAGCAACCTGAATGTCCTGGGGACACGGGCCAGTGCTGGGGAACAGCTGGACTGGGTCTCTGAGGGCTTTTCCAGCCTCACTGGCTCTGTGATCCCCTGGAGTCTCTCACATCCACCCTGGGGCAACACCACGTTCCATAAAAACAGAACAACCTCAAAGCCAGTCTCGCAGCTTGGATCAACAGCCCAAAACAATTAAATTTAATTTCATGAGGTCTTAAAATTGCCACATAAAAAGCACATTTCGTGCTTTCCTCTCTCCCATTCTCCAATTTTTGGGTAATGGTTACATCCAGAGCCAGCAGAGCTACAGCCACAGAGTTCATGAGGAAAGCTGTGCCTGGCAGAGCCTTGCACCCAGACAGGGACTGGAAAGGATCAAACCAGCAACAGCATTTGGATCACAGATGCCGTGGAATATTTTTACAATTACAGCTGATTTAATGCAAGATAAATAAGGCTTTGGAGACACTTTTACATCTACTGGTTCATAGGAAAAGGAGCAAACATAAAAAGATTTATTTAATTGCCTTTGCACTTTAAAGTGTAGGTTACAGCAATTAATCACCGTGTGCAGACATGAAAGTGTCCCAGTGGCTGTGGCAGCGAGAGGACAGCTCTGAGCAGGGCACTGCGCAGCCTCAGCCCACGTCTGAGAGCTGGAAACGGGCACTGGTCACTGCTGCCTTCCCCGGGGCACAGGACACAGGCAGGAGCAGCCCAGCCCCTCCGTGCCCTGTGCCTGCCCTCTGATTGTCCCTCACTGCCACACCCACGGGGCACTCCGGGGCCCTGTCCCCCCACCTGTGCACCCTTTGTCCACTGCAGGGACCCTCTGGAGGGCCCAAGGCCAGCTGGACACTGGCGCTGGGACAGTGCCAGGTGTCCCTGCCAGGGCAGGGGGGCACTGGGTGGCTTTAGGTCCCTTCCCCCCCAGACCTGTCTGGGATTTTATGAGAGCACAGTTACAGCAGAAATTACAGCACTCTGAGGCAAGAAAGGCAAAATGAGTGCTGCAGCATTTGCTTGTTCATTATTCCCTTTCCCCTGGTTTCCATCAGGATCTCCAGCTGGCCCACGGAGCAAGCTGGTTTCTCCCACCACCGGAGGGAAGGCAGCCATCCCTGCAGCCCCCACCAAGCTCTCAGGAGGACAAGGAGCAGCCCCAGCCTGCGTGTGGCCCTCAGGGCTCCTTCTCTGCCAGGCTCAGGGGACCCTGCTGTCCCTGTCCCCTGCCCCACAGCAAGAACAGCTCACTGCCTGCCCTTCCAAGGAGCTGGCAAGTGCTGATAACTAATTGCAAAAGTACACTCCTTGCAGTTAATTAATACCATGAGTAATTGCAGGGCATTTCCAAGTGTCATAACAGCCTGGGATTAATGCAATTTATTACTTCATGGCCCCATTTGAAGACATGGTATTGGTTGCAATAAACATTCTCATGCCAGGGGATGAATATCCCATTACTGAAACCACCCCAAACCATGGGGCTGCCTGGCAGTGCCCAAGACCAGGCTGGGAGTCCTGGTACAGGTACCCAGAGCAGCCCCTGGATCCCTGGCAGTGCCCAAGGCCAGGCTGGACACTGGGGCTGGAGCACCTGGGACAGTGGCAGTGTCCCTGCCAGGGCAGGGTGGCACTGGGTGGCTCTGGGGTTCCCCCAGGATTTTACCTGACAGGCGTGATGCTGCCAAATGCAGACCCCATCTGCCTCATTTCAACCCCAGCCCGAGCTGCAGGGGGGCACCAGGCAAGGGGACCCACAAACACCTCAAGGACACTGTCACCATGATATTTTATGAAAATCCTTTGCTAGGATTTTTCTCCTATTCTAGCTGAGAAGCCTCAGAAAATAAATGTAGACAATTAACTATCTGATAGCTGTGGAATGTGGTCTGGACATTGTTCACCAACAGGTGCAGCTTCCACTGGTCCATGTGGATTGTTTTCACTTGATGACCAAACTCAGCCACCTGTGCCAAGGCTGTGAGCAGTCACAAGATTTTGTTATTCATGCTATTCTTTTTCTTTCCAGCCTTCTGATGGATTCTTTTCTCTCTATTCTTTTAGTATAGTATTTTAATATAATATATACCATAATATAATAAATAACCCTTCTGAAGCATGGAGTCAGATTCTCATCTCTTCCCTCATCCTGGGACCCTTGAACACAACCATAGAACACCACTGAAAACATACCCTGGATTTAAAAACACCAGTTTCACATCTTCATTTCTCTATGCCAAATATGCAAATCATCCTGATTACTGAGTCATTAAATCCAAGATAAGTCAAACGTTGCTAGATAAGTGAACAATAGTAAGGAGGTGGCTGAACAAGCCCACACTCCCCAAGTCACACAGAGTGATCTCACAGAGCAGTGGCTGCCTCTGGAAACACCAGGGCCCCTTGTGAAACACACCCACAGCTGGTTTTGTGTTTGTGCAAAACCCTCGTCATGATTTTGGGTCTTGTTTTGTCACACAGCTGCTGTGCCTGACCTTCAGGAGCAAGAACGGGCTCATCATTTAGCGCAAACGAGATCTAAAATGAACACACAGAACAGAGGCTGGGGACTGCAGGTATTTCACACCACTTCTGCCTGCAAATCGAATGTAACCTGAGCAGAGGTTTGAGCTGCTTGCTGCACTCGGAGCACACCTCACACCATTCTCCCAACTGCTGGAAAATAGTGAGATTTAAGTCAAAGCGGGTGCATGAGGGGAGAACATGTAACAAGAAGAATGATGCTTTTCCTATTAAATAGTGATTTTGGGGTGGCTTATTTTCATACTTGGGTTTCAAGTGAACTAGTTTGACCATTAATAAATCAAATTAAAGCCCAAATTTTGGTCCATTTCCCCACCTTTGGCACCAGTCTCTGGCCCAGCAGCAGAGTCCCTCACCTGTGGCCTCTTTCAGCATCTGCAACAGCTCTAATGAAGGAGGAAAATTCCTTCTGATCAATGATCTTGGGATAACAAGAAACTACTCCCCCTGTCCCCAGTTACTTTGTCAAACCCCTTTGTTTCATCTCCCCCTGCCCTGAATAACCCCTCAGACACGGGGAGGAGGGCTGAGGCTCCTTTCAGCATTTCAGGATCACGCAGAACAAAAAGCTTTCCCACAAACTGCACGGGAACAGCTCAGGAGTGCTTTCAGCACATCAATGTTGCAATCACAGAGGTGTTTTGTTCCCCTTGCAGTTGGGGAGCAGGGCACTGGGATCAGCATCCCTCACACCCCGAGCAGGGCTGGCACCAACCAGGAGGTTGTTTGCATGCCCCAGCAGTGAAACCAGCCCAAACCCTTGTGGCAGCATCCCGTCCTCACTCCCAAGTGCCCCGGACACGGGAGTGACACCAGCCCACCAGTGAGTGCTGACACCCCAGCCCTGCAGCAGGGCTCAGCCCAAACCCCAGCTCAGCCCAGGACTGCCTCAAAGCCCAGTGCCAGCTGCCCAGGGGCAGCCACAGCTCCTTCTCCTCTTCCCTGGGCTCATTGCTCTGGGAGGGATCCTGCCAGCCCCTTATTGAGCAGGAGAGTGGAGGGAGGCTGAAGCCCACTGCTCCCCAAAGGACTAAAATCTACACCCCAGGCTGCACTTTCATGAGGAAGTGGATCTGACTCCATGTTTTTAGAAGGCTAATTTATTATTTTATGATCTATATTATACTTAAGAATGCTATACTAAACTATACTAAAGACTACAGAAACAAATACAGACAGAAGGTTAAAAGATGCTAAAGAAAAACTCTTGACTCCCCAGAGTCTGACACAGCTTGGCCCCTGATAGGCCAGTAAGTAGAAACAATTCACATGAAACTAATGAAACAATCATCTACCACATTTCAAAGCAACAAAACACAAGAATACCAAATCAGATAATTATTGTTTTCATTTTTCTCAGAAGCTTCTCACCTTCCCAGGAGAAAACCCTGAGCAAAGAGATTTTTCAGAAGATGTAACAGTGACACCAGGGGTCCCTGCACCCGCTCCTGTGCGAGCACAGCCCTGATCCCACAGCAGAGGGGCCAGAGCCACGCTCCAGGCCCTGCTGCACTGGGGGAATTGCCATTCTGCATCTGTGGGATGAAACGTTCTGAGGAGCTGTCAAGTTTAATTGGAGAGTTCACACAGCCCCAGCTCTGGTGCTGTGCTTTACCCAGCGAGTGCTTCTCTCTCATCACTCTGCTCTAACTCACAGAGCTAGATAAAACCATCAGTGGGCAAAGGCAGGGGGTGCAGGCAGCAGCCCCCAGAGCACCCCTGTGCCCAGGGCTTTGTCTGTACCCCGGTCGTGTTCTAAACTTCACTGCAGTGCCAGTGTTTGTGGTGCAGATGGAGAAGGGAGCCTGCCAACAGCTCCAGCTCCTGGTTTGGGGCACACAAAGGTGTTTAAATTGGGTGGACCTGCATCCCTCTGGATGATCCACTGCCTGCAAGGGCTGCAGGAGGAGAGGGATGGGGCCAGGCAGCCCCAGCCACACAAACAGCCCCGATTTGGAGGGGTGGGGGTGTTTATCATCATCCTTTCGACTGGTGGGTACAAAGGAATTGTGCAAGAGCCTTTCTGCCTGGCTGAAGGCCAAGAGGACTAAACCCAAGGAGTGTCAAAGCCCCACCTTACAACATAAGCAATGGATTGCTGCAATTATTTCTTGGAACTGATTTGAATAAGTTTATCACCAGATTAAAAAAAATAAAAAGAAAGAGATAGAAAACATCCTGAGTTGGGAAAACATCCTGTGAAAACACTCAATCCATGAGGATCCATGCAAGGATCCTCAATCCAGCCCAGACCCCCCCCGGTTATCCCTGGAGCTCTGTCCAAACCCTCCTGGAGCTCTGGCTGTGCCCATTCCCTGGGGATCTGGGCAGTGCCAGCACCCCCTGAGCATGAACCTGTCCCAAAACCCCCCCAACCCCCTGTCCCAGCTCCCTGGGTGCTGTCCCTGTCCCAGAGGCAGCAGTCAGAGCCCCCTGGGTCTCAGCAGAGGCAGGAGCCATGCCACCCTGAGCCCCCAGACCCTCTGTCCCACTCTCATTTGGAGGGGGGCAGGTGCTCGGGAGCACTGCTCATCTCCTCACAGGCTGTGCCTGCCCCGGGCAGCCCTCCCGGAGCTCCCGAGGGTGCTTTGGGCTCTGCTTCTTCCCACTGCCCCAACGCTGGTTTCACCTCCAGCCTGGAAACTCCCTCCGAGTGCTCGAGGAGGTGCTGAGCTGGGGATGGAGCCAGCAAAGCCTCCTGCAGCACTTCCCCTTGGAAAAAACCCCAAAGCCATCCTCAGTGATGTCCCTGGTGCATTTTGCAGCAGCGTTTCAGGTGTTAGCCCCTCTCCTCCCCTGCCACAGCAGAGCCAGCCCGGAGAACAAAACACATTTACTCAGGCAGGAACTGCTCTCACAAGAGCAAAAGTCAGGTACTCCAGCCTTTCAAGCATTTAGAGCTCTCAGCTGTACATATTTATTCTACTTCCATAAAAACATCCGGCTGGAAAGCCATATAGCAAACCATAAACATAAAAATGGGAATTGAAGCCCTCGGCTTCCTGCAGCAGTGTGGGAATTACCCCAGCAGAGATGAATAGCAGATATGGATTTACAGAGAGCACTGATAATGGGTGCAAATTGTGAGTGTTTTATACCAAAGAAATATTTACAAAAACAGCCCTGAGAGTACATAAAGTGTCCAATCACATCCCTGCCTTTGCAAAGTCCCCTTGAACAGCATGAACGGCAAGGATCAGCACTGAAGGGTTTCCAGAGTGTCTGGAGCTCTTTAAACAGACATCACAACAACTCCATTATATTTGTGCCTTAGGGCAAGACCAGATGACTTCAGGCTCATTTTCAGTGTTTATTATGCAAAGTTTATGCAATGCAATGCTATTCTCTCATTAACAGGAGCAGAAATTTAGAGGACCTGACCCACTCTTTGTCAAGTGCTCAGTTTGCAAGAGGAGGAGCTACAGACACACAGACTTTCCATGAAGAGAAAAAAAACTCCATGAGAAGTTAATGAACTCACATCCCTGGCAGTGCCCAAGGCCAGGCTGGACACTGGGGCTGGAGCACCTGGGACAGTGGGAGGTGTCCCTGCCATGGCAGGGGTGGCACTGGGTGGGATTTGAGGTCCCTCCCAGTCCAACCCAGTCTGGGATCCTCTCCCTGACCAGCCAAACATGCCAGCCACCAGCACAGCAGTGCCTCTGCCTGCCCCGGGCCAGCAGCAGCTCCCTGCCAGGCCAGGCGTGGCCAGCAGCCCCACGGAGAGGGCAAGCACAGCACTCATCCCACCCAGCCCCACCGGGCAGGGACACCCCCCAGCTGAGCCTCTGTGCCCAAACACCCCAAAAAATAATAAAAGGTTGACTGGCTCTGAAGAGAAAATCTCCTGGAACGCTAGGAAACTCTTCCCCAGACTCCATTCTAACATGGGAACCAATTGAGCGGATGAGGAGAAAACCTCTGCACAAAAGAATAAAAATGTCACCACCCAGGAGCCAATCCTGGCCTCAATAACTGTGCCCATGGAGAAGAATCCACCCCGACCATCAGCTCGTGCCATTTAACTCCTAACACAATATTTTTGTACCTTCCTTCCTGCAGACATCCTTTCAAGGGCTTTTTGATGGCCATTCCTGCATCAGGGAATTTCTGCACTTGATGAAACCACTCATCCCATCCTGGCACAAAGGTTTTGGTTATTGGCTTCAACCATAAACCTTCACCTAGTTTGCTTTAAGGCAAAGCATTAAGGAATCATTTTCTCAGCCAGAATGATGACTTGGAGAACACACATTTTATATAAAGAGTGTACGAGGAAGAGCTCTTTTCCTGTGACACATTCTCATTTCTCAACATAATTTTGACACTCTTATTCCTGAGTGTAACAGTCTGAAGATGTAGATGTGAAGCAGAGCTATAATTAGCACATAATTTGCTCTAAACTTCCTGTTCTAAAATAATGAGATAGAGAAAGGAACAAACTGCTGGACGGAGAGAAAGGACAGCACGGAGCACCTGAATGACCTCGGTCACCTGCTGGCCATGGAGCAGGGCTCCTGCAGCCCTGTGGGGCAGGAATTTGGGGGTTGGGGTGACCAGGAGGCTCCAGCAGGGGTTCCCGGGGGTGGCTCAGCTGCAGCCTGGCAGGACAGCAGCCCAGGGCTGGCTGGCAGCAGGGGAGCACCACTGCTGCTCCTGGTTCCCTCGGGATGTGGCAGCACAGGGATGCAGCAGCACAGGCCGTGGGATCTGCACAGAGCCAGCCCAGGCATCAAACACAGCACTGGGACCTTTCCCCCCTTCCTGTAAAACCCAGACTCAGGGGGAGCAGCTGGGCACTGCCAGCCCCTACAGAAAGGCAGAGGGAGCCACCTCAGCCCCGGAGTGCCACAAACCCAGGGTGCCCCCCTGTCCCTGCCACATCAGCCGTGCCAGTTCCAGTGCCCAGGTGAGCCTGGGGTCTCCTGCAGAGGCTGAGCTCCCCCTCCCCTCGCTGGGGCACACACAGCACGTGGGTTTGGGAGCTGCTGGAAAGCCTCCTGACAGCTCAGCCAGCTTTAAAAGCACTCTGTGCTGCATAATGGCCTGCTGAAATCCCCAGGCTTTTGACTCAGACCAGTTGTTTACATCTAAATTACTTTTCCTCATTAAGCTCAAACTTTAATTCCCAATATATTAAACTTGTGTTGTTCAAAACAATGACAAGTCCTTTTTTATTGGCTTTGTTCCTGCAATTATTAGATTGAGGATGTCATTACGAACTTGTCAGGACTTTTTTGCAGCTGTAGTTGGGTAGTTATGAACCGACCAGATTTTCACATCAATTTAGAAAGGGAGGGGGGGAAATGCACTCAGCATTTGATGGCCCTGTACCAGCCTGCTGCATCTTATTAAAATTGCTGCTTTTTGTGGATGGAGGAGGCCCAGGGGAAGAGCCTGGTGACACTCAGGGGCTTTGGGCTCTGCTCTCCCTCCCCACTCCTCAGCACAGGGGGCACAGCCCCAAACCCACGGGGCAAAGCCCTGATCCTGCTCTGCTCACAAACCTTTGCCATCAAACAAGAGTGGGAAGGGACCCCAAACCCACCCAATGCCACCCTGCCCTGGCAGGGACAGCTCCCACTCTCCCAGGGTGCTCCAGCCCCAGTGTCCAGCCTGGCCTTGGGCACTGCCAGGGATCCAGGGGCAGCCCCAGCTGCTCTGGCAATTCCAGCCCAGCCCCTGCCCACCCTGCCAGGAACAATTCCTCATTCCCAATCTCCCATCTAGCCCTGCCCCCTGTCAGTGGGAGCCATTCCTCCTTCTCAAGAGCATTCCTCCATCTTCCCAAACAGCATTCCACGACTGCACATGCAAAGTTATGCTCAACAACTCGTGTAAAACAAAATAAAAGCACATGTAAGGCAGGAAGCAGTAGGAACTGTCTTGTGTTTTACCTCAAAGTGGAGAAATTCTCAATAAATATTTATACTGGAATTCCCAAGCGCCTGAAAAGCTTCAGGGCCATGATTTTAATGCACGCAAACACACAAGATGTACATTACATAGACACACTTGCAGACTTTAAAGCCAAGTGCCTGCATTGGTTTGTTTCCTGCAGAATTATGTTTATAGGAAGTTTTCAGGTGCCTGGCTAGAGCCCAACCCTCAGAGCCTCTCCTGGGCAGGGCAGGAGCTGCAGGAACACACTCACACTGAACCCAGGGGCCAGAAAAGTTCCCTTTACTCCCTGACCACCCTTTGAGGTCCCCCAGCCTCCCCTGCACACCAGAACCCACAGCTCAGCAGGTTTCCACCAACAAGGGGAAAGAAACCAGGGTAAAGCAGCTCCTGCTGCAGGTCAGGGCTGCCAGGAACCCCAGGCACGTCCCCAGGGACCCCAAAGAGCCAGAGGTGGGGACAGGGATCACCCCCAGCCCGAAGAATGAGCCATTGGGAGCCTCCCAGAGGCCATCCTGGGATGCAATCCCATCTGGAAATACAGTGCTCATTTACAGAGCCACTTGCTGAGGAACAGGGTCCCGGCTTGACTGGGGTTCTCCCCATTGGGATGGGCTCATTCTGCTTTTCCTTGGCTGGGGGTTGCTGCCTCACCCATCCCAGCACAGCCCCAAGCCCTTCCTGCAGTTTCCAGGCACAGAACACTGACACAGCCCCAGAGCCAAGCAGGGAGCACTGGAGAAAATCTCTTTAGGGCAGGGATTGCAGAGCTGGGCTGGGTGGAAGGGTTGGTATCAGCCACGCTCCCCACGGGAGGACAAGGGGCACACAGCAGTGTCCTTCAGGGTGAGAGCTTCCCAGCACAGTGAATTCAGCCTCACAGGGACATCCAGAGCAGCCCAGCCTCACACAGAAATTCAGAGCTTCCCAGCACAGTGAATTCAGCCTCACAGGGACATCCAGAGCAGCCCAGCCTCACACAGAAATTCAGAGCTTCCCAGCACAGTGAATTCAGCCTCACAGGGACATCCAGAGCAGCCCAGCCTCACACAGAAATTCAGAGCAGCCCAGCACCCCAAGCTCAGCCTCGCAGGGAAATTCTATGGAGAGCTCAGGGAATTTTACTCACACCAATAAACATTAAAACAAACCAGCAAAGCCATTTTTATCACAGAACATAAATCTAATATGGCTCGAGGCAGTGGCAGTACAAGCACAACATCAGCCTCTGCTTTAATCCCCACACCAGCTCACCCTATTTCCTGAGCTCCCTCAGCCACTGATAACAAAAGGCTGGAGCTCCCCTTGCCCTCTGTGTGCGCCACAATCCCTGTTTATCCTTTGGGACACCAGCAAAGGCTGCACTGGGATTACAGCACCCTGTGTGCCACTCCCCAGAGCTGCACCACCCAAACTCGGGCCAATCCTTCCCTCACAGGGTTAAACCAGGACAGGAGCAGTCACTGTTTTACCAACTCTCCAGCAAAGAGAGCAGCGCTGCCGCCAGCACACACAGCCCCACGTGTTTGTATAACACAATTATGTTCCAAAGCAGAACCTCAAGCCTAGACAATAGTTTTCATTTTACTGACACCTTTCATGCACACACAACAGCAAAGACTTCTTTTAAGCAAGGAAAGAACTATTCCAACATTATTCAGAATCCTTCTGAGCCCCCCAACTAGGCTGGCAAACCACAAATTAATAATGAAGAAAACAGAGCACTCACCCTGCAGACGTCTGGAGCACACACCCAGCACCTCCAACTCCCCAGCCACGGAGAACTGTGGGCCCCAACGCCCCCCAAACCCAATTTATGGCCCCTTCAATCAGCGTTAATGACCCCCAGCTGGGGGTCATTAACGAGTTTGGGGCAGGGAGTGCTCCTGCTAATGCAGAACACCTGGGCTGGGGGCTGCACCTGGGCTGGGGGCTGCACCTGGGCTGGGGGCTGCACCTGGGGTGCTGAGTTTCACCTGGGGTGCTGATTTTCATTTGGGGTGCTGATTTTCATTTGGGGTACTGATTTTCACCTGGGGTGCTGAGTTTCACCTGGGGTGCTGATTTTCATTTGGGGTGCTGATTTTCACCTGGGGTGCTGATTTTCATTTGGGGTACTGATTTTCACCTGGGGTGCTGATTTTCACCTGGGGTGCTGATTTTCACCTGGGGTGCTGATTTTCATTTGGGGTGCTGATTTTCACCTGGGGTGCTGATTTTCACCTGGGGTACTGATTTTCACCCGGGCTGGGGGCTCCACCCGGGGTGTTGGCTTTCACCTGGGGCTGTGGGTTTGTCCCTGGCTGGCCCTGGGCAGCCCCCGTGTCCCCGCTGAGCCGGGCCAGGGCTGCTGGCCGTGGCAGGGACAGGGACAGGACACAGCCCGTGCCCTGTTCTGCTGCCCTTTCCAGCTGCCCCTTTCCAGGAGGAAAGGCCTGCTCAGGCAGCAGCAGCTCAGCACATCTTGGGCAGCAGGGCAGGACCAGGAGTGAAGCTGAGCAGACAGCCCTGCAAGGGTTAATCAGCAGCTGGTCCTGGCTCCCTTCCCGAAGGTGCACTGCCAAAACAACTGGAATTTTGGCACAGGAGGGGCAGGGTGGTGACACAACACTGCTGCTTCTCCCTGGTTAGCTGATGGAAGCCTCCCACAGGTGTGTCTGGGGGATTAACTGGGCTGATCCCGTTCTCTCAGCTGCCTTTGCCATTTAAATAACTCTCCCATTAACTCAGCTGCCTCCTTGGCCTGCCCGGGGCTGCGAGTGCTGTCACCCCTGACAGGGCTGAGGGGTGAGTGACCCTGGGCAGTCCCACACGGGTGACGTGATTGCAGCCCTGACACATCCACCCCTGAACCCCACAGACACCTTGGAGGGCTCAGGTTCCCTGAGGATTAACCCACAGTGGAAGAGGAATCCTTTCCCACCATCACCAGCAGCTCCAGCCCCCTCCACAGGGCTGCTCCTGGTCCCCTCTGGGATGCTGCTGCTGTGCCCCGAGGCACCCAGCTCTGCCACCAGGAGTTCCCGTAGCAAGGCCCCTCACATGGTGCCAGTGTCCCACTGAAATAAAGATGGCACGCAAATAAACTGCCCAATCTGCTGTGAACCCCTTGGTTATCCCAAAAAGCTGCAATTCCAGCTGGACCCTGGCAGCTGGATGAGGAGAGGAGCGAACAGTGTGACACCTTGCAGAGGACTGAGCTCTCCCTGGTACAGCCTGTGGGGTTTTGTGTCTGCCAGGAGAAGAAAGCCAGGATTTAACAGCCCCCAGGGCAGCAGTGGCTGGTGTCCCTGGCAGGGGTGTCCCTCGGGCACGGGGCTGTGCACGTGGGGGCAGTGGGAGATGCTGCAGGAGCTGCTGCTCCCGGGTGAAGCGCACCCCGAGGTTTCCAGGCTTTCCACCCTGTTCCACTGCTGGGTGGCACAGCCAGCTCACAGGGGCAGTGCCCAGCCCTGTGCCCCTGGGGGAGCCCGGGGCGGGTGTCCCTGGCCAGGGCAGGGTCCCCAGGTGCCAGCAGCACCCGGGTGCTCTCCGTTCCCCCATCCCTCGCTGGCTGCTCCTTGTGAGCTCTTCCCAGCCAAATCAAGAGATTGTTCTCCAAAGACAGGCAGCTGCGTAAATGTCAAGAGCTCCAAAAGTAAATTATAGTGCAAACAGGTTTGATATTTCTATGAAATGAAAGTTAAGCACATTTCTTTTTAAAATACAGATTTTTATTTAAAGCAAGAGAAAACCTTCCACTGTGACCTTTATGAGATCCCAAACAGTGACAAATTTGGTCATTACAAATAACCTTTACCTAGCAAGGGCCTCACCAATGGGGACTTCTTTGCAGTAATAGATGTAAATTAATTTCCAACCTACAAAACAATAAATAGGAATCTTTTAAGATACCAATTCCACAGTAAAATATTAATCATAAAAACCCAAGCAAAAGGCACCTTGATGGCAGGATTTATTTTGAACGCAGCATTCTGGGAAGCCAACTCTGTCTCTGTTCCACTCTTCCAGCAGTGAATAAATATTCCAGGATTTGCCTTGCTATTTGTCTGCATGATTAACCCGACGGTGAGGATGAGATCATTAACCTGTGATTACTCCCGTGTTCAGAACTCTCATCATGCCTGTGGTGCCTCGTTAGGCAAACTAAAAATACCCCAATTTCTTATTTTTCCTGCATCTTTACACCGACGAACATTATTCTATAGATGTAAATTAGAGAGCAAAGTCACTGGTCACTGAACGACCCCTGAGACTGTCGGTAATTGGCCCCCAGAGCACCAAACCCTCTCCCAGGATGTGACATCAGAGCAGCGAGGTGCTCGTGGGGCAGATGTTCTGCTCTGAGCATGGAGCTGGTGGTTTGGGGTGTTTCCAGAGCCGTGTTCTGCTGGGGAAGGGGGATCAGAGGCCAGGGGATCTCAGCTTTGCCCGGGGCTCTGGGGCTGCATGTCCCCTGGCTGGCAGGCACGGCAGGGAGGGCTCCTTTCCTTACCCCTCACTTCCCTGGGAGCTCGCTGTGAGCCAGGGCTGAGCTGAGGATTGAGCTCTCCCTGTACAGGGCTGAGCCTGGCTCGCAGGTGGGGGAGGCACAGGATTTACCCTGTCAGCCCTGTCCCATAAAGGAGGGGTGCCACAACCCCCTGCTCCCACAAAAAAGGCACCACGACCCCGTTCCCACTCTGAAATTGCTCCTAGAAGCAAAAATCACTTTGGAAGAAGCAGCGTGGGAGGAGAACTGAGCTGAGGGTGAGAAAAGTGATCAGCAAACTGATTTTAATTTGTTGGTGTCCCTACAGTTTGAGTACCACGATGTCTCCTTGCAGGAACTTGAAACTACTTCTATTATTTAGGATTTTTTTAAAAAACGTCAAAATGTGGCAGTGCATTTAAAAAATGCTGATAATAAATTCTTTCATCTTTCACACTGTGTCACAAGCATGGCCTCTGCCTCGCGTTCTCTAACAAGGTGCAGCATTTGCTATTTAATTATATCCAAGACAGCAAACAGTGTCTGCTCTGTGATTGACAAAACCAGAACAAGGAGCAGCACGTTAAAAAACAGCTGTGATGAGCCCAGGGAAGGGCCCCTGTCCCGAGGAAGATCCCAGGCCATGTGGCACTGGAGGGACGCTGTGGGACCCCTGTGGCCCAGCTGGTGGCTGCTGGGGACAGAAGCCCTGGCGTGTCTGGCACAGTTTGCCATCCCTGCAGCTCCGTCAGGGGCTCTGTAAACAAGAGCTCCTTCAACAAACAAGATGAAAGAACTAATCAGTGCATAAATCTCCTCGCACCAAGACATTAGAGGCAAAATATTTATTAAGAGTCCTATGGTTCTGTAGCTGGAGGTGATGCATGGGGCAGGCAGACGAGCCCTGGGTGAGCACTGCAGGCTCTGTGCCAGCCCAGCTCCATCACCTGCAGGATCTGCAGGAGGGGAGACAGCCCTGCCTCTGGCCAGCTGCTCCCTCTGACCACAGCCTGCCCTGGAGGGCAGGGATCTGTAAACAAAACAAAAACCAGGGCTGGGCTCTGTGCCCCTCTGCGTGCCCATCAGAGGGGATCACAGAGCCCCAGAGTGCTTTGGGCTGGGACAGACCCTGAAGCTCAGCTCGTTCCCAGGGACCCGTGAGATCAGTGAGACAAACCCTCCTGCTGCAGGGGCCTGTTCCCTCTGCACCCCATTTAGAGCATTTTGGCCCCCCTATTCAGAAATCAAGCTCTGCAGTAACTCCTTGCCTTTCTGTGTCTGCTGTTGCAAAGCTGCCAAGGCAGTAGCTTATTTCAGCGTATTTTTACCACTGAACTGAAGAGAAATGTCCCAAAATCTGTGTAAGAATCCTCACTTTTCCTTTTGCAGTCTGCCCATCAGGTGACAAAAAAATTCAGGACAGAGAAGCCTGAGAGCAAAAGGAATTGAAGCCATGCTCAGAGAAAAAAAAAAAAAAAATAAAAAGAAAACCTGTCTGAGTAGCATAATTCCTGCCTCTCGGGGCTGAGGAATTGATCTGCCAATGCCCGTGCCTCCCTGTGCTCGCTGCTGTGATCGCTGCAGGCCCTGGGCAGCCGGGGCTGGATCATTATTCAGATCAAATTCCCTGGCTTTGGATACAATTCCCTGGCTTTGCAGCACCGTGGTGTCCTTGGAGCTGCTCGGAACCAATAAGGGAAATGTTTGCAGGGAGCTCTGCGGCTCCAGGGGCTGATGCAGAGTTGTTCATGAGCCGAGGCGAGCGGGAGGATTCGGGCTGGTTTGGGTTCCCTGCGTTGTTGCTCCTGTAGCTGCTGCAGTTTGTGGGAAGATTAGGAGAGAGCAGACTTGAATTAAAACCTTGCTCAGGAGAAACAACTCCGAGAGGGAGGGATTCCCCAGCTGCCCAGCTTCCTTCATTGCTCATTCGCTTTTACTTTGTCTTCATCACTCTCCAAAAATGTTTTTTTTTCAGTCACTTAGTAACTGTTGGAGCTGCATGTCCTCCACCTTTACTTCTTCTCCATTCCTTCTTCTTTTCTTCCCTGAACATTTTCTCCCTTTGTTTATCATTGTCATTGTTACAAATAGAGTTTCACAGACTAAATTGCTTTTCTTGTTATAATTCCAGTACCATAAAATGTTAATTAGGGTTGCCTGTGTTTCAGAAGCTATTTAAAATGTACCGTAGGATCATCCCCTATTCTTCACCTCAGTACACAACTCCCACTGTTGCTGGCTAAAGAATAGTTCTGAAGACTTGAAGACTGGAATTTTTTGTTTTACTTTTTTGTTCTTTTACTGTGGGCATTATAGAAAGGAAACAAAGTTTAGCTCTCCAACTTAGGGTCTGTCAAAGTGCCTCTGAAACTCACAAGCACAGAAAACCTATCTCTTCCCACAGCTCTGCTGGAAATTTCCATCCCTGACTTCTCCACGGGGACTTGTCATCCCCAAGGCTTTGTGGATAAAGGCCACGGATGCTCTGCAACTGCAGCGTGCCAAAACCTGGATTATTTTCTGGGAAGGAAGGGCTGGCTTTCAGAAATGTCCTCACTCTGAGGAAATGTCCCACGCCAAATAAAACCTTTGATGCCATTTGAAGGAAAGGGAATAGCTGGTGACTTTTTTGGGGAAAAAAACAAAAACATTTTCCAGGCTGGGGAGTCTCTGTCTCTGTGTGCCGGGGGAGCCCTGCCCTGCTGGACAAGGACGGATTTGGAGGGAGGGATGCTGCTCCTGGGGATGCAGGGATGTGGATCCCAGGAATGGAGGGATATTGATCCCAGGGATGGAGGGATGCTGCTCCTGGGGATGGAGGGATGCTGCTCCAGGGATGGAGGGATGCCGCTCCCCGGGATGGATGTTCATCCCAGGGATGGAGGGATGCGGCTCGCAGGGATGATGTCTGTGCCCTGCCGTGATGGGAGATAAAAGGCGGTTCACGCCCCTGCTGTGAGGGGTTTAACGAGTCACACCAAGACAAAGGGCGCTGACAATCCAGGAAAATCGGCGCTGGGGATTGTGCAGCCCTGCCGTGGCCTGGCCGAGCGATTCCCGAGGGCTGCAGAGCGGCACAAGCAGCGCGGGCAGGGGGAGGGAAGCGGCGGGCTGTAAACAATCCAGCGGAAAGGATAAAATGGCAGAAAATGAATTAAAATTGCACCTGGCTGTTTCCGTGAAATGGAGTGGAATGCTCGGAGGGCTGCGCTCGGCAGCGGCGGAGCGCTCGCTGTCGCTGTCGCCGGGAGCCGAGCGCGCAGCCCGGCCCCGAAGGCAGCGCTGCTCACTGCGCTCCCGCTCCGCCCGCAGCGCCGCGGAAAAAGAAAACCCTGCTTGGGGAAATCCCCCGGGGATTGCTCCCGTCGAGTGGGAGAGACGCGAGGAGTACTCACCCAGTTTTCTCTCTCTTTTCCCCCTCTATTTTTGCTTTCATAAGAACACAGATTAAAGTTCTGTGGAAAGGATGTTACTGAGACACTGCTGAGACGTGCCCAAAAAAAGGACGGATTCATATAAAATATTTATGATTAAGGTATTGTACTCCACCAGCGCAATTTAAATAGAGAGATTTCAGTGTTTCTTAACATTGTGATGGAGATGTAAAAAAGCATTAGCAGCAAATAGCTGCTGCCGATGAGCAGGTGGAGCAGGCAGAGCAGTCTGTTTGGGTGGGAAAAGGAGAGCAGGAAACCCAGGGGTGCACTGGTAGCTCCCCACGTGTGGCACATCCAGCGCTGGGGGCTCTGCCACCCAGGGATGCTGACAGCTGCCAAAATTCCGTCTGTGTGCTGCACATGGGCAGCAGTGACTGCTTGGCTTCCAGCTCAGGAGAACACCAGGGAAAAAAAAAAAAAAAAAAAAGAAAAAAAAAAAAGAAAAAAAAAAAAGAAAAAAAAAAGAAAAGCCAAACTTTGGGTTAAATTCACTCCAGAAAACGGTGGCCCACTCGGGAATGCTGCCAGCCTCACCTGACACCAGTCACACCCCGAACTTCATCTTTAAATTTTAATTGCTAAAATTCATCTTTGAAGGATATTTTTCAGTATCAAGAATGTAAATAGCGATAGGGCTGGCCAGGAATAATATGAATAATTCAGCCTTACAGTACGCAAGTTTTATACTTGGAAATGAGTGATTCACTCCTCCTGTACATTCAGTCATCACAGACTGCAGACACAAAAATAGGGAAAAAATGGGAATAAGACATAATTATTTAATGTTGTCAAACACTGGAATTTTTTAGATTATATTTTAATTATAAAATACCTGAGAGTGCAAATTTCATGTCCTGAGGTGGTACCAGCCACAAGCAGGCAGTGCCTGGGGCCAGCTGGCCCCGGGGATGTTTGGAACTGAGGGCAGGGCCCTGAGGGTGACCCGCAGTGAGAGAGTGCTGGAATCCCCGAATTTTACTGTAAAGTTGTGTCTCTACACAAACAAAACCCCGGGCACCGCAACACGATTTCAGCATCCTGACAGTGGGGAACGATCCCTAATTCCAGCAGAGGTGGGAACGGATCCCTAATTCCAACAGAGTACAGAATGTATCCCTAATTCCAACAGAGCAGGGAATGGATCCCTAATTCCAGCAGAGCACAGAATGGATCCCTAATTCCAGCAGAGCAGGGAATGGATTCCAGCACCCCAGAGAAGGGATCCCCAATTCCAGCACGGCACAGAGTGCATCCCTCACCCCCCTGTCAGTGACCCCTGCTCTGAGGTGCAGCCCTGGGGACCCCCAGGCCCTGCTCTGCCCACCCGTGCCCACAGCCCCACGCCCTGGGGACAGCCACGGGTCTGAGCCCTGCCACCGTGCCCCTGCCCGTGACCACAATCACCTGAGCAAAACCCGTGCTAAAGGCCAGTCAAAAGCCTCTCAGAAAGGAGCTGCTCCCCTCTTAGATAAACAACATGGGAATAATTCCTGCTGGGGCTCCTGCCAGCGAGCAGGGACAGGATGGGCAGGTGTGAGGGCAAGTTACAATAAATATTCATACCCAGAGTTAATACTAAAACATTTTCTTTGCTACTTCCACTTTACTTATTTGTAGCTGCTGGAGAAGCAGGCATATTAGAATATTAATTTTCCGCTTTACTGGAATGATTTCAGAGTCAAGTGCTGTCGGAACACCGAATGCAAATGGGAGCAGAGAGGGTGGGGCTCTCACTAATCCCCTTCAACGCCTTGGAAAAAAACCTGTCTGTTTATTTGCATTTTCCTTTTCGGAGCCTTCTTCAGATGTTTAAAAGCCGCTTTGGAGAAGGTTTAGGCAGATTTCAGGGAGATGTGCAGCAGATCCCGTGGTGCGGGTGCTGCCCACCCTGCTCCTGCAGCTGATCCTGCCCCACGGATTGGCCATGGGCTCACAGCCAGACTGAGGGCTCAGCTGGGCATTTTCTGCTGAATTTGCACACCATTCCTTGCAAACGGCCAGCCTCACGTTTGTTCATTGGAGTTCCTCTCCCTGGGATGAGGAACAGGAGGAAGCAGCAGTTTGTGGCCTCTCAGGGAATTCCAGCAGAGCCTGTGAGGGGAGCCCATCCCATCCCATCCCATCCCATCCCATCCCATCCCATCCCATCCCATCCCATCCCATCCCATCCCATCCCATCCCATCCCATCCCATCCTGTGGGGGCACAGAGAGAAGGTCAAGGTCAAAGCAGCCTCGGCCAGGCCTTGCTGGGGCTCAGCTGCCACACGGTGACTTCATATTGAACACTAAATTGGGTGCTTTCCTCCTCCACAAAGAACGAGCCATCCCCTGAGCAGGGAGGGGAGGAATGTCGCCAGAAGACCTTCCTGATGAAGGCAGTAACGCTTTGTGGGTAGCAATAATGTTTAATTTTAATTAGCTGCTAATGTTTTGGGAGGGCAGTTGGGGTTTTGTACATAGTGATATTGGCAGTTTGCTCATTTTGTGGAATTTAATATTGGATCAATTGGTTTCGGCAGCTGGGGAGAAGGGTCTTGGTACTGTTTGAGATAAAAAATGCCATCTCTCTCTACAATAAATCCAATCCAATCATTATTAAATCTTTTGGTAAATATCTTGAAGAAATTAGGTCTCCTAGTGCTTGTGCTCATGGATCAAGGAGAGAAAGATAGAGTCAGATGGTTTCCAGGTAAGCAAACAGGGAGAGTTTATTTCAGGGCATGGATGGGGTGAATAAATAAATAAACCAGCATCAGCAGGGAGCCACGACACACGGCTGCTGCCAGGTGCCAGGGAAGCAGGAAGTGCTCCAGGCACAAACACCTTGTGCTCCACGTGAAAACACAAACCTGGAGATTCATCACCTGCACAAGGGGGCTGGAGCAGAGCCACAGCACGGCAGGGAGGGGTCCTCACTGGGGACAGCACTGTCACCGTCCTCAGTGGGACACAGGGGAAAATGCTGTTCCCTCCTTATTGGGACACAGAGGGACAGCACTGTCCCCTCCTCACTGAGACACAGGACAGTGCTCTCCCCTCCTCAGTGGGACACGGGGCACAGCTCTGTCTCCTCCTCAGTGGGACACGGGGCACAGCTCTGTCCCCTCCTCAGTGGGACACAGGGCACAGCACTGTCCCCTCCTGTTGTCACAGCCCCGTGCAGCCCCAGCCGTGCCCCCTGTGCCACGCAGGTGCCGTGGCAGCACACGCTCTCTGGGCACGGGGAGCCGGGCACACGGGGCCTGGGCACAAGGCAGCGAGTCCTACAAGCTCTTCCCTTGAGTTCCCAGGATTCCCAAGGATGAGGTTGATCAGGATTCCCGCGGGTGGGGACCCTGAGGACAGCCCCCTCCCTCCAAGCCCACCCCTCCCATCACAGCCACTGTGCTGGTGTTCTCTCTGAGGCAGATGCAAATGTGCAGAGTTTGTAATTCCCAGTGACTTGTGTCTGCACCGTTAAAGGTCTGGGAAGGCATTAATTACCCCTCCTGGCATTAGCTCCTGCACTGTTCCTGTGTTCCTCGGCGTGTTCCTCTCTCCAGCACAGCCGTGGTGTTTCTGAAATTAATGCAGGGTGGCCGAGAGCTCCACACCTCCCCACGCCTGCCACGGGTGGCTCCGGGAGAAATCCGCTGCTGCTACAAGATCACATTTAAAATTTTGATATCTGCTTTAAAAGGGCAAACACTGCCAGCTGACAAATAATAAGTGGCCCTTTTGTATTCCATTCCATTCTTATCCATTTTTCATGCCGTAGCAAGGTGAAGCTTTCCAATCAAGGAGCGGCAGCGTGGGCAAGTGCAGATAATATATTTTGATGGAGGTCTGTAATGAATATGGTATTTATGAAGACGCAAGTCATTAAAAGAAACCTCGCATGGTTGTTGCACATTATTTTATTGATTTTTCCAAATGCACAGATCAAGGCGAGGATCATACTTTACAAGAAACGTTTCAATTTCTAATCTTTAATTTGATAATGCATCACAGTATTTGTTGATTTGTGCCGTTGAGTGTTGGTGGGTTCATTGCCTCTGCACACACCGTGAATTCTAAACTCTAAATTCTAAATTCAGGGTGTGCTTTGGAAGCACTGGAGAGGGCTGGGGAAGGTTTGGGGAGCAGATGGAGGTCATTGCCCTGTTCCCAATCCTGTACTCGTGTGTGCTGGTGCAGGGTGAGCTGACTCTGCAAAGGCAATCACAGCGCCGCTCGTCACTGCGGGCAGGAGCTCCTTGCAGACACAGCAGATGGGAAACAGAGACTCCTGGGCATGGGGAAGCATTTATGGACAGAATAATGCCTGGGCACCAGCGCTGAGAGCTCCCTGCACCCTCATGCTGATCCACATCGATCTATGTTGATCTGTATCAATCCATATCAATCCGTATCGACCATCGGCATCCGTGCACCTGGAGGTTCGGGGTGTGCCCAGCTGGGGCTGCCTCCAGCTGCTGCACAGCTGGGCAAACCCTCTGCTTGGAGGACCTCCACTCCTGGAGATTATCAAGAAAGGACCCCCTCATTAGCCCCCTCCTCACTGTCAATCACTGCATGTTGGGGGGCATTTAATTAGAGGTTGGTTTTACTTGACATCTGCAGTGCAGCTCTTCCATTTCTGTCTTCCTTTATGTATTATATGTATATGTACTGATTTCATACAGTAGAATATGCCATTTTTTTCATTTAAAAAGACAGAAAAAATTAAACCTACCTAGGGGGCTGTGTGAGGTGGGGAGATGCACACACAGCTTTGGTGAATGCCCTTCCTTCCTCCATGAGTTCATGCTCTCAAGAGAAAACAACAATTACCTTCAAAAGGCCAATTTTGTGCCCCTGTTGCTCATTGGCACTGTGTACCAGTGGGAACATCAGGAAGGGCCAGTGACACTTCTCTGGGTGACACAAAGAGGAGCAGGAGACACAAGGTGGGAGGAAGAGGGGACACCAGCAGTGACACTAAGCCAGGGACAAAGGGGCCAGCCAGTCCTGCTATTTCCCAGCCATGGGGTCAGGGAAGGAGCCCAGTGGTCAGCGGTGGTCAGCAATGGTCAGCAGTGGTCAGCAGTGGTCAGCAGTGGCTGTGTGGCAGCAGTGTTTCCTGCCTTGTGCTTTAGGTGCACAGCTGGTGATTGGAATTCTTACAGGGTGGGAGCAAAGCCAGGAATTAGACAGAACCTGCAAATACAGGTTTAGATGGATTGTTAATAATAGATTGTTTCCTGTATCTGATCAGGAAAGTCAGGTATAAACAAGTCTTTTGAGAAGAAATGCAGGAAGAGAACCAAACAGAAAGAAGAGTAGGCGTGTTCTTGGATGTCCTACCTGAGCACAGAGTGAGGAGGGATGAGTGGCAGCTCAGTGTGCCTGCGGCTCCTTCCCGCAGAGACAGGGAACTCTTCACTGCAGAGCCAGGACAGGGCTGGGCTGCAGGGAGCTGGGCAGGGATCGAAAGGACACTGACCCCCCTGTCCCCTCGCAGAGAGCTGCCCAGGGAAGGCTTGCTGTGCTGTGCTGTGCTCTGCTGTGGGTGGTGCAGTCCCGGGGTGCTGGGAGCACACGGGAACGGGCGAGGGGAGCACGGGCAGCAGGGCAGCAAGGCAGGGCTGCCTTCCCAGCCTCCAGAGCTCCTGATGGGGCTCCCACCTTCCTGTCCATTTTCCTGAAAACACAGCAAATCACACACTACAGGCACGTAAAAAATTAAAATCCTTGGTCTCTGAAATGGGCCCAACATGTGCATTCTGTTTTTCCAGTACTGATTTATTGGCATTGATGATCTGCTCTTCGAGGCTGCCTGCTGCCACCCCACAGCAACAACTGCGATCCCTGGGAAGTCCCAGGGATGCAAGGCCCTGCTGCCCCACCAGGCACATCCAAGGGGAAGCACCAAGGCATTTCAGCCTGCAGAGCTCTTATGGGATTGGCCTGGCAGCAGAGCCCTGTCCACGGTCCCTGCAGCCAGGATGCTCCCAGGAGAGCCTGTGTGGCTGCTGCTGGTGATGGGCGCTGCCTCCACTGGGGTGGGTCTGTCCTGGGGGCTGAGCACTGCCCTGGCCCACACGGGGCTGCTCCCTGGTCACCAGCTCCTCCGTGGGCCGTGGCCCTCTGGGTGGGATGGGGCCATCAGCAGGGCACCCACTGAGACTCCAGCAAATGGGATCCATATGGATGAGGCTGTGCCTCCCTTCCTGCTGGATGCTATTGCCTTCCCAGCAGCATTAATGTAATTTTCAATGAATTTTCATGAGACAGAAACCTTTCCCACTCCCTGTCACACTCAAGCAAAATTCCTTTGGGTCTGCAATGTCTGCATTAAACACCAGGTGACTGCCTGATTCTCAAGAGTATTTTATGATAAATAAATTCTCCTTTTGTCTTGGGAGCCATTATCCTCTCGCTGCCTAAGAAGGGTCTATTATTTGGTTTGTGCTGCTGACATCCTGCTTTTTAAGAACAATGTAGATTATTATCCCTAAGTGGAGGAATCACAGTGCTTTATGGAAACCCAGCTCTCTTACTGAACTTGAGATTTGTTGACCCAAATCTGTAGTTTCCAGATTTGCACTCCTGTATTGTGCTCTCCGTGTCGGTTTTCTGAAGCAGCTCCTGCTCACAGCTGTGCTCCTGAGCTTCAACACCTCCATTCACCAGCTCTTGTTTTCTCACTCTGAATAAATATTCACTTTTGGGGATTTGCCATTTTTAAAAACTGTTCTTCCTCTGTTGTGCTCACTTTACAGACCACGGAATGCTCCCAGGATGTGTGTGATGTGCAGGGCTGGCGTGGGGGGCCTGGGGAAGGGGTGCCCAGGGCTGGGGTGCCCAGGGCTGGGGTGCCTGCTCAGTGGCACACTCTGTTATAATGGTTCCACTATGAAAGAAAGCACAAGAGGGAAAAACTGCCTGAGCCCTTCAGTGGAGCATGGGAAGAAAGCATAAAGGACACAGCTGGAAAGAGCCCTGCCACGGTGTGCTGCCTGCCAGCCCCAGCCAGAGTGAATTAGATGGAGTTTGTGACCAAAAGGTGAGAAATTATATTGTCAAGGTAGCAAATGCCTCAGTGGGATTTTCAATTGCAGCTGCTGGAATTGCAGGCAGTGCTGGGAGAGAAGAAGTGTCCCCGGGAGAGGGGCTGGGGCTGGCAGTGCCCACGGGCACAGGAAAGCCCTGGGCTTCGTGCTGGGCTTGGTGTGCAGCCCATAAAACCAAAATGAGAGCCTTGGAGTGTGGGCTGGACCTTGCCAAAGGGGCTGGTTGAGGATATGGCCATGGCTGAAGGCCCAAGGACAGCAGCAGCAGTGAGGATGTTAACAAAAATACCCCAAAGTGGTGGTTCCTTCCTTCCTTCCTTCCTTCCTTCCTTCCTTCCTTCCTTCCTTCCTTCCTTCCTTCCTTCCTTCCTTCCTTCCTTCCTTCCTTCCTTCCTTCCTTCCTTCCTTCCTTCCTTCCTTCCGACAGGAAGAAAAGGACTTTGATATTTCCTCTTTTATGTTGCAAACGCCTTGACCTCTATGATTAGCTTGACCAGGTAACAAAGTTCTGCTAGGAGTCTGAACACTAAATTAAAGATTTTTTTTTTTTTTTAATCAAGCTAGTCTGGGCCATGGCAGGGAAACACCTGCCTGCTCTGTATCTCCCCATGCCTTCCTGGCTCCCCAGGTGCAGCTCCCAGCCCACCTCTCCAGCCCCATTCTCATTCCCATGCTCAGGGGCTGGGCAGGGGGCTGCTCACACCCAGATTTGTCTGCATCCGTCTCATTTCTCCTCTGCTGGCATCAGGTGCAGTGAGGAAGGTGTTATAAAGCTCGAGAGAAACTGTTAAAACTAATTTCCATTATGCTGGATGGTTTGGCATAAGATCTGCAACTGCATTTTAAGGAGGCTGTAGAGTGGGAGAAGTAGCCTACAGGCAGAAAAGTAATCTAATCAAGGTACACAACAGAAAAGTTAATTAAGGCACCCCGGACCTATTGGCCTTCTAGGATGGAATGACTCCAGCAGTGGGTAAGGGAAGAGCTCCAGATGTCATCTCTGGACTTCTCCAAGGCTGTAGCACAGTCCTGCTCAAATCCTTCCCTGTGAATTCCAGAGAGATGGATTTGGTGGCTGGGCTGTTTGTGGGTAAGGGATTGCTTGGACAGTCACAGCCAGAGGGTGCTGGGCACAGGCAGAGGGACCTGGGCAGCCCAAGGAGTGGGCCCAGGGCGCCTCGGGAGGGTGACAAGGAACGTGCAGGGTGCCACACCTGGGTCACAGCAGCCCTCGGTGCCGGCACAGGGTGAACGCGTGGAGAGCAGCCCTGGGAGCAGGAGCGGGGGATGCTGGGGTGCAAGGACACCAGGGAGGGTCCTCACGGCCCAGCATTTCCAGACTGGACACCCTGCTGCAGCCTGCCCGTGGCCCCCAGCACGCGAGCACATTTCCTCTGCTGGAGCCAAGGGGCCTCCTCTGCCCCACTGGGGCTGCTCCTCCTTCAGCTGAGCCAAAACTGGAAACAAAAATGCTGCAGTGCTGGAAACTGGTGTCTTATTGATCTGATTTGGACAATTTACTCGTCTGCTGCTTTTTTTTTAAACAGACACCCGTGAAACCAGCCTCACCATAGCAACACACTTCATTAAAGCACATTGTAAATCAACCTAATCTGGCAAAAGTGAGTGCACAGAGCTGGGCCTGGAGCTGCAGCAGGGACTCACCGGGTTCATCTCCCCGAGCCACAGTGGAGCCAGCAGGGCTCTGGCTGTGCTCTCAGGCCACAGAGGCGGGGATGCAGGGATGCAGGGATGCAGGGATGCAGGGGCTGCTGCTGCTGCCTGGGTGCTGCTCCAGGCGGAGCAGAGCTCACAGGAGCTGCAGGGATGCTGCTGGGCTGGCCCCTGGCCCCTGGCCCTCAGCCCGGCCCCCAGAGCCCCTCGGGGGAGGTTTTGGGGTCCCCCCAGAGCGGGCACGTGTGGAACATGCTAGACCCTGTGCCCAGAGCAGCTCCCTCCAGACAACTTCCACTTCTCCCCTCAGTTCTGCAGCTGTGCTCAGAGCCAGAGCTGTGTGCCCAGGGAATGGGCACTTCCAGAGGAGCCTGACAAACCGTGTCTGCACTGTTTCACACTCACCCTGGGCAAGCAGACCCTCTTCTAAATACCAACACACCTTCCTGCATTGAGATGGGACATTTGGGGAATTCTTTGTGAATTATCCAGCATAATTTTCCAGATGCTGGATAATAATCCATCATAATATATGCATATAATCCAGCATAATAATCCAGATGCCATAAAGGCCACAGGTCCATGCAGGGGGAGGCAGAGACCCTCACTGTCCACGGCAAGCAGGGATGTGAGAGGGGCCCAGAGCAGCCACAGGCAGCTCTGTGCAACAAGTGCAGCTGGAACACAGCTGGGGCAGCTCCTCCCTGCAGAGGTGCCAGCTGTGACCCCCGAGCTGGCTGCAGGCTCTGCCCCACTCAGGGCTCACGGGGTCAGAGGGTTCAGTCGCTGGTGGTTTTTAAATTTCCACTCCCAGTACAGCTCCAAAGCCCCTCCTCACCCTCACAGTAAAAGTAGCACACGCTGACATGCTCACAAAGATTAATTTATCATCTTGGTACATTTTCCCTAATGGGTTCTGGAATTTCCCTGGTCATTTTACGGGCATTTTCACAATTCATTTTATGGCTTTTCTTCACAAGCCTTTCTCTGCTTTGAAGAACAAGTACAATTTTTTATTTTTCATTTCTATGGGCCCAATCTGCTGACCTGAATGCAAACCCAAGGACAGCACTGTGCTTGAGCTGTCCCCGTCCCTTCCCTGCCCCAGCCCCCCTTGTGCCACGCCACGCTCAGCTGGGAGCAGCTCCCATCCTTTGCTGCGGGCTGATAAAACAGAGCAGGCCATAAATAAGCTGCAGGAGCCCAAACACAGCAAATAATGATCATCTCACACCCCAGCTCAGGGCAGCTAATGAGAGCTGATTTGTGGAAAAGGTCATGAGCAGAAGGAAGAGTTTCCCAGGGATAACAAACCCCTCTGATCACGCTGGCTCTCGGGGAGGGAGTGCCCGGGCAGCAAATGGAGCTGCTGGGATGGGCTGCTCCCTCCCCAGCTGCTCCTCCTGGCTGGCTGGACACAGGAGGGGTGGCACATCCCCTTTGAGCCCTGTGAATCCCAGTGCCAGCTGTTGGCACTGCATAAAACACAGGGCAGCACACGGGTCCCAGGGTAACTTCATTTGATGGCAAAACTTCCCCTCTTCATGCTGGGGACCCCCAACAAGGGGCAGACAAGAATTTATGTGTGGGGCAGGTCTCAGGGAGGGTACAATCTGTGACAAATCAGGAGAACTGGGAGCAAAAAAACAGGTGGGAACCACAGTGTATGAACCAATAAAAATTCCAAGGGAGGAGAGGAGTTTCAGTAAACTGACAAAGTCTGGGGAAATAGAAACTAACAACTAACAACAAGGAAAGTGACGGAAGTTCTGGGAAAAGGCAGGAACAAAAGGAAACAACATGAGGAAAACTACCGAACTACAAATCAAACAATGAACCCAATAGAACTAAACTAATAGAACTAAACTAATAGAACAAAAAGCACACTTCACATCCACCAGCTCCTCCAGGTGCTGCCCTGGCACAGCAGCACCGTCCCCATCCCTGGAGGGGCCTCACAGCCTGGGGTGACCTGGGGACCTGGGCACGGTGCCCTGGGCACTGTGGGGCAGCACGGGGCTCGGTGACCTTGAAGCTCCTCTCCAGCACAAGGATTCCATGATTCCCTGGTGTTTTATGGCCCCTCTTTGCGAAGATGATGAGCTTTAGGATTTGTATTTAAAGGGCTGGAAATTACATTTTGTTGCTTTGGCCTTTTCTCCTGTCTTTCTGGGGAAAAAGAGTTGACATGATTAATCTTCAGCTGAAAATTGAACTTTTAGTTCAGAGATCCTCAAAATAAAGTGTTAAAGCATCATATTGTAGATTTCCAATGGAATATCTATCCATGGAAGTCTTAAGAGAAAAATGGTAAGAATAGAAAATCTTAGATACCTTTAATTTGCACAAATTTAAGAAATAAGTAATTAAACATTATTTACTATCTGGAGCTGCCCAAACACACATTTCCAGATGATATTTTGCTAAAACTACATTTTTTGAACCTAATATTTATAATATTTTCTAAATGTGACATGAAGGAATATTGGGCATTTTTTGTCCCAGACTCAGAGCCATTTACAGAGGATTTTATGAACTTTATTTTTCTCCTAAGCTGTTGCCAGATTTTTTGCATACCATAGCAGAACATCACCTTCAAAAGATTTCCTGCCCCAAAATAATCGAAACATTTAAGAAAAGGTTTAGTTGTCATAGGAATGAATGCTTTAAACAGGGACATCTCCAAAAGAGTTAGATCAAATTGTTCTGTTAATAGGATTTTTTAAAGTAATTAGATCACAAAGCTGCTTTTGTCTTTCCTCATTCAGAGCATGGTACGACAGTGCCAAACAAATTATTGTGAAAATAATAACTTGTTTATTTTAATCAGATATTGCCATTGGAACACCTTATCTGTTATCGTACAATTTTCATTCGGATTCACACTGCAGAATTGTCTCACTTGATTCTTATCACCTCTGATTAATCTAATTTTCTGGGCATTTCACTTGAAGCTGCTTCCTTGCCTTCTGATCAGCCGGAATGGTGAGTTTGCTTTGAAACTGGAGCTCCAGAGAAAGCCAGGCTTTGAGGGGGATCCTCTCTTGGAATAAAGCCGGGTGGCTGAGGAAGCCCCACTGACCCCCTGCTCAAGAGAAACCCAGCTCCTTTTTGGCAGCTGAGGCCAGGCTGTGTCTGCAGGGCACCTCTGGCTGTGAGGGGGCTCCTGGGTGCCTGCCAGGCTCTGCTCCTGGGGAGCTGTGCCAGGGCCAGCATTCCGGCTGTCTGCCCTGCAAAGGAGCCACTCAGCCACGGGCTGGTGTCCTGGAGAAGCAAGCTCCTGCCTCCACGCGTCCCTCAGGGGGATGAGTTGCCTGGGAGATGTGTAGGGTGCTGCAGACAGCGTCTCCAGCAGAGAAACAGCGACAGATCTGAAGTGGTCTGCAGCAAACAATAGGTTTGTTCAGCTCTGAAAGCAAATGAGAAAACCTGGGTTAGGCTGAAGTGAAACAGGTCTGCTCCACTGTGGATGAATTCAGAAGACTTTGTATTAGTTACTGTTTCATTGAATAATTTTCTCTTTATTTCACAGCAAAACATCAGCAAAAACACTTGGGTGATGGAAAAGAAAGATTCCCCTGTATCACAAAGCCTGGAAGATGACCTGATTGCAGGCAGGAGCCCTGCTGCTGCAGTCAAGAGCTCTTCACACAGGAGGAGCATGCCACAAAACCCTGAATGGTTTGGGTGGAAACAGGCCTTAAATCTCATCCCACCCCACCCCTGCCAAGGCAGGGACACCTCCCACCATCCCAGGCTGCTCCAGCCCCATCCAGCCTGGCCTGGGACAATTCCAGGGCTCCAGGGGCAGCCCCAGCTCTCTGGGCAGCTGTGCCAGGCTGGCAGAGCCCTGTCCAAGCCAGGCCAGAGGGATGGAGGTGCCCAGGGGCTGTGCCAGGGCCAGTGGCCAGGGACAGTGGAGGGGCAGTGCCCAGTGTCCGCAGGGTGAGCCCCCTCCTCCCAGTGGCAGCCCCGCAGCTGGCACAGCAATAAATCACCTGGTGGGCACCGTGGGCACAGGCTGTGAGCCCTGCTGGCTCTGTGAGACACGAGGCAAGCCAGCAAACCTCTGGGGCTGCCTTGCAGGTGTAAATCAGGGTCTGCAGGGCGGCTCTGGGGCTGCCAAGGCCCCGCTGCTGCCAGGGGACACCATGGAGGCACCTGCTGCCCACCTGTGCCACAGGCTCCAGCTGGGGGACACCTGGGCACAGGGGAGCTGGGGACACAAGACCGGGGCGTGCTGCCTCTCCAGGGGTTGTGGAACTCCCCCTGAAGTGCACCGGGGCTGCAGGTGCTCACTGCAGGTGGGTTCAACTCAGGTGGGGCCTGCACAGCCAGCAGCACTGGCACCGTGGGTGGGAGTGAGAGAGGAGCTGCAGAATGCTATTACTATTATTATTATTATTATTATTATTATTATTATTATTATTATTATCATAATTATTATTGGTATTATTGTTGTTGTTGTTGTTGTTATTGTTGCTATTGTTGTTATTGTTATTACTATTAATTATTTGAAGAGTCCTGGTGTCTCGGCAGTGGTGCACTCCATTGGGTGAGCTGTCAGCACAGGGCACCTGCTGCAGCAGCGCACCCAGACCTGGTGAGCAGGTAATGCCCAGGGAGAGAGGAGGAGGCCGTGGCCCTTCCCCTGTGTGATGGCAGGGATTCTGCACACGAGCCCTGGGTATTTCACGTGCACAGCAGCACTCGGGCAATAAACCAGCCCTCAGCAGCTCGCAGGAATTGCTGTGTGTGTGGTAAATCTCCAGCCTCAGCTTTATCAGCCCTGGGAGATTTATGGAGAGCCTGGAACCCCATCATGGGCCGTGGCACGCCGATGGCAGCATTAAGACAATGTTGTAAAACTGCTGTACAGTATAAACCGCGCGTTGTTATCACACAATCACCATAAATCTGCTCATTTTGCAGACTGGGTTTAAGAGATGGTGATTTCCTGTTCCACTGCAGAAAACCTGTTTTCTGTGGAGTATCTCCACGCAAGTCTGACTTGTTGCTGTCTGCTCAGCATCTCTGGAAAGCAAACAGAGAACAAACAATAAATCTGCTGGGGGAGCGGGGTGTTTGGCTTTATTTACCATCTGAACACAAGGCTTTCTGGAGTGAACTGGTGGAAAGCAAGGCAGGGGTCGTCCCCTCTAGAGACCAGCGTGGTCCTTCCTCCCTGCTGGGGACTGCGCCAGCCCAGGGCAGCACCAGGAGCACGAGGAGCGAGGCAGAGGAGGAGCAGCAGCACCAAGGACAGCGACAGCCCAGCCCGCAGCTCACCGGCTCCGGGCGCCCACTGCCCACCACCGAGCCATCAGAGAGGCGTGGAAACAGCAAACTGCGATTTTGGAACTGCCCCCGCGGAGCCCAGACATCCCCCAGGGCCAGCAGTGACCCCTGTCCCCAAGGGAGGGGAGAGGAGAGGAGAGGAGAGGAGAGGAGAGGAGAGGAGAGGAGAGGAGAGGAGAGGAGAGGAGAGGAGAGGAGAGGAGAGGAGAGGAGAGGAGAGGAGAGGAGAGGAGAGGAGAGGAGAGGAGAGGAGAGGAGAGGAGAGGAGAGGAGAGGAGAGGAGAGGAGAGGAGAGGAGAGGAGAGGAGAGGAGAGGAGAGGAGAGGAGAGGGTACCCAGGGCTCTGCTTAAATGACAAGCCCCACACTTCCCGTGATTTTCATTTGGCTGCAGAAGAAAGGCAGATGGCCACATTGTCTGCCTCACCCAGAGCAAGGCTCCTGTTTATGCAAACCTTTGAAGATTTGGCAATGTGCAAATCCCAGGCTGGGGCAGCCCAAAGCCACATTCGTGCAAAAGGCTCTGTGAAATGAAACAAAATAGTACAAGCTGTGGGCATTAACTGTCAACATGGGAACACCCCCCCAACCCCTGGCACATATGCTGGGTATTTTCGACGATGGGGTGGGTGAGATTTGAAGGAAAAAGCTGCAGAGGCCCCAAGATCCCCCCAGCCTGTCCAATTAATATTCTTTCTCATTAAAACTGCCATTAACCTGCTTGTTAAATTACCATGTTTATTAATGAAAAACCTAAAACACACACATACCCTGTAATGACAGAGCATCAAACAAGGAAAAAAATAAATGCTAATTTCAAGTGAAGGCATGAAGAGGTCAGCGGTATTTTATGCTGTTATTACTGCCTCCTCCATATGGTTATATTTTCCATTTTGTTTTTTCTGTGACAAGAGGTGAAGACCCAGGAATGCATGAACATGATTAATTATTTGCAGAAAAATAACTTCTCAAACTTTAAAATTTTAAGTGGAAAGGGGGGGAAAACCACTCAGTGTGAGAAGCGCTGGAGAGTGGGAAGGGAAACAAAAGAGGTGAGAACACACATTGCAGAACGGTGGGGTTCGTTCTTGCCTGCCTGCCAGTCACTTCCCGTGGTGAGAACACGGAGAAAAAGCTGAGATAAAGGTGCACCAGCAGAGAATCACAGAGTGATGGAAGACCTGAGGATCACCGAGTCCAGCTCCTGCACACAACCAGCCCCTGGAACCCCCTATGTGCCAGGACAAAGGCTCATGGGTTTGGTCTCCAGAAATGAGCCCCCTCAGATTGCCATGAGCTCTCCCACCCCAGGTGCAGAAGGTGCCAGCTGGGCTCATCCCAGAGTGTGGATTGTGGCTGCTCCCAGCACTGCTGCTGCTTCCCTTCCCCTGCCTGCAGCGCTCGTAGGTGTCATGGGTACAGCTGCAATCTGCTTTTCACTGGAAAACTTCTCCCCTTCTCTTCCAAATCCCAGAGGTGAACCTTTTATCCACCAGCCAAACTGCCAATCCCAGCTCTGTGGGGAAAATGCCCTTTCCCAGCAGGTACAAACCTACATGTGAACTGTGCCCAGGGTGTGTCTGCCCCAGCCCTGCAGACCTGAGCTCACAGGGGGCTAATTCTGCAAATCCCAGCTCTGTGGGGAAAATGCCCTTTCCCAGCAGGTACAAACCTACATGTGAACTGTGCCCAGGGTGTGTCTGCCCCAGCCCTGCAGCCCTGAGCTCACAGGGCCATGGGTGGCAGCTGGAGGATCTGGGGGCTGCACACGGCCCGGGGGCAATAACGGGGGAGGCAGAACACCAGTGCATCCACTGCCAATACAGAGCACATTAATATTTTAATTAGGCCTATAATTAACTGATCTGCTGTCGTCAGCTCCTGTGGCAGGCAGGAAAGGCCAGTGCTGTGATTGCAAGGTATTAATCACACAGAGGGTGACAAGCTCCCCAAACAGCGACACAAACTTTGCTGGCTGGGAGGGGAATGCTCAGGCTCCTGGCTCTTCCCATTTTGGCTCAGGCTCCTGGTTCTTCCCATCCCTGCTCAGGCTCACAGTTCTCTCCATCCCTGCTCAGACCCCAGTTCTCTCCATCCCTGCTCAGACCCCAGTTCTCTCCATCCCTGCTCAGACCCCAGTTCTCTCCATCCCTGCTCAGGCTCACAGTTCTCTCCATCCCTGCTCAGACCCCAGTTCTCTCCATCCCTGCTCAGGCTCACAGTTCTCTCCATCCCTGCTCAGACCCCAGTTCTTCCCATCCCTGCTCAGGCTCACAGTTCTCTCCATCCCTGCTCAGACCCCAGTTCTCTCCATCCCTGCTCAGGCTCACAGTTCTCTCCATCCCTGCTCAGACCCCAGTTCTCTCCATCCCTGCTCAGGCTCACAGCTCTCTCCATCCCTGCTCAGACCCCAGTTCTCTTCACTCCTGCTCAGACCCCAGTTCTCTCCATCCCTGCTCAGGCTCACAGCTCTCTCCATCCCTGCTCAGGCTCACAGTTCCCTCCATCCCTGCTCAGATCCCAGTTCTCTCTATCCCTGCTCAGACCCCAGTTCTCTCCATCCCTGCTCAGACCCCAGTTCTCTCCATCCCTGCTCAGGCTCACAGTTCCCTCCATCCCTGCTCAGATCCCAGTTCTCTCTATCCCTGCTCAGACCCCAGTTCTCTCCATCCCTGCTCAGACCCCAGTTCTCTCCATCCCTGCTCAGGCTCACAGTTCCCTCCATCCCTGCTCAGGCTCACAGTTCCCTCCATCCCTGCTCAGGCTCACAGCTCTCTCCATCCCTGCTCAGGCTCACAGTTCCCTCCATCCCTGCTCAGATCCCAGTTCTCTCTATCCCTGCTCAGACCCCAGTTCTCTCCATCCCTGCTCAGACCCCAGTTCTCTCCATCCCTGCTCAGGCTCACAGTTCCCTCCATCCCTGCTCAGATCCCAGTTCTCTCTATCCCTGCTCAGACCCCAGTTCTCTCCATCCCTGCTCAGACCCCAGTTCTCTCCATCCCTGCTCAGGCTCACAGTTCCCTCCATCCCTGCTCAGGCTCACAGTTCCCTCCATCCCTGCTCAGGCTCACAGCTCTCTCCATCCCTGCTCAGGCTCACAGTTCCCTCCATCCCTGCTCAGATCCCAGTTCTCTCTATCCCTGCTCAGACCCCAGTTCTCTCCATCCCTGCTCAGACCCCAGTTCTCTCCATCCCTGCTCAGGCTCACAGTTCCCTCCATCCCTGCTCAGACCCCAGTTCTCTCTATCCCTGCTCAGACCCCAGTTCTCTCCATCCCTGCTCAGACCCCAGTTCTCTCCATCCCTGCTCAGGCTCACAGTTCCCTCCATCCCTGCTCAGGCTCACAGTTCCCTCCATCCCTGCTCAGGCTCACAGCTCTCTCCATCCCTGCTCAGGCTCACAGTTCCCTCCATCCCTGCTCAGACCCCAGTTCTCTCCATCCCTGCTCAGACCCCAGTTCTCTCCATCCCTGCTCAGACCCCAGTTCTCTCCATCCCTGCTCAGGCTCACAGCTCTCTCCATCCCTGCTCAGACCCCAGTTCTCTCCATCCCTGCTCAGGCTCACAGCTCTCTCCATCCCTGCTCAGGCTCACAGTTCCCTCCATCCCTGCTCAGACCCCAGTTCTCTCCATCCCTGCTCAGACCCCAGTTCTCTCCATCCCTGCTCAGACCCCAGTTCTCTCCATCCCTGCTCAGGCTCACAGCTCTCTCCATCCCTGCTCAGACCCCAGTTCTCTCCATCCCTGCTCAGGCTCACAGCTCTCTCCATCCCTGCTCAGACCCCAGTTCTCTCCCTCCCTGCTCAGACCCCAGTTCTCTCCATCCCAGCTGGAAGTGGCAGGGCCTCAGAGGGAGTCTGTGGTGACCGCTGGCAGTGCCAGCAGCTGGTCAGTGCCAGGAGCCCCCAGGACACTGCCCAGGACCTCTGGACACGAGGAGTGGTGCCAGTTCCAGGTGCTGCTCACCTGTGGGTGCTGCCCTCCTGCAGCCCAGAGAATTCCAAGCCCTGTCACAATGTGCCTTCCCTGAGAAACTCGGTTTTGTTTCAAGCAGGAGTCTGTAATTATGATTGACTGCAGTAGTTTTATTCCCACAGCAAAAAATATCCATCACGCTGAAGGAGTTTTTTGAGCACTTTGGATTCACTTACATAATTTTCCCTGCAAAGGCCCTCGTGAGGAGTTGGATAACAACGATAAAAAGATCCTTTATTCTCTTTAGGACTATGCAGCATATACAATGCAGCACATGTTTCTGTGTAACAACTTGGCCTTTCTTTTCTAAAAGACCAAATTTTCATCCACATCATAATTCAAATATGCTGCATTTCCTGTAAGAATTCAATCCCACCCACCTCAGTGAAATTTGTGTCACATTGCAATCATATTTAATAATAATGCTGAGAATAAAAGTCTGGTTACACACACTGAGTGCTGCACTAACAGAGATGTAGGAAACCTTCAGGGAACACAAGCCAGAAAGTGGAGCCTTGCTGGGAACAATGTCAGTGGAGAAAAAAATACCGGTGAGTTTGTGTAAAAAAGTTAATTTGCTCCATAAATGAGGCAAAATAAACACATACAGGAAATGCCATTATTCCCTCGACAATGAGGTTAAATAAGTACTTCATGGGTAGTTCTCAAAGGCATTTGTGTACAGGAGAGATACTTATCACAGTGCATGGTGTTATGGATGGTAATAGAATTAAAATGAATTAAAACTCAGCTGTTATCTGTGCAGGGGAAAAAAGCCCAAGATATTAAAGCAAAGAGGATCAATTTATGCCTTCCTAATTGGAAATTCTTAGTATGAATGAAATTATGCAAAAATCACTGTCCTTTAATTTTCTTTGGTTTTCCGTGCTGTGAAGATCCAAGAAGCTCAAGTCAAATGCAATTTCAGCTGCCAGAGCTGGGCAGGAAAATTGTTACTGAGCAAAAAAAGGAGAAAAAGAAACCCCAAGCCCTGAGCCTATCTCTGGGTGATCATTTGCAATCCCTGTTCCAGGCTGTGAGCAAACAGATTCTCACACTTCGTGATTAATTACCAGCAAAGGTCAGCACGGAGCTCCTCCCTCCCCTCCTCCCAGGCCGTGTTTCCACAGCTGGCAAGGGAGGGAGGGCTCTGTGATTAATCCCCAAATCCATCCCTGCTCGGGAAGGGTAAACAAGGACCCAAAGTCTCCTTGCAGCCAAGGTGTTTCTGTCCATCCCGAGGAACTCTGCATTGAGAGTGGGGCTCCAGCCCTTCCCCAGCCCCATTCCCTGCCCTGGACACGCTGCAGCCCCTCAGTGTCCTTCGTGTCCTGAGGGGCTCAGAACTGACCCAGAGCTGACCCAGAGCTGACCCAGACCCAGAACTCACCCACAGCTGACCCAGAACTGAACCAGACCCAGAACTCACCCAGAACTGACCCAGAACTGACCCAGAGCTGACCCAGACCCAGAACTCACCCAGAACTGATCCAGAACTGACCCAGAGCTGACCCAGACCCAGAACTGAACCAGACCCAGAACTGACCCCAGAACTGCCCCAGAACTGCCCCAGAGCTGACCCAGAACTGATCCAGAACTGACCCAGAGCTGATCCAGAACTGACCCAGAACTGACCCAGAGCTGACCCAGACCCAGAACTGAACCAGACCCAGAACTGACCCCAGAACTGCCCCAGAACTGCCCCAGAGCTGACCCAGAACTGATCCAGAACTGACCCAGAGCTGATCCAGAACTGACCCAGAACTGACCCAGAGCTGACCCAGAACTGACCCAGAACTGCCCCAGAGCTGATCCAGAACTGACCCAGAACTGACCCAGAGCTGACCCAGAGCTGATCCAGAACTGACCCAGAACTGACTCAGAGCTGACCCAGACCCAGAACTGAACCAGACCCAGAGCTGACCCAGAGCTGACCCAGAGCTGATCCAGAACTGACCCCAAACTGACCGAGAGCTGACCCAGCAGTGCCAGCACAAGGGACACCAACTGCCCTGGTCCAGTGGCCACACTGTGGCTGGTACAGGTGCCAATGGCCTTCTTGCCCACCTGTGCACACCTGGGCTGATAGTCAGCTCCTGCTGACCAGCACCCCTAGGTCCTTTCCTGCTGGGCAGCTTTCCAGCCACTCCTCCCCAAACCTGGAACATTCCACGAGGTTGTTGTGACACTAGTGCAGGACCCAGCACTTGGCCTTGTTGGCCTTGGCCCCTGGATCCAGGCTTTGCAGAGCCAGGGATGGTTCCTCATCCTGCAGGAGTGTTACACTTACTACAGGCTCCCCTAGTAATTATTCTTGTTCTTAAACAGCAGAAGAAAACCTAGAGCCAGAGTCTATTTAAAGTGAAAATTAGATCCACCTCCTGCCTGGTAGAGTGGAATTAAGAACTTTTTTTATCCGGATTTTATCATACTTTTTTTATCATGCTTTTTTTATCACTTTCCTCCTTTTTATCATACCTTCCCTTTTATCCAGGGTTTTACTTTTGCCCCAGATAGTGAATTTATTTATTTTAATAGGACTGGGCGTGACACTTTTAGCTGGGCAGGGGACCACTGCCATAAGGGGACCATTTTGGATAGACAAGAGTTTGGTACTGTCAGAAAAGTGCACCAGGGTTTTCTCAAAGGGAGTCAGAACAAGCCAAGACACACGGAGTGTTCGGGGTTAGTTCCTCGTTTAATGAAAAGCAGCAGCTGATTTCTCAGTGCTGAGCAGTCACACACCTCCTGCAGCTGGGTGAGCTAACACTGGGTGGGCACTGAGACCACCCTGAGCCATTCCAGCACTGCCCTGCAGCCAGGGCCAGCCCTGGGCTGGGGGCAGGCACTGCTGAGCCAGCGGCCCAGGGATGGGGCTCTCACACCCTCCTGCTGCCCTGGGCTGGTGCAGCAGCCCAGGGATGGGGCTCTCACACCCTCCTGCTGCCCTGGGCTGGTGCAGCAGCCCAGGGATGGGGCTCTCACACCCTCCTGCTGCTCTGGGCTGGTGCAGCAGCCCAGGGATGGGGCTCTCACACCCTCCTGCTGCCCTGGGCTGGGGTCACCTCTTGCTTTTCCAGGAAAGCAATCAGGGAACGCAGCACTGCGGGCAGATTTGTTCCCGAGTAGGCAGAATAATTCACTGTTCTGCTGGATTTTGGCTCTGGAAATAAACACACACCTGTGCCCATATGTGTGGAGGGAGATCTGAGGAGATAGACTGCACCAGGCTAGCGACAGTGATCTCAACCTCAGGAGAAGGGCGCAGAGCGAATATATCAATTACGAGCATATTAATGTCATGGGGAGACACTCTGTGATGTTTGTGGTCATTCTTAATCCAATAAAATTGCCTGGGGTTTTATCTATGAATTTAGAATATGATAAAAAAATGACTTCAGGAAACGAAGATGAAAGGGTTCTTTTTTTAGCCTCTCTCAGAGCTGCATATCAAATTGTTCGGGGGGAAGCAGAAGATGTTTACTTCTGCCAGTCTTGCCGATTCAGGTCAAGCTGAGAAAGACCAAGTTATCTTTTTACTGGCTGTCTGATGAAAGGTAAGATAAAAGCAGAGCAGGGATGGAGCTGAAAGCTCCCTGTGAGTGTGTCAGGCTCTGCCCCGTCCCCGCCCAGAGCCGTGTGTGGCAGCGATGCCAGCTGGACCCAGGCGTGGCCCAGGCCCCTCAGAGGGGACAGTCACCCTGGCTGCCACCTGCTTTGGCCCAGAGCTGCCTTAGGGGGCGGACCTTTCCTGTGTCCCCAATAACCCTGGCTCCTGAGCTGCTCCTGTGCCTGTCTGGACCAGAATCCTCCCTCTGGTCCTGGAAACCCTCAATGTTTTCTTGTCACTGTGAGCTGCAGAACTTGCAAAGAAACATTTTCTTCAGAATTTTAATTTGCTGTCTCTCACCCTCACTGAATCTATATTTATCCCTGTATGTGAGAAGAGGGAAACAACAAGATCTCTCAGGCTGCTGTTTATGAGGCTCCCACTGCTCGGGAGGATGTTTGGGATTGCAGAGCCTGGAACACCAAAGGGCAGGCTGGGAGGGATGACCTGCCCTTCCTGGGACCTGGGACCACTGGAAGCACGGGATTACCCGGCCACCATCCTTGGAGGCTCAGAGCAGCCTCGCTGGCCCCGGGGCAGCTCCTCCTGCCGGGATTCCCAGCCCAGATCAGCTCAGCACAGCAGGGAGCGAGCTGGCACCCCTGCCCTGGCATCAAACACTCGCTGTTCAATTCACATTTGTTCTGCACAGAGGATAGAACCAAGAGCATTTGTGCTTCTGTTCTATTTCTCTTTTCTGACATTTTTATTAGGAGAAAAGCCATGAGAAATGGGCGTGCTCCAAAAGGACTCGGAAGCAGGATTCAGTGTGCAGCAACAATGTGGACACAGACTGAAAAACACAGATTGTGAAACAGTGCTGTCCGCTCAGTGGCTCCAGGAAGCTGAAACACAATGAAAATTCACCTTTTTAATTTTTAAATGAAAGCAAAGCAAGAAAAGAAGAATCAATGTCATGTTTCCTCTCTGTCTGTAGAATACAGGGTGTCAGACAAGAGCTGCTGAGGGGGCTCTGTTGGGATCTGCAGCCAAAGCCCAGCGCTGTGCCCCTCTCCTCTCCTCCTGCCCTCCTCCAGGGCAGAACCAAACAGAATTCCTGCAGCCTGTCCTCATCCTGCCCTGATTCCAGGAGTCACCCTGGGATCCCCCCATGCTCCCACATCCCTGATTCCCAGAATCACCCTGGGATCCCCCCATGCTCCCACAGCCCCAATTCCAGGAATCACCCTGGGATCCCCCCATACTCCCACAGCCCCGATTCCAGGAATCACCCTGGGATCCCCCCATACTCCCACAGCCCCAATTCCAGGAATCACCCTGGGATCCCCCCATACTCCCACAGCCCCGATTCCAGGAATCACCCTGGGATCCCCCCATACTCCCACAGCCCCAATTCCAGGAATCACCCTGGGGTCACCCCATGCTCCCACAGCCCCGATTCCAGGAGTCACTCTGGGATCCCCCCATGCTCCCACTGCCTTGATTCCCAGGAATCACCCTGGGGTCACCCCATGCTCCCACTGCCTTGATTCCCAGGAATCACCCTGGGGTCACCCCATGCTCCCACAGCCCCGATTCCAGGAGTCACCCTGGGGTCACCCCATGCTCCCACAGCCCCGATTCCAGGAGTCACCCTGGGGTCACCCCATGCTCCCACTGCCTTGATTCCCAGGAATCACCCTGGGGTCACCCCTCTCCTCCCACAGCCCCAATTCCAGGAGTCACCCTGGGATCCCCCCATGCTCCCACAGCCCCGATTCCAGGAGTCACCCTGGGATCACCCCATGCTCCCACTGCCTTGATTCCCAGGAATCACCCTGGGATCCCCCCATGCTCCCACAGCCCCGATTCCAGGAGTCACCCTGGGATCACCCCATGCTCCCGCAGAGGGCACTGAAAGCCTGGCAGGCTGGCTGCCCCTCTGCTGCTGCTGCTGCCTCCTCGGGCCCTGGGCAGGCCTCACGGGCACCAGCTGACCCCGAGTGTGGGACAGCCCCAAAATCAGGGTGCAGAGGTTTTATTCTCCTTGCTCCTCCTCTCTCCTGCCACTCTGCAGCAGAGGAAACCCCAGCAAAACACAAGATGTGTATCCAGCCCCTTCTCCTGCCTGGAGGGAGATGGCCCAGCCCACCTCACCCTCATGAAGAGAGGCAAATGCTCATTTATCAAAACCAGAAACTACAACGTTTAAATAAAATAACCCCCAGAGGTAGGACCCTAATGATACTTTACAAAGTCGTGCCACCTCAAAATAAATTATTAAACTTCCTATGTTAAATCCATTTTATTGCTGTAAAGGAGCTCAAGTATTTTTAATTTTAGAAGCTCATATATCCTCCTATTTGATTCCTATGATTAAACAGGGCAGAAACTTGTGGCAATCACCTACTTGCCTTCAATTGCACGCATTACAGCAATGAAATCAAACCACACTCTGCCATGATTTGCTGGATTATTAATAGTGCTGCCAAGCTCATTACATTATAATTTAAAGACAGATCTAGCACAGACATGTGTGAAGGATGGTCTGAGATCAGACCCTACAGCAAATTGCTTGAATCTTGATCTAATTACCCCAGAACAGCCACTGTTACCAGCGGCTCACGTTTGGCAGGAAACTTGTGGAAACTGGACTGGTGTAAAATGGGAGGGGGAAGGAGACGTTGGGGTGCTTGCCCTGTGAGCCAGCGGTGGAAAAATGAACACTGAGGGCTCCAGGACCCCGAGGTGCCTCTTCTGCTCATCCCCAGCCCAGGATTTTGGCAGTGCAGGAGGATTTGGGGAACGTGGAGGCTTCCCTGCCCGGGGCGAGCGGCACAGCCGGGATTATTCATGCCTAAAGTTCAACTGCATTTTAGAGCAGCAATTGAACTGTTTGACCTCCACCAAATGCTTTGCCTGGCTGCAAACGGCAAGGCAGAGGATAAATCCATGAGTTCCAGTAGCCATTTGAGTCATAATCACTTCAGGACCCAATACATAACCGAATATTGTTCTTAATTAATGAGACAATTAGACTTTGATTATGGCACTACAGTGCCCATTACCATTTTTATCTATCATGACCCTCTTGTACAAAGCATCCACTTTTCCTTACATGCTGCTGTATTTCTGTCTGGCATAATATTAGATAATAATTTATATAATGGCACGGACTAGATGAGCATTCAAATCATCTGTGTTACAGTCCCACCAGGAGCCCACAGCAGCCCAGCAGTGAGTTATGAGCTCAGTGATCCCTGGGGAAGGACACGGAGGGGCTCTGCAGTGCTGCCAGCTGCCTGCTCAGTGCCACGGTGTCCCTGGGCCTGTGGCCCCTGCGCCCCAGCCCTGGCACTGCCAGCCTGTGCCACATCTGCCTGTGCCTCTGTGTCCTCTTCCTGCCCCCCAGCAATTCCCCTGGGCTTGGCCACCCCCTGTGGCCTTGCTGAATTAAGTTGAATTAATAATCCTGATTTTATCATACTTTTTTATCATGGTTTTTTTTATAATTTTCCTCCTTTTTATCTTGCCTTCCCTTTTATCTGGGGTTTTACTTTTGCCCCAGATAATGAATTTATTTATTTTAATAGGACTGGGCGTGACACTTTTAGCTCGGTAGGGGATCACTGGCCATAAAGGGACCATTTTGGATAAACAAGAGTCTGGTACTGTCAGAAAAGTGCAACAGACCTTTCTCAGAGGGAGTGAGAACAAGTCAAGAGACACTGAGTGTTAGGGGTTAGTTCCTCATTTAATGAAATGCAGCAGTTGATTTCTCAGTGCTGAATTAAGAACTTTTTACCCTGATTTTATCATACTTTCTTTTATCAAGCACCAGTTGGTGCTTCTGGAGCTCTTGGCCATTTTGCCAGCCCTGTGGTTCTGTGTTTGAGCTCCCCAGGCCGGGGTCACTCCAGGAGTCCCCTCCCCACTTTGGGGCCATGTTCCCCCAGCCCAGCACAGCTCCCCCAGAGCTGGCTCTGCTCGGTCCCTGAGCCACAACCCAGCACTGAATGATCCCTGACTGGCTCCATGGGTGTTGGGCCATCCTGGAGCTGCCAACAGCTCCTGCAAAGCAAACATAAATTTAAAAATGTATCAGTAGCCATTTATTTCTATGACACTTTAACACTTCTGTCAAGAACACATTTAAATTAAAAATGAACAAGAAACTGAAATAAGAGACGGGGTGAATTGGAATGGATCAAAGGGAAGCACTCAATCCTTAAGGCACTGCTCATTGCTAAATCCCTGTCCTGTGACAAACACTCCAGTGCTGATTAAAAGCCTTCAAGGTCTCTTCATATTTCCAAGACTAACAACTTACTAGTCTTGGATTTAGAATTATTTTGCTATTTGCAGTTTTTGTCAAAATTTTTCATAGTTTTTTTGTGTATTTTTTACGATATTCACGAAAGAAAAAACACAATCCTTATACAGTGGGACTGTGGGATTTATTTGCCAGTAATGGGGCGCGTTGCTGCAAGAAGCAATAACAGAGCAATGAAGGTGCTGCCATTGTCTTTAAGTGCATCTTAAGTACAGTCATTACAAATTGGACGTGGGTAATTCCACCTTTATGACTGGCTGTTTCATCTCCCCTCTCCTTCCCTTGACAAGAGTGTTCCTCAGATAAATTAGTCTTTCCTGAAAGTGAAAGTCATGAGAGTTGGAAAAAGATTAGAGAGAACAAGAGGAGAGGCTGGGAATGGGGGAAATGAGAGATGTTAAAACGCAGGAACATGTCCTTGGCTGAACTGCATTTTCCCTGCCTGGCTGAGCCGAGTGCTGCAGAACACGTACAGGCACAGGAGGGAGGGCTCAGTTCTCAAAAATACCTTAGAGAAACTTCTCTGGGAACAGCAGAGCCCTCGATGGGTTATTTTGGCACTGCTGGATCATGGAATGATCACAGAATCAGGGAATCCCAGAACGATTTGTGTTGTGGGAAGCCTTAAATCCCCTCCAGCGCCACCCTGCCCTGGCAGGGACACCTCCCACTGTCCCAGGTGCTCCAGCCCCAGTGTCCAGCCTGGCCTTGGGCACTGCCAGGGATCCAGGAGCTGCTCTGGGCACCTGAGCCAGGGCTGCCCACCCTGCCAGGTAGGAATTTCTCCCCAGCATCCCATCCCTCCCTGTCCCCTGGCAGAGGGAAGCCATCCCCCTCTCCTGGCACTCCAGCCCTTGTGAATCCTCTCTCTCCATGTTTCTTGTCAGCCCTTCAGCACTGGAAGGCCACAATTCCCCCACCCCAGGCAGGACCTGAAGGGTGCCCAGAGCCCGGGTTCCTGTGCCTGCTCACCGTGCCCTAAAGGTCTGTCAGCCCCTTCAGGGAAGCTGAGGCTTCTCCAGCATCTTCAGTCTGTTACTGCAGCCCTGCTGCTGCTCCCATGGAAGTTCTTCATTATGATTCCTAAATATTGACATCTTCTCTATTTCTACATCAGAGGGTACAGAACGTTCCACCCATTCTGTAAACATTAGCCAGCCCCATTTAATAACATTCTCATGATTTCACACCTAATAGTTTCTTGCAGTTAAAGAATAATTGATGAGTTTATTCAGCGCAGTAAATACGTGTTGGTGTCTGTACAGAGTCAAAGCTCAGGGCTGCGTGGAAGGAAATGAGTGTGTTTCAATTGATCTTCGTGTGCAGCCCTGATTGGTATTCCTCCAGCACCTTCCCTCTGGAAGTCAAGCCCATTTGCTCCCGAGTGGGAGCACAGCCTGGGCTCCCCTTGGCGGGCTCCGTGGCTCTCCCCACGTGCTGTCTGCCCACGTTTCTGGCGTGGACGCTGCAGGTTCAGCAGAGCAGGCACGGCCAGCATTGATTTCTGCTGTGCCATGGAAACTGCTGGCGGGGGCTCCAGGCAGCCCAGCACGCGCTCTGAGCCTCCAGCTGGGCTGGGATCTCACCTTCTGCTGCAGGGAGCACCACTAAAGCAGCAGCACCTCCTGAACCACTGCAGCTCTTGGATGAAAGGGTGGCCAGGGAGGGCAGGGGCAGGGCAGGGCCACCGTCCCTGCGAGGGGACAGGAGCAAGCAGAGTGTCACTTTGTGACAGGGCTTAGTGGGCATGGGGCAATCTGTCAAAGACTGAAGATCCTGGGGGTCTTTTCAGACCTCAAGGATTTCATGATTCACTGTCATTCAGCCTGTCCTGAATCCCGGGGATTCCTGAGTCCCAGGGATCTCAGAGGACAAGGACAAGTGTGGCAGTGCTCCTGTCCCATGACGGTGCCATGCGAGGGCTGGCCTGGTCCCCGTGGTGATGGCACAAGGGATGAGTGTCCCCATGGCTGCAGGAGGCTTTGTGCCCAGCTGGAAGCTCCCACAAACACCCTCCCACACCCACCCCCTGCCCACAGGCCCCCTTGCTGAAAACAGAAGGCAATTTCTCCTCAGCATCCTGGCCCATCAATATGCATTGTGCATATCAAAAATTAAGATCCATTTTGTGGTTTAAATAAAATATGAGGACGTTCCAGGAGCCAGATTGCATTTCAGTTCCTAAAGCGACTCCTTGGGTTTCTGGAACACTCTATGGAAAACCAGGGCGAGCCCAGAACTGCCCATGGCAGGGAGGTTGGACTAGGTGACCTCTAAAGGCCCCATCCAACCCCCAGTCACAGAAAATTCTGAGTTGGGAGGCACCCACGAGGATCATCACGTCCAAGTCACGGGGAATGGCCGTGCAGAGCCCAGTGGTGTTCCCAGTGCCGGGCTGTGACCAGCTGAGCCACCCTCCATGGTTCTGTGACAATAATAAATGGCTATTCCAACACAGGACCCCTCACTTCACGTGCATCAGAGCATGAGCCCAACCAGCCCTGCCCCAGCTTCGGGGCTGGCTCAGCCCAGGGACACCCAGGAGCTTGGCTGAGCAGAGCTGGGTGTTCCCCTGCCCTGAGCACAGGGCTGAGGGGAGCCTCTCTCAGAGGCAGTCACTGCAGTTTGTGCCTGCAGAAAAATATTTCTTCCTTAATTGGGCACTCTTGGAGGATGTTCAATTGCATAAAAAAAAGAAATAAAGCATCTCAGTTAAACTCCAAGTAGTAAATTACAGCTGGAAAAGGAGGAAGAGCACCCATTTAGGGCATTGCATCGTTTAGCCCCAGACTGAGTCCAACCCATAAGGGTGCAAGTGACCCCGAGTCGGGTGCAGGAGTGGCCCCAAGGATCCCTGTGGGTCCTTCCCCTCAGTTCTGGGCTGGCTGGACCCTTGTGGCAGAGCAGGCGCCAGCCCAGCTGAGCTCTGTATTTCAGGGCACAGTGGCACCTCCCTGCAGTGAGCACGAGCCCGACCTCGCTGTCCTGCCTGGAATGACTCACCTCTGGCTCTGGGGATGCATTCCCCCCCACTCTTAGCTCTGACCTGAAAACCTTGCAGTAAATAATGTTTTCCCAGCAGCGAGGAGGACGTGTTCCATTTCAAAGGTGAGGTGACTAATCCTTCCACTGTGTTAAGCACTTTGAGATCATCCCGTATAAAAATCACTATAAACATTTAATATTCTTATAGAAGTAGTGTCAGTGCTGACTGCCTGGGAACCCATCCCAGGAGAAAAGGGCAGAGATCAAGGAAAGTATTCAAAAGGATAATTAAATATTTAATAAAAGCTGTTAAATAGTGTGGGCCAGGACTGCAGCCAGCATAAATCACAATGGCTCTGTTGGTGGGTCTCTGCTTGTGTATATTAAAAGAAGCTGCTTTGGGGGTGCTTCTAAAAGCCTTTTAGATTTGCTGGTGTCATTGCAGTGTCTTCTATACCAGGGCAGTGTCAGAGCTGCTGTTTTTCAGCACACCTAATGAGGAAATCAGGGTAAAAACATTCTATTAGAAGTAAAATGTTTTCATGCAGAAAACCTGTTTAAAAATTCAGTATTGTGGAGTGTGTGTGTGACGTGCCTCTGACAGACACTGAATTCATTCTTTTGGTGGGCAAAGAGACTGAAACTCTTCTGCTGGACGTTTGTGGCAGTGGGTGGAGGTGGGATTCTGCCGGGGTGTGGTACCTGACAGAGCAGGACGTGCCCAGGGCGGGTCTGGCCCCGCAGCCGGGGTGACAAGAGCCTCGGCAGCCGTGTCCCTGCAGGAGCAGCCCAGCTCTGCCTCCCAGCCTGCCCCCTCCCCTCACTGAAAGTCAGTGCAGCAGCCCAGGCTCTGGCAGCTGGCACAGGGCAGGGAGAGGCTGTCCAGACCCCCTTGCTCTCCTTTTCCTCCAGACACCCTCCACCAGGCCATATGCCATCCCTAATCCGCCGGCACACACGGGGAATAATTGGAATTATTCTTTATCCTATCTCAGCTTGCATTGTAAAACAAAGAGGCAAGCACAGAGGGGCTGTGTAAGAGGAATAAGTGGGTTTAATTGAGGTCACACTGATGTGACAAGTCTAGGAGCTAAATGAGGTTTTAAGTTAAAGTGGGAAATGGCTGAGGTTAACTCGCACATCCCTTGAAGTTGTTTTTCTTTCTACTTCTCTTTTCGGTACCTTAATTTTGTCAAATTAGTCTGTTTTAGATTCTGCAGGTAAAATTTAAGACTAATATATAAGGAGTGCATCGGAAAACCAGTTTGTGACAAAACCCTGCTGCTTGAGATGTGAACAAATGACCAGAAGAGCTTCTTGCCCAAAACTGAGGGTCTCTCCTGCCTGGTGCAGAGCCGCACATTCATTTTTTTATGCAAAAGGTAAAAATAATGAAAACTCTAAGTGGTTTCCGGGAGTGCAGACTTACAGGGGCGCAGCCACACCAGCCCTGGGCATCTTTGTTGCACAGGCTGGGGGTGAGAAGGAGACTGGGACGTGATGTAAATCCATTTTGTGTGGCCTGGGAAGAGAGCCGTGCAGACAAGCCAGCATCTCCAAAGGATATTTATGGCATTCTCCATATAAATATGCACATGGGATACAGGCGAGAATATCACTTTTCATATCCTCACCACAAGTGCTGCTGCCATTAATCTGTCACAGCCATCCTTTAGGTGCAGTTTCAAGTTTGATGTAGTAAAGATATGTGAATTTGAAATTTTATTTCAGTGCTGTCATGTGAGTACATAAAAAAGAAAAGAGTAAGGAAGTGTTTGTGTGTGAGCTGTGGCAGCGCGTGCACTCACACGTGATTCCCGAAAACGTGGATTGCATGGAGCTCATAATGCTACATTTCAGAAACGCTGAAATATTCTAAAATTTTATTTATCCTTATCTTGAGAAACCACATTCCTGTCACATACCATAAATTCAGCTTTTTGGCTGTCTCCTGGCTGTACATTTAATTTTTGTGGGAAGTTCTTTGTTTTGTCAAAGGGGTTGACTAAGCCCACAGAATTAACCTCGTGCTCTCAACCCTCAGACCCCTTTTACTTCTCTTTCCAAATGCAACAAAAATCCCCACCCCTGTAAAACACTCTGAGAAAACCATTCTGTTTCCATGACACCCACGATTTGCACTGATTCCTCCATAACTAAGGGTTCATGCTAGTGGCTCTCAATATTCCTGACCAGGGTTTCATTTCGGTCCGTGACTTAACTGCATTAATAATTTAAGGTAATGCTCAGTGTCCACTGAAGTCAATGAGACTTAAGCTCATGAAAAATAAGTTTGCTGAATTAGGGTGGAAATAGAATTATGTTGGTCTGCCCTGCAGCCACGAGTGACTGGTTGAGAGGGGATGAGTTCATTTGATGCATACAGGAAATTAAAATTGACCTTCAGATCACCAATTTTTGGAGGAAAAAAAAGAAGCAAAGCTCTTAAAAATTGAGCCTTTGACTGCTGGAAAGGTGTGAGATCTATTTATAGCAACGCGTGCCATTTTGGTACAGTGCTCAGAGTTATTTAAAGTCAATGACAGCGTGTCTGCCCCTCTGAGGGAGCAGTTTCTGGGAGGTGAGGTCAATCGGATCAGTCACTGAGGGGAAAAGCACAAAATTATCCCGGGCAGTGAGCAGAGGCCGGGTGAGGAATGGGGAGCTCTCCCAGCAGAGCACTGTGGTTTTCCTGCTGCTGGTTTTAATACTTCTGGTTTTCCTGGTGCTGGTTTTGCTGGTGCTGGTTTTGCTGCTGCTGGTTTTCCTCCTGCTGGTTTTCCTGCTCCCCGTGTGTGCTGCTGGTTTTCCTCCTGCTGTTTTTCCTCCTGTTGGTTTTCCTGCTGCTGATTTTGCTGTTCCCAGTGCGTGCTGCTGGTTTTCCTGCTGCTGGTTTTCCTGCTGCTGGTTTTGCTGATGATGGTTTTGCTGCTGCTGGTTTTGCTGCTGCTGGTTTTGCTGCTCCCCGTGCGTGCTGCTGGTTTTGCTGCTGCTGGTTTTCCTGCTGCTGGTTTTCCTGCTGCTGGCAGCAGCTCTGCGGAGGAGCTCTCACCCCGCGGGTGCGAACCCCAACATCCGCGCAGCGCTCTGTGAGCTCAGCTCCTGGAGCTGCTCCAAGTGAAAACGCTCTCCCTCAGTCCCCCTGAGTGCTCCGGGAGGGGATGGATGGAGCACTGAGCACCGTGCCTGCCAGGGGGACAGGAATACAGGGCTTATTTGGGAATTCCTCCCGCTCCTCCAGCTCAGCGGCAGCGGAACGTTCAGCTCAGCCTGGAAAGGGATGGCTCCAAAGCAACAGTTTAATCACAGGGCATTTACTGGGGTCACCCGTGAGTCTTGCCAGCCTCGGCCTCTCTCTGGAGGCGTTATCGCTGTCACTGGCCTGTGTAGGATTTTCCATTTATCTCCAAGGCAGATTCTATCTGGTGCAGGCAACTGACATCAGCCGGCCACAGCATCTGCCCAGGCACAGAGAACACTGCTAAGGCAGGCATCACAAACACCTCTCTTCTCATGTGTGAGCACCTCTCCCTACCCTTCCTGCTTGTTTCTTGACTAAGAATGGGTTCCCCATCTGTGCTTTATTATAGGACAATCTGCATGGTTTCCACTTTATCCTCCAGAGCCCAAAGAGGGCACTGACACCAGCAGAAATGCCCAGCCAAGGCTGGAAGGCAAACCCAGCCCCAGCATATGGGGGCAGCCCAGGGGGATCTGCAGTGTCCTGGTCCCCTCTGCCAGCACGGGCAGCACTGGGCACCTCCCTGCCCCTCCCACCCTCTGCATCAGTGCAGGAGTCACCAGCCAGGTCAGAACTCACAGACCATGATTTATATCAAGGGGTTTGTGGATAAGCCCCTAGTGCAGATCAAAGCCCTCCTCTGGCTGCAGTCACCTGCTGCCAGGGGTGGAGGATGGAGGGGTGGCACATGGGTGTGTACAACAGACAAACACATCCCTGATGCTTTAGGGAACCCAAAATTGGATGTCAGTTATTTCTTCAATTACCTTCAATTTTTCAAGTAGAAGCCCTTGCACATTTTTCTTCCTAAAAAGTAATAAATAATGACTTAGGAAATCAGTCATTACTTATATCTCATTGCCTGTTTGCCCAGGAAGAGTCTCCATGATCTCCCTTTTTGGCAAGTGTGTGGCACAAACCAGGGATTATCCTGACCCTGGCTCAGCCTCCCCCACCATCCTGCCCCAGGATCCTGTAGTTGAAAAAGGAATATTGAGGTTTTGATGGACAAAAACGTATTGGTGGCCATGAAGCATCATGAGCTTGTTCTGGGTTAAATGAACCGTTTTGTTTGACCTGAAATGACTTCTGGCGTTCTTGGAACTGCCAGAACATTGAGAAGTCATTTAGTTGCACAGCCTTAATTAAGCAACTGCCTCCAGTTATGATTTACTCCGTCATTCAGAAAATTAGACCTTCACACTGTTCCTAATTTTTGCCAGAGTCCTTCAGGACAGCGTTTACCAAGATCAGCTGTAGTCTGGGGGGTTCCAGCTTTTAGATGCCGAGCCTGGAGTGCAGTCAGGTTTCCAGAAATGTCTCTGCAGATTAGGGCTAAAGGAGCTCTGAGGAATTGCTGCTCCTCTCCTACAAATCCTGGCCTGGTTATCTTCATTGCAGCACGGCTGTAAACTGCATTTTGGTGCTGAGGGCAGTTACAGCTATGCACATCCCAATTTCTTACCCACCTTTTGCAGCTCACCCTAAAGTAAGAGCACTTTGATTTTATTGAAGAGTCGTGTGTGCTGTGGATGAAATGAAATCTCCTGCATATTCCCAGTGCTTCCCATACATCCCTGCCTGACATTCTGCACTGGATCACAGAATCACAGGATGGCTTTGGTGGGGAGACCTGAAAGTCCATCCAGTTCCAACCTCCCCAACACCTCCCACTGTCCCAGGTGCTCCAGCCCCAGTGTCCAGCCTGGCCTTGGGCACTGCCAGGGATCATGGGGAGCCACAGCTGCTCTGGGCACCTGTGCCAGGGCCTGCCCACACTCACAGGGAAAAATTTCTTCCTATTATCTAATTTAAACCCACTCTCTGGCAGTGGGAGCCACTCCCTGTGTCCTGTCCCTCCATCCCTGTCCAAAGTCCCTCTCCATCTTTCCTGCAGCTCCTTCAGGCCCTGCAAGGCCACACTGAGCTCACCCAAAGCTTCTCCTCTCCAGGTGAACACCTCCAGCTCTGCCAGCCTTCCCTCCCAGCAGAGCTGCTCCATCCCTGGGACCATCCTGGTGCATCCTCTGGACCCTCCCCAGCAGCTCCAGGTCCCTCCTGAGCTGGGCCCACGGCTGGGGCAGCTCTGCAGGTGGGGTCTCACCTGAGCAGGGCAGAGGGGCAGGATCCCCTCCTTGCCCTGAGACAAAAGAGTTTGTTGTGCCCTGTGGATTTCTGCAGGGCTGCTCTGACACCAGTGCTTGTGTGCATTTATATGTACATAAATACACATATATTAAATTAAATACAAGTTAATATATATATATTCAATTAAATAAATACACAGTGCCACATGTGTATTTATAAATATATGTGTGAGTGTGTTAAGAAAGCCTTCAGAATGGGAGAGACAGAAGGCTGGGGTATGTCTAATGGATTGCCATAATCATAGATTCTGATTCATACTCATCATCTGAAAACAGCCAGCCAGAAGATGAAATAACTTCACATCAATCAAACACCAAATGAATATGTTATTAAGGATATTGTACACTACCAAACCACCACGTGAGCACTGTCTGTGTTCAGTGCCTTCCATGGGCAGAGCAGTGCTGTCAGACAGGGGTCACTGCCTGAAACAAAGCAAAGCAGGAGTGAGGAACCATCCACGCCGTGTTCCCCACACGCTGCTCTCCTGCTTTCTCTGCTCGGTGCTGGACTGCTCTCCTGAGGAAATGCCACAACACGTGTTCCCTGCCCTTGGCAGCAGGCAGCAGAGCCCTGCCCTGCCAGCCCTGATGGCCCCCTCACTGTGCCCGGGGACAATCCCCCCTGAGTGCTGGGGGAGCCTGCCCCTGCCAAACCCACACCCTGGCACCCCAAGCAGCACCCACACAGCTGCCCCAGCAGGGCCCCTCACTGCTGGCCCCGGAGGGAGGGGGAAAGGCAGCTCCTGGCTCCTGAGCAAAGAGCAAACTGCAGGTGTTGAGAGCACTGAGGTGCTGAAGACTCCGGAGTGCAGGAGATCAGGGAAACCAGTGCAGCTGTCAGGGTGGCTGGAAGAAGCCACGGAGCAGTGGTGCTGGGGCAGATCTAAAAGAGCACAGGGCTGGTGCAGCAGCCTCCAATGGGACCCCTCTTCTACCTCCCCAGCACGCTGCTCCAGCGGTCCGTGCATGGCTGGGGCATGAATGGTCTGCAGAGCAAAGACTGGAGGAATCAGAGAGTGGCTCCTCTGCTGTTAAAATCAACAGGGGATAAACATCACAAATCCTCTGGACTTGGGGAATTGTGGTTCAGACAACCAGAGGCAGAGAGCACACATTGCTTTGGGGAAAAAAGGAGTGAAAGGAAAAGCTGTGCACAGCAGTGGCATCTGAGATGGAGAGAGCACAGCGAAGCTTTTCTCCTGCTGGAGTTGAAAACGCTGCCCAAATGCTGTGACCCGGGGGCAGGAGGCTGGAAAGGACCATACACAATGGGAGCTGCTGTGCCCAGGCAGGCAGAGTGTCTGGAGTGAGAGGTTTGGGACTCAGAGCCACAGCAGAGCCACGCACGCGCCTCGTTAGCGCTTGGCTTGTTTATTACCTGCGCCCTACATTGTTCTGCTTGCTTAATTAAAACGAGATGTGCTGCAATTCAGATGCTGTACAGACACCCATTACCACAACACTATTACCTTTATCAACCAAGCTCATCACCTCATTAAAATAAGATGTCAATTCGGCTTGACAGGATCAATTTCCAGTACACCCTCCCTGACTGGCTGTATTTATATTACACTTCCTCAGTTTATTAATTAGAAAAGTAATTTTTGCCATTCTGATTTTTGCTAGATACTGATTTTTCTTATTGCCTTAATATTATTCTGAGTTTCTACCCTCGTGCTATTAGTTTTCCCTTTATCCCATTTTTTCCCATTAAAATCTCAGCAGTTTTCCTGTAGGTCAATTGAAGGTTCTTTGCCTGGTATTTTTTAGGCACTATCACTTCCTTTCCTGATCATACCATACAGTGAGTGACCTCTGAAGGACTTCAGGATGTTTTTACAAAATGGATTATAACTGTTTCCACAATTTTAATGATTTGTTTACATTACAAAGCCTGGACTTCATCTTAACAACACCTGTTATCACCAGCAGGCTGTGATCGCAGGAATCTCAGCTACCACCCAGCTCTGGGGGTGTTAGAAATTTCTGCTTAATTGATCAGTGAGTCCTGAGACAAAGCGTCCCTGTGTCACCATGAGCACTGCCTCTCCTGCTGGCACTCCTGGGTGTCCCACACCAGCACTCAGGCTGGGGACACCTGCACATCCCAGCTGCAGCCTCTGACCCCTCACCAGCCCTGCTTAGAGAGTGCCCCTTCTGGGTGCTCTTCCAGCACCTCCAGGGATGCTGGGCAGTCTGTTCCAGTGCCTGAGCACCCTTTTGGTGATGAACTTTTCCCAAATTTCCAGCCTGAACCTCCCCTGGTGCGCCTTGCAGCTGTTTCTCCTCGTCCCCCAGGAGAAGAGCCCCAGCCTCACCACCTCCCTTCAGGAGACCTGTGCTCCCTCAGACAACAATTTTATAACACCTCACTTTAGGGGAGGATTTTCTGTCGGTGTTTTGATGGAGCTGCATGCCTCTGGAACCCTCCTATCCCCCAGCTCCTGCAGAGTCCCTGCCAGGCCAGCTGGGATTCCTGTGCCACCCCAGCAGCTCCCACAGCTGCCTGGCCCTGGGCTTGCAGGGGGAGAGCATCCTTGTGCACAGATGGATGGGAAATGGCAGGAAAGTAGGAATTAGGAGCAAAATAAGATCTATATTTTTATTGGAAAGAAATAGGGTTTCTGTTAATTGCTAAGCTTTTGTACAGGACCAGAATTGATTGCATTTTTGGTTTCCTGTTAGTGTAGGGTTTAACATGTCAGATTGTAAGTAGGAATGACAATATACTCACTGGGATATAAATATAATAAATAAAACATGTTGCCACTGTGATTATCAGAAATTATAAAGCACTTGACAGAAAACCCCAAAGGTATCTCTCCCCCTGACCTTCCAAAGGATCTGGGCAGTTTCACCTTGGCTGTTTGATCTTGTTTCTTGGGTTTAAAGTGTGACATTTCACTAAAGCTGCCCCTGCTGGAGTAATTGTTGCTGGGGATAAAGACAACTGCAAACTCTGAGGTAGTGGATGGGTAAAGCAACACAAATCCTTTTGTGTCAGTGAATATCATGTCTGAAATGTGATAATAGATCTGATTTTGTATCATTTAGGAGCACAAAAGGGGGTTTTACTGCTTGAATTAACACACGAGGTGGTATTAAAGCTTTTCAGTTAAACTCATAGTCAAATGGATATCAAGAAAACTCTGCTTTTATTGGTGATGCTGTGCATAAAATTATCCAGGCATCACAGGGAAGAAGTGTGAAATCAGCCCAAAGTTTCCTCCCTGAATTGATGCCTCTTCCTTTCCAGAGTGTGCAGCTGTTTAACAGTGACATTTAATAATGTATTGGAATAATTGCTGGAGTTTACTGCTCATTACTTCTTTAAAACCCCAGGAATACAGTAACAGTTCTTTGATTTTTTTTTAATATGAAAATAATTTTCACTATAAAGGTTGAAGGAAAACACATGCTCTGTACTTATAATTTGATAAAGTCGTTGCTGTTTCTCTGCTGTATTTTAATTCTTAAAATTATCATTTCAATTGCAGTTGTGCAGGCTCTAGAAAGAGGACTTGAAAGGCGAGTTATTAATTTTTGTAAGCGAAGCGTTTTAGGGCAGCCACGCTGCAGAGCTGCCCTGGCAGGCAGAGCCCAGCAGGGAGAGGTTTCGGGTGCTGCCCCAGGCTGGGATTTGCTGCCAGTTTTGCTGGAGCGGTGCTCTGGGCACAGGGTTTGTGATCTGGGAATCAGCTGCTCAGAGTGCCGGGCTCTGGGGCTGCTCGGGAGCCCTCGGGGCTGCTCCAGCTCTGCCACTGTCCAGGGAGAAAGCAGCACATATTCTGAGCAGGTGGTTTGCACAGCAGCAGCTTTAGTGCCAAAAACTCTTCTTTTAGAGACTGTTCTGATCCATTCTGCTTGACTGGCTAACTGACAAAACCACCTTTCTCACAAACAGTCCTGGGGAAGAACAGGGAAACAGAACAGGAAAACACCACCTGCAGGTTGTTTATCATAACAAGTTATCATGGTGTCTCTACAGCTCCCTAAAAAGCCTCGCTAGTTCACTGGGAGAAAACTTGTCTGATTTCTCACTCTCTGACCAGGCTCTCACATCCCACAGGGGTGGCTGGAGCACGAGGTGTGGCTGTCCCTCTGTCCCTGGGGGCAGCAGGGTCCCTGCTCCTTCCCCTCCTTTCCTCAGCACAGCTCAAAGTCATGGGCTGGGGACTCTGTACCAGTACCAAGATCCTTCCCCAAATAAAGGACAAGGCATAATTATCACTTTTATTGTTAAATGTGGTCTCAGATAGTCATGCACTGGAAACTGAGGGGGTAACACAACATTTCTGCAGAGGGAAGGCCTCCTCTGGAAGCCTCTCCCTTCCTGACACTGCCATTCACAAACAAAATTGCTATTAAAAAATCAAATTAATCTCCCTGCAATGCACTGCCGGGTCACCTGATGGACATTGCCACAGTGCTCTGCAGTGAAATGCTACTGGTTTTCACCCTCTGGACAGTAAATAATTGTGCTCATCTAACATTAATTAGCTTTAAAATAGCAAATAGCCTTCTCTGCAACATGCAGAGGTGCTGGAGCAGTTCCAGAGGAGGGAATGGAGCTGGGAAGGGGCTGGAGCCCCAGGAGAGGCTGAGGGAGCTGGGAAGGGGCTGGAGAATCCCTGAGGAGCTGGGAAGGGGCTGGAGAATCCCTGAGGAGCTGGGAAGGAGCTGGAGAATCCCTGGGGGAGCTGGGAAGGGGCTGGAGAATCCCTGAGGAGCTGGGGAGGGGCTGGAGAATCCCTGAGGGAGCTGGGAAGGGGCTGCAGAATCCCTGAGGAGCTGGGAAGGGGCTGGAGAATCCCTGAGGGAGCTGGGAAGGGGCTGCAGAATCCCTGAGGAGCTGGGAAGGGGCTGGAGAATCCCTGAGGAGCTGGGAAGGGGCTGGAGAATCCCTGAGGAGCTGGGAAGGGGCTGAGCCTGGAGCAAAGGAGGCTCAGGGGCCCTTGTGGCTCTGCACAGCTCCTGCCAGGAGGGCACAGCCGGGGGGTCGGGCTGTGCTCCAGGAACAGGGACAGGAGCAGAGGGAACGGCCCCAGGCTGGGCCAGGGCAGCTCAGGGTGGGCACAGCAGGAATTTCCCCATGGAAAGGGGCTCAGGGCTTGGCACTGCCCAGGGAGCTTTGGAGTGCCCATCCCTGGAGGCATCCAGGGCAGGGCTGGAGGTGGCACTCAGAGTCCTGGGCTGGGGACAAGGTGAGAATTGGGCAGAGCTTGGACTTGATGGTCTGGGGGGGCTTTTACAACCCAAATGATCCTGGGATTCCCCTGTGACTGCTTTCCAAGCCAGAGAGCTCAGGCCCTCCCCCAGCCCCACTGCCCCTCTCTGGACACAAAGCCAGGGCTGTCGGTAAGAGCAGGTTTGTCTCTCATACATGTATTCACCAGTGTGCCAGGAAGAGTCTCTCAGCACAAATATTATTCACTTCTAAATTCTTTTTAAGCTTCAAGTTGTTCAGCAATGAAAGGAGAGAGCAATCTAATCAGAGCAGTACTTGCTACATTCTGAAGTGAGAGCAGTCTCACAATTCGCAGGCTCAATCATTTTCCAATCACAATTAACGTCATGTTAGCTAAGGAGTCATGAGAGAAAAATAAAGGGATGGGCACTCAGAAAAGGAGACGTGGTGAAGGCTCACAAGCTGCTCACTTTCAGAGCTCCTGAGTTCACATTGCTGTACAATCAAAGCCCTCCTCTTGCAAATCTGACCAGATGGACAGTCCCCAGTGAGGCCCACCAAACCAAACCAAACCAAACCAAACCAAACCAAACCAAACCAAACCAAACCAAACCAAACCAAACCAAACCTTTTCCACAGTGTTCCCAGCTGACAACTGTGACATTCTCAGGCTTGTTTCTTTCTTTTCCCCAGCTTTTCTGCAGTCAGTGGAGGCGGCAGGCAGGCAGGGGGACACAGGAGCTGTGGCCAGGGGAAGGGGGCTCTGTGCCTTGCTGGAGCCCCTCTCTGAGCACAGAGCTGCTCTGTCAGGACCAAAGCCAGCCTGGGCAGTGGCACTTCCTGACTTCCAGCAGCACACCTGCATGAGACATTTTAAAATTCCACTGCTTTGAACTTCAAAAAGTCCAGAATTTGTGGCGAGGTTGACCACTCTGTCAGAGGATGGTACATTTCCATCCATGGGGATTGTGCTCACCCATTTTAGAGCTTAAACCAAGGCAGGGAGCTGCTGTTTGCAGAGAGCAGCATCAGCTGGGGCCTCTGGGTTTGCTGCCCTGCAGAAGGCAAACATCGGGAGCATCCCTTCCCCAGGAATTTGGAAGATCTAAAGTGAAGCGTGAGTCCAACAGTGTGAAAGGAAGAAAGGTGAGGAGTTAGTTAACCAGAAGCAAAGATGAAGTGATGTGGTCCCATTTGTCAGCTGCTGTTATAACCCTGTTGCTCACGGTTTTCCCATATAAAATCATTTCCAATTGCAGTTAAACCTTCTGAGCCCTGCAGTTATCCCAGCTGACAGCCCGCAGCCGTGGCTGGCTGCCCCACGCTGCCATTTCAGCAGCAGCTGTCACCTTCTGCAGGCAGGAGGATTTCAAGGATAAGGCAGGAATTATCTCCTGACATCAGTCCCAGGTGTGTGAAGGAAAGCAGTGGCTGCTGGGCCCCGGGCAGGAGGAGCAGCCGTGCCCTCCTGAGCCTGTGGCCAGCCCGGAGCAGGGAGAGCTCCAGGCACGCCTGGCCACGGGTGGCTCAGCAGGCTGGGATTGTTGTCAGCGGCTGGAAAGGCAGCCAGCTGCCGTGTGAGAGAGGCCTGGTGCCCCTGCTGCCCACCCCTGCGGGACAGGGGCTGTGCCAGCTCAGCAGGGCTGGCAGCGAGGGCAGGCACCCCTGCCCCAGCCAGACCTGTGCTGGCACGGCAGTGCCCCACCAGGAGGGGCCTGTGCTGCAGGCACCCACTCAAACCCAAACACAACCTTCCCCTGCTCCTGCTCGGTGCCCATCGGGCTCCCATTTATCACCAGCCTAATGATTTTAATAATATTGTAAATTAAATTATCTGAGCGTAGCTGCTTCGGATCCCCAGGTTTTTTACTCTAATTAGTGCTAATGTTTTGAATCATCTCTGACTTTAAAGGAAAATTTGGTTTGGGCTTAACAAATGATAATTCCTATCTGCAGGATCTGTTTTCTTTTTCAATGCATTAATTTTCCATCTACAAATTGAAATGAAAAGAAATAAAAATTTCTAGCACAATTTAAAGTCATTTTGAATTAGTAAAACTATTTTGTGTTAATGAAATTGAAATGTTGTCATGATGATAATCTTCAAAAGTCTTTATTTTTGTAAGTGTAAGCACTAATGGCTTTGCTTGGACAAGCTCTTTGGGAATGGAAGATCAAAAAGCGTTCCTTTTAAACTGTTGAAACAAAATGTGTCGCTTGACTGAAATACTTGATTTCAGTGTTTTAAAATCAAAATTTTATTGAACTTTATTTGATGTATTAAAACAAACCTGATTTAAATGACAATGGAATTTTGCATTGAAAGATCATTTGACTTTCAAATGTAACTAACATGGATAAAATACCAAAGGAGAGCTTTGAAGTGTCCAAATCCCCCGAACCAGCTGTGGCTGAGGCACAGACAGAGCCCAGCATCTGTCAGCACTTCAGAGCAGTCCTGGGCAGGGCACACCTGTCCGGGGCACTGGGCTGCTCCTCACAGGAGCTCCACACCCTGAGTGACTCCTGTCCTCACCAGCAGGGCAGGGACTCCAACCCTCCCCCTGGAATTGCCAGGATTTGCCTTTTCCCAGCGCTGGGGGAAGGCAGCTCTGCAGAGCAGCTGTCCTCAGGGACCTGCTAAAGAGAAGAAAATTCTCCAAGAGATTGTGTGCAGACCTAAAGTTGGTCCTGTGTTGTGTCTGAACACTTTTTAGATCAGAAATCTCTTAATTAGTCCTGTTGCATTGAAGCAGTGTTCTCTGCATGGGATTCAGTCATCCCTAAAATTATTTGCTAAAATAAATGAGTAGAGAAATGACATTATTTATTAGAATTTTATCTAAAACTGGGGCTTGACACAAGGAGAACCAAGTTACAAGTTTTTAACATCAACAGCTCCTGGCATGCGCACGAGAGCTGTGTGTGAGCAGCAAAACCTTCCCAACAACTGTGTGTGTTTATAAAACATTGGCACTGCTGTCACTCCAAAGGAAACCCATTTTTATTTACAGAGGGCATTCCACAGGGTGGCTTTTCCACATGGGATGCCTCAGCTTTGCAGTCCCACACAGGTGTATGTGTAAGAATAATCCATGAGTGTCCTGGTGCCAATCCCTGCCGTGCCACACTGTGCCAGGGCATGGGGAAGGAAGGGTGCTGAGGAAAGCCCCACGTGCTGCTGGGGGGTCCAACAGCACCACAGGGCCTGAGCTCACCCTGTTAGCTCCAGGAGTCACTGAGGAACCACCTTGTTCCTTGTGCCAGGGTGGGGCTCTGCCAGCACCTCTGACTGGGCACCACCGTGGAATCCCAGTCCCTGGGCTGGAAAAGCCCTCTGAGGTCAGGGAGTCTGATCCCAGTCCCTGGGCTGGAAAAGCCCTCTAAGGCCAGAGAGTCCAATCCCAGTCCCTGGAAAAGCCCTTGGAGATCTGTGAGTCCAATCCCAGTCCCTGGAAAAGCCCTCTGAGGCCAGAGAGTCCAATCCCACTCCCTGGAAAGGCCCTCTGAGCCAGAGAGTCCAATCCCAGTCCCTGGAAAAGCCCTCTGAGGTCTGTGAGCCCAATCCCAGTCCCTGGAAAAGCCCTCTGAGGCCAGAGAGTCCAATCCCAGTCCCTGGAAAAGCCCTCTGAGGTCTGTGAGCCCAATTCCAGTCCCTGGGGCTGGAAAAGACCTCTAAGGCCAGAGAGTCCAATCCCAGTCCCTGGAAAAGCCCTCTGAGGTCAGCAAGTCTGATCCCAGTCCCTGGAAAAACCCTCTGAGATCTGTGAGTCCAATCCCAGTCCCTGGAAAAGCCCTCTGAGGCCAGCCTGACCCTCAGCCCAGCACCACCACGGTCACCAGCACACCGTGTCCCCACATGCCACCTCCCCACGTTTTTGAGCCCTGCCGGGGTGGTGGCTGAGCAGTGCCAGCTGTGCCAGCTGTGCCAGCTGTGCTGCAGGGAGGTGGGGCTGGATGCTCCTTCCCAGCTGCAGGAGTGGCCAGGTGCCCCTCTGGGGCTGGCTCTGCTCCCCACGGAGCTCATGGTGTGCACCCCTGGGCAGCCAGAGCTCTGAAGGACAGAAAAATCATTGTTTTCTTGTGAGTGTTTTGATGTGCTGCTTGTGTCTGCTGGAACAGGCTTCTCATCAGTGACAGACTGACTAAAGCATGGGCAAAAATGCTTTCTGTTTGCTTCAGCTGCAAAACAATAACAACTTTCATCAGAGAAAAGGAAAGGCCAGCAGCCTCCTTGTGTGAAACAGACTTTTTATTAGGTCTGAGACTGAGAACGGCTCTTGTTAAGAAACACTGGTTTATTGCAGCAGGCTGGGAGATGAGATAAGAGTGAAATACCAAACACACATGCACAAAAAGAATGTGTGAAAAATGGGAATGATAAGGTCTTTGGAGCAGGTTCCTGCTCAGGTGCTTGAGGTGCAGCACTGCATCATATTTGCTGGGGAAGTTGAGGGAAATTGCAGTATAATCAATTAAAATTGGGGCCGCTGTGCCTGGACAAAGCTGTCTCAAAGCAAAATAAAACAAATAAATTACCTTTTTGCCAAGGTTATGTGACTTTGCAAAGAGAGGATGAGGTGCAGAAAACACTCACTGCCAGCAGCAGGGAGGAGACACCCTGCTGAGGAGGGACTTTACCTGAGGCTCACAGGGAGGGGATGCTGCCTGCCAGGGAAGGCATTTGCTCTCAAATCATGTGTGGCACTGGGGCACATGCAGCAGTGGTGGCCCTGGCAGAGCTAGGGGAATCCATGCTCTGAAAAGGCCTTTCCAGCCTTATTTTGTGTGATTCCTGTGGAAATGAGGAGCAGTGCTCTCTCTGCTGATGCTCCAGGAGCGCCACAGAGCCACTGCCAAGCTGGGTGTTGATAACCAGCCAGCAGTTACTATGGCTGCAGCTTGGCTCCTTTCCTCTTTCCTTCTCAGGGGAAGGAAGCACAGCACAGAGGCTGACCCTGCCTTGCTGAGACCCCACACAGCACCACCCCTGCCCTGGAGCAAGGCCTGTGGTGCCATCAGCTGCATCCTGCTGGTCCTGCAGCGCTCCCCACCAGCACCCGGGTCACACCCTGCTTTCCAAGGGGACTTTCCTCATTCTCCAGCGGCTCCTCGGGGCTCCTGACCCTCGAGCCAGGAGGAGCTGCCCACCTGGCAGTCTGCTGGGCTTCATGGCACTGAACCTTCCCAGCCGAGCTCCCAGCAGCATCCAAGGTGCACCCGCTCCTTCACTGACAGTCCACCCAGAGATAACTGATGGAAAGGTGATTTCAGAGACAGAAATAAGGGAAAAATAGGGGGAGAGAAAAATACTGATACGGTTTTTAATCAAACACGTAGAGGGGGGAAAAGGACTATAAAAGGCAACAGTGCTAACAGTGTTCATCCCTGGACTGTTCAGTGCTGGCATTACAGAAAAGAGCTGACATTATTTCTGTTATGATGGCTGGGTCAATACGAGGAGAGGCTGCTGCAGTTAAATTCTCTCTTGCTGCATTTCTTGGCCTGTGTTGTCTCAGGCTCTCAAGTTTCCATCTTATGCCTTTATCCCGTCTGGGCAATAGCATTGAATATTGATTAGTAACTAAATGTAGACAGTTTCCCAGGTGACTTCTTCTGCTGAAAACCCAAATTTGCACTTTTTTGGGTGCCATATGGGTCCAATTACCCATTAACTCCCAAGGAGGATGGTTCAATCCAGTAACATGTTAAGGTGTGCAATATGTGGGCTGAGATTGTTTTCCTGCTGGCATTTGCTTGCAAGAATTTAAATTTCCTGTCAATCACAAGACAGGCAAGTTATTTTCACCGTGCCATTGAGACCAAACTGTCACAAAGAAAACATCACAAAAGGCACAAAAATGGCACCTTTTTGATGGCACAACATGATTACCCTGATCTTATATTTTGTTGTGGTTTCTATAGATTATTTTTCTGCCTTTTTTTTTTTTTTCCAGAACAAAGTTCTTGCTTTGATGCCTCTCTTTGATAAAGTTATAAAGCTGTGCCAAAGATTTGAAATCTGTCATGGGACTTCTCTCTTCTCAGGAACGAGTTGCAAATGATGTCCCCCATAGTTTTTAAAAAAAGCTGCCTGTCTCTCCATCAGCAAATATTCCTCTGTGACACTGTGAATCTCTCACTTTTTCATCTCTGTTTTTGTCTGAATCCTAGTGAAATATTAACAGGGTTCCTCGCAGCTGACATGAGATCCAGAGCCTGCTCAGCACATCCCTGTTGATGTTTATTCCAGGGGGACTCCAGGGCAGCAGCCACCACCCACCCAGGGACAGCAGCTGCACAAACCCCTCCCTGGCACCGGGAGGCTCATCCTGGCCTCATCCCACTTTAAAGCCATTGCTCTGGGACAAAATACCTCGAGGTTTGTCCCTCGAGGCTCAGGAGATTCCTGTTGTTCCCTGCACACATAAAATGGCTCCGGAGGGAGCAGCACCACCATGATGCCTTGGCCTGGAGGCTGGTCCCTGCTGATCCTCTGCCCCAGGGGGATCTGCTGTACCTGTGCCAGGGACAGCTGCAGACAGCCAGGGCTCTGCACAGCAGAGAGAACCACCTGTACAGGTCCCTCTCTCCAGCACCGTGGCCACCCAGCCCTGCACGGGGAGCCTCTGCAAAGGTGTCCTTCAAGGCACCTCCCAAACACACCCACAGCCATCTCCTCAGAGCCTCCTCTCACTTGCAACAAAGCTGGAGATGAAGGCTAAGTCTTGAATGTACCTGGAAAAAACCTGAATTAAGTCAAAACAAGCTTAACAAGATATTTGGTTTTTATTTGGATATCAGCAGGAGGGAGAGCAACGTGGCCAGAGGCAGCAGTGGAACTCACAGCCACAGAGCCAGGAGGGGCAGCAGCTGTGGGACCTCCTGGAGCCATTGAGAGAAAAGGAATCGGGTGTGTTTGACAGGGAGAGCCCAGGCCTTGGCACCACGGGCTCCTGGAGCGTGGGGAGGCTGTGCCAGGCTCTGCTCTGCAGGTCCCAGGCCACAGGAGCTGGCCTGAACCACTATAGATATTCCCATGGTTTGTATTGTGGTTTGTATTTCCTTTGCATTCCACTTTTGTCTGCATAACATCACTGAGGATGATGCTCTTCATTGCTCAAAAACCCTCTGGAGAAGAGGAAGAACCTCATGAAGAGCTATGGAAATACGAGACTCCTGTTTCTCACCAGGTATCCAACGTCTGAGTGAGGAGGAAAAGGAGCAGACAGGCTAGAGAACGTTTCACAGAGCACTAAACTGTGAGGCCAAAGCCAGGGGCCCTGGCTGGCTTCTGTGGGGAATAGAAAGTGATAGTGAAGTCAGGTATTTCTTAATGCAATTTTTGTTTCCGTGAACACAGGAGAAACCAAAGAACAAGAGAATGATTATTTGCTTACAGCCCCAGCCTGCTTTCAGCCAGCACTCAACTCAGAGAGCACAGAGACCTCTGAGCCTCCCATCAAGGCTGCACTTCCAGCACTTCTTCATTTTCCTGTCTGATGCTCAGGGTGTCTTGTCTTTTCCTGGTTTCCCTGCCATACCCCAGATTTATTTCACATGCTCAGGAATGGCATGACTCCCATTTGAGCTTGCTGTGGGTGAGGCCATGTTTTTACAGCCCTATACTCACAATTTCTGTAGGAAAATAGGAGATTAAAAGGTCTCTTGCATAGTAAAGGCCAAATATCTCATTCCCCAGCAGTGAGGGGTTCTTTGCTGTGCCAGGACTGCTCACACAGGCATCCCTGGATGTCTCCCAGTCTGAGGGAGATCAGGGTGGGCTGGTGCAGGACACCACAGCAGCAGGGCTGGAGGTTTCTGTCCCCACATCTCCCTCCCCTAGCCGTGCTCGAGGCTCAGCACCAAGGCTGCAGTTGCCATGAGCAGCAGATGGGATGAGAGGATAATGCCCCAAGGGAGAGGTGAGAGAGGAGTCCTGGCTGCTGCCACCAGCCAGGGCCCTCTGCCGGGTCAGCAGCCCTGTTAAACCCCAAATGACACCTTCACAAACAGAGGGAAGAAAGATTTTGTTATGTAGGGAATAAAGCACCGACAAAGTGAGTGCTGAAGAACTCCTGTCCTGCTGTGAGCAGACCAGGCTGTTCCTTGAGGGGTGAGGCTGCTGCTGCTCAGACCCCAGCCCCTCCAAGCCTGCGTGGAGCCCAGAGCTGTGAGAGCAGTTTGTGCCTCCCCTCATCCTGTGGCACATCTCTGACTGCTCTGCTCCTTGGGCAGGGCTGCCCAGCGCCTGCAGGCAGCACCTCTGAAAGGAAAAGCAAAAATCTCACTTGGACTTCAACCCTCAGCCCAAATATTGATGGCAGGAGAAACTCTGTGTGTCTACCAGCAGCCACGTCGCTGCAGGAGGATTTATGCTGCGTGTATCAATCTTGCTTGCAGGGAAGGATTATTAATGTTGTGTTTTTAACCATATGCATGTTCCTCTTCAAATGAAAAAAGGCGAACCTTGAAGTTGCCAGCTGAAGACTGCATTTATCATCGTCAGCATGAGTGCCACTAAAACACTCCAGCTCTCCAGCTCTCACATCTGTCAAACGCAGGATCAGAGGGAGCAGCCAGCTCCGTGCTGCAGGATTTGCATAAACCCAGCACCCATCCAGCTGAAATCCCACGTTCCACAGGGACACTGGGTACAAGGGCGTGTGGTGACAGGACACAGGGAACGGCTTCCAGTGCCAGAGGGCAGGGATGGATGGGAGATTGGGAATCGGGAATTGTTCCTGGCAGGGGCTGGGCTGGAATTGCCAGAGCAGCTGTGGCTGCCCCTGGATCCCTGGCAGTGCCCAAGGCCAGGCTGGACACTGGGGCTGGAGCAGCCTGGGACAGTGGGAGGTGTCCCTGCCAGGGCAGGGTGGCACTGGAGGGGATTTAGGGTCCCTGTGAACCCAAACCAGGCTGGGGCTCCAGGGTTACAGGGGCGAGGAGCCCCTGTGCTGGTCTGGCAGGGCTGGGGCAGCCAGGCCCCACCACCTGCCCAGCAATGCCATTTTATTTCCTCCCTGGGTCCATGCTTCCCTGTGAACACACCACTTTTCCCTCCACAGTGATGCACACAAGTTATCGATGCTGAGCATCTGAAACTCGGTTTTTCACTTCTTTGTGAATTCTGTTGAAATTCCTGCACTCCCTCACCGACAATGAGCAGGTGGGAAACAAGTGCGGAGGCAGCAGAGAAGTAAAACATGGAGTTGTAATAATTCAGTTGTAAATGTCGGCGCTGTGCATGTGGGCGCCAGAACCTTTCTTAAAAATAATTCAGATCAACTACCATTTGCAGCTTTGCAAATCCAGCACCCCCTAGGACACAGGGAGATGAATTCTGTGGTGCTGCCAAAGCCAGGTGATTAATAATTAGCCTTTAAACTTCCTCATAATTTTTCCAGCTGCTGACAATGCCTTTTGCATATAATCATGTCTCACTCACTTCATTACAGTTTTTTTTCTTTTTTTATTGACTTCTTAAAAATAGGCCTTTGTTAAGCTTAGCTCAAAAATAATTTTTAAAACCTTGTAACTTAATCAATTTTCCAAATCTGCTCAATCAAATCTACTGCCAAAAAAAAACCAAAAAAGACCAAAAACAACCAGCACTTCTGTTTTCAGAGTGAAATTGAGGGGCACATTTCCAGGGCTCAGGAGCCGTGCAGAATGCAGACAATACACCAGCAATAATTGTGTCATCCCACCTGTTCCCATTCAGGTATTGATAAGAACGTTATCAGCCTTTGGAGACACTGATTCATTGTGTTGTGGAGTAGATATGAAAAAAATAAATTCTTGATGGAAGCTGTTAATGTGAATTCCCCTCCCTGTTATGCGTATTAAAGGAATTTCAGCCCATCAGGAACTAATCACATTTCATTTTCTCCTATTTTTTTTCACTCGTGGTCAACACATACTGGCACAGCTGAGGTGTAGGATAATCAAAGCCTTCTTCATGGTTGAATAAATTTAATACTCTTGCTTCATCAGTGCAGTGTATTAAAAGTCCCCTGACAGATTTAGCTTGATTGTTTAAGGCGTCACTCCAGAGCTGCAGCATTACAGATTTCACCTACAATATGGGGGCCTTTGCTTTCATTTGGCTGGAACATGACATCAGGAATTGGATTGAAATAAGTTTCTTTGAAAAACACAGCCAATTGATGAAGTCATAATACAATCTCCACAACCTAAGTGGAGAAATAAGTGAACATTAATTTGGTGTTTGCAATAGCAGGCAGCACTAATAACACAGGTATTTGGAGCTGTAAATAAGTAATTCAACAATGTAATGTCATACCAAGTAAGTATTTGTTTTATAAACAAACAAATTACAAACAGTTCCACTATGTTTAAAATACTAACCTGCTTTTCTACGGCATAATTTTGTTACTAGAAGTGCCAGGTCAGCTGCTGTAATTCCCGTGAGAGTGAATCAGGCCTTTCCCTTCCTCCAGCCCGTGAGGACACCAAGCCCTGTGAGGAGCCCGGGCTGGGCTGGAGCCCAGGAGAGGTGAGGATCCAGCAGCAGGCACAGGGCAGCCTGTGCTGCCCCCCGAGCTGCAGGACAGCAAAAAATGCCAGGCCTTGGGTCCCTGCTGGGCACAGGCTGAGCTGAAGTAGAAAACCCTAAGCAAAAGTGCTGATTTTCTAGTAAGGTGTCTGCATTCAAAGCCAGAATGCAATTGGGGTAAAATGTCTTCAGCAGCACTGGAGACGAAATCCAAGAGCCTGAAGCCAGTGCCTGGCTCTGTGATAAATTCAAATGATGCCTCTTTGTTAAAGGCCAGGTTGCAACTTATATGAAATTCAATTAAAGTAAAAATATCTATTTTCCTGGTCTCGCTAATAGAACAGCTGGTAATGACCCTGCCAACTCCAAACTTGCTCTGGGATATATCCAAGGGTGCAGATTTTCCTGTCATTAATAAATCATTTTGTATTCCACTGCACCACCAGAATTGTCTTGGTATACCTGTGACGGGAAATAAAAAGATACAATGTGAAATGTCTCTTAATGTAGTTTTTCCAAGAGCAGATCCCCCCTGGGATGGGGACAGAAGTTTGGGATCCAGTGGGGTGCCCTGCAGCAGTGCCCTCAGTGCCACTCCATGGGTGACAGAGCAGCCCCAGGGGCTCTCACCTCATGAAACCCTCCTAAATGCCAGAAGGGAGGGGAATTCATTTCTTGGATGGAAACCAGTAGAGCTCTCCCTGTCCCACCTCAGCATGTCCTGTCCCTGTCCCTGTCCCATCCCCATCCCTGTCCCTGTCCCTGTCCCTGTCCCTGTCCATGTCCCTGTCCCTGTCCCTGTCCTGTCCCTGTCCCTGTCCCTGTCCCTGTCCCTGTCCCTGTCCCTGTCCCTGTCCCATCTCCATCCCCATCCCTGTCCCTGTCCCTGTCCCTGTCCCTGTCCATGTCCCTGTCCCTGTCCCTGTCCTGTCCCTGTCCCTGTCCCTGTCCCTGTCCCTGTCCCTGTCCCTGTCCCATCTCCATCCCCATCCCTGTCCCTGTCCCTGTCCCTGTCCCTTTCCCTGTCCTGTCCCTGTCCCTGCCCCTGTCCCTGTCCCTGTCCTGTCCCTGTCCCTGTCCCTGTCCCTGTCCCTGTCCCTGTCCCTGTCCCTGTCCCTGTCCCTGTCCCATTCCCATCCCTGTCCCTGTCCTGTCCCTGTCCCTGTCCCTGTCCCTGTCCCTGTCCCTGTCCCTGTCCCATCCCTGTCCCCTAGGTCAGGGGTGCAGGGTGGAGCAGTCGGGGCTGTCCAGGTCCCTTGGAGCCAGCCTGAGCTGGGCAGGATTGCTGCAGGACTCCAGAGCAGCCTGGCCTGTGCTCTGAGGGCTTTGGGGAGGGCATGTCCTGGCCTTGAACAGCTCCAAGCCGACCCAGCCACCAATACCTGCTGTACAGAGCTGAGTTTGACTTCCCTGCTGGGGACAAAGCCCTGTGTCGCCCTGTTCTTTTAAGTTCTCCTAAACTTCTGATGTTTACATTCTTGCAACGAACTTTCTCACACACTTTATGTAAATAATTATTGGTTTTACATTCTTTTCTGGAGGAAGAGAAACTTGACGGTCTGTTGTCTTGTCCAGTATCATTGGAGAGGTGGCACTGTCATCCTCCAACCCACTGTTAGTTTATAAAATCTATAAATGTTGGAGTCAGAAAATAAACTTCCCTTCTTTTTGCCTTGAAGGTTCCAGTGTGCATGTCATTTCATTTCGTGTCCTACAGCAACAGCCCTGCTCTGCTTCGTGAGGTGGCCTGGAGAGGGGCACAGCCCTTTTCCCTTGGGCAAAACCAAGCCCAATGCAAAAAACCCAAAATTCTCCTTCATGCCCTGGTATTTTCAGGTCCCTTGAGCAGTGCTGAGCTCAGGGTCATCCCAGAAGAGCTTTCTCATAGACAGGCTTGAAAATGTGGGTTCTGCCCTCAGCTCCAGTGCTGTGGGGTGCCCTGGAGGTGCAGGGTTGTCTGAGTGTCACCTGTCCCCAGGGGGACAGCAGGACAGCGGTGGGGCTGGGCTGCCCCATCCCCCTGCCCTGCCAGGAGCTCAGGGCACACCTCCTGGCCAGACACACAGACACGGCCAAAAATCACCCGGCACACCAAGGTGGAAGTTGTTAGCATGAATTGCCCTCAACACCCTGCAAAACACAGGATGCACTCTGGAGAAGGAAGCAGCTCCCACGAGAGGCAGCTCAAGCTGGGGGGCACAAGCCTTCAGCTGCCAGTTAAAAAGGCTATTAAGTAAAACACTGAGCTGGTAAAAAGATATTTATTGTTAGTATGGAGTCTATTACTATGTCATTAGTAATAATAATGCCCAGATAATGAATTGAGCTTTTCTCCTAATGACTTGGGGTGTGGAATCATTCTTTCTAACTCCTGTTCTTCAGAAGACCACACACCAGGCAATTAATATTGTCACTGGCATGCTGAAGATCCTAACCCTACTGTGATTAGAGCAAATGAATAATTTGCCATTCAGATGTATTGAGAATAAAACTAGGATGTGACTGAGAATAGAATTCCTGAGTTGCAAGCTGTAATAATTAACACCCAGCAGAGAAGCAGGGGAATGGTTTAGGAAGGCCTGATCTGAAGGCTTCTCAAGGGGCTCTGAGAAGCTTGAACCAATCTGCCATAATTCAGATTTCTTGCTGGATCCAAAGGGAGCCTGCAGGGGAGCTGGAGAGGGACTTTTCATCAGGAGCTAGTGACAGGACAAGGGGGAATGGCCACTGAGGGCAGGCTTAGGTGGGACATTGGGAAGAAATTCTTCCCTGTCAGGGGAAGATCACCTGGGTGAGGCCCAGGAAAGCTGTGACTGCCCCATCTCTGGAAATGTCACATGCCAGGTCAGACAGGGGTGGAACAAGATGGGCTTTAAGGTCCCTTCCAACCCAAGCCACTCTGGGACCCCACAATGAGCTGGCAGAAGCTCAGGGAGGTGCTTTTCCCTGGGGACAGCCAGTGCCCCTGGTGCCAGGGGCTGTGTGGCACCGTGAGCCCAGCCATGCTCTGGTGACCCCAGGCAGCCCCATGGGCAGCCCCCATTCTCAGGGACACCTCTGGCTGCTCTTACTCTCCTCCAGTCACTTAAAGCTGCTTGAACAGATCCGTGCTCTCAGGGGAGCTGAGTGGTGGCTGATGACATGAGAGTTTGAAGTTAAAAAAATAAAAAGGCAACTAGAAATACCTGGGAGAGGGGGAAAAAAATCACGTAATATTTATCATGGAGAAAATAACTATTACAATCATTGTGACAGGAAATGAAGGATGAGTCAGTAATGCAATTGTGGTTTTGAAATAACAGTACTTGGTTAACATCAGCCTTGAGTCTGGATAAAGGGGGACTTGGAACTAGCAGGAATATAAAGGATCCCTAAGGAATAAATGAAGATGCACATAGCTCAGCACGTGCCACACGTTTTGCTGTCACAGACGGAGGGAAGGAGCCAGTGGTGTGAGGCACGATGGGCAGAGGGGCACTCAGCTCCTGCAGGTCCATTCTTTGGCTGTAAAACTCTCTGGTCTGTAGTCACACAAGCAGCTCCAGAGCCTCTTGTGCCATTCCCCTCCCAGGCTGGCTCTGCCTCATGGGAGGGCTCCTCCCCAGCCTGGTACAGATGGGGATGTGCATTTCCTGAACATTAGCTTGCAAACGGAGCCTAAAGTGTTGGTTATGTCCCATAAAACCCAAAACAGACCAAAGGGATCTGGGTGAGGAGTGTCCCTGCCCCTGCAGGAAAGGCACACAGGGAGCCGAGCCTCCTGCATCCCTCGGGGAGAGGGGTGGCAATGGCTGCTGAGCCAAGCTCCTCTTTCAGTCAGGATTTCATTATTTTGGGGGTTTTATGGTATGTGTTTGTGAACCCGTAGTCCCAAAGCAGTCTGGGATTCTGGCTCCATTAATAACTCCACATGGCTGAGACAGCTCCTTTCCCCTGCTCTATAATGCTGCTCCTTTCTCTGAGGATGCAGCAAAACCCCACACACTTTCATTGCTGGATAGGATTCCTGTGAGTTAATTCTTCCTGCCTCAGCTGGGGAGAAATCCTACGTTCAACCAAAGCTTATTTATGTTAATTCTGGGGTTTGGAACTTCTGAAAACAGCAATTCCTTGCAGCCTTTGGCTGGCACCTGCCAACCAGGGCACCTTCAGCCAGGGGCCTCAGATCTGCGTTTATCACACACTGACTTATCTCTTCAAGGCAAAATAAATAGTTACTGAAGTACATCTTCATGACACTGGAACGGCTTGAAATGGTGTTTGTGCAGTTACAATCAGCCCAACAAATGTTACGAGTGAGATTTTGTAAATATCATTCAGGTTCTCAAATGTTTTAAAAGGAAAATGAAGAGCTGCTGAATGTTGACAAAGAGAAAAGGAAAGCAAACCAAGAAAGGTGTTAAACTGGGGAGTCCTGCCTGGCTCTGGCCAGCAATGGAGCTGCTGTGCTGGGACCAGGCTGGGGCTGTGCTGGGACCAGGCTGGGGCTGTGCTGGGACCAGGCTGGGGCTGTGCTGGGACCAGGCTGGGGCTGTGCTGGGACCAGGCAGGGGCTGTGCTGGTCCTGTGCCAGCCAAGCCTCAGCAGCAACGGCTCAGAACACAAAAACTCACACTTTATTCCTGTATTTGCAGTAAAAATTTTACAGTTTGCAACCATTCAGAATTATTCTTCCCCACTCACTCCCATCCCAACACTAGATTGATTTCTTTATTGTCCAGTTTGGGTTTTTTTCCTTCTCATAATACTTTTTTTATGTTCACTCTGTCTGAAGATTTCTGTCGGAAAAGCTGAGCTGTGAACTCCTCTGCCTCTGCTCTGCAGGGAAGGGAGCTTCCCAGGGTGGCACAGCACACACAGACAAGGAAATGGAGAATGTTCTGGAATTTGCCAGAATATTCTGCACATTTGCCATGTTTCTGTGGCCTTTAACAACATCATTTGCACAAACACAATTGGACTGTGAGGAAATCTCAGGCTCTGAGCAAGCTGGTGTGGTGGAATGGGTCCCTGCCTGTGCTGGGAGCAGGGTGAGCTTCAGGGTCCCTTCCAGCCCAGGCTGTTCCACGTCCCTGCGATTCTGTGATCCCAGGTCCCTCTGGCTGTGTAGCCCCGCTGCCCTGGGGTTGGGACAGGCTGCAGGAGCTCAGCCTGAGCTTTGCCGTGGGGACACACGCAGCACCCACCACACTCCCGTCCCTTCTGGAAATGGATTTGTGTTGTGACATTTTCTGTTCTTGCTACAATTTTTGCCACTGCGAGGAGGTACCTGGGATTGCATTGTCTCATTTTCACATTGCCATGCCATACTCCGTTGACCTTTTTAATATTCAGTATTTTGAATGGTTGACCATTGCACTCCTCCTCCTCCCATCAGAAGGGGAGCCCAACCTCTTGCAAAGGTCTGGGGTGACCAGGCAATTGAAATGAAAAATTCTGAAAAGGTCAGATGAGTGCAGCACTCCACATTTTTCACAAAACATAGGAGCTATTGAAATTCGTGTGCCTCCTCTCTGTGACAAAGGCTGTTCCAGCAGCAAAAATAAAAATAGGTACAACATCAATCTAGTGTTCTGCTAACAGCAGTGCTGGAAAAACGGTGGGGCTGTATAATTTCTCCTATTGTTATTATGGTTTGTAGCTTCTGCTTCTCTTTGGATGGATTATTGCAGAAATGTAGCAGAAAGCTTAATTTCCATTTGACTCAGGGATCTATTTGTGGTGCTGCTCAGGCTCCCAGCATTTCGGAGACACTCCTCAACTGTCCTGATAAAAAGGTAAAACTCATTCAAATAAGAAACATACATTTCTTTCCTGCTTTTTCAGCAACTTTAGAAACATTTTCAACCCCATGTCTGCATCAACATTACGGTTATCCACAGTCATCTGCTGCTCATTGTCCCCTGCATAAACAGCCCATTAAAGCCCAGGTTGGCACCTTCAGCCCTGCTGCTGTGCAGGAGAGGAGAGGGAAGGCTGGGACTAACAGAGATTCTGAAAGCATTACTTGAAATTTAATTTTGAAACTGTATTGGGCACATTTTTTTCCTCCATGATAAAATATCTTTTTTTGGATGGTTGTTTTCAATTGCTTTATTTATCATTATTTAATGGTGTATCAGGGCTATTACTATTCTGCTCTCAGGGATTTAAAACTAAAATATAAAATGGTAGAATAATTAAGTTTGGAAGGGACCTTAAAAATTATCTACATTATCAAAAGACCTTAAAGATCATCTGGATTATCAGTTGAAAGCTAATTCCAAGTGTGTTGTCCACATTGTGTGGCATAGCCTGTCAGCCCCAGATGGCTGTACCAGACCACATAATTTTTACCTGAGCTGCTTGGAAAAGAGCAGCAAGGTTTGCTGGTGCCTTTCCCCATTTAGAGAGAAGGAGTTTTAAGTTTGTGCCATTTCCCCGTAGAGGGCTGGCTGTACTGAGTACACAGAGACCCCTGGGGACAGGGCCAGCAGTGGCCTTGGCAGTGCTGGGGGAATCGATGGCCTTGAGAGCTTTCCCAGCCTCTGCATTTCTGTGATTCCATGATTCCACAGGACACACCTTTTCTAAGATGCAGTTCGTTTTCACAGGCCTAAAAACCCAATTCCACTCATGCCAGTGCCTGCAGGTGAGCAGAGCAGAGACCCCACAGGTGAGAGCAGTGCCCAGCACAGCGACCCCAGTGCATCACCTCTGCCTCAGACCCACACTGGAGACAGCCACCACACTTCACTCGTGCTTTCCTCGTGGAACACACCTCAGTGTCCCCTGGATTCCAGTGGAAATGGACTCCAACAACAGCTCAGACCTGTGCCAGGGGCAGTGGGGACAGTCCCTGGGCCAGCCCTGTCACAGGCACTGCACGCGAGGAGCAGCCAGACCAGCTGGGAATGAGGCACCAGGGTGTGTCTGGAGGAATTGCTGCTGTTGCTGGGCACCAGTTAAGCCCTGTTTGAGTTACTTTGCCGTTTTCCTACATAAGCCCAGCACCTCTGCACAGTCCTGGCTGGAAAAACCTGCACATTTACCACGTGCTTTGTGCCAAGATCACAGAAGTGCCCAAGCTGAAGAACAGCAGAGTTAAAAGAGTCACTGGAGCATGTTAATCAGTTAAAATGCTTTTGTGCTGCAAGAAGAAATGTACACTGCCTGCACCTGAGTGATTGGGCACACAAACCTCCATGACACCTTTTTAAGCTTCATTTTCATTTTATTATTTAAGGGCCTTCAGCATTTCCATTTAGTCAGCCTTTACCATGTTGCACGAAAATTATTTTTCTCTTCTCCTTTCAAAGGCCTCGATGCGGGCTCTTTTTCTCCAGCAGAGATGATCTCAGCAGTCAGGTTTATCCTCAGCTCCCAGGGTCTAAGTTGAAGAGGAGCTCTGCCAGCTGGCACAGGGACTGTGGGGTCTGCCAGGAACAGAAACCAGACCCTGGCTAATTCCTGCAGGGCAGCATCAGTTGCTGTGATGGTTCCTGAAGCTGCTGCACCCTCAGCTCCTGCAATCCATACCAAATGTACCGCCCTACCAAGGGGAAAAAGCATCCTGTTCTTCCTGGGCAGGGCAAGGTGCTGTTGGCTACACTGCTGTGATCCATCCCACACTGCTGTGACCCATCCCACACTGCTGTGACCCACCCCACACTGCAGTGACCCATCCCACACTGCAGTGACCCATCCCACACTGCTGTGATCCATCCCACACTGCTGAGCCCCCATCCCACACTGCTGTGACCCATCCCACACTGCTGTGACCCATCCCACACTGCTGAGCCCCCATCCCACACTGCAGTGACCCATCCCACACTGCTGTGATCCATCCCACACTGCTGAGCCCCCATCCCATACTGCTGTGACCCATCCCACACTGCTGTGACCCATCCCACACTGCTGTGACCCATCCCACACTGCTGTGACCCATCCCACACTGCTGTGACCCATCCCACACTGCTGAGCCCCCATCCCACACTGCTGTGACCCATCCCACACTGCTGTGATCCATCCCACACTGCTGTGACCCATCCCACACTGCTGAGCCCCCATCCCACACTGCTGTGACCCATCCCACACTGCCGTGACCCATCCCATACTGCTGTGACCCATCCCACACTGCTGAGCCCCCATCCCACACTGCTGTGACCCATCCCACACTGCTGAGCCCCCATCCCACACTGCTGTGACCCATCCCACACTGCTGTGACCCATCCCACACTGCTGAGCCCCCATCCCATACTGCTGTGACCCATCCCACACTGCTGAGCCCCCATCCCATACTGCTGTGACCCATCCCAAACTGCTGTGACCCATCCCACACTGCTGTGACCCATCCCACACTGCTGTGACCCATCCCAAACTGCTGTGACCCATCCCACACTGCTGTGACCCATCCCATACTGCTGTGATCCATCCCACACTGCTGTGACCCATCCCACACTGCTGTGACCCATCCCATACTGCTGAGCCCCCATCCCACACTGCTGTGACCCATCCCACACTGCTGAGCCCCCATCCCACACTGCTGAGCCCCCATCCCACACTGCTGTGACCCATCCCATACTGCTATGACCCATCCCACACTGCTGTGACCCATCCCACACTGCTGTGACCCATCCCACACTGCTGTGACCCATCCCACACTGCTGTGACCCATCCCACACTGCTGAGCCCCCATCCCATACTGCTGTGACCCATCCCACACTGCTGAGCCCCCATCCCACACTGCTGTGACCCATCCCACACTGCTGTGACCCATCCCACACTGCTGAGCCCCCATCCCACACTGCAGTGACCCATCCCACACTGCTGTGACCCATCCCACACTGCTGAGCCCCCATCCCACACTGCTGAGCCCCCATCCCACACTGCTGTGACCCATCCCACACTGCTATGACCCATCCCATACTGCTGTGACCCATCCCACACTGCTGAGCCCCGATCCCACACTGCTGAGCCCCCATCCCACACTGCTGTGACCCATCCCACACTGCTGTGACCCATCCCACACTGCTGAGCCCCCATCCCACACTGCTGTGACCCATCCCATACTGCTGTGACCCATCCCACACTGCTGTGACCCATCCCATACTGCTGTGACCCATCCCACACTGCTGAGCCCCCATCCCACACTGCTGTGACCCATCCCACACTGCTGAGCCCCCATCCCACACTGCTGTGACCCATCCCATACTGCTGTGACCCATCCCACACTGCTGAGCCCCCATCCCACACTGCTGTGACCCATCCCACACTGCCGTGACCCATCCCACACTGCTGTGACCCATCCCACACTGCTGAGCCCCCATCCCACACTGCTGTGACCCATCCCATACTGCTGTGACCCATCCCATACTGCTGTGACCCATCCCATACTGCTGTGATCCATCCCACACTGCAGTGACCCATCCCACACTGCTGTGACCCATCCCACACTGCTGTGACCCATCCCATACTGCTGTGATCCATCCCACACTGCTGTGACCCATCCCACACTGCTGAGCCCCCATCCCACACTGCTGTGACCCATCCCACACTGCTGTGACCCATCCCACACTGCTGTGACCCCATCCCACACTGCTGAGCCCCCATCCCACACTGCTGTGACCCATCCCACACTGCCGTGACCCATCCCACACTGCTGAGCCCCCATCCCACACTGCTGTGACCCATCCCACACTGCTGTGACCCATCCCACACTGCTGTGACCCATCCCACACTGCTGTGACCCATCCCACACTGCTGTGACCCATCCCACACTGCCGTGACCCATCCCACACTGCTGAGCCCCCATCCCACACTGCTGTGACCCATCCCATACTGCTGTGACCCATCCCACACTGCTGAGCCCCGATCCCACACTGCTGAGCCCCCATCCCACACTGCTGTGTCCCATCCCACACTGCTGTGACCCATCCCATACTGCTATGACCCATCCCACACTGCTGTGACCCATCCCACACTGCTGTGACCCATCCCACACTGGTGAGCCCCCATCCCACACTGCTGAGCCCCCATCCCACACTGCTGTGACCCATCCCACACTGCCGTGACCCATCCCACACTGCTGAGCCCCCATCCCACACTGCTGTGACCCATCCCATACTGCTGTGACCCATCCCACACTGCTGAGCCCCGATCCCACACTGCTGAGCCCCCATCCCACACTGCTGTGTCCCATCCCACACTGCTGTGACCCATCCCATACTGCTATGACCCATCCCACACTGCTGTGACCCATCCCACACTGCTGTGACCCATCCCACACTGGTGAGCCCCCATCCCACACTGCTGAGCCCCCATCCCACACTGCTGTGACCCATCCCACACTGCTGTGACCCATCCCATACTGCCGTGACCCATCCCACACTGCTGAGCCCCCATCCCACACTGCTGTGACCCATCCCACACTGCCGTGACCCATCCCATACTGCTGTGACCCATCCCACACTGCTGTGCCCCGATCCCACACTGCTGAGCCCCCATCCCACACTGCTGTGACCCATCCCACACTGCTGTGACCCATCCCACACTGCTGTGACCCATCCCATACTGCTATGACCCATCCCACACTGCTGTGACCCATCCCACACTGCCGTGACCCATCCCACACTGCTGTGACCCATCCCACACTGCCGTGACCCATCCCACACTGCTGTGACCCATCCCATACTGCTGTGACCCATCCCACACTGCCGTGACCCATCCCACACTGCTGTGACCCATCCCATACTGCTGTGACCCATCCCACACTGCTGTGACCCATCCCACACTGCTGTGACCCATCCCATACTGCTATGACCCATCCCACACTGCTGTGACCCATCCCACACTGCTGCGCCCCCATCCCACACTGCTGTGACCCATCCCACACTGCTGAGCCCCCATCCCACACTGCTGAGCCCCCATCCCACACTGCTGTGACCCATCCCACACTGCTGAGCCCCCATCCCACACTGCTGTGACCCATCCCACACTGCTGTGACCCATCCCACACTGCCGTGACCCATCCCACACTGCTGTGACCCATCCCACACTGCTGAGCCCCCATCCCACACTGCCGTGACCCATCCCACACTGCTGTGACCCATCCCACACTGCTGAGCCCCCATCCCACACTGCTGAGCCCCCATCCCACACTGCTGTGACCCCATCCCACTCTGCAGCGACCCATCCCACACTGCAGTGACCCATCCCACACTGCTGTGACCCATCCCACACTGCTGTGACCCATCCCACACTGCTGAGCCCCCATCCCACACTGCTGAGCCCCCATCCCACACTGCTGTGACCCCATCCCACTCTGCAGCGACCCATCCCACACTGCAGTGACCCATCCCACACTGCTGTGACCCATCCCACACTGCTGTGACCCATCCCACACTGGTGAGCCCCCATCCCACACTGCTGAGCCCCCATCCCACACTGCTGTGACCCATCCCACACTGCTGTGACCCATCCCATACTGCCGTGACCCATCCCACACTGCTGAGCCCCCATCCCACACTGCTGTGACCCATCCCACACTGCCGTGACCCATCCCATACTGCTGTGACCCATCCCACACTGCTGTGCCCCGATCCCACACTGCTGAGCCCCCATCCCACACTGCTGTGACCCATCCCACACTGCTGTGACCCATCCCACACTGCTGTGACCCATCCCATACTGCTATGACCCATCCCACACTGCTGTGACCCATCCCACACTGCCGTGACCCATCCCACACTGCTGTGACCCATCCCACACTGCCGTGACCCATCCCACACTGCTGTGACCCATCCCATACTGCTGTGACCCATCCCACACTGCCGTGACCCATCCCACACTGCTGTGACCCATCCCATACTGCTATGACCCATCCCACACTGCTGTGACCCATCCCACACTGCTGCGCCCCCATCCCACACTGCTGTGACCCATCCCACACTGCTGAGCCCCCATCCCACACTGCTGAGCCCCCATCCCACACTGCTGTGACCCATCCCACACTGCTGAGCCCCCATCCCACACTGCTGTGACCCATCCCACACTGCTGTGACCCATCCCACACTGCCGTGACCCATCCCACACTGCTGTGACCCATCCCACACTGCTGAGCCCCCATCCCACACTGCCGTGACCCATCCCACACTGCTGTGACCCATCCCACACTGCTGAGCCCCCATCCCACACTGCTGAGCCCCCATCCCACACTGCTGTGACCCCATCCCACTCTGCAGCGACCCATCCCACACTGCAGTGACCCATCCCACACTGCTGTGACCCATCCCACACTGCTGAGCCCCCATCCCACACTGCTGTGACCCATCCCACACTGCTGTGACCCATCCCATACTGCTATGACCCATCCCACACTGCTGTGACCCATCCCACACTGCCGTGACCCATCCCACACTGCTGTGACCCATCCCACACTGCCGTGACCCATCCCACACTGCTGTGACCCATCCCATACTGCTGTGACCCATCCCACACTGCCGTGACCCATCCCACACTGCTGTGACCCATCCCATACTGCTGTGACCCATCCCACACTGCTGTGACCCATCCCACACTGCTGTGACCCATCCCATACTGCTATGACCCATCCCACACTGCTGTGACCCATCCCACACTGCTGCGCCCCCATCCCACACTGCTGTGACCCATCCCACACTGCTGAGCCCCCATCCCACACTGCTGAGCCCCCATCCCACACTGCTGTGACCCATCCCACACTGCTGAGCCCCCATCCCACACTGCTGTGACCCATCCCACACTGCTGTGACCCATCCCACACTGCCGTGACCCATCCCACACTGCTGTGACCCATCCCACACTGCTGAGCCCCCATCCCACACTGCCGTGACCCATCCCACACTGCTGTGACCCATCCCACACTGCTGAGCCCCCATCCCACACTGCTGAGCCCCCATCCCACACTGCTGTGACCCCATCCCACTCTGCAGCGACCCATCCCACACTGCAGTGACCCATCCCACACTGCTGTGACCCATCCCACACTGCTGTGACCCATCCCACACTGCTGAGCCCCCATCCCACACTGCTGAGCCCCCATCCCACACTGCTGTGACCCATCCCACTCTGCAGCGACCCATCCCACACTGCAGCGACCCACCCCACACTGCAGTGTCCCTGTCCCATCCCAGGAGGGGCTCTGTGCCCCTAACCCATCCCAAAGAGAGGGTCTGTGCCCCAGCCCCAGCCCTAGCCCTGGCACACAGCAGTGCCCAGCTGCAGTTTCTGCTGCAGGCAGGAGCTCGGCAGCTCAAAACAGTTGATTCCATAATCATCTTTCCCATCACACCAGCCCCATTTGCATAAGGAAATGGAGAAGAAATCAAAATGCAGAGAAGAATTTTCTAAGAAACAGATTTTGCCTTCCCCGAGGAATTAAAGAACAATAAAAGAGCCCGTGACAGCAGCTCTGCCTCACCCCTGCACACAGTTCTTGTGCACAAACAGCGCTCACAGGACTCAGTGAGACATTTCATCTTCTTCCTTGGCAAGGGCAAATTTCTTAATAGGTTGTAAGCTCGAGTCCCAATAACAGATAAAACAGACTAACCATTTTTTTCTTTGACACCTTTTCCAATTATATTTTTAAATCTTCTTTGGATTCATTACATCCTGTAATCCTGCCAATTTGCATCGTTTACTGCCATGCCTTCCCCTTGGAGGCAACGCTCCCTCACACATTCACTGCTGTCAGAGGTACAGCAACCAGAGACGTTCAGATCAGCTCTCCAGAATGGTTTACGAGGCATTTCCTCGTCCAGTTTAGTTTTGTTGTATGCAATGAAGAGTGACCAGGGAGAAACATCAATAAAATGTCATCGTACAAAAGCATCTCCACGCAGCTGTAATAATTTACTCTCTGGGCTGTGCTGTACTCACACCCTGCCCCGTTATGGGAAATTACCTCTGCTTTGATGTAGGCACTGAACAAATGAAAAGCAGTAAATCAGGGACCCGAGAAGGCCACGGGCTGCACCTCGCATGGCACAGGGCAGTTAATAAAGATCACTCACTCCTAATTGCAGATGACCTCACAGCTCCAGAACCACTGCTCCGATATGCTACCTGGGAGGTGGCAAAACCAGGGGCTCATTTTGTCATTTTGGTTTTTTTGCCATTCAGACGCAGCAATTAATAGCTGCAAACAGCTATGTTAATTCAGCTACTACCAGCCCTAACTCTTTAAGGTTAAAATGAAATTAAACACCTTAATAGATTGGAAAGAAAGCATTTAAATGCTATTGACAATCTGCAAGTTCCCCAATGCCAAACACAAATTATGGGCATGACCTCTTTCTCTTTTTATTAATTGACTGCTGAGCTTAAAGCACAGTCCTGGTAAACACTTGCAAAGCACTGCCGCACCATCCTGAGCAGGTTGTGTCAAGGTAAGAGCCACAAAATCAAGTGGGCACTGCACCTTTTGGGCTCACTGTGGTTCATGGCAATTCCATGCTCAGAGTTTAACTGCAGTAAGGTCATGATTTGTGTATTTATTAATACAGGAGTTAAGCAGCTGGAGCATGGCAGGCAATCATAGACCAGATGAAATACTCACTCTTTGCTTTAGGATTGGAGATGGGGAAGAAAATACTTTATTTCACTCCTGTGGTTGTTCCCCATCATTTCCACCCAAAAATCACAACATATTTCTGGGTGGTCCTCATGCAAACAATGGATTTTCACCCTGTGTGCAAGGGAGCACCCTCCTGTCTCCAGGACTTTGAGGAAAAGTTTTCAAGCAGATGGGAATTTTCTTCTTCCCCCAGTAACTTTCTAGAACAAGAGTTTTGTAGAAGCAAGCAGTTAGAAAATTTCTAATTGCCTCAAAAGTCATTAAAAATGACAATACTTCCTCATGCTTGTTTTTACTTGCTGATTGATTTCTGCCTTGTAAGATGACAAATCTTGACATTTCAAAAAGAATATTCATAAGAGTTAAGATGATGAATCACAAAAGCTGAATTTTGCAGTTGTAAATACCTGTCCAAGGGCAACACTCAGACATAACCATTTAAAATCACAGAGTGGTTTGGTTTGGAAGGGACCTTAAAGATCACCCAATGCTACCCCTGCCATGGCAGGGACACCTCCCACTGTGCCAGGCTGCTCCAGCCTGGCCTTGGGCACTGCCAGGGATGGGGATGGATGGCAGGGTGTTCTGGCCCTGCTGGGGATGTGCCTGGAGATTCCTCCCTGGAGTGGGGACAGCCCTCAAGGTCACTCCTCGAGGTTGAGCAAAAGAGATTTACCCTCAGACATCAGCATAATTTCAATATCTACTTGATAATTATTAAGCTGCCTTTGAAATTACTGATTTAATAAGTAGTGCACTATAATTGTAGTTATAACTACCTATATTGTGTAGCAGATAATTCTGATTAAGGTCCTTTATTCTAATAATTATAATCATCAATTGAAATAACTAAATCATTTTGCATATATCTGGTTTGCCATCCTTAATCCTGCAGGACAGATTTGTAGAGAGGTTCAATTGCACTTGTATAATCCTTTGAATAAACCATTGACCAAGCCTGGGACTAGAATTAGATCCAGCCAGACCCATACTCCTGTCTGAGAAGGAGTTTGGGAAGCAGGAGGTCCTTTCTGCACCCTGGGGGTAAACAAAGAGCATCTCTGATAAATTTGGTGAGAAGTCTCTGTTCCTCCCTTGGCAGTGCTGCTCCACCTGAGCCCCAGCTCTGCTCCCCTCATGGGTGCTGGATGGTGAGAACAGCTCCCAGCCTGGCTGCATCCCTCCCTCCCGTGACCCAGCATCTGGCCACTCCTGCATCCCTACAGAAAAAAAATGCATTTCTGCTTGAAACTATGAGACCCAAGTGGTTTATTTCTTTCTTTTCCTCCCCCACAGGCCTGGATTCGGGACAGGCTGGGGAGTGGCAGCCAACACCTCAGGCTCTGCAGGGTCAAACAGGATTCCCAAAAGTGCGCCTTGTTCCCTGAGCTGGGAGCCCAGGAGAGCTGCTTAGGGGCACTGCAGCCTCCTCCCAGCAGCTGGATCTCTCCTGGATTCCTGGGGAAAAGCAGCTGGGAACAGGCTGTGTCCATGAGGGCACGGGGTGGGGGCGTGGGTGGGAGAGGCCGCGGTGACTCTGAGGGTGCCTGAGCAACCCAGCTTGGCTGGGAGCATCATCCCATGGGACAGCACGGCCCCCTCAGGCCTGGGAGCCCCTTTGGAGCCATCCATGCAACGGGACAGCACGGCCCCCTCAGCCCTGGGACCACCCCATGGGACAGCACGGCCCCCTCAGGCCTGGGAGCCCCTTTGGAGCCATCCATCCCACAGGACAGCATGGCCCCCTCAGCCCTGGGACCACCCCATGGGACAGCACGGCCCCCTCAGGCCTGGGAGCCCCTTTGGAACCATCCATCCCACGGGACAGCACAGCCTCCTCAATCCTGGGAGCTCCTCTGGGACCATCCCACACGACACCATGGCCCCCTCAGCCCTGGGACCATCCCACGGGACATCATGGCCCCTTTATCCCTGGGACCATCCCATGGGACAGCACAGACCTCTCAGGCCTCTGCAGGACCCTTCTTCCTCCTGCTCCTGGCCCCCGAGTCCCAGCCCAGACCCTGCCCACTGTGTGCCCCATGTGGTGATGGAAACATGACCAGAAACACCTCCCTGGAACAGGGCTGGACCAAAAACATCTCCCTGGGGCAGGGCTGGACCAGAAGCACCTCCCTGGGACAAGGTCAGAGCACAGGTTGTGCCAGAGCAGCAGGTGTGACCGACAGGCAGCAGACAAGGTTATCAGGAGCAGCTCAGTCAGCACAGCCCGTCCACAAACACCCCCAGCTCTCCAAACTAAGAACAGCCACGCAGGTACAGCCTGGGGGACACCTGGTTTTTAATCATGCGAGTTCCTTCCCGGCACGTCCCGTTGTGGCAGCCAGGCGCTCCTGCTGCTCCTGGAAGCCATTGTTCAGTGAGCACACAGCCCCCTTCCCTCATCCTCCCGCGTGGGGAACTGGAAATGGAGATAATTATAGGAAAAGGTTTTCAAACACACGGTTCCTAACTGACACATGCTCGGCTCTTGATGTGTTCTGTGCCTGTTCTCATTAAATTTTATACACAGCAAACCCGAACAAAAAGCTTGTGCAGTGTTAGGGAACAATGATTCCTTTTTGCCAGTAAAGAGGAGATTTATGGGGAAAATCACTTAAATCTGACAGTCGCTGACATCAGTTCTTAGTTCATGAAAAGTGAGTGGGACCTGATGGATCCTCTTCTTTTCATCAGAAAGCTGCTGTTTTTCTTGTCTTGGCTGAGAGTGGGAAGTGAATAATGAGCATGTTGCTGATTAAAAAAACCCTTACCTTCAACTTTAGCCAAAATTCTTTGCACTTATGACATGAATCATTAAAAAAATTCTGATTACACACCCCAAAACATTTCATTAAAGAACATTTTTTCAAGCACCTTTTCTGGAAAAAAAGTCTAAGAAATCCTTTCTGCGAGTGCAGCGGCCACAGCAGGGAGGCACAAAAGAGGCTGATTTGGAAAAGGCGCTCAAGGGAGGAGAGAGCTCCACCCTGGCACCAAGGCAGAGCGGCGCCTACGCGCAGCACCAGAGCTTTGTGCAGGGCCCCTCACTCGTGTTTCACACCGCTGGTGCAGCCTGCAGCCTTCCCAAAGCACAACCCCATGTGCAGCGCAGAGGCAGCTGGAGGGACAGGGTGTGAGTGAGGTGGGACAGGGCTCTGAGCCAGGGAATTCCCTCTAACCACCCATCTCCTGCAGGAATTCCCTCTAACCACCCTGCTCCTGCAGGAATTCCCTCTAACCACCCATCTCCTGCAGGAATTCCCTCTAACCACCCTTCTCCTGCAAGAATTCCTCTAACCACCCTTCTTCTGCAAGAACTCCTCTAACCACCCTTCTTCTGCAGGAATACTCTCTAACCACCCTTCTCCTGCAGGAATTCCCTCTAACCACCCTGCTCCTGCAGGAACAGCCTCTAACCACCCTTCTCCCACAGGAATTCCCTCTAACCACCCTTCTCCTGCAGGAATTCCCTCTAACCACCCTGCTCCTGCAGGAATTCCCTCTAACCACCCTTCTCCTGCAGGAATTCCCTCTAACCACTGGTCTCCTGCAGAACAGAGCACCTGAGGACTGCATTCCAAATCCCACCCTGGTGAGAGCACCGTGCAGCTCCCTGGCACTGAGAGCTTTGCTTCAGCTCCTTCTGAAGCTCTGCTGAGAGCCCTGGCAGGAGCAGGCAGTCGCAGAGAGCAGCTCCACCCCGGACCACCCTCTCCTCACAATCAGTGGGGAACAGACGCAGGGACCTGCTGCTTTCAAGTGATCCCTGCAGCCTGGCCCCAATTAAACGAAGGTCAGCTCCAGAGGCCAGACAGGTGGAGGTTGGATGGGGAGACAAATGGAAGCACGCTGTTTTCAGCACAGGGATTCCTCCCCATTTATTTCTGGCTGGTTTCTGAGCAATTTACTTGGAGTATGGACAGGAAGACAACCAGGTCCAACTGGAACTGTTGGAAGAGCAGCAGGAGAAGCTGGTGCTGCTGGGTTGTGCTTTCCCACTGCAATCCTAGAAATGTTTTTTTGCAGGGGGAGCTCCATTTCTTTCCTATTATAATGACAAAATGTGCCAGATGAGTTGGATTTTTGTTAAATGGTGTAGCGTATTCCTGCACACATTTATTTGGTAGGAACTCAAAACACTAGCCCAGTTTTATAGGTGACAACCACCTAAAACCCCAGTTTGGAAAGGTTGTGTTAAGGGCGGAGAGTCCAGCCTGGGGTCTCCAGATTTCTCAGATCCCCTGGAGTATGAGCATCACCTTGAAAATTCAAATGTAGCCCCTGCCTCTGGAGAGGAGAGCAAGGAGGGAGGAAGGTGTCATTCGTGGTCCGAATCCACCCTCCTGAATTCCCACACAGCACCCACCAAGGCATGGAAGATCTCGGGCCCCTCCTGCCTCAGGACAGGCCCCTCTCCTGGGACACTTCTCCCTTCCCATCACCTTGAGAGCAGAGCTCTCACCACTCCAAGTGCCACCAGCAACAGGGCTTTAATTGGTATTTTCCTTCGGTTTTACATGAGAAGCTTTTCAATAATTTTGTGCAGTATTTCAACTCAACCAGGAGAGGGAATGTATAATTTATTTTGTTACTTGATAGAATTAGTTGTTCTTAGCTTGCTGTGCCAGTATAAACCGTGAATGCAATATTTTCTAGTGTCCTTTTTCCATGAGATTAGTAAATTTAATTTGAAATTCTGTATTCACAAGTAGTGCACTGGCTGAAGGCAAGCTGTAGAACAGATGACAAAGGTTATTACATTTTTAAAATGATATTTAAAATATGTTTAATAGCTGTGGAGAAAGGACTTTTATGAAAATGGAAATTGGCAGATTAAAGAATGAGTTTCACGAAGTTGTTTTAAAAACACATGAAGTTAGTTTTCCTGTCAGCCTTTAAAGGGCCAAGGTCTGGTTCTCCAGACCAAAATCCCAATTTGGACTGGGATTTCACTGAATTTGCAAAAATATTCTATAAACTGATTTCAAACACAGATATAAATCATACAATGATTACCAATGGTCTGTGTTCTTTTTTCTTGTCACCAGCCTTAAAACTTAAGCTGTATTCAAAGCATGGGTGATGTTTTTCTTACTCTGTTCACCCAAAATTTAGGCTTTTCAGAGCTGAATTCTGCCTAGGTCTGATACAGTGATGTCAACAGGCAAAACCACCTCCACACTGGGAATTTACAGCCTGCTCGCTCAGTCCTCAACGAGTGGGAGTTTTCTGTGAGTATGAATAAGAGTGGGACTGAGCCTGGGGGGTTGCTGTATAGAAAATAGAGCCCACCCACTCCTCCTTGGGCTTCTGCTGCTCCTGAAAAGAACAAATGGAAGTAAAAGGTGATGTTTGCTGCTGAAGTCGGCACCGGTGCAACTGAAAATGCAAAAGAACAGGATGTGATTCAGACGGAACCTGCTGGTTCTCACCTTGTTTTCAAAACACTTCACTCTCATTTGAGAATGACTGTAACAGGGAATACTGCCCGGAGAAAGCCTCAGCTCCCCGCACAGAGGTGATGCAGTGACACACACCTTGCCAGTGCAGTGCCCAGCCCCAAGCCCCATTCAGGGCTGAGCCCCCACAAACCCTGTCACTCGTGCCCTCAGACAGGGCTCTGTCCTTCATCACTGCCAGCCTGGCACCCAAAATTACAGGTGTCGCCGACCTAGGGCCCGTGAGAGAAGAAATGTGCAATTTTAGGGCAGAGCAGATGGGTGCCCTGGCTGTTGGAAACTGTTCTGGCTTCTCTAAAGGCTCCTAGTGTTTAATTATGCAAATGGCTCATAATGACGTGTGTTTTGTAGCATACCAGTATCTGCTCAGCTTCCCAGCCTTTGGATGACCCCTAGGGAACACAAGGTGGAGTGGGCACCTCTGAGACCCCCATCCTGGCCACTGGACCACGGCCTCTCTTCTTGGGATAAGCAGTGGAAGAAGTGGAAAGTTGCAATCTTATCTCAAACGACTGGCTTAGTCTCCTCAAATTGAAAAGCTTTTAAATTTTAAGGGGGTGGAATCCAAAGGAAAGCACTGGTTCAGTCTGGAAAGCCACTCTAAATAGCTGAACCTAAAGAACAGTCACAAACATGTGCATCCCACATAGTCTGTAACCTTATAAATTGTCTATTGGAATTTACATAAATTTCCATTTTCTTCGTCAACTTTATAGTACACGTTAAGCTTAAATTATAGTTTCTTTTCGAGCATTGTCTGAGCCAAATGCTGCTATCAATTGATTCATATAATTACCACTTTCCTCTCTAATTATTTGTGGGAGTAAGGTACAGCAGGAAAGGTACTTTTAAGTGATAATGCAAAACATTTCCTACTTGTCTGCACCTAATTCATAAAAAGGTCATACGAAGGTTTTACAACTGAACTCAATTAAGGATTAAAATTCACACAAGTAGTTCTAAGCAAATCCAGGGATGTTTCCATCTTTAAGATCCAGAAATCCGTTTGCACCGGGCTGGAGAGGCTCTGCCAGCTTTGGCTGAAGGAGAAGGTGTCCTTTGCTCTCTGTGCTGCTGGGGCCCAGGTCTGATCCTCTCCCCTCACAGGGACCCCTCGTCCCAGGGCTCTGGGGGTCTCATCCCCCACAAACCCCAGTGTCCAATGCCACCCCATCCAGCCTGGCACCTCAGCCTGCTCTGGGCTGCTTCTCCTCTCTGCAAACACTTCCAGAAATATCAGAAGCAAAATTGCCCAAAGTTACAGCCAGTTATGAGTTGTGCTGGTGAGAGGAGGTACAAGCAACTGATTATTTTTAAATTAGCTTGTTAAAGGCCCAAAAATTAATGATCAATAAAGAAATTTTCCTGCTAGAAGGATGCAAGACGATGCTATCTTCTGATACTGATTATTTTCCCATTTCCATAGGTAAGAAAAGCTTTAGACATCACCACAAAATCCCTGGCAGGAAAGACTTTGAAGGAGGATCAGATCCACATAGCTTGAATTTCAAACTTCTAAAGGCCTGGCAAGAAAAGCCATTAAAGGAAGTAATTTTTATGTTTTACAATCCCAGGCAGATGTCAGTGGTGCAACAGCCCCAGAATCAAGCCAACATTTCAGATGGTCCAGCCAAATGACCCAAATCAGTTGGCATCAGATTTGGACAGTGTGTGCAATGTTGCTACATAATTAAATTGAAAGTGCTAAAAAGGTAAAAATACGCTTAATGCTGATCAGCACCACTTTTGAGGTTAAACAGCCCTGATTGCATTTGATATTCTATGTCTGGATGGAAAAAAAAATGGAGAACTGGCATGTACTTCATTTTATTATGAAATTGCTTTGGACGAGGATCTTTATAAATGAGATCCCAAAAAAACAGGGTTTGGCTGTGGGTATGATTGAGGGAGAGGAAGGTGATTACCAAGGTTCCCCAGTGGCCCAGGTTTGGTGCTTTTTGAAGTTTCCATTAAGAACTGGAGAGTGGGAATGGACACTGACAGAGCTCCCTGGGGGCAGGACTGCACCAGAGGGACACAGCCACCCCTGGGACCTGGGGGGACATCCTCAGGGACCCTGCAGGGACACAGCCCCCCCTGGGACCTGGGGGGACATCCTCAGGGACCCTGCAGGGACACAGCCACCTCTGGGACCCTGCAAGGACACAGCCACCCCTGGGACCTGGGGGACACAGCCACCCCTAGGACCTGAGGGGACACTGCCACCCCTGGGACCCTGCAGGGACACAGCCACCCCTGGGACCTGGGGGACACTGCCACCCCTGCTCGCAGCCATGGGTGCTGGTGCTGCAGCACCAGCTCAGAATTGTACATTGAATTTTTCCCTGGCCAACAGGCATTTGATTCCCGTGGCTGGTTTGCTTTTTGCATTAGCCAGCTGAGGGTGGGCACAGAGGAGATGTACTGCAGCAAGAGATAATGCTTGTCTGCTTGGATCACCTTCAAAAGTTGAAGTTGAATTAAAAAAAAAACAACTCCACAAACTTGGATTTGAATTCACATTTATTCATCTCATTTTTTAATATGAATATTTTTCTCTGGTGCATTACAAAAAGCCTCCTTACACATATCTTATTTCACAGTCCTCTAAAATTCCTGTGCATTCTGAACAGAAGTTCTGACTTGCTTTAATCCTTCAAAATAAAACAGAATTTAAGATGGTCTGAAATGCTTAGCCAAGTCTGCTGAAAAGGATAACACGACGTTTTTGTGAGACCTTACCAGAGCACCAGCACAGAAATGGCAGATGTTTGTTGTTGCTGGCTTGCTCTCAAGTGTAACAGTGGACTCCCAAGCCAAACAGTAAGAAGATACATCCAGTGTTGTGTATTTTCCTTAGTCTGTCTACTGACAAAGGGGTTTTTTAGTCAAGGATGCAGGTCATGTTAGCACTGACAAGTTATTTCCATCAGTCCCTTTCCCTGACTCCTGTAAAGCCAGCAAATGCGGAACTCTGACAAACATGGCCAAAACACGCCGAGGCCTGAGAACCCCTGGTGTTTCAGAGAGCACAGCTCACCTCTCCCAGAGCGGCTGGTGCTGAGCACCGCAGGTCACAGGGCTGGCGTGCTCGGAGCTGGACAGGCTGACTCCTCTGGCTCTTGTTGCTCAGTGAGGTCAAACACAGCAAACCTCCTGGTGTCCTCCGGGACACCTGGGCTGCTGTTCCCGAGCACCCCCGCTCCTCACCCTGCAGTAATCTGCAGGAGGAGGAGCTGGTCAGTCTGACTGTGCTGGGTCTGTGCAGTGCTCCTCAAGTGATAAATTATTGCTGAGCCCATGCCCCACACAGCCAGGCTGCAGAAGGTGGACTCAGACGTTGTCCCCTGCTAGTGACGCAGTTTGTGCCATCCAGGACTCACCCCAACAGCTCACCAGGTATCAGCTTTTCATCTCCTCCACAACCACTCCTGGTCACTACAGCCCAGTCTCAGGAAACACAAGGAGCATGCAATTAAATTCTCGTTGTGGCCTTGTTCCAGCTCCTGCCTCTAATTTATTATCACCCTGGAGTCCTGCACAGGCTCTGCTCTCCGGACGCCCACCTTCTGCCTGTCCCTCCGGTTTAGGGGGGAGAGCAGCTGCCCAAAGCCTCCCCTGTTGCTCTGCCATCTGCTCTGAAAGGTTTGGTCTGCAAACATGGGAATAACACTGCGTGCCTTTGTCGCGAGTTGCAGGAAAACAATCAGCCTCCTTCAAAGCCTAAATAATGGATTTGAATTTAGGTCTGATATAGATGCAAGGCTGGCAAGGTCTCATGGAGAGTGGTTCCACCCCACTACAGAGAGAGTTCACCTCTGAAGGCCCCTGAGCACATCTCATAGCGATGGAGACAGGATGAGACCCTGGTGCTGTGCCCAGAATGGGATGAGCACCCTGTGTGTGTCCTTGCTCATTCAGAACTGTGCATGGATTTGTCCACACACAGAGCAGTCATCCCAGCCTCGTCTGAAAGCAATCCTTAAAATAGGGGGACTCAGACCATGCAAGCCCACAGCAAAGGATTTTAGCCCCATGATGAGAATAAGCAAACCAGACACAGTCAGAGCCCGCAGGCACAGCAGCTTCACCACAATCGAGGCAGGCCCTGTGGGATGGCAGCCCCAGAGCAGCGCTGAGGCCACAGCAGCCCCACACCCAGTGATGTTCCTGGGACCCACACAGGAGTCTGGGCCCCAGCACAGCTGGGAGTCTGCTTGCTGCAAGCTCAGGGAACACGGGACAACCCGGGTCTTGCAGGAAGGGCTCATGGGATCTACCCCAGCCATATCCCAAACAAAACAAGGCACTTGAAATTTTAGCTTTATTTCAGACACTACAGTGTATCAGATCAGTTTAAAACTTAGTTTTAAACTTTTCCAAACAAAGTCAAAATTTACCAGCTGCAGAAGCTGACTGTGGTTCTCTTCTTTCCCATAATTTCATGGCTACAGGGGGCATTAGGGTGCTTTTGTGTTTTCCTCTCTTGGACAAGAGCTGCAGAAGCAGCTCCACTAGTGGATTCCTCCACCCGCATCCCACCAGCTCTGGCTCGGAAATGAAGTTCCACAAACCCATGCTACACACCAAAGTCACACAAGCTGCAGTGTGGAAATTCAGATCAGCACTAGCAGAAAGCTGCTGGGTTCGTTGCAGGACTAGCTCCTTCCTGAGGCTAAAGAGCCTCGGTTTCAATAATCTAAACCCCACACAACTCAAGTGCCATATTAATCTCATAAATCATTTTCCACAGCCTGGGTTCCTGGATGCATGGAAGCATTTGTTATCATCCCACTTTGCTGGCCTGCCCCATTATTCCTGTAACACCCAGCCCTGGGCACTCTCTCCTCCCAGCATTGCATGGGAGTGCTCAGCGCATGCCATGAAATATTAAAGGAGAGAGCCACCATGATTTCAGGGATCTAGGAAGGCTCATCAGTAATGAGGCAGCACCAGAGCTGTTTTCTCAGCCTGAGCCCTGCCGAGCTCCACCCTGGCTCTTATGGAGAAGCCTTTTGGAGTGAGTCAGCTTTTCCTGGTAATTACTGGGAGGTTTTGTGTTCCAGTAAGCAAAGTCATCTCTGCAGAAACACACGCGCTTTAGTGCGGGAGGACACTTGGGAATGGCTATTGCTCCACCAGCAATAGGGCCCTGCTGGGACCATCTCCAGTCCTGCCCTTCCAGAGCTCTCTGGAAGCTGAAGCTGTGCTGCAGTTCTAGCAGAGAGCTCTGCTGGTGCCACAGGGGCTGTGGACCAAGCACACCTCATCTGCCCAGGACAGCCAGCAGCAGGAGTGCGAGAAGAAAGACAGGGAGAACCTCCAGGGGTGCACTCAAAACATCCTCACAGTATCTAAATCACATTTTGAAGGCTGAAGGAAAAATCCCTTAATTCCCTTTGAGCTGAGGCCATGCACCCACCTGAGTCCCATGTGTTGACTGGGTGGCCATGCAGAGACTCCCACTGCCCAGCGCCTCCTCCCACAGCCTTTACAGCCTCCTGGAGGAAAAGCTGACCCCACACTGGGCCCACTGGGCTGTTCCACAGAGCTCTGCTCTCAGGAGAAGCCCCTTCCCCTGCCTGGAGCTCCTGCCCTGCCCATGGCTGGCTGTGGCACCGTCACCTCCCCTGCACAGAGCCCAGGGGTGGCATTTGCCGGTCCAGGGGTGGTTTTCAAGAGCACTGCTCCCAGAGTCTGTGTCTTCACAGCACAGGAAGCCTTCCACTTGGAGAAAGTATCCTGGGCCTGAAGGCTTTGCCTCTCTGCTGCAGACAATGAGGCAAAGTGTTCTGTTCCTGTACTGCATTTTAATTCCATTGTAGTTCGGTTTTTATAAAGCACAATTAAAACACAGAGTTGCATTATAAGAGGTTAGCAAGTGCTTCCTTCAATCCCTTCTGCAAAGGGAACTTTTGTAATCTTCCAGATTTCCACGTTTCTGTCCAACGGGAAGAGGCAGAGGCAGTGCTGCTTTTGAGGGTGCTCCTCTGCCAGCTCCGAGTCACTGCTGCCTCATTCCCATTCTCCTCCAGCTGTGCCGTTCATAGAGGTGCAGATATGACATTATTTCACAGAAATTCATTGGGTAACTGAACAGCCTCCGAGCATTGCAAATAAAGGCGTGTATTTGACTTTCAAAACCAGTTCCAGACGTACTGTGTTCCTATACAGCCTATCTTCCTTTTTCATATTGATGTCTTTTCTTTTGCATTTCCTGTTTGAATTATTGCTATGCCTGCAACATGATTTACATTTAGTATAGCTCAGAACAACAAAATGTAACATTATGTTATACAGGGCTAATCCTTCCTTATACAAACCTAATTCCAAGGAGTGGTGTGCACTGGCTGATCCAACATGATCTAGGAAGGCAGGTTGTTAGATTTAAACAAGTCCCAGGCAGGAATTTGTTACAGGTGACAGTCCCTGAGCTGTTAGACATACACTTGAAACACACTCCTAATGACAGCATTATGATCATGAAATGATGTTTAAGGAGTAGCTGACATTCTGTGGCTGTGCTTTATGTTCCCTGGAATATCAGGGCTTTAATCACAGGGAAAACTGGAAAGAATTTCAGTGACTTTCACCTGTTGCTCGTGCTGCCACATGCTGAAAGAAGAGCTGAATGAACACATGATATTACATAAATACACTGGGGAAGGGCAGAATCATAGAATGGGGTAGCAGGATCATACTGCCATGCTCTCCTGAGGATTGCCCTCATCTGAGAGAGAGGGGAAGGGTGCTCAGCAGAGCAGCAGCACCTTCATGTCTTGTGCAAGGACAGCAGCACCCACCCAGGGCCTTTGAGCCTTCCACAGGGCACTTTGGTCCCCCTGGTCAAAGGGATCCCTCAGGCCAGACTGGGTGCTGGAGGACAATTTTTGCCCTAAGCCTTGCAGGTGCTGCTCCACAGGCTCCTTTGATGGGGTTCTATGGTTTTCAAGCTAAACAAGAATTGAGTCTTCTTGTAGGAAAGCTGAAAAAACAGTACAAAGAAAACTTCTGCGAAGTTTTCCTCACCAAGACCTTTCCTTACCTTACCTTTTCCCCTCCTCAGCCATGCAGCTGGAAATGGGGAGTGGAGGGAACTTGCCTTTATTTACTAAAAGAGCCAGTTCCCCAGTCTGGTGAGTTGCTCAGCATTAAATTACCCACACACACCAGACTATCCTGTGCTCTTGGTGCCCTGCCATCCCACGTGTTTGTGGGGGAGCGAGGAGGGGCTGCCCTGGACCCCATCTCACAACCCTGTGAGCCCTGTGCCCTCGCAATCTGCCCAGGATCTGGCACGGGCAGGACTTTCCCATCCTGTATTCCGAAATTGCAGTGTGGGGATGACAAAGCACCGCCAGCGCAGAGCCAGGCCGCGGCTCGCCTGCCCTTCAGCATTAAAATGGATGAAATGAAAGGCAATTTTTCAGCTTCCAAACAGTCTGTGGTAGGGGAAAACATCTCCACTCCACTTGACTCCTCTTATCTCCTTTTCCCTCCCTCGCTGGCTGGAAGATTTCTGTCCCTGCTCTCTCTGGGCTCGCTGTGGGCACGCGGCTCGCACGTGTCGGGGTGGGAGCAGCTCCAGCCCCAGGAGCTGGCCTGGCCTGTCACCCAGTGCTGCTCTCTGGGATGAGGACAGCAGCTGATGCTCACTGATTGTGGTGCCTTCTCCCTAAGTCCCCTGTGCACAGTCACTGTGGGGTCACAGCCTGTGGCTGTCACACTGGGGTGTGCTGCTGCTGACGGTGCCCCTCTGCCCTGGAGAGGCCATGACCAGGGAGGGCAGGGCTGGCTGGGCAAATGCTCCACACAAACATGGAACCACGTTGTTGTTAGGGTTGGAAGAGCCCTCTGAGATCATGGACTCCAACCACCACACCATGTTCACTGTTAAATCACGTTCTCAAGTGCCACATCCACAGGTTTTCAAACACTTCCAGGGATAGTGACTCCCCCACTGCCCTGGGCAGCCTGTGCCAGTGCTTTACTACCCTTTCCATGAAAAAATATGTCTTAATATGTGATCTAAACCTCCCCTGGTGCAACTTGCAGCTGTTAACTAAGATGCAACCTCTCTCAGGACGCGTAACAGTCTAAAAGGTTTGTGCCATGCCTGGGACACTGGGCACCTCTCCAGGTGGAGCTGAGTGGTTTGTGATAGATTGTTTTGAAACAATCATGCTTGGCTGGGAAAGTATTGCAAAAGAAAGGGAAGAACTTCATGCCTGAAGGCACTTTCAGCAATGTATGAAATAAAAATATATTTTAAATCATGAGGAAGTAAACAACAATGCAGTCACGTACAGAAGCAGGCACAAGTGTTTCTGTGAGTAGAATGAACAGTAATGCCAGTGGCAGCTTAGGGACACAAAATGGGCAGCACAGGTGCAGAGCAGCACATCACCTCAGCTGCTGAAGACGTTCATGTCTGCCAAAGCTGGCAGAAATCTGTGTTCTTCTCCAAACAAGCCTTTTTCTCCCCAAGGAGCCTTTGGCCCTAAGCCCCCAACACATGAGGCTCTTCTGCTGTCCCAAGGAGCAGCCAGAACTCCAACATTCCAGGGCAGTGCAGATGGGCACCCACCAGGCACAGCTGAGGACAGGGAAGCTTCCAAATGGAGAGAAATGGTGATGTAAGAGGAAGTTTTTGGCAGACTCCAAAAGCCGGGTGCCTGTCCAATACCCTGCCGTGCTGGCATCCTAGCTCCTTTACACACATCCCTGAAACACATCTATCACTAGCTCTGAAATATTACAGGAATAGTAACAAGTGACTTGAAAACCCTTTGAAATATGGTAAAAGCACCCACAGCGTGTGTCTGGTGATTATGTGCTCAACTTGTGCCATTGTGTGGTGCCTGTGATCTGTGCAAGCCAAGAGACTCAACGCTGGGCTTCCCAGCCAGGTGTGTCTCCCCTCAGCCTGGAGCTGCTGCCTTAGCTCTGCATCCTCTCCGTGGGCACTCGCTGTGGGCATCCATGGCACAGAGCACCTGGGGCCAGCTGCAGGCCGTGGTGATACAGGAGGGAGACTGGTGTGTTAAGCAAACACTTATAAATAAGCACTGAAATCACACTTTTTTTTTTAATCAAATACATTTTTTTGTTTGTGCAGTTAATAAAATGTTGTGGCAAAATGATACATATTAGCAAATATTTAAGAGAATATATTTTTTGTTTATGTTAAAAGACCTTTGTCCATTGAAAAAGCACTTAAAAGAAATATTTTAATCACAGCTTTAAAATATAAGATGTCTTCAATGAAAGGTCAGGCCTCCAGAGCAGAGCAAACAGCTCAGGAGGGTTAATTAGCAACAAAAGACTAAACAAAAGGAGTTTGGAAGACTCTCTGAAGGAGACAAAGCTCTAAGGATACATTAAACGCCTTTGAAAAGCAGGATGGGCTTTTTCCACAGCAGAATCTTTGATATACCAAGATGAAATTCCAGCCCCTGCTGTAGTGCACGTTGTTTTATGCAAATGTGGGGCTGTTCTTATTAACTACTTATTTGCTTATGGTTTTTAGCAAGTTCTGTGGAGATGCACCTCAGCTGGATGGCTTGGCAAGGTGTGCCCCTGTGTCCCATCCCACCACGGGGTGGAAAGCAGAGCTTTTCCATGTGTGGGATGTGGTGCCAGGTGGAGGGGTGTGGGGTTGGGTGCTGGGATGTGGTGCCAGGTGGTGGGACATGGGGGGATGTGGGGTTGGGATTGAGATGTGGTGCCCGTGGTGGGGTGTGGTGCCCGTGGTGGGAAGCTGCTGTGGCTGCCCAGCACGAGCTCTGTGTGGCAGGGGCGTGCTGTGTCCCCACCCAAGCAGAGGTCAGGCATGGGGAGAGCGCGGCTGGGAAGGGACCGTCCCCCCAGTAGAGCTGACCCCTTTACTCCGAGCTCATCAGAGCCCATCCAGGGCTTCCTGCAGGGCCTTGTAGGGAAATAATTGCAGACGAGAGCTGCCTCAGATGCCTGCCCTCTGCTGAAATCAGAGAGCGTGGATCTGAGATGTTTTGTCTGAGTTTTCAGCGATGCCGGTGATGCGGGGAGCGCGCTTTCCCGGCGGGGTCCGTGGAAGCAGGACAGCATCTGCAGAGCATCTGAGCAGGGCAGAGGGGGTGGGACACTCCACTTTCCAGCCAGAACAAACCTGCCACAGATGCCTCACGCTCCACATCCTTTCATACTGTACATCCAATTAACCTTTCCTTGCCGAGGAGCGAGGACACTCTCCTTTGATTGGCAGTGCTTGTCCTGCTGCCGCTGGCTGGGGTTCAGAAACTCGGCTGGAAAATCAGGCTTTATTAAAACATCCTTTAGCACTTGAAATGGATTCCAGTGGTGTATGGCTAAGGTAGGAGATAATTCAGCATTTGTTACTTACTGACAGAATACAGAATTAGAATTTATAGTGCAAGTCCTAATGTCAGAAAGCCTAATATAGCAGCAATTGAATTTTGGTGTGGTTTTGTAGCCTCACATCAGCTGCTCCTTTAGTGGGAGGTGTGGGAATGCTGCACCGTGATACACTCACACCACAGTTAAACCTGAGTGCAGACAGAGCAGCAATTTGATGCATTTGTGATGTGTGTGATGAGCATCTCGTCCCCACCAGCATTCACTGACTCGCATCCTTTGGAGAAGAATAATGTGGGTGTTATTTTTCCTTTAACGAGTGCTCAGGCTTTTCCAGCCTGAACAAGCATCTCCAGCTCCCACAGTTCCGTGCTGGGTACTGGAAGGTCTAACACGAATCTTATCGGGGGAGATAATTAGTCAGGATACCCCCAATTGCCTGATGGATTTATGGGTTTTCCAGACCTTCATGCTGCAGTGAGTCTGTCTCCCAGCCCCACACCATTGATGCTGTAGATGCTGCTTCCTGCTTTCCTAGAAAAACTCTGTGTTTGGGGAATCTAATCCCTAGCCAGCTGTTTTGAGAACAAAGGCAGAGCCTCAGTGAGCAGAATTATCTTAATGGCTTCAGAGCCCACAGTAGCTGGTGGAAAATCAGGAGTTCCTTTCTTCCCTCCCCTGAAGAGAGGGCTCCACCGGATTATCAGAAGAATGGGCAAAACAAACTTGGATAACAAGATGTGGAGGAGCAGGAGGAGTGTGAAATGAGCAGTGGAAGCCCATCAGATAGCTGAGGGAAGGCAGCACTGCAGATAAGGGGGGAAGCACCTATTTAGGTGTGTACCATGATTTCCTCCCTCAGAAACAGGCCAGGTCCATTTATCTGCTAAAGCAATTCCCAGCACATTGCCACAGCAACTCGTCAGATGAGAGAAAATAATTGCAGGAGATAATTCTTTACCTGGAGGAGAAAGCCGTGCCCGGTGGCAGGTTTAGCTCAGCGCTGTGCTGGGCCCGTGGGGCTGCATGCTGAGGGTGGGAAGGCAGAGGGAAAGCCCTGGGAAATGCTGGTGATCCTGCAGGTCGGTGTCCCCACATCACCGGGCTCCAGCTGGACACGGGACACTCCAGCCAGACACTGGGAGGCTCCAGGACAGTGTCCAAAGGGAGGTATTTGCCACGTGTGCTGCCCAAGTGCCAGAGGGATCTCAGGGGTTAAGGCAGAGGATGGAGCTGGTGGGCAAAGCAGCAATGAACAGCAGTGGGAATGGGGAAAACCACAGCGTGCACAGGGATGTGTGGAGCTGGTGGTGAGGATGAGGCTTTCACCAGGCAGGGCTCCGGGGCCCCACACCCTTGCCAGGCTGGAGCTGCTGAGCATGTGAACAGCAGTCCCTATTTCAGGGTAATTAGGAATGAGAACAAAAGCAGCCACCAAGAGGGAGCTGAACGAGCCTGTGGGTGGGCTGTCATTAACCCAGACACCACCCCAGCAGCGCCCAGGCCAAAACCCCTTTGGTGGGATGGGATGGGATGGGATAATGGGATGAGATGATGGGATGGGATAATGGGATGGGATGGGCACAGCACAAGGGCCTGGCAGCTGGCACCTCAAGGGCAGAGCCACCTGAAAGCCACCATCACCTCAGCTGTGCTGCCTTCCTCCTCCTCATCCCCACAGGTGAGGATGTGTGCTGTCTGTGCAGTGAGGAGAAGGGTGCTGGTATCAATATTCATGTTCTGGTTTAATTTTAAACCCCAGGAAGGCTACAGAAAGTGTTGGTAATGTGATTCAGGGTAGGAAATGGGTATGAGTAGGAACACATGCTCCCTTGGGACTTTTCTAATCTCCTCAAGCAAATAAACAGATGAACTTCACATGCAGAAAAAAAATCCTGCTTTAAAAATAAAACCCTTGAGGTGTAGCTGGAGAGACTACACGGGGGCAGGCAAAATATTCTGCAGTGGTGATAACCCTTGGGAAGGGGTTCAAAAGGTGTCCCACACCTGGAAGTGTCTAAGACCAGGTTGAACCAGGCTCAGAGCAACCTGGGACAGTGGAAGGTGTCTCTGACCATGGCAGGGGGTTTGAAAAATATGGGCTTGAAGGACCCTCCAAGCCCAGGCCATTCTGGGGTTCTGTGAAGTCGAGGAGGCAGTGGAAGGTCTCCCTGGTCCCATATGCTGGGGAGGTGCTGTGAGCCAGCCCCTCTACCAGGTGCCCCAGGAATCCCTTTGCTCCTGGCTCCATCACCGTGCCTGGGCTGGCCTGGCACCTCCAGCCCTGTCCCTGTCCCAGCAGCCAGGCCCCAGGTGTTCCCCACCACGGCACTGCCTCCAGCAAGGCCTGGTGCACAGGGCTTGTGCCGAGCATGGCCTGGCAGGGGCAGTCCTGGCAGCTGCCAGGGGAATGGAGCATTTCCCTGCTGTGCAGAGCAGGTGGGACACATCCCAGTTCCACCCTGCTGCTCCTGCTGCGATCAGGAGGGCAGGCACTGCTGTGGCCCAGCCTGTGCCACTGCCACAGCCCCATGTCCCAGGTGGCTCTGCCAGCCCTGGGGTCCCTCTCAGTGTCCCAGGTGGCTCTGCCAGCCCTGGGGTCCCCACTGTGTCCCAGGTGGCTCTGCCACCCATGGGGTCCCCGCTGTGGGCTCAGACGTGGCCCAGGCCATCAGCTGCTCCATCAGTGTGACACGGGTGACATGTGGAGCAGCAGGGACGTGGCAGCAGTGGGAGGCAGGCAGCCCTCCCTGCCCTCTCCTCTCCTGCCCCTGAGCAGCCCTCTCAGCAGGGCTGAGCCCTGACAGGCACGTGGCCATCGTGGCTAGGAGAGCCAGAACAACAAACACTTCTTCTCCTCCGCTGCTGGAGGTGCCTGTGTCTGGTTTTGCCTCTCAGGGAGTTGAAGTGCCAGCCGGGCTCCCCTCCCCAAAGCAATGACAAAGGATCTCCCCCCGCCTGTGCTTCTTCCTCCTTCGCGTCTGTGCTGCCTTCCCACGAGACACAAATACTTGTTATGACAGTGGTGACTCAGATGTGTCCAAACCTGTCCTTTGCCTTCAGATTCCTCGTCATTCATTAGCGGTGGCTGCAGATTTGCCTTTGGAGTCCTCTGCTCTTCTTTTATTCTTCATATTTAATGAGGCGCAAAGAATTGTGCAATAAAGGCTCATCAAAGCTGCCATTTATCTATGTTTGACTGTCTTTGTTATATATTAGCAATAAATGTCCTAAAGCTTCCTGCGTATGGAGACATTTCTCCTTATTTCATGCTGTTTTCTCCAGAAATTCGTTCACATACTTTTTTTCCCCAGTCTTGCTTCTCTGGTTCCTAACCAGGAGAGGGGCTGTGGGAGCTCTGCAGCATCCTGAGGGGTCACCCACAGCTCCCTCCACCCCTGAGGGTGTAGCATGGACAGGGAGCTTTGGGCAGCCCTTACAGCAGGACAAACGGACAGGGCAGGCTGGGCGGGAGCAGCAGCAGCAGGGATGGAGATAAGGAGGGAAGCTGGAGAGACATTCTTCTGTTATCTTCTCTATCAGAACAATGTCCATCTTGGTGGCACAGAGAGACAAAAACAGCCACTGGGAGCTGTGTGGGACAGGTAATGCCAGGGGGGCTTGTTCACAGAGCTGGAAGGGAGCAGCACACTCCATCAGGAAATGTCTCCTGCCCTGGTTAGGGAAGGAGTCCTGTGGAAGAAAATCATAAAATGGCCTGGTTTGGGCTGGAAGGGACCTTAAAGATCATCTCATTGCACCCTGCCATGGCAGGGACACCTCCCACTGTCCCAGGTGCTCCAGCCCCAGTGTCCAGCCTGGCCTTGGGCACTGCCAGGGATCCAGGGGCAGCCCCAGCTGCTCTGGGCACCTGTGCCAGGGTTTATTCCTGTCACAGCCCATGAGGAGCCCCATAACTCCTCGCACCTGAGCTGTCCCATGGCAGCAGCCAGAGCCTGGCCCGAGGCAGGAGCCAGGGCAGAACTGCTGGGCTCAGGGGCTGTGGCTGGGCAGGGGCTCCTGGGGCAGGACAGGACTTGGTCCCCAAAAGAGAAAATGTGGGTGTCCCAATCTCCTCCCACCAGACACCTGGAAATGGAGACACCAACACTCCTGAAGAGTTTCTCTTCAAGTTTAGGAGAATAATAAAAATGCATAAGTAAGCAGGAAACATAAACAGAGCAAATAATTAGCTAATTACAACCTGCTTTAGCAGAACATTTTTAATTATTAAAATAATTAGCGAGATTAAATTCAAAACAAAAACTCCATAAATTCTACCTGAACTTGTCCTTGAAGCTCTCAAGTGCCTGAGCCGAATGTATTTACCTGGTGATACTTCCATTAGCACAACAGAATTCATTAAAACTTTTTTTTAACCTTCCAGTTTCTTTCATTTGACATTCCTGAATATTTTTATCATTTCTGTCTTAAACTGGATATTTGAGAATACCTCTGTGGGGTTCTGAGCAGGAGCACTGGGCCTGCTGCACATCGCCCATGCCGATGAGCAAACTGCAATTTGTTTAAAACTCCATTACCAGGACAGGACATGGCACCAAACAATAAATAAAATTGTGATGGTATCTCACCAATTCGCATCCCTTCATTTATCACAGTGTGAGACAGAGGCTGATAACACTGGTGTGTTTGATACTCAACCATCAGTCACTTCTGTGTGTGCCCTCATACATCTCAGATTAATTGACAAGATATTTATCGCTTGGACTTGTATGAATAAGTGTAATTCCCAAATACTGAGGCTTTTTCTGGAGCATTCCTTTTCAATGCAGAGCTAATTGAAGAAAAGGAGCAGAATTCAGAACTGCTTCAGGAAGCTGGAGATCAGGCCAGCAACAGAGCATGTTCCCGCTTTTTCCCCTCAGGAGTTGCAGACCTATTTATCTGCTTCCATCGTTATGTAACTCTGTCACTTCCTGAATTCTCAGAGCCCATTAGGCAGGGTTATAAAACTGAATGGAAAAATGAGGATGATCGTAAGAGACGAGTCCCTCTCTGGTGCTGGCATTAACCTGTGGCTCCCAAACCCTTTTTGGGATCATTCCACAGGCAAGAACATGCTCCTGGTTCTGTTGCCGGTTTGCAAGAGGCCTCAGTACATTCTTGTCTTAAAACTACACCCACAACTACATTTCTGTGCTGCTGATTCAAAACCAAAGTGGCAAATCCACAGGGGACAGACAAGTCACCTCAGCCCACCCAGCTTCAGTGTGCTGTGCTGGAAATGAGCACAATTCTGTAATTATTGTTTCTTGGTTAAATTTGATCCAAAAAGTCTCAGTTGAGGCAGACAGACCTTGACTGGGCAGAGGAGTGTGTGAGGTGTGAAAGGAGGATGAGCCAAAACTCAGGACTCACAAGGAGCTTGAGCAGGTTGTTGGTGTGTGCAGCCATCACCTTCCTCCTCCTCACCTCTCACATTTCAGGTGTCATTGTCCATCAGCCTCTCTGCTAATCACATTGGGCTGATCTACAGTTACATTGCTTTTCTGCACATTTAAAACTCGCCTGAAGGCCAATCTTGCTCTCAGATGACAGATGGAGGTAGGTTTGGCCAAGCCTTTCCCCGAGGGGCAGCCTCAGCGAGTGCCCTGGCAGTGGTCACCAGTGCCAGTCCCCAGGGCGAGCACTGCCACTTCCCCTGCCCTGCGGCAGCTCCTGGTGCTGGGCCTGGTTAATTGGGTACATAATGAGTCTCATCTTGTTCCTCCTGGAGTCAATAGTAGGTCTGGGACCAACATGTCCCACTGCTTTTCCTGTTTTAATTTACATTGATACTCTGCTTCATTTAGAGGCGGCTCCTTACTTCAAATGACTCTTGATCAAGGGGTGAGTCATCTGTGCTGGTGCAGCTGCATGCACAAACAGCCCCATATTTCTTCATTATCTACCTCGGGAAGCTCCTTGCATGGAGATCTCTCTGCTGGTGAAAGGAGCTGAGCTCTTCTCATCACTCCCGAGGAGTTTCATCTCCGTCAGACAGAGACCCATAACTGCCTGTTGCAGGAAAAGAAGTTGCAATATTAAAAGCTGTCACTACTGTAAATTGAGCAAAGATGAATAAGAAGCAGGAGTATTAAAAAGTGTCAGTGCTGTAAATGCAGCAAAGATGGATCGTTGGAAGGAGGCCTAGCCCCCGTGCAGCAGGTGGGTGTTTTACACACCTGAGCAGTGCTCACACCAACCATCCATAACTCCGAGGCACTGCCCTGTCTGGGATGTCTGTGAACGTGGGGAGCAAACACGAGATGATGGACGTGCTCCTATTGCTGTTACAGGCTGCTCAGTTAAAAGAGCCTGGAGATGGAAAATCTGCGATTCCAGGCCAAGGTGTTGGCTCTTTGTCAGGGGCTGGTGGGAGCTCGATGTACCTCACAATCCACTTTTCTGTTCAAATTCTCTTTGGATGTTCATGGAGCTCTTCCCTTCCTCTTGCAGCAACAACCATCTCACATCTTGTAGGGAGAGCACAGGCACCCTGAAAAAAGCCAGCACAGTGCAGTTTGAGACTGCAGATGAAACTACATGAGTACCTGCACGGTGTGTGCACACCTGTGCAAAGCAGGGAGGGGACCAGAAGGGAAGGCAGCGAGGAAAAACACCTGTGAGAATGAGGTGACAACTTGGATTTTAATAGGAACTTCTGGAAGAGTTAGTGTGCTCCTCGGGAAGTCAGGAGTGAGCCTCCATCTCAGGTGTCTGCACCTAGGCCAGGGAGGAAGGTGGCACACATGCCTTGTATGAAAAATGCCTTTTCTTCAAGCAGGCAGAATATGGAGAGGAAATAACCCAAACCAAGAAAAGGAAGAGAAAGAAAAGCTCAAAATATTAGAGAAATGTGTTAAAAATATCCATTGTCTGTCATGGCTTTCTGACTTCTTGAAAAGCCCCCTCGTGCCCAGTGCAGGACCCCTGCCAACACAGGCTCCCTGTAGTCCTCACACATCTTCTGAAGAAAGAAAGGGGTGAGTCAGAAATCATTGCAGAACACTTTATTGGCCAAGTAATTAAATCTGCTGACTCACACAACTGAACCCTCAGTTTATCAAACAGGACATGATTCCCACAGTACCCAGAAGTTGTGCCACATCCCACATCATTAGACAGTGGTGTAGCAGGAGCGCACAGGTGCTTCTCAGAGCTCTTACAAAGCTTCTAGCACGAAAAGAAGCAAACAAACAAACAGGACCCGACAAATCTGGTTGTGCCACGGGCAGGGAGTCAGGGAAACACCAGCTCTGGGCTGAGGCAGAGCAGGAGAGCTGTCAGCTCTGTAAAAGCATCGATTCCAGAGGCAGTCCTCAGCGTGCTGCACAGAATGAACCTTTCCCCTCTCAGGTAGGCACCTCTCAGAGATGCACTCACCTGCCAGGGAGGCAGAGCCCATGACGGTGCCTGAGCAGCGTTGCAGCTCTCCCAGCACAGGCTCACTCCTAACCAGACATGCTCCAGTGCCTTCTGGAACATTCCCAGCCCTGCTGGCTGCCAGCCTGGGACTCCTCGTGCTGGCAATGGGGAATACTGCCCATAAAACCACCTCCAGTGCCCAAACACAGTCACAGCACTCCAGCCGTGGGGTGTGCCAGGGAGAGTGCCTGAGGGGGCACCACAGGATGGACACCGAGCAGCAGCTGGCACAGATCCTCAGCCACACCTGGAGCCCTGTCCGAGCTAAACCTCCCCTGGCACAACTTGAGCCAATTCCTCTGCTCCTGTCCCTGTTCCTGGAGCACAGCCCGACCCCCGGCTGTCCCCTCCTGGCAGGAGCTGTGCAGAGCCACAAGGGCCCCTGAGCCTCCTTTGCTCCAGGCTGAGCCCCTTCCCAGCTCCCCAGCCAAGCAGGAATCTCCCACTCCAGGCATCTCTGCAGGTACATTTTTGTGTGCAGGAGAAGCAGCCTTGAAAAATGTTTTCCAGTGAGAGTTCTGCTGTCTGGCATAGGAGAGTCAAAGATTAAGATCAAGAGAAAATCACATCATGAATAATTTAGTCCCTAAATTTAGCATCTTACTCTACAGAGGCTATTGGAAGGAAGGATGCATTCCCTGGTATTTATCCCATGCACAGATGCACTGGAAAAAATCTCAGAATTTTCAGCTATTGGCTAGATTGTGAATTGTCACAATTACAGCGGTCAGAGCCCTCTCCAGCTGCGGCGTGAGGGCATTGCTCACGCACACGCTGTGGAAAGGAAATTCAGGGAATGACTCTCAGCCAGTTCAGCCTCGCCAGGGTCATGCATGGACGAGCAGCTGGGGAGGGAAACACGGAGCTGCAGCTCTTGCCCTGCTCCCTGTGCCAGTGGGATGGGGAGTGGGGAGCATGAGGGGCATTCAGCTGGCAGGGGAACGGTGAGCAGGGCACACACCGAGCTGTGGGTGCTGGGGACGGGGGACAGGGGCTGAAAACTGCTCTGTGGGACAGGGGCTGGGGAGGGGAGCTTGTTTTACAGCCTGGCTGTCATCCCCAGGGCACAGTGTCCCACCACAGCATCCATCCAAGATCTGAAAAGAAGAAACAACTGCTGGAGCACCGAGTCCTTTGCTTTAGAACGACTTCACAGGCTCAGGGGCCACTTGTGAATTAACTGAAGAGGAACAGAAACTCATCCATCCACACAGGATGGAGAGGTGGCACCGACCTGCAGCAATGCTTGCCCAGCCCCCAGTAATGCCTGCTGGCCCCCAGTAACACCAGCCATCTCTTGGATCTCTGCTTGTTTGCTCAAAAACAACAAAACACTATCAGAGTTCCACAAATTCTCGTGAAATTGATTAAACAGTGTAAGTACCTCAGTGTTTGGGAACACTGCAAATATATTAGAAGGAAAATTAAAGCATTACAGGATTAGGACTTTTCTGTTTGAGTTAAAGTTTGCTGTAATTCCATTAAAATGCAGTTTCACACTGATTAGAGGCAGTGTTGTTCATCCTGCTTTTGTTTTTCCAAGTGCAGTGGCAAAGTGTTGACAATGATGTTCAGCTTTGTCATGGGGCTGCTGACAAAGGCTCCAGCTTTATATGTCAGGAGGGCACACTCCATTTGTTGGGTCCCTGTCCTTCATTCCTCTCTGAGCAGCTTTTCTCCCGCAGTCTCAATTTTGCAGCTCTGAACTCCCAACCATCATTAATTCTTCTTCCGTGGAGCACAGGATTCTTTGTTGCACTTTATTGATAAAGCATTCTCTGTTTGGTTTTATTGTCGCTATGTATTGATAGCTGGTCCTCACCAAAAAAGGAAAAATGCAATCCATGGCAGTAAAATTGTCTGAGGGTTATAAAGAATATTAAATTACAATGCTGAGTGAGAGGGGGACGACACCCTGGACATTGTATTTGAAGGCCAGATTGGTCTGAATTTGCTGTTGGTTTTTCCCACATGCCCTGGTTGTGCACTGAGCACCCCTTGCAGTGGAGTTCATCTGGACTGGGCTGTGTGGGGCTGCTCCCCTCGTGTGAGGGACAGGGTGGGGATCCAGCAGGGCTTGGAGCCACTGGGATGGGCAGGAGCAGCGGGATCCAGCAGGGTTTGGATCTCATTGGGATGAGCAGGAGCAGCGGGATCCAGCAGGGCTTGGAGCTCACTGGGATGAGCAGGAGCAGTGGGACCCAGCAGGATTTGGATCTCACTGGGATGAGCAGGAGCAGTGGGACCCAGCAGGATTTGGATCTCACTGGGATGAGCAGGAGCAGTGGGACCCAGCAGGATTTGGATCTCACTGGGATGAGCAGGAGCAGCGGGACCCAGCAGGGTTTGGATCTCACTGGGATGGGCAGGAGCAGCGGGATCCAGCAGGATTTGGAGCCACGGGGATGGGGCAGGAGCAGTGGGATCCAGCAGGATTTGGAGCTCACTGGGATGAGCAGGAGCAGTGGGACCCAGCAGGATTTGGATCTCACTGGGATGAGCAGGAGCAGTGGGATCCAGCAGGGTTTGGATCTCACTGGGATGAGCAGGAGCAGTGGGATCCAGCAGGGTTTGGATCTCACTGGGATGAGCAGGAGCAGTGGGACCCAGCAGGGCTTGGAGCCATGGGGATGGGGCAGGAGCAGCGGGATCCAGCAGGATTTGGAGCTCACTGGGATGAGCAGGAGCAGTGGGATCCAGCAGGGCTTGGAGCCACGGGGATGGGGCAGGAGCAGTGGGATCCAGCAGGATTTGGAGCTCACTGGGATGAGCAGGAGCAGCGGGAGCAGCTTCGTGCCCACACCAGGTGGACACTGCTCATCCCTCTGCCAGCTCAAGCTCTCCAGCACCTCGGGATGGGGGTGTGGTGAAGCCTGTAGAAATGACTTTTCCTTAATCTAATTTATGTATTCAGCTCATGTTCCATATGAAAAGGCTACAGGAGGCCAACTGTAACATTTAATTAATATTTCCCATCTGCTTTTTAGCGCCGCTTTAATTACAAATGGTTAATTTAGTCACGGGGTAAGTTGATCACAGGCAGGGAGTGGCCAGAGCTGGTGCAGCCAAAAAGCCATGCCAGGATCTCCTCCCCAGAGAGGGGGCCAGCCTGGTGGGATCTGCCCTGTGCTGCAGAGCAGCCTGGCTCCAGGGTTCAGGGGCAGGACAGGACACCTGGACAACTGCAAAAGATTGGAGATAAAAGAGTCTCCCCAAGCCCTCAGGAGACCTGTGGAGGACCCCAGCAGGGTTTGCACAACTTTCTGAGTGTTGGTGCCCCCTGAGAGCTGCTCCAGCCCGCGGGGCCAGCGGGTGCTTCTGGCTGAGCTGTCTCCAGGCAAACCGGCTGCAAAAGGGACTTAAAGTGAAATTCAAAAGCTGCTTACAGCTCCAGCATCCTTGGGTTTTGCTTCCTTCTCACTCCCTCTGAAATATTTCCTTTTGATATTTTAATTTCTTTTGGGCTGACTTTAAGGAAGAACGTTGGGTTGAAACAGATGGTTGTCAGCAAACCAATGCGTGCGAAGCACAATTGAGAATTAGCTACAAAAACCCAAAACTTGGCACCAGCCGAATCCTCTTGATATAATTGTCAAAAGAAATCTGGCTTGGAAAAATTTTTTGAATAATATTTTCAAAATTCAAATGACTGAAAGTTTAAACAAACAAAATACATTTTATTTGAGTGTGTGCAAGTGGTAATGACAAACCTCCAAAGGTCATTCCCAAGGGACCACACGTGACCCACAAAACTCCTGCTTGAGGTTCTTTCACCCTGGGTCAGCAGGACGTGGTGTCCAAGGAGCTGCCTTCAGCAGGAGAATTTTAACGAGTACCCTCCATCATTGCCTCTCTCCATGGCTGTGGTCAGCCCATTTCCCTGGCACCGAGTGCCACCAGGATCTGCTGGCTGCCTTGGGGACATCAGACTGGCGGAGCAGTCCCCTCTACCCTTCAACACAAAAATGCTCAGTGGTAGCTTTATGAAAAGCCTCTCTCCCCCTGTATTTTTCAGAGAGAAATTGTTTGCTCTGGCAGGAATCTCCTGTGTGGCCCTGTTAGGCTCATTGAGAAGACCAAAAGCCAGTAAATTGCTGATATTCCTCTGAGAGGGTGCAGGGTCTTCTCTCAGCACCAACGTGTCCCAGGCTGAACCTTTTGCTCTTTTGATCTTCAGCCATTAGCATTTCTTTATGGATGAGGAGATTGTTTCACATGAATCCAGTGTGAGTTTATTCCAGGCTGAGAAAATATTTACTGACGAAAAGCGTGAGCACGGAAAAAAAACAAAAGAAGAAATAACTTTCTTTTCTGGGTTGTTTTGCCATTTGAATAGGATATTTTATTTAAAAAAAAAAAAAAGACCTCAAAACCATTGGTCCCAGCAGAGAGCAGGGAGGGAGGGAGGGGCTCAGCATCACTGACACACATGGCCAAAGCTGGCATGGAAGGATGCCAGGCCTGGACCTTGTGGGAGAGGGGAGAAGCTGGGAGCAGGGACCAAGGGCATCATTCCTGCCCCCAGTCCTGCTGCCCACCACTGTCCAAGGAGCCGGGTGACCTCTAACCAGCAGCCCTCAGCAGACCACATGCAGATGCCTTCCTGAAAGATTCACGGAACGCACCTTTAACACCACCATTAAGGTTATTCTTGGGTAAATCACTCCAATCACCTCCTAATTGTCACAGCTCCCTGCGTTTGACAGCGCTCCTAATTTGGAGCTCACAGTGCCCTCCATTGTCCCCGGCGCCTAATTGGCAGACAGAGGCCATTCATCACGGGTGACACGCGTGTGGAACGAGCTCGAGGCAATCCATCACTGCTCGGATCCCCTCGGGACTGGGCTGGGCACACAGGGTGGGCTGGGCACATGGACTGGGCTGGGCACACAGGATGGGCTGGGCACATGGACTGGGCTGGGCACACAGGATGGGCTGGGCACATGGACTGGGCTGGGCACAGGGACTGGGCTGGGCACACAGGATGGGCTGGGCACACAGACTGGGCTGGGCACACAGACTGGGCTGGGCAGTGACCATGGACTGGGCTGGGCAGTGCCCATGGACTGGGCTGGGCACATGGACTGGGCTGGGCACACAGACTGGGCTGGGCACACAGGATGGGCTGGGCACATGGACTGGGCTGGGCACAGGGACTGGGCTGGGCACACAGGATGGGCTGGGCACATGGACTGGGCAGTGCCCATGGACTGGGCTGGGCACAGGGACTGGGCTGGGCACACAGGGTGGGCTGGGCACACAGGATGGGCTGGGCACACAGACTGGGCTGGGCAGTGCCCATGGACTGGGCTGGGCACACAGACTGGGCTGGGCAGTGCCCACGGGATGAGATGGGATGGGCAGTGCCCATGGACTGGGCTGGGCAGTGCCCACAGCCTGCAGTGGCAGGGGTGGAGCTCCCAGGTGGGGTGCATAGGAGATAACCCCACTGAGGCTTTCAGAGCCATGCTGGGCACACACCAGGGTTCCCTGCTCTGTTCTGAGGTGACTGCTCCTCACAGGGCACCTCAGACTGTGGGTTTGTAGTTTCCCAGGTCTGCCTCACACCCCTGTGAATTCTCGCTCCCACTGTGTTCCTGGACATTTCTTCCTTCCTACTGGCACATTTCTGCTGTTCCCACCCTTACACCACGGGAGGGGCTCCCCACGAGCCCCCCGTGTGGCTGACCACCATTAGCACTGCTGTGAATGTCCCTGCAAGGCAGCATTGCCTTAAGGAGGGGTCCCCATGGCACCTTGCCAGGAACACGACCAAGACCGATGACTTCCTCAGCCTGATTACATTTTTTTACCATTTAACTGTTTTTAATCCATTTAATTTCTGAGGCATTACTGGGTATAAGGCAATTTTTCAAATTTCCCGGGGCAGTAAATCAAATTATGTTAGGAAACCTGTTTTGTGGCAGCTACCTTCAGTCGGCAAAGATATCATCTCTCATGGCAAATGTCTTTAAGGCTTCTGCACCATAAAACCACTTTGCTTGGCATTAATTGCACCATGGAACTGAAGAATTCATTACTGAAGATTTCTCACACGAGTTTTTCCATTATTATTTCTGGGCCTGACAACTGGTCATTGGCTAGGAGAACTTTTTAAGCACAGACAGTAACGCAATTTCTCCTCCTCAAGAACTGACCCGTTGTTCCAGGGTTTGTTAAAAATTATTATTATTAATGGCTTGCAGTATTCAACTAAGTGAATTCCCCTGTGTACCAGCCATCCAATCACGTCACTGTGAGTGCTTCTGAGCTCTGCTGTCCCTGAGCAGGTAAGGCAGGACTTTGATTGTCACTGAGGCTTGCAGATAACTTCCTCCCTTGTTTTCAAATTTACCAGCTGGCATCTTCACCATCTGTAGATGCAGAAGAACCCCATGTTCTTCTCTGTTCCCTGAGGGCCTGTGGGCATCCTTGGTGTCCATCCTGCTGTCCACACCTCCACTGCAGTTCCTGTTGGGCGCAAGGGAGCATTTCCAGCCCTTTCCTCCTCCCTGCTCATGGCTGTTCAGCACGTGGTGCCAAGTGCCCTCCCGCATTGCCTCTGTGGCCATTCCCTTCTCTTTTTCCCAAAGCCACGCTTTTTTCAGTGGTGTGATTGCCGAAGCTTTCTTTAATGTCCAAAAGCACAGAACTGTCACCTGTGCCCGTGCTCCTCCTGCCGTGGTGTGTGTGGAAGGCGCAGCTCCCGTGCCCAGCTGTGCTGTGTTCGTGGCTCTCTGCTCTCCCTGCAGCAGCCACGGCACAGCAGCGCCCTGGCACAGCCTGCTGCTGCTGGAAAGGTGACTCCGTGCGTCTGCAGATAATAGCTCGGAAAGCAAACAAAAACTCCGAAGAAAGAAGAATTATTTTCTCAGGAAAACAGTATGAATTTTTCATTAAAAGCTGCACTCAGGCTGTCTGATGAGTGCTACGAGGTTATCCCGGCTGGAGAGCACCCAGCTGCCACCTGCGAATCTCTGCTGTCTCTTTTGACATCTTTAACTTAAAAACTCCTCTATTCTTTTTTTCCAGCAGTTTCTCTTCAACATCACCTCTTCTGGCAGCCAGACCAGAGCCCAGGTAACAAGCTGGCAACTCTCCAAACATGACTTCAAACAGTGCTGCTCTGCCAGACCCTCAGGTGGAGACAGCGCTGTAACATGGGGACAGATCCTGGGCAGAACCACAGCTCAAATCACACAGCCCACAGCTCAAATCTCACACCCCACAGCTTAAATCCCGCAGTCCACAGCCCACCTCAGTGCTTGTGTGGCCTGAGCTACGCCTCAGCCACCAGCCACTGCAAAACAGCTCAGAGCTGGGTCAGGCTGGCAAATGGAACAGGAGAAAAAGAGGTCACTGGTGATTTATGCCCTCCTATGGCAGGTGCAGGATCACAGACAGGTTTGGGTTGAGAGGCACCCTAAAACTCATCCCATCCCACCCTGCCCTGGCAGGGACACCTCCCACTGTCCCAGGTGCTCCAGCCCCAGTGTCCAGCCTGGCCTTGGGCACTGCCAGGGATCCAGGGGCAGCCACAGCTGCTCTGGGCACCTGTGCCAGGGCTGCCCACCCTCCCAGGAACAATTCCCAACTCCCAATCTCCCATCCAGCCCTGCCCTCTGGCAGTGGGAGCCATTCCCTGTGTCCTGTCCCTCCATCCCTTGTCCAAAGTCCCCTCAGTCCAGCAGCACAACAGTTCCCCTTGCAGGGAAGGGGGAACAGGTGGGAAAACCACAAGGGATCCACAAGGGATCCCAAAATACCAACCAATGCCCCACATATAGATATAACATTAGGCATTATATCACATACCCATAATCAGGAAATTCAGAAATGTCCATGGCTGCTGAGGTTGGATTTTCCTGGAAGCAGCTGATCTGCAGAGCAGCCCTTCCCTGCTGAGCACAAACACACTCTGTGACTAAACTGCCCTCACAGCAGGCTGGCAATGGTGCCATGCAAATGTCCTTGAATTCAAAATTCTTCAACCTAGGTCCATAAAATCCCTAGGAATGAGTTGTTATGGTAGAAAGAAACCTATGTGAATTTGTGAAGAAACCCTCTGAAAAGGGCAGTCTGAGGGACAGCTGATGACAGAGGTGTCTGAACTGATGGAGCCTGATTAAATTTGGCCTTGATACAGAAGCTGAGCTCAGTCCTGGATCTGGCAGAGCGCTGGGAGGGGACAGTCTGATGGGGATCAAAAGCCGGAGCAAATCTTGTCACAGCCCCTGTGAAGTGAAACCAATGGGTTTTACACAGCAGTGCTTAAGGGCTTTTATGTGTGTAAAATCTCAGTCACAACACAGCCCTGATGTCTTCTTCTTTTAGCTTTCATTATTCGCTTTTGGAAATACACATTGAAATAAAAGTAACAATAGCACATGCAATGCGATAATATGGACCAGGTGGCCCGAAATCCCCCACATGTAAATCATGAGTCAGTGTTTCCTTCTGCACTCAAAGAAAAATTGTCTTTGCTGGACCATCCCTGCAGCCCCACTGGGTCTGTAGCTCTGCCTTTCCCCAGTGAAAATTAGGAAAATGAGGCATGACTCTGACAGACTTTAGGCTTAACGAGTAAACTCTTGAAATACATCAAATTAAATATATTTGAAGAAATAAGGGGGAAAAAATTCTTGAAGAAAAATTATCATTTCGCAATTCATTAATATTAATACTGGAACTTCAAATGGGAGATCCTCCTCAGGGCTTGAAGCAGGAAGCTACTGCAGCCCTGCAGCTGCTCAGGAGGGGCTAAAGCTGGTGCCAATGGCCCCACTGGGAAAAGCAACCATCTCAGGGGGCCCTTGGAGGAATGGCTGAAAACAGTTACCATTGTACAGGGAGCACCTGAAAACACAATTTACTCAGAGCTAGGAAGATGCATATATATATATATATATATATGTGTATTTTAGAGGTGTTCACCCCTCACTGACAAACACAGTGGGTTGGTGTGGGTGCAGTGGAAAGAAGAAATGGAGCTGATCCACTCAAGTCCTGCTGCCTGTCTCCAAGGTTTTTATGCTTTGGTGCAGCCCAGCTACCCTTCATTGTAGATCATATACTGAATCACAGAATCAGACTGGTTTGGGTTGGGAGGCACCGTAAATGTCATCAATCCCTGCCATGGCAGGGACACCTCCCAGTGTCCCAGGTGCTCCAGCCCCAGTGTCCAGCCTGGCCTTGGGCACTGCCAGGGATCCAGGGGCAGCCACAGCTTCCCTGGGAATTCTCTTCCCGGGCCTGCCCACCCTGCCAGGGAGCAATTCCTTCCCGTGTCCCCCCAGTGCTGTCAGCACTGCTCAGAGCGAAGCTTTCTGGCTCACCCTCCTTGCAGATGTCCTTCCCCCTTCCAAAAATTAGTGGCAGATTGCAAGTATTTAGCAATCTAATCTGCAGGGCAATGAACTGAAGGATAATGCCCAAAGCCCCCATTTCCTTGGCTCTGGGAAGGGAGAGGGCACCAGAGCTCCTTCCCCCTCTCCGTGTGCCCCTTGTCCCGTCGGGGCAGGGACACGCCGTGCCCTGCTGGTGCTGGCCCTGGCACCCCGGGCATGGAGCCTGGTGGGAGCAGCTCAGCTCAGCCCAGAGCACCCAGGGGAGCAGGGACCCCGGGAGGAGGAGGGAGCACCCAGGGGTGCTGAGGCTGAAGGAGAGGAGGAGGACGAGCTCCCAAGGGCCAGAGCAGGGGCTGTTTCCCCCCCCAGCCCCAAAGCCACAGAACATTTGCTAAAGCATTGCTATCAGCCCGTGAGCACACCAAACAAACATTCCAGGGTGCTGTGCCACCGGGTGGTAACCCACAGTGTTTGGGTTTGGCTTTAAAAGCCAGTGACACCCCCTGCACTCCCTTGGCAACCGAGGCGCTGCAGAGACACTCCTTCACATTTAACAGCTCCAAATGTGTTGACACACATCAAATCCTGAGCCGAGGTAGGTTTAAGTGACACATGTCATCTGACTGGAGGGTTTATGTGTTTGCCAGTGTGAACACAAAAAGGCTCAGCATGTCTGAGGAGAAGCAGAAATCAGATCTGTGACAACAAAATTTGCTTGCAGATAATTAATCACATTTGTAAATAAGTGAGGCCATATTTCCATCCCTTTTGTTTCTTCTTGGGATCTACAGGTCAACTCTTGCTGTGAAAATATTAACAGCAAGCAGATTTGCCAGCCACATGCTCCAGAAGCAGCTGAGGATGTATTTGGGTGCTCAGACAGACGTGTTTGTGCTAGAAGGGCTCCCAGCCCCGGGGCTGTGGTGAGCACTGCAGGCCAAGGGTCTCCCACGAGGGTCAGGCTGCAGAGCCAGAGCTGTAAATAACCAGAGCAAGCTGGCTGCTGCACCGAGGAACGAACCAAACTCTTCAAATAAATACTTAGGAGCCTGAAGCTGCAGGAGGGTGGATTTAGATGGGATATTGGGAATTGGGAATTGTTCCTGGCAGGGTGGCCAGGCCCTGGCACAGGTGCCCAGAGCAGCTGTGGCTGCCCCTGGATCCCTGGCAGTGCCCAAGGCCAGGCTGGACACTGGGGCTGGAGCACCTGGGACAGTGGGAGGTGTCCCTGCCAGGGCAGGGTGGCACTGGGTGGGCTTTGAGGTCCCTTCACACCCAACCCAGGCTGGGATTCTGTGATTCTATGATTCTTACTTGCCTGAATGTTTGTCTCTGGTTTACTGGCAGGACACCACATTTTCCTGGCATCACCTGCCTCATAATACCCAGAACTTTGCTGTGGCCAAAGAATGGGGCAGAAAAAGTGGAGATTTGTGCACTAGAAGTGTCCTGGGAATTAACATTCCCAGCATCCCAAGCCGCCCTCACTGCCCAAGGATGGTGCTGCAGCTCCAGCGTGTCCAGCTTGGCACACAGGCACAGGGGGTGAATGCCTCTGGGGAAACCTATTCCCAAACCCTTGAAGCAATTTCTGAACCGGAGAGAGGATGCTGCATCTTCTCTGTGCAGTTCTTTACACCAAGGATACAACCTCTTTCTTGAATCCAGCTAATGAGCCCTGGCTTCAGAAGCCAATATCTGTTTTCCCCAGAACTATCGATTGCAACTCGAGTATAATTCGTCCACATAGGTTCTTGTTAAAAAAAAAAAAAAAAAAGGCAAGCTATTTAAGTGCCTATCAACAAAAGTTGCAATTTTAGTTAAGTCTCTTTGGGTTCTTAAATATGTTGCCATTATCAGAGGGAGAAAGAATTACAGGACAGATAAGAGCACTCAAATCTTGTAATCTAATGCGTTCCACGGTGGGTTTTTTCCTCTCTTAGAAAATCTCCAGGAAACGCCGGGATTCAGTCAAGCACCAACACACCGGGTTAACCTCGCTCCCAACAATCCAGCTGAGGGAGGGAGGGAGCAGCAAACTGCCCCAGCACAGTGAGGGACAGCCAGCTGTGCAGGGAGCCCCTGGGATGGAGCAGCCCTTGCTCCAGGAGACCCCGGCCCCTCAGTGCCCACCCTGCTGCACAGCACAGAGCGTGTGGCTTTTAACATTCTCCACACACCAAGGCTCCCCACAGACCTGCTGAGAGCACGCTGAAGTTTCATTCTCCCCGTGCTTGTTTGGAAACACGTTTGATGCTTACTACACATTTTTCTGCACTTGCAAAGGCACAGAAGGCGCTCTGCTGCCGGGGGTGCCTACACCAGTGTTTATGCAGTTGATTAATGAGATGAATTTTCTGTGTGTGATGCTTTCAGGGCCGTGTCATCCTCCCATTCGTGAAGCCTCTGAGAGTGGCAGCAGGGGCTGGGGAGGGGCAGGGAGCAGAGGGGCGATGTGGGCAGCTCTGGGCACCCACCCAGGTGTGGTACCAGAGGAGCTGTGCCCACAGCAGAGTCGGGGCACCGAGGTCCCCCAGTGCTGCTTTGGGGGTGTCAGGGCTGGCAGACAGCCCTGTGTGCCCCACACCGAGCCCCAGGGAGCCCCCAGCAGGGAACAGCTCCTCGCTCGGCTTCCAAGGGCTCTCCGTGGACAAAACTGGGCCAAAGGCTGAGCCAGGCATGGCTGTGACTTGGACAGAGCAGGGCACGGGCAGCAGCCCAGGAGGGGTGACAGCAGGCTCTGTGGAGCAGGCTGGTGGGAGCACTGCTCTGGCTCCCCTCGGGGCTCTCCTGCCGCCCCAAAGCTGCTGGCAGGGCACTCCGGCCATCTGCCCTCCAGCCCTCTGCCTCCTGCCCAGAGCTGCCCTCCCCTCCTCCTCTCGGTGTGCAGCACCCCTGCTCTCCCTGCCCCGTGCCCGTGGTGGGCACAGCAGGCACGGGGCAGGACGTGATCCCCAGGGAATCCTCCAGCAGCTCCTGCCCCTCTGGGACACGCTGCCAGAGCCTGCAGGAGCAAAGAGCTTCCTGAAAGTCTACTGTTTGGGTCTATTCAAACTGAAAAAAAATGGAAATCAGAAAACAACCTGAATATGACCCTGGAGTTTCTGGGATTTGCATTAAAATGCTCCCCCCACCCCGCCCTTGAACTGGGTTCCCAGACAACTCCAATACTTGTGCTGTGCTATAACATGGCAGCAGAGTTTCCAACTCACTTTTTGTTGCCTGTTTTGCAGAATGTCTCTCTGCAGAATTCAGTTTACAAGCCAAACTTTGGCAAGATCATTCTTATATTTCTTTCACATCTCCACAGATGTGAAGTAAATAATTCTGACTTGCTTAATTCTTAATCCAGTGTTTTGTAAGAGAAGCCATTTGACCTCATCAGCTTTTAAGTCTCAGTATGGTGAGAAGTGGAAAATTACAGAAAACTTTTCTTGCTACCCTTTCTGACCATCAGTCAGAAAGAGCAGAAGGTGATGTGTTAAGACACCCTGACTCTGGCTGAGATTTAATTGCCCTCTAGTCCTCTCCCTGGGAAGGCAGTCTTGCACAGGCACAAAAGGTCTCCAGAAGAGCCACAACCTGCAGGAACTCAACTCCAGTTTCCAGGAAAATACCAAAATAAACAAGTGAGCCAACTGTATGTCCTTGCAAGGAAACAAAGGGAAAACAAAAAGTCAGCATCGATTTGTGAGGCACTTGATGTCAATTCACTCTCGTGTTTTTCCAGGGTGCAGGAGAGGAGAGGAGAGGAGAGGAGAGGAGAGGGAGAGGAGAGGAGAGGAGAGGAGAGGAGAGGAGAGGAGAGGAGAGGAGAGGAGAGGAGAGGAGAGGAGAGGAGAGGAGAGGAGAGGAGAGGAGAGGAGAGGAGAGGAGAGGAGAGGAGAGGAGAGGAGAGGAGAGGAGAGGAGAGGAGAGGAGAGGAGAGGAGAGGAGAGGAGAGGAGAGGAGAGGAGAGGAGAGGAGAGGAGAGGAGAGGAGAGGAGAGGAGAGGAGAGGAGAGGAGAGGAGAGGAGAGGAGAGGAGAGGAGAGGAGAGGAGAGGAGGTGTTCTCTACCTGAGCTGGGCAAACACTGCCCAGGTGATGCCCAGATGTGGGGCAGCCCTCAGAGACTTTTCCTGGAGGACAGCCAGCAGCAGCAGGCAGAGGAAGAGCTGGGCAGAGCTCTGCAGGCAGGCACAGACTCCGTGCACTGCAGAGGCTTGGTTTCAAGCCCGCAGACTGTGGGGGTGTGTGGAGAGCACCTCGCCCTCTGCAGCTGGGGCCTTGCTGGGAAGTGCTCCCCAGCCCGGAGCCACCCAGGGCTGATGAATCCTTACTGGAACACAAGAACAGGTACCTGCGTGAGGGATGGGCAAAAGGGCTCTATATCAAATTAAAAGGATTGGATTATATTTTAAATTGATTGTAAGCTTTAGAGATTTCTGTTCCAGTAAAAGTATTGATCAGTGGGGGATTTGCATATTCCTCTTTCACAGTATGAGGTGGTTCAGCCACCAGCAGCTACTGCAGGGCTGGTTAAGTAAAACAGGAAAAGATTAAAGGCTGCAGGAACATTTTTTCACATTGCCAAAAAAAAAAAATGTTTTTCTTAGGATAAAGTTAAAACTCTTTAATGTGCACTTTATTTCTCAATAGATTCAACGAGCAATGGACACAGGCTTTGCTGCAACATCCCCTTACCTTTAATGACTTGCCAGATTTTCAGCACCAACATGAGAAGAAAAACAATGGAACAGCTTCAGTCTGATTTTTAGCTCCTTTTAAGTACCTCTCAGTTACAAGAGCTCTAGCAGGAATGCCATTTTTAATTACCAGAGCTATGCTGTACCCACGTCTGACATGGCAGTCCTGTGCTCTGAGGTGGGGAGGAGAAGAAGAGTTTCTGATGCCACTGGCAGAAAGCAAAGTCAATATTTAGACGTTTCAGATGGCTTTTATTTTTAGTTCTAGTGACTCCAGCTGACCTCCCATTGCTAACTACCTCCTGCAGCAGCAAAGGTAACACAGAAAAGGTTCTGGGGCCTTGGCAATGAGATGTGGCCTCACAGAGCAGCGCTGCGAGCTGTGATCCCTCGGGATGCTGGGGAGCAGCACCCTGGCTGGGGGGAGCCCTGACCCCCCTTTCCCCAGCTCCCTGCTGGCCCCTCCAGCTGCCCCACCATGCAGCCCCAAGCACAGTGCTCCTCACACAGCTCCTGCCCAGCCTTTGGACCAAAAAGTGGTGCCTGGAAAGGATGTTCTGCCCCATGCCCAGCCCCTGGGAGCCTCTCCTGGGAGAGGAAATGTGAACAGCAGCAAAGGGCCATCTCAGCATCACTCCTGCATCCCACCCCATCAGCAGAGACACAGACCCACCAACTAGTTCACTGACTTCTGCCCCAAGCTGGGGGAGCCCCTGGGATGCACACCATGGGGAACACCAGGGGGGACTTCAGCACAGCTGAGGAATCTCCTCCCTGCCCTCCTGAGTGCAATCCTTATCCACAGGCACCTGTGGTCTGCAGGGCAGCACCCAACGGGCCATGGGGGACACAGAGAGGGTTGGATGAGGGGACACAGGCCCAGGGTCACTTCCCATTTCTGGCCACACACAGTTCTTCTGGCTGATTATTTCCACTTGGATTTTCCACTGCAAGAGGTCAAGCCATGCTCCCCACTCCTGCAATTGGGTAAGAAGTGATTCAGAAAAGCTTTGTTTTTTACAGTGCACAGACACAGCAATTTAAAATTAAAAAAGAAAAAGAAAAAGGTTTAAATGCACCCCCATTCCCACCCCACATCAGATTTATGGCAAGACGCAAGAAGGAAAATTGTGAGATTCAAGTCAGACTTCAAGTGCCTGGAATCAAAACCATGTGAGAGGTGAGCATTCACCCTTCCCCCAGGTTTAGATCCAAGCACTTTCCTGGCTTCAGAGCCAGGCAGAACAAAGGCAGAGCAGTCCCACAGCCCCAGCCTGGGGAGCCATGCACCAGCGTGGGCACACAACCTCTCATGCCTGCAGATCAAGCAGGAGAAGCTCACAACAGGATTCCAGGCATGTAGAGCCCTCTCATGCCCACAGATCAAGCAGGAGAGCCTCCCAACAGGATTGGGGGCATGTAGAGCCCTCTCATGCCCACAGATCAAGCAGCAGAGGCTCCCAACAGGATTGGGGGCATGTAGAGCCCTCTCATGCCCACAGATCAAGCAGCAGAGGTTCCCAACAGGATTGGGGGCATGTAGAGCCCTCTCACACCTGCAGATCAAGCAGGAGAGCCTCCCAACAGGATTCCAGGTGTGTAGAGCCCTCTCACACTGCAGATCAAGCAGGAGAGCCTCCCAACAGGATTCCAGGTGTGTAGAGCCCTCTCACACCTGCAGATCAAGCAGGAGAGGCTCCCAACAGGATTCCAGGTGTGTAGAGCCCTCTCACACCTGCAGATCAAGCAGGAGAAGTTCCCAACAGGATTCCAGGTGTGTAGAGCCCTCTCACACCTGCAGATCAAGCAGGAGAAGTTCCCAACAGGATTCCGGGTACGTAGAGCGATGCCCGCGGTCACGGCAGCACCGTCAGTAAATTTGATGTGGCAGATTGGGATCTCTTTCACCAGAAAATAGAATATGAATGATCTTCAGAAGACAAGTCCGTGGATAAGTCCTCAGGAGCACCGCAGGGATGAGACCACTGCGGCTCCTGCTGCCTGCCTGGCTCAGGAGGGATGGCTCTGAGAATACTTCAATAATGCAAGGTTTCTTTTTCATCTGCATGAGCTCTCCAGCAGGACCAATTCTGTACCTGTTTCTGTAAGGACAAGCAGAATCACATTCCTTTACAATTACCCTAGACAGAATTTCTCAGCCAGGCATCAGGGAACTGTGGTGATTCCAGGCACCCACCCAGGGTTCCTCAGGGACAGATTGCTTCATGGTCTTCTCTTCTCCCTGAACATCCTCTTTGATGGCCTGTGGTCCCAGAAATCATCCCCACAGGGGGATACAAGTCACACCCCTGTAAAATGTTTACCTCCAAGGGACATTCTAGTTCTGCCCATCCTTGAAAGCTTTTCCTCACACGTCACACTCTTTGGAAAACACTCTGCTCCAGCCCTGGGACTTCAGGTTCCGCTCAGGAGAATTCAGTTTTGTCAGAGATATGCTGACTTGCTGCTGTTTACGTCTGTGCCAAGGCACAAAAAGGCCCAGGATTGCAGCAAGGCTGTGGTACAAAATCACAGCAGTGTTGTGTCATGACTGCCCTTCGAGGGCGAGCTCAGTCCCTGTGAGCTGCGGGCACGGGGCACGCACGGTGGCAGCTGCCTGTCCCTCACACAGCAGGAGCCAGCCTGGCTCTGCGGAGGGGACACGATGGGGCAGCTGGGGCCCAAGGAAAGGCTCGAGGTGGCACACCAGGTGCCAGGCACAGGGTGGCACCGAGGACACATCCCAGGGGGCTGCTGGCCACCACAGCTCTGGGGCACAGCATCACCAGCACCCCGTCCCTGCCCCAGGAGACCCAAATCAGGACCACAGCAATTAGGGGATGCTCCAGGAGGCTCCAAGCAGGACTCTTATTTACAAAATCCTCTTTTAAAATTTTTTCTAACTCCATTTCTGTCTCAGCAATATCTATCCTATTCCATAACATTGCTAAATCAACATTTCTTACCTCAAAATTTACATACAGATATAAACCTTCTATCAAACCCTAAGAGCTCTCTACAAATCCATTTCCCACACAGGACCATGCAGACTCCAGGTGCTCATGTGGCCACCACAGCCATGAGCAGTGCTGGTGCCAGCAGGGAGAACTCCAGTCCCAGAGCCCAAAACTGACGCCAGCAAACGAGATGCCTCAGAGGTGCCAGCACAGGGGGGCAATCCTGCCCTGGTCCTGTGGCCCCACTGCTTGTAGTACTATTTGCACTTTGGCAAAATCTCCCCAGGGGTACAAACACCAGACTTGCTTTTCTTGGTCCATCTTCAAGAGCTTTTCAAGACAACAGAATTCATAGATTTGAAATGCATGTTAGTAATTGGCCATTTTAAAACAATGCACTGCAAAAGGCATATTTCCTTGTGGAATATTTTTCTAAATTCCATTTTCTGTTGTAAATAATAGACCTGCAGTCTGTGAGCCCAGACATTACAGGAGTACTGAAATGCTGGATACTTCATAATGGAAAATGCTTTTGGGTCTGAATTTTACCATTATTTATGTATTTTGTTTTGGACATGAATAGTTCATAAGTGCACTTTAAATCCACAAGGTATCTCAGCATATCAAGACCTCTTCACCTGTAACAGAGGCTCCCTGAGCACATGGTGGGGTTTTTGTCAGGTAACTATGGTGATAGGCCAGGGTGGGATTCTTTTGTGGGTTTGGGGCCTTAGGGGGGCTTGGGGCAGGGGGACCAGGCTGGACACTGCCCTTTTTATCTATCTTGGAGTGCTGGTTAACATAAAAATATCTTCTGCTAAGATAAAAAATAAGGGTAAGAGTTGATAGACACTGTGTGTAAAAAGCCAGATCAGCCTGACAAACAGCTGCAGCACTTTATATTTGTCTTCATGTATATGCAATTGTCTTTACAAAGTATTTCTGCACAACCTGCCATCACCAAGGTCAAAATTTGGAACCCAAAAATAACCTACATGAATGTAGACTAGAATGGGGTCAGAGTGGATCTGCCAAAGCAGCTCTTGAGCGTGAATATTTAAGCCCCATCCCTGAGAGCCAGGTGTTCCCCTGCTGCTTCGTGTGCTTTGCAGTTCAGCTTTGTGCAAGAACACGAATGTGAGGCGGCTGTTCTCTGGCAGCCCCGAGTGGCTCATTTCTCACGCAGCCTTTGGGCTGAGCTGCTGGAAGGGACATCCCTCTGATGGCAGCCACCATCCTGCCCAGCACGCCCACGCCGGGCAGGAGGCGGCCCTGGAGGAGGACACAGGGATGTTTCCCTGTTAGATGGTTCCTAAACGTAGATGTGATGTGCCTTCACTCACTGTGAGCTGCACGGCGCAGAGGGCACTGCAGCAGCTGAGCTGCTTTATTGAACACGTCTGTCACGGCCAGGAGCTGCTGGCCCTTCCCTGCCAGCGCTGCCCACTCACCACGGGAGACATCTGGGGCACAGGGACAGCTCTGTGCACCCACAGAGCAGACAGCAACAGCCTGTGGGGCTGGGACACCAAATCAAACACCAACAGCCACACTGCTGTGGGGCTGGGATAGCTCAACAAACACCAACAGCCATGCTGCTTTGGGGCTGGAACAGCTCAACAAACACCAACAGCCACACTGCTGTGGGGCTGGGACAGCAAAACACCAACAAACACACTGCTGTGGGGCTGGGACAGCAAAACACCAACAAACACACTGCTGTGGGGCTGGAACAGCAAAACACCAACAGCCACACTGCTGTGGGGCTGGAACAGCAAAACAAACAACAACAACCACACTGCTGTGGGGCTGGAACAGCAAAACACCAACAGCCACACTGCTGTGGGGCTGGAACAGCAAAACACCAACAGCCACACTGCTGTGGGGCTGGAACAGCAAAACACCAACAGCCACACTGCTGTGGGGCTGGGACAGCAAAACACCAACAACCACACTGCTGTGGGGCTGGAACAGCAAAACACCAACAGCCACACTGCTGTGGGGCTGGAACAGCAAAACACCAACAGCCACACTGCTGTGGGGCTGGGACAGCAAAACAAACAACAACAACCACACTGCTGTGGGGCTGGAACAGCAAAACACCAACAAACACACTGCTGTGGGGCTGGAACAGCAAAACACCAACAGCCACACTGCTGTGGGGCTGGGACAGCAAAACAAACAACAACAACCACACTGCTGTGGGGCTGGAACAGCAAAACACCAACAAACACACTGCTGTGGGGCTGGGACACCAAATCAAACAGCAACAGCCACACTGCTGTGGGGCTGGGACAGCAAAACACCAACAAACACACTGCTGTGGGGCTGGGACAGCAAAACACCAACAAACACACTGCTGTGGGGCTGGAACAGCAAAACACCAACAAACACACTGCTGTGGGGCTGGGACAGCAAAACACCAACAAACACACTGCTGTGGGGCTGGAACAGCAAAACACCAACAAACACACTGCTGTGGGGCTGGGACAGCAAAACACCAACAGCCACACTGCTGTGGGGCTGGGACAGCTCAACAAACAACAACAGCCACACTGCTGTGGGGCTGGAACAGCTCAACAAACACACTGCTGTGGGGCTGGGACAGCTCAACACCAACAGCCACGCTGCTGTGGGGCTGGAGCAGCAAAACACCAACAACCACACTGCTGTGGGGCTGGGACACCAAAACAAACACCAACAACCACACTGCTGTGGTGCTGGGACACCAAATCAAACACCAACAAACACACTGCTGTGGTGCTGGGACACCAAAACACCAACAAACAAACACACTGCTGTGGGGCTGGAGCAGCAAGACAAACAAACTGGGGGAAAAGAAACTGGTGAAAAACACTTTTATAGCCCAAATCTGGGAACTTCTCTCAAGCAGAGGTAGGGATGCACCCAGCCACCTGCTCTGGTCTGGGCTGGACACGCTGCAGAGGGACTGAGCTCAGGTTGGGCTGGTCCAGCAGAAAGGATTCGGGACAAGGCTGATGCTGGCCAGAGCAGACACCAGGGTGCCCCCAAAGATCCCCTGGAGGCTCCAGTGCATGTTGGGGTGTCAGTGCAGCTGCCAGAGGGGGGTGCTGGGGCTGGAGCAGGAGCAGGAGCTGGGGCTGGGCTGCCCCAGGGACCAGAGGGGTTCTACAGAGCTCCACGGGGCCCTGCAGACACAGCAAACACAGAAGGAAAGAAAGGCCTGTGATCACAGGAATAATTGCTGAGGAATATCAGAAGGGGTTTGTTTGCACAGTGTTCTCTGAGTCTCACAATAAAAAGACATAAAAAGGACAGTAATTGGCCACTAGGGATAGAGTTAATGGTAAATACTCTAATAAAAAAAAAACCCAGGCTGCACTGCAAGTAGATCACTTATCATGGGGTTTCTCCAATAGAAAGACTTTTCCCCACACCTTTGCACTTTTACGCTTGATTTGCCAATGACTTCTGCAATTATAGCACCTAAACGAATCAGGAAAGAGCCTTTTGTTGGTCTGAATTAGAAAATGAGTCTGTCGAGGTGGAGAACTGCCATAATTTTAAATTGCTTTTCCCGAGCTTGGCATTCTGGGCTTTGGGTCTGGGGGCACATTTGGCTTGGATTGTTATCCTACATTTTGACTTGGCTGAACACAGAAATGTGTGCCTGGGAGCTGCAGGCTCTAACACACTGGGATTCACTGGGATTTTATTAAAAATAGGTTTGTGTATCAGCGAGGACAGTGCTTGAGCAGCACCACTGGACAGCCTGGCCCTGCTCTGCATTAGAGCCTCAGAGTGGAGGGAAGGGGTAATTTTGCTAAAATAAAAATGATTTAAGTGTCTGCAGCGTGTACCTGCAGGGGACATCCTCCAGCTGGGCTGGCCCTGGTGCAGAGCCAAGCAGGGTCACCTGTGACCCCCTAGCCGTGCCCTGCTGGACCCCTCGAGGTGCCAGCTCTGCAGGGTGGGATCACACAGGGGGAGCAGAGAGGGACAGTGTCTGTTCCTTCTCTTAGAAGGAAAAAAATAACTTTTCTTATATTTTTAATTTTCAGAGAGGAAAGAGAAATGCTTTTTGCACTACTTTGACCTGGAGTTGTGGCATTTTACAGTCTCATAGATAATGTCAAGGTTAAGAAAAATTATCTGGACACCCAAGGACTACAACACTGACCTCACTCAAGCAAAGCTCACATTAGTGATTCCTGATAACTAAGACATCGATGACTATGAAGCAAAAGGACATGGTGTTATGTCCTAATTGCACATCGAGTCTTAGGATAATGCAGAGGGGTGGAACAAGATGGTCATTAGGGTCTCTTCCAGCTCAAACCATTCTGTGATTCCATGATTTTCATCTCATGGTGCTTTGGCAATCAAAGTCCAAAAGGTCAAGATCTCTTCTTATTTCTGCTCTTGTTTCATATGCAAGCAGATATTTTCATAGATCTGAAATTATAGGCCTGTAGAACATAAAAAGCCTTTTTTAAAAATTCTATTAATTAAAATGTCTTTAGATTGAAATTAACAGTACGTAAGAAAATCCACTGTCCCAAGGTGTGCAATTAACCATCAGGATTCAGTCACATTTTTCTATTTCTGCCTTTAGATCCAAGGGCCAAGAGCACTTTCAGGCTGCAGCAGAAGGAATTCAAAGAGACATCTGGGCTGGCAAAACCACCCTGCTGAGCACATGTGGAGTGTCCCTGCTCATCCTGGACACCCCTGGAATCTGATGGCATTTCTTGAACCAAAAGAAGGCAAAGTCGTGGAGCAAAACCTCAGAGCAATCCCTCCCTTAGCTGCCCTTCCTGCTGGACACTTCCCAATCTGCTCTCCAACAGGCAAGGGCCAAGAGCCTGCCTAGAAAATTACATCCTTTTGCTTGTTATAGTCCTTGAGTAAATACCAAAATCCATTCCATTAATTTCTTTGTTAAAATTAAATAAAACCAAGGTATTCACAACTGGACTCCTGTAACTTCCTAAGGTAGTGTGGAATGTGAGAGTAAAGAGGTCTGCAAACACTGCTGGACAAAACTTCTGCCTCACACACAGACGGGACAGCTGGAATGAAGCTGCAGCCCACGTTTGAATGTTTGGAAAGCACTGTCCAAAGGATCTTTTATGTTTAATTGAGGAGTTGTTGAAAATAGAAAAAAATATTTGCAACGTCTAGGGAATTGGAAATGCAATAGAGGTGACCTGATGAGCTGTCTGTGACCTCCTTATCTCTCACCAGAAAAATCCCAGCCCCTGCCTGTCTTACACAGGGTGAATTTCAGAGTGCTGAGGGCTTGTTCCTGCACACGAGGCTCTGCTCCTGGCCACTCACACCTCTCCTGCAAAGTGGCAGCAACCCACATCAAAACAGGGAGACAAAAGATCAATAAATATTTAAATTAAATGAGATGCTAATCAAAGGCAGGAAGACTTGTGACATTTACCCAGGCAAACCTGGGGAACTCAGGGAAGCAATCACTTGTGTTCCTGATTATCTTGGAGAGCTCTCACACGTCCCAGCGGGCCGGGAAAGGAACAGGAGTATTTATTTTTAAAAAGGGGGGCAGGGGAATTGGAAACCAGTCAATCCACATTACGTGCCTACAAAGACAGTGAATCAAAGCATCGAGCAGGTGATTTGTTAACAGCCAGAGGTAATAAATAGAGCTGGCTGCACTGAATCTCAGTTTCACTCAGATTTGGGGGTTTTACTGCTGGTGTCAGTCTGGAGTGATGGGTAGGCTTACCCAGAAGAATAAGAGAGACAGCAATAACATAAATATTGGCAACTGCCTATTTGCTGCAGGCAGTGCACTTACCAGAGCTGACTGAACTGTTATTGCAGTCAGATCTTCCTTTCATTTCTTTGGGACTTTCATAAGTTTCGCACATTCGGGTGATTTTTACAATCTTCTGTGTTTGTTCATCGTGGCATGAATCTGATTTATAAGTGCCTTTTGGGGAAATGGGCTTTGTGCGAGCACTTTGCATCAATGTATCCCAAGGAATAAATGGGATTTTTGAAAAGATTTCTGTGCTGTTCACCCACACTTGTCCTGGCTCTCATCCAGACTGGAAGAACCCTTTTAGCCAAAGCTTAGTTTGAGGTCTTGCCCAAGTGGCAGGAAGCCCTGGAGCTGGGTTATAGCTGGGATAGAGATGGGTTAGAGCTGGGTTAGAGCTGTTAGAGCTGGGTTAGAGCTGGGTTAGAGCTGTTAGAGCTGGGTTAGAGCTGTTAGAGCTGGGTTGGAGCTGGGTTAGATCTGTTAGAGCTGGGTTAGAGCTGGGTTACAGATGGGTTAGAGCTGGGTTGGAGCTGGGTTGGAGCTGGGTTAGAGCTGAATTAGAGCTGTTAGAGCTGGGTTAGAGCTGGGTTACAGCTGTTGGAGCTGGGTTACAGCTGTTGGAGCTGCTGGAGCTGCTGGAGCTGGGTCACCAGTGCCAGCCCTGCTGGATGTCCCCTCTAGGGAATCCTGGCTCAGCCCCACTGCTGAGATCAGGCTGAGAGAGGGGCTGGGCTGGCTGGCTGCAGGCACCTGGATCCACCTGGATTGCCCAGCTCCATCCCAAGCCCAGCTCTGCTGGAAGGTGTCTGGGGGAGGGTCAGGGGCTGTCCAAGCAGCCCCAGGCTTCCCCCGTGCCACTGGTGGCCAGGCCAGGCTTAGAGCAAAGGCAGCTTGCATCACGCCTGCAGCTCACACTCAGAACATCCCCTGGCCTCTCTGATGTGCTCTCTTCACAAAAAGTCTTTTCCCACTGGACCTTCATCTGTATATAAAGGCACACACATTCCATCTGGCAAGGAAGGGAAGGAACCAGCTGGCTTTGGCTTTTGAGTGCTTAAGCACCAAAATTCATTTCTGTGATGATGTTGCACTCAGAGTGGTACCTGTTTTCTTTTCTCTAATTCTCTCTTTAGAATTAGCAAGGAGAAAAAAATACTTTAGTCTGGTGTAGCTAAAATTGTTAAAATATAATATTTGAAATTTTCCTGTTCTGAAAACATCAGCATAGCAGCAATTGACTGAAAGATTCTCGACATTTAAATAGACTATAAAAATATGCTGTTCTACGTGCTGCATGTTCCTCAAACAGTGTCTTGGGTTTTCTCAAACTTCAGTTTTTCCTCTCCCTCCCCCCTGCAGGCTCTCTCTTGCCACCATAGATTTCCAGGGGAAGAAGGTTGATTTCACTTTTTCAGAGCTAAATTATTCAGCGAGATCTGAAGATCTGCTGCTGTCACATCCCCTCCCTCCCTGCCTGAGTGCCAAGCCCCCTCCCCAGGAGCTGGAAATGGGTCAGGGCAGAGCCCCCAGCCCCACACCCACATCCCTCCTCTCCTCTCCTCTCCTCTCCTCTCCTCTCCTCTCCTCTCCTCTCCTCTCCTCTCCTCTCCTCTCCTCTCCTCTCCTCTCCTCTCCTCTCCTCTCCTCTCCTCTCCTCTCCTCTCCTCTCCTCTCCTCTCCTCTCCTCTCCTCTCCTCTCCTCTCCTCTCCTCTCCTCTCCTCTCCTCTCCTCTCCTCTCCTCTCCTCTCCTCTCCTCTCCTCTCTCCTCCCAGGCCATGGCTCTGCTCTGTCAGATGCCCACATCTCAGCCTGCACATTTTATTACAGACAACCCCAATAACATTACTTTAAAAGCCTTGATCAGCTTGGAATGCCCAAAGCAGATGAGCTCAGATAATATTGCACTGGCAGTATTTCACTCTAGTGTTATGTTGTTAGGCCTCTGCTCATCCTCAGGCCAAGGAAGAAAGAGGAGCCAAGGAGGGAAAATAAAAATATTAGCAAAGTGAAAACCCAGTTTGAAGCTCCTCATAGAGAAAAATACCGAGTGATAAGGTGCATTTATAACCTTTCAAATATCACTTCAGATGCACAAGTGACAGAAAGGAGGATGCTCGCAATGCATCCCTTTGAGCTGTGTCCATCCCACACCAAATCCTTATGGTCCTGAGGCAGCTCAGCACCTAATGCAACCCTACAGCCCTTTTGGACTGCTCAGACAGGAGGTTCCTTACTTTTAATTAAATACAGTTGCACTTTATTTCTTCTTTCTAAATTATTTTCTGTTTCTCTGAAGTGCTAGATTTTACTGTGATCTGAACCAGAATTTCCCTGAGTTAAACTGGAGAAAATAAGAATTTGCATTTAATTAAAGAAAGCCCAGTTAGGTGAGTTGGAAGGTATGACAACTCCAATGTTGGGAGTTGTACCTGGGTCTGTAAAAGCACATTAACTACAGAGGCTGGTGGCCCATCCCTGGCAGCTGCCCAGTTTCTGGGCAGGAAGGTTTTTGGCAGGGCTCTGGCAGCTCCCTGGGCAGGGCAGTGTCACAGAGCCGGTGTAGGGGGTCCCCTCATCCCCCTCCCACAGTGGGACCCCTCCGTGCCCCGAGGGGACTGTGCCCATCCCCAGGGCAGAGCTGGTCCCTCCCTGCTCCAGGGACCCTCCTCCTGCCCCGGTTTGAGCTGTGCTGCCACTCCATCTCACCACTGAAACAAGAGCTGGAACGCCCCAGGAGCAACATTTTAAGAATCAACAGGTTGCATTTCCATCCTACTTATATGCACAGGTTGCATAAAACGCTGACTGAAAATGAGCTGCAGAGGTGTGCTGCTGACAGGTGAAGGTCCTGCTGCAGACCTTCTGACACTCCATTCCAGATGCTGCTTTATAAGAAGGAAATCAGCCTGAAAGCAGAAAGCCCCGTGCAACTCTGGCACCAAGTGCCCTTGCATAACAACAGTTTGAGTGAATTCTGCAAGGCAGCACATTTTGGAGAAGAAGATGGCTGGTACATCCACATGATGAGATTTCCTGTGTGGGAGCAGCGGTGTCTGCTCATTATTTAGACTGCAGCATCTTTGCTGCTGGGGTGGAGGGGCCGGGTGCAGGAATGGCTGGTGATGAGCAGGGCAGGAGCTCTGGGCACTGAGGGCACTCTCAGGGTGCTGAGCACAGAGCCAGAGCACAGCCATGCTCTGCTGGTGCCAGTCTGCAGTCACAACACTGTGCTGGACGTCTCCTCACTTCTTTCCCCCAGTAAAAGGGATTCATGCTCATTGTTTCCCACGAGGCAGCTGGATTGTGGCCCAGCAGAGAGGGACAGCAGGGGTTAAAGGCAGCCCCAAACCCTACACTCTAGTATTTAATCCTGTCCCTTTACATCATTTTAATATGAATTTTATATATGGTTATCCAAAAGTACATGTATTACGACCCTGAAAGCTCTTTATTTTAAGCAATCATATAATTACTGGCTGTTTTCAAATTGCTCTGCTCTCCTCTAATCTTGTTTTCATAATGAAATTTATTTAAGTCTAATATAGGCATAATGTAGAGTAATGTATCTTCTGCACCTCAGAATGGATGTTGGAAGTGTAAATTCATTACTTCCCCTTCAGCAGATCTCCTTTTTATCTCTCTTCTATAGACATTACAGTCATATTTTTCTCCTGAATACACTGATGAGGATCCAAAACTAATTTTCACCAAAATGAGAACTCCTTAAAAACATGCTCTTATCATATTGTGCAGACTCTCTCAGCTCCACCAGCGTTCCTCACTTTAACCTCAGCTTTCATTTTTAAGTGTGGATTTTTTTTTGCCTCCCAGCATTTCTCTCCATCTGCAGGACCAAGTCTTCTCCCTCCCCTGTGCCCAGCCCCTCCAAGGGTTTCTTCAGAGGGGGTTCCTTTGCACAGGTCCACCCTGGGGCAAAAGGAGGGACACAAATGCATTCCTCCAGGAATACTCTGGCAACTCAGCAGTTTGCCCTGACTTCAAGCGCCTCCCTGCTCCTGGTCCTGCTTCAAGACAAAGTCAAATCAAGCATTTAAGGTCCATTTCTGCTGCTCGGGCAGGCAGATACATCATTCCCTACTCACTGGCACACACTCATTCGTCACTTCAGTCATTCACCAGAGCCTCTGACGTCAGGTCTGCAATTGGTCATTGGGCTTAATCACTTGCAAAGATACCTTTTCACATGGCAGAAGGTCTGGACTCTGAAAGAGAACCACCGACACCTCAAAAAACCCAGCCCTAAAATAACTGCCATTTCAATGTAGATGGCTGTAATTGTATTCCTGCCTACCCAGCTCTTTGCATTGTGGTATGGAAAAATAAAAAAGATGAATTTCAATCACACTCTTGCCCTGAAAGCTATTATCACAAGATTGATTAACTGAGACTACTTTGTTTGAACAATAGGTTGTGGAGAAAGAAAAAATACATTTTCCCTCAGTCTTAATCCATGAAACAGTGATTAGACATTTATTTCTCAATTGGCATGGTCGAAATCAATACGTGTTTTCCAAAGATGTGCACAATTTGCTTTAAGAACTTGTCCTTGCACGGTCCTCAGGTACCACGAGCTGTTTGGTGATTATTTGTTTCTAGGTTTTGATAGATTCTCCCTTTTTGTCCATGACTTCACAGTGCTGGAACTCTTGCTGCCTTGCCAGGTGGTCCCTGATGTACGGGTTGAAGAGAAGTGATGTCTCTGCACTCAGCAGCTGGGCTGGTTCAGCAGGAGCAGGGATGCAGGGTGGCAGCAGGAGGTGGCAGGGCTCCAGTGCAGCACCCTCCCTGCAGGGGACACGCCTGGTGCTGCCCCTCTGCCCCGGGCCATGCAGGGGGACACAGTGTGCCCAGGGACCCTTTGTGCTGTGCCCCCCTCAGCCAGACCCTCCCCTGAGCCCTCAGGGTATGGGCACTCACTGCTCAATCCTTTGCAGCAAGGAACATCTGCCCCTGACCATCAGGAGAGTCATTGGAAAGGTCAACTAAACAAATCAGCTGCTTTGGGGCACAGGGGTTTCAGGGGAGCACAGGGCACACCAGGGGAAGTAAAAGACCTTTCCCTATGTACCTCCTTTGCCCATACAAATACCCTCGGGGCTGTTCTGAAAATTCTCTTCTTTGAATTTCTGTCCCAGTTTCTTCCAGCAAGTTCAAAAGTGCCCTGAGACCACCTGCTACATCCATCCGTAACCAATTTGATATCATGAATCATTGAATCACGTAACATAATGTAATAATGAGCAGGTTGGATGGCAGCTTTATGAGCTGATGCTCTCTAAAATAAGTTCATGCTGAAACAGAATCCTTCAGCCAATTTTTTCCACTTCCCCTGCTGTTCAGGGGCAAACTAGGAAAACTAAGGAAAAAGCCAGAGCTGAGAGCAGCACCACTACGTGTCTGAAACCTGCTCGGCCATCTGAGGAGATATTAAAGCAATACAGATATCTGAGCACATTTCACTGAAGAAGGCAGCCTTAATTTTAGCTGGCTGGCAGATGGGGTTTCTCATTAGCCTGTCTTTTCATCTTATTTCATGCAATTAAGTAGGTTTGGGAGGGACCCTGTGGGACTGGCCATCTTCCAAAGGCTTGCAGAGCCCAGGCTGCACAGCTCCCTGCTCCCGAGCTGCTGCCCTGGCCCGTGGAGCTGTTTTCCCTGTCACACACAGAGCCAAAGGAAGGCTTTTCTGTCTGATCAGGTCTGCAGAGCTCCAGTGCTGTGTGGAGCAGCCTCTCATCCCACAGCAGCCCTTCCCCAGCCCTGAGACAAACACTGGGTCTGGCAGGGCTGGTGGTGGAGATCCAAGGGGAGCTGAATGTGTCCTGTCCTTCTTCAGCTCTTTCCAGAGCACCAGACACCCTGCAAGAAGAGAGGGGTTCTCCATCAGGGTCTTTCCAAGAGGGACAGGAGCAGCTTGATCCAGCAGGAGCATCTCAGTAGATTCACACTTCCTCTGCACAGCTGCAATTTATAAATGACCTGTTCAGCATCCTCCCTCTGACCCGGCTCCCACAGCCCAGGGACGTGCTCTGATGGTGCCACCACTGCGCAGTGACACCTGGACCCCCACAGCACCCGTGGGATGAGAGAGGGGCTGGGAACAGCCCTGGGGACTGGCTCAGTGCAGCACTCAGCAGTGCTGGGTTGGCAGTGCACTCGATGATCTCAGAGGGCTTTTCCAACCCAAACCATCCTGTCCTGTATGGACCCATCCCAGGGTGCACCATGGCAGAGCCCCCAGCTCCCAGCACACCCCCAGCAGGGAGCAGAGAGAGCTGGCCACAGCCCCCAGGGAGGCACCTGGGCAGGGATCAGCCCCTGGGCAGGGTCACTCCATGGCAGGGTCATACCTTGGGCAGGGTCATACCTTGGGCAGGGTCACTCCTGGGCAGGGTCACTCCATGGCAGGGTCACTCCATGGCAGGGTCACTCCATGGGCAGGGTCACTCCATGGCAGGGTCACTCCTGGGCAGGGTCACTCCATGGCAGGGTCACTCCATGGCAGGGTCACTCCTGGGCAGGGTCACTCCATGGCAGGGTCACTCCAGGGCAAGGTCACTCCATGGCAGGGTCACTCCCTGGGCAGGGTCACTCCATGGCAGGGTCACTCCTGGGCAGGGTCACTCCTGGGCAGGGTCACTCCATGGCAGGGTCACTCCATGGCAGGGTCACTCCTGGGCAGGGTCACTCCCTGGGCAGGGTCACTCCATGGCAGGGTCACTCCTGGGCTGGGTCACTCCATGGGCAGGGTCACTCCCTGGGCAGGGTCACTCCATGGCAGGGTCACTCCTGGGCAGGGTCACTCCCTGGGCAGGGTCACTCCATGGCAGGGTCACTCCTGGGCAGGGTCACTCCATGGCAGGGTCACTCCTGGGCTGGGTCACTCCATGGCAGGGTCACTCCATGGCAGGGTCACTCCTGGGCAGGGTCACTCCTGGGCAGGGTCACTCCATGGCAGGGTCACTCCAGGGCAAGGTCACTCCATGGCAGGGTCACTCCTGGGCTGGGTCACTCCATGGCAGGGTCACTCCAGGGCAGGGTCACTCCATGGCAGGGTCACTCCAGGGCAGGGTCATACCTTGGGCAGGGTCACTCCCTGGGCAGGGTCACTCCATGGCAGGGTCACTCCTAGGCTGGGTCACTCCATGGCAGGGTCACTCCAGGGCAAGGTCACTCCATGGCAGGGTCACTCCCTGGGCAGGGTCACTCCTGGGCAGGGTCACTCCTGGGCAGGGTCACTCCCTGGGCAGGGTCACTCCATGGCAGGGTCACCCCTGGGCAGGGTCACTCCATGGCAGGGTCACTCCGTGGCAGGGTCACTCCTGGGCAGGGTCACTCCATGGCAGGGTCACTCCTGGGCAGGGTCACTCCAGGGCAAGGTCACTCCATGGCAGGGTCACTCCGTGGCAGGGTCACTCCTGGGCAGGGTCACTCCTGGGCAGGGTCACTCCATGACAGGGTCACTCCATGGCAGGGTCATACCTTGGGCAGGGTCATACCTTGGGCAGGGTCACTCCTGGGCAGGGTCACTCCATGGCAGGGTCACTCCATGGCAGGGTCACTCCATGGGCAGGGTCACTCCATGGCAGGGTCACTCCTGGGCAGGGTCACTCCATGGCAGGGTCACTCCATGGCAGGGTCACTCCTGGGCAGGGTCACTCCATGGCAGGGTCACTCCAGGGCAAGGTCACTCCATGGCAGGGTCACTCCCTGGGCAGGGTCACTCCATGGCAGGGTCACTCCTGGGCAGGGTCACTCCTGGGCAGGGTCACTCCATGGCAGGGTCACTCCATGGCAGGGTCACTCCTGGGCAGGGTCACTCCCTGGGCAGGGTCACTCCATGGCAGGGTCACTCCTGGGCTGGGTCACTCCATGGGCAGGGTCACTCCCTGGGCAGGGTCACTCCATGGCAGGGTCACTCCTGGGCAGGGTCACTCCCTGGGCAGGGTCACTCCATGGCAGGGTCACTCCTGGGCAGGGTCACTCCATGGCAGGGTCACTCCTGGGCTGGGTCACTCCATGGCAGGGTCACTCCATGGCAGGGTCACTCCTGGGCAGGGTCACTCCTGGGCAGGGTCACTCCATGGCAGGGTCACTCCAGGGCAAGGTCACTCCATGGCAGGGTCACTCCTGGGCTGGGTCACTCCATGGCAGGGTCACTCCAGGGCAGGGTCACTCCATGGCAGGGTCACTCCAGGGCAGGGTCATACCTTGGGCAGGGTCACTCCCTGGGCAGGGTCACTCCATGGCAGGGTCACTCCTAGGCTGGGTCACTCCATGGCAGGGTCACTCCAGGGCAAGGTCACTCCATGGCAGGGTCACTCCCTGGGCAGGGTCACTCCTGGGCAGGGTCACTCCTGGGCAGGGTCACTCCCTGGGCAGGGTCACTCCATGGCAGGGTCACCCCTGGGCAGGGTCACTCCATGGCAGGGTCACTCCGTGGCAGGGTCACTCCTGGGCAGGGTCACTCCATGGCAGGGTCACTCCTGGGCAGGGTCACTCCAGGGCAAGGTCACTCCATGGCAGGGTCACTCCGTGGCAGGGTCACTCCTGGGCAGGGTCACTCCATGGCAGGGTCACTCCGTGGCAGGGTCACTCCTGGGCAGGGTCACTCCATGGCAGGGTCACTCCATGGCAGGGTCACTCCGTGGCAGGGTCACTCCTGGGCAGGGTCACTCCATGGCAGGGTCACTCCTGGGCAGGGTCACTCCATGGCAGGGTCACTCCAGGGCAAGGTCACTCCTGGGCAGGGTCACTCCATGGCAGGGTCACTCCTGGGCAGGGTCACTCCAGGGCAAGGTCACTCCATGGCAGGGTCACTCCTGGGCAGGGTCACTCCATGGCAGGGTCACTCCTGGGCAGGGTCACTCCTGGGCAGGGTCACTCCTGGGCAGGGTCACTCCATGACAGGGTCACTCCATGGCAGGGTCACTCCTGGGCAGGGTCATACCTTGGGCAGGGTCACTCCTGGGCAGGGTCACTCCTGGGCAGGGTCACTCCTGGGCAGGGTCACCCCTGGCTGCCAGCCTCCCACCCTGCCCCTCCATCACGCAGCTTTGCCTCCTCTGCTGCTCTCCGGGGACACCAGGCACAGCCACCGTGTCACCCTGTGGTGTCCTGAGCCCATGCAGTGCCCAGAGGGGCTAGTGCTCTGAGTGCAGCCTGCTCCCCAGGATTTATGGGACAGGCCCCTCATTTTGCAGCCCACCCCTGCAGCATTATTTCCTTGTTCCCATAGAAACCAGGGGTTTGTGTGGGGGCCTTTAAAGAGTTGTCTGGAGCTAACATAATGAAAATAAATCCAAATAAAACCCTGTCAAACCTCTGTATACATGTACTGGGGGAAGAAAATAAAATCCTTGACTCCTTTTCCTGTATTGTAAAGCATTGTAATTTAGTTGGGTAAAAAACCCCAAACTCACTCGTGGATGTGGTCCTTCTGCATTGTTTGCTTTTTTTCTGAGGCAGTTTCAGAAAAATGCTTAGCAACATATACAGAAGGAAGCTGCTAAACCTTTGTATTAATTCTAAAACCCCAATTTCTTATTAAGTCACAAGAGATAGCTTTTACTTTGTTTCCAGCAAAAGGTAATTTGGGCTTTATTTTATTTAGAATGTTGCCCACCGTGCTGGAGAGGCGAGATTTCTTAATTGCTTTGTTGCAAAAACAATTTATGTGGGGGCTTTTAATGACTTTAATTTTCTTTAAAGTTTTCCGTGTATAAATGTGGCAGCATTTTGAAATCAAATAAATTATCTACCTAGCTGCCTCACTGCTCCCGTCATTACACTGAACACTTGAAGCTGTTCCACGAGGCTTATTGTATAGAAATTATCTGTACAGACGAGATGGAGTTGGTGGTTAGAAAAAACAATAAGCAAGAGTGAAAAGCAGGGAGATTATTGCCTCCATCCTTGAAGCTGTCCTCCTACTACGGAGCTGGAGCTGCATCTGAACGTGGGAAGTTGCAACACAAAGGGTTTTGAGAAAATGGCCAAGTCAGAGTCACAGACAGGTTTGGGTTGGAAGGACCCTCAAACCCACCCAGTGCCACCCTGCCCTGGCAGGGACACCTCCCAGTGTCCCAGGTGCTCCAGCCCCAGTGTCCAGCCTGGCCTTGGGCACTGCCAGGGATCCAGGGGCAGCCACAGCTGCTCTGGGAATTCTGTTCCAGCCCCTGCCCACCCTGCCAGGCACAATGTCCCTCTAATCCCTAATCTAAGTGTCCCCTCCTTTATTTCAGAGCTGTTGCCCTCAGGTGGATTAAAGCACGCCCTGAGCACACCGGGGGGAAGGAGGGATCTGAAGAAGCAGTGGCTTAGCAGAAAGGCAGAAGGCAGAGCTCTCTCTGCATCAACAAACACCCCAAGACTTCATGAAGCTGAATTCTATTCCAAACCACCGAGAGCCTCACACCTGGGTGCTCAGGATGCCGTGTCTTGGAGAGGCACTTGCCTGAACAGACGACATTAATTTCATCAAGCCCTGCAATGCTCACAGCAGGGACCTGCACATCCCCCTCGAGAAGGGAGCCAAATGGGGGCAGCTCTGCCACTTCCCATGGGCCTCGCCATTTAAAAACTTTCCCTGCCAGCATCTCACTTTCTAATGACACATGGAGCTGACTCCATCGCTGCACATCACGTCTTGTGCCGTATTTCAGGGAGGCAATGGTTTATGAGATGCTGGTGGAGCTCTTAACTCTCCAAGCAGCTCAGGGACCTGAGCTCCTGCCACCCTCAGCCAGTCTGAGATGCTGTGACCATCCCATTCTGTACCCCAAATTCTCAGGGCCCCGGGATCACAACAAATAGACCATAATGTCCCCAATGTCACCTCCATGCCCCCTCTATCCAGGGCCTAGAAGCTTTCTCCAGCCCAGGATGGGGCCCTCGGTCCTGCCTGAGCTCCATGTGACCTCCCAGCCCAACCTGGGCCCTTCCCTGTCCCCTCTCTGCCCACTCCAGCACTCAGAACCTTCTGGTCCCACAGGAGCAACCTCAGCAATAGCTCAGAGCTGGGCGAAATTCCAGAGAAGCTTCAGGAAGAGCAAGTGATCCAAACTGAAATCCCAAGATGTGTCTGAATCTCCCCACCTGCTGCTGACCACGAGCTCTCAGAGGTGTGAGAGCTGACCAGGAAATCCTGCACCGCTCTGGTAGTAAGCTGCAGGCACTCAGAGTTAATTTACATTATATATAAGATTTAACAATAAAGAATTCATGAGGCAGGAGTTGAATCCCTCTGCTGCCGAGCAAATGGGAACATTTCCTCCACTGCAGGCTGATGATTAATTCATACTCAGGTACCTGGACATCAGACAAAGTCCTGTTTATCGTCTAGGCAGGAGATGGTTCCACCTTTCCTGCCTTGAAGAGTGTTGCCATTTCTGAAACTTCAGTGAGAGCCATCACTAATTTTTCAGGAAGAGCATTAGAATGAACCTGCCAGGTCAGTTACATGAGATAGGGAGGGAGGGAGCTGTAGGATATGTAATTATATATTTATCTTGTAGCTTGAGGTGTGAGTTCATAATGACCCTTTTGAAATCCAAAAACAGTGTAAAATCTTAAAAGCAGCATCCAGAAAGAACAGAGGAAATATACAGAGCTGTGGTTAAAATATTGTTTGGGAAAAAAAATCCAGACAAGTTCTCATTGGAGAGGGACAGGGGAAGGGGAATTTAAGTTGTATTTATTATAGCAAGCCACAATTTCTGCCCCAGCTTCCCCAGAGCCATCCCAAGCTGGATGAGGGGCATGCCTGAGGGCTGTGTGATGTGCCAGCTCACCTGTCCCTCCTTCCTCAGGCACTCAGCAATCCATGGAGCACATATGGGCTTGGACATGGCTCTCAGCAGGAGGAGGGACCCTCTGCATCGGCCCTGGAGGAGAGCAGAACAAAGCAGAAAAAGCTTTTTGTCTCTCCAGTGCAGCCAGAGCATTCCTGGGAGACCAGCAGCATCAAGGCACTCCTCCAGGTGCTCCCACCCAGCAGCACCAACCAGAGCCCCCCAGAGCCAGGGGATGGCCCCTCACACCCTCCTGGCCGTGCCACCTGGTGGGACAGCAGCCCCAGCAGCGAGGTGACAGTGACAGCCAATTAGTGCTGTGTGACACCGCGGCAGTGTCACCCTGAGAGCGCCGCTGTCCAACGTGATGGATTAACACGCTGACTCTTGCAAGGAAAACATCTAAACAGTGACAGCTTGGTGGCTGAGCGGGTCACCGGCGGCTGGACACGCTGGCGCTCATTATGTTCAGCAGTACCTCGCTGCTCAGGAGCACTCGGGCTCATTGTATCATCCATAATAAATAAAGTTCAAAAGCCACAGAGTTCATGGGCAGCCAGGACAGCAGTGGGCACCACCAGGCATTTAACTTGTCAGATTGTTGCCCCCAAAGTGTGTTCTCTGCATAGCAATGTTGCAGCCTGCGAAATGCCATTTCCTAAGTGTCTGTTTCCAGATGAGATGTTATCACTTATTTATAAGCACACAACAAGTGCCTGGAAATTAAGAGATATTCACAAAATGAGCTCTCTGGTGACCATCAACCACATGATGCTGCCAGAGCACCTTCTTTGTGTTGTGTTTGCTCTTAAGTGTGAGTAGTAAGAACAGTCTGGATTCATTTCTTACAAGATTTTTTGTGATTCATCTGAATTTCCTTTCAGTCCAAACAATTCTGTTTCTGAACACGCGCTGGGTGATCAGGCAGGCGCTCTGCCTGGCAGCTAGACCTGGCTTTGCCCACACACCCAAGCCACCCAGATCCCGGGTGCAAAGCCCCGTGGGCTCAAGGTTCACCCACCTGTGCACATGGAGGAGAGCTTTGCACAGAAACTCCTCTGCCTCTCACTGTGGGGCCTGGCAGCAGTGGGGCCACCAAGGCCACCCCTCAGTGCCACCTCTGCAGCTGCCCGAGGAGCTCCAGAGCCCTTCTCCACCCCTGCAGCCTCTGCCAGGCAAGAGGGGTGTGGAGTCAAGCCCCAAATGCCAACAAACTCGCCATTTCATTTCTCCCTTCCCCAGCCTGGCTGAGCCAGGATGCCAGGAAGGGCCAGGGCACAGCCTGGGGCATTCCCAGGGCCAGGGGCATTCCCAGGGCCAGGGCACATCCTGGGGCATTCCCAGGGCCTGGGGCATTCCCAGGGCCAGGGCACATCCTGGGACATTCCCAGGGCCTGGGGCATTCCCAGGGCCAGGGCACATCCTGGGGCATTCCTACACCCTGGGGCATTCCCAGGGCCTGGGGCATTCCCAGCCCAGGCCAGCCCTGCCCTGGCAGCACTGGGCACCACTCCCAGCCCAGGAGGGCACTGCTGACAGCAGGCAGCCCCACCGCTCTCCTCCAGAGCAAAGCCTTTTTTTATCTCTTCCTTTGTGAGCTAATAATGTTTTTTTAATTGAAACATGTTCAGCTTCTCCTTCTTTCTTCTTGTTTCAAGTGATTTCTGCCTCTGCCAGCAAAATAAGAGCCTGTGTTGCTGGGTTTTTGGTGTTTTTTTTTTTTTTTCCAGAAAATGCAAGGGTTTTTTCTTTCTCTCTTTTTTTTTTTTTTTTTTGTAAGATTTCAACTCTTTGACTTTGGAAGAGAAATCATTGTGGAGAAAGTATTTCTTGAAATGATGACAGAAGCAAAATTATATTCCTTTGTAGAAAACAGGGACATTTGAAGACAGGCTTTACATCTTTGTTCTTTGTTCCGGGAAGTGCGAATTCGCAGGGTCCTGGACCATTAATCCTTCCCCATTCTTGGTTTTTGAAGATGAACATTGCAGAGAATGAGGCATTGTGCTTGAAAGGTCTTTTCAGAAAATACCTTTTCCTTCCACAATATGTTCCAGTTCTCTGATAATTTGCAGAATAACTTGGCAATTTGTGGCTTTTCCTCATAAATATTTATTTTCCCAGGACACCCTGGTGTGATTGGGCTCCCAAGGTAGCTGAGAGCAAGCTCCCCCCTCCCCCTGTTCCCAGCCAAGGGGTTTGGCAGCTCCCTGAGCACCGGTGCCCACGGGGCTCTGTCCCACTGCTGTGGCTGCACTGAGGGTCTCCAGCAGCACCGGTGGCACCGGGGCTCTCCTGCCCCCTCTGCATGCCCAGCGTCCCACAGCTGAAACCAGCTCTCCTCTGCTTGGGTAGGACATCGCATGGAACCCCAGATTGATTTGGGTTGGGAGGGACCTCAAAGCCACCCAGTGCCACCCCTGCCATGGCAGGGACACCTCCCACTGTCCCAGGTGCTCCAGCCCCAGTGCCCAGCCTGGCCTTGGGCACTGCCAGGGATCCAGGGGCAGCCACATCTTCCCTAGGAATTGTCTTCCAGGGCCTGCCCACCCTGCCAGGAACAACTCCTTCCTAAAATCCAGCTACACTCCACCCTCCTTTGGCTTATGCCATTTTCCTCTGTAAATATGACTCCCCCTGCTCCGTGAACGAGGGGAGATGCCAGAGCCACAGATGAGCATTACCCATGGAGGGAAGGTCTGTGCAGCATGAGCCCCACGTGCCCCTGGCTGGAGGGGCTGTTTGCAGGTGCTGGGGTGCTGGTGCTGGGGCAGGGCACTGCCACCTCTCACTCTGGCACTGCAAACAGCCCCGTCCCATCGGAGAGGTAAGAGCCCCCAGAGCAAGCAGAGAGCATGGCCAGCGTGGGGAAGGAAAGCTGCCCAGGCAGCGCTCCCCCACGTTTATTGCTCGGAGCACATTAACACCAGACTGTGGCACATGTGGAGGTGTGAATCCGAGGGACACTCGGTGCTGTGAAGTTTCCCACTTTATCGGTTACAGAAGCAGCTCTGCCAGCTCGGGGCTGTGAAAACCCAGCACTCAATACGCTCACAAGTTCTCAGCTCGTAAATGCTGTGAGGTGGCCACAGCGAGGGGGTGGGAGCAGGTCTGCTGGGCCCCCCACCCTGCCTGGCTCTGGGGGCATGTTCACCTGTTCCATGGAGTGAGAGAATGGCCTGGGTTGGAACAGACCTTAATTCCAACCTCCTGCACGGGCAGGGACCCCTCCCAGGGATGGTGTCCCTGGAATAGGGATGGTGATAGGGATGGCAAGACCAGGCTCACTCACCTGGGCACAGACCCTGCCGAGGGGCCCGAGCCGATGCACTCTGCTCACCTGAACACAGGCACTGCCCAGCTGGTGCAGCAGGGCAGGATTGCACCCACTGCTGCAATGCATGAGGGACTCAGCTCTCGGGGACACCATCCCCTCGGGCTCCTCCAGAAGCACCGACAAAAATCTGGGAAAAAAAGTCAACACAGCTGAGGTGCTGTCCAAACCTGACTTCAGTCCAGAAGGTAAAAAAATATCCCAAATTTGCAAGAGTTTGAATGAAGATGGTTCTAAGTAAAGGCAGAGCCCCAGATACTTGGAGTGTGGGATCCTTCAGGAGCTGCTGAGGCTGCTGGATCCTGCATAAGGACAGTTTGGTGATGATACCGCGAGGTCGGGGAGCTCAGCATGACCCCAGCTCTGGCTGAGCGCTGATAATTCCAGCAGCAAAGCTCCCAACCTCCTCACACGGCCTCTGTGATCGCCGAGCCCTGAGAGGCGTCAGGCAGAGCACGGGCAGGAGCAGGGACAGGCGGGATGCAAAGGGCTGCTGCACACCAGCACCCTCGAATCTCCCTGCCCTCTCCATTTCCCAGGGAAGAAGGGAAATATGTTAAGCCAGAACTTCAATATTCCAACATGAATTAACATATTTATTCTTTTACATTCCAGGCGTTAAATTTTAGTATCTTACTTCCTTATAATTTAATTAGTATGTGGGATGTGAAACCAACATTGCAGCACGTTTTAAAGTCTCAGTTTGGGGGAAAATATGAACACCTGGTGGATACTGGGGACAGGACACCCCTTGCCTGACAGTCACCCTGGGACCAGCCAGAGGAGCAGATGTCAGAAGCCTTCTGAACCAGCTGATAGGGATGGCAGGAGCTGCTGCAGGTGAGCAGAAGCCAAGAGAGGCTCATGGCAGTGTCTGCCCCCACCCACGTGTTACAAACCCAGGGTTTCAAAGGTTTGTGGCTTTACCTCTGCAATTCGCCCACCCTGAGATGTGTGATGCCCTGGCAGTGGTGTGGTACAGCCCTCCAACCCCAGGCACAGGGTGCTGGCCCAGAAGGAACCCCAATCCTGTCTGTTCTGCCCGGGGCACCACGGCGTGCAGCAGGGATGAACAGCATTGCCCGCAGCCAGATGTGCAGTGCCAGGCACAGCCAGATGTGCAGTGCCAGGCACAGCCAGATGTGCAGCATCTCTCACCCCAAGGCTGCACAGAGCTGCATAGAGGCCAGAGCCAGCAGCTTTTCTGCTCAAGAAATTAAGCACAAAGGAGGCCAGTGTTAAAAGGAAAAGCAGTGTCTGTGCTGGAGGAGGATGGTAATTCCTGTTCCATAAAGGAAAACCAGCCAGTTTTACCATGAGTAAATAACTAACTAACTAACTAAATAAATAAATGAAGGTGAACATTTTCCCCTGTGTCTGAAGCCCTGATTCTGGCACTGGATATGCAATCTCTTATTGCTATATTGCTCATAAAAACTGATTACTTTCACACTGGATCATCCATCCTATCATTAATAACAGTGGTCCTGTGCAAACAGTCAAATATTAAATGTTTAGATTATCTAAGCCCCTTGGTTTCAGGGCTGAGCATGTTACTTCCAAACTGAACTGCTCCTTACCTGCCGAGCTGTGTTTTTCTGGAAGAACAAAAGCCCACAGTGCTTTGTTTATGGAACATAAAAGGACCTACCTCCTTGGGAAAAGGAAAAATATTCATAAAACATGGCTTGTTTCACCCATGCTTCTTTCCTTCCCAGGGTTACTCAGACTTCTTGGTGTTCATTGTGTGCATCATGTCACGTTGTGTTTGTCATAAAGGGGGGCTCTGCATGTCCCCCTGCTTGGGAGCTGCTTCCCTGCAGGGCTGGGCTGTGCCATGGCCGTGGGTTGGGAGTGTCCTGTGCCTGCCCAGACACGGCTGGTGCCTCCCTGCCAGGCTCTGCCCATTGAAACAAGGACTCCTACACCCACACCAAACCATGTGCACCGTGCTCTGTTCATGGCTTTGTGCTCTTCCTGCGACCTGTGGGTCCTGTGGGTCCAGGCTCCTTACAGAGGGTTTCTGGAAACTCCCTTATCTCCACATAAAGGACCCAGCATAGCTCCTGCAAGACCCACTCAGGGCTGAGTGCAGGGGAGGAGGGAGCCCTCCACAGCTCAACGACAGTCTGTAACAGTGAGGAATCAGGTGACAGAAGTAGCAGGGAAAATTCTGTCACAGCCAGCCAATAGGGGTCTGGGGAAATGCAGAGAATAAGGTAAATAAAAACAGGATGGAAAATAAATAGTAGAAGGAAAGAGAGGCATGAATCAGCACTTATTTATTTATTTTGTTTATTTATTTATTTATTTGTGCCTGTAAATGAAGGCAGAAGAGAGATGCAAGGAAATGCCAACACCGTGCAGAGCTCATCCAGTGAGAGCCACGCAGGGACAGGGGCAGTGCCAGGTGCAGAGGCACCCCTGGGGTCAGGGCTCCTCTGTTCAGGTTTGACAGCCAGCTGGGAAACCAACCCCAGCAAACGCTTGCATTTTCCATCTCCTCAAAGACTGCCTTTGCAAATCCCATTCTTATCAAATTTGATTCTCCCCATTAATGGCTTTGCTTGGCAGTTTCAGAGGACTAATGAGCTCACTAACAATGTTCTCTTGCCATCTTTTTGCTCTGAATGTGAAAATGATCTGCCTGTAAAACCCACGGTCATTACCAAGTACTCGTGATCATCACTGCTTTTTCTAAGCACACTGTCAAGGTTCCTGAGCCTGTGTGCCTTCAAGGTGACCACAAACTCACAGCTATTTTGGCTTACTCTTCCAAATCTAACTACAACAGTGCTACGTGCAGTAAATCACCCCTTGAAATGTATTTACATAGCAGGCAACACGTGTACAAATACTTCTCCCCAGCAGCAGCACAGCCTGGTGCATGTCCTCCCAGACAGGTCACCTTGGCCAGCCCCTGCCTGTCAAACCCCAGCTGGGTGCACTGCAGTGGGACTGGCTCAAGGACAAGGAGAAAAGTAATAGATTTTGCTTCCAATTCTTCCAGAAACTAATTTCTGTTATTTACTAAGCAAAAGCTTCCAAGAACTAGAAATATATCCCATTCTTGCCGAAAGAAAAATAAAGGTGTCTCTCACATGCCAGCATCTCAGACTGGAGCAGTGTCCCTCCTGCAAACCAGTGCACAGAACTGGCTCAACCTGGGCCAGCAGGAGGGTCCTGCTCATTGCAGAGGAGCAGACGACTCTTAAGAGTCCCAACACAAACCATTCTACAATTCTATGATCGTTGTGAGCCCAGACAACAAAGCAAGGATCAATGACTCCCCAGGGTGCCTGCTCAGACTACACTTCCTATTTTCCCAAGTTCCCAGTGACCTGTGCCTGCACCAAGCCCAGAGGCAGCCATCCCCCTCAGTGTGAGCACACACTGAGCTCATCATCTTCTTCCACTGACTACAGGGACCTGATCAGCAAAAGAATATCCACTGCTCGTGCCAGAGGAGCCCTGGCCACCCCTTGTGGTGTCATTTCTGCCATTTCTGATCGGCTCCTTGCCTCAGCTCTGCATTCCCAGCTCTGAGCAGCCACCCTCTGACCGTGGTGTCACAGCCAGTAATCAAAGTTCACAAATATTGCAGACAGTACAAAAAAAATGGAGTTCAATTCGCATCTCTTCTGTGCTACTCAAATGCCAAACAATTCCATCGACGTCAGGAGCTGCCCCAGCTCACTTCCAGCACGGTGGTGATCCGCAGTCAGCTGGTCATTAATTTAGCCTAATTGCATGTTGAGTGTGTGTGTGCACCTCCTTATAGGGATTTATCTGTGTCTGCCCAAACACAGAAAATGTTTAGTACAAGACAGACACTGACAACATTTGAATCTGAACAGCTAAAATGTACCATAAATATAACAAATTTAAGGAGAGGAGTTACAGCGATTTGTTGAGTTCAGCAGTGGCAGCTACTGGTTGCGTGTACAGGAGAATTGGATTTCAAACAAAAGATTTTGCTGTGTTTTGGCCTTACTCTGGGAAAAGATCTGGTTAGAGGCTATTAACAAGGATCAGCACTTAATTTCCCCGTGAGGACTGATTTCCCCGTGAGGACTGATTTCCCCATGAGGACTAACCTCCTGGGAGCAAGTGCAGGGCAAACTTGTGAGAATTCAGGGGGTTTTAGGTGGCTCTTTCTCCCAGAAGACACAACTACACACACGTGTGGCTGCAAGCCCGAGGAATGCAAACAACTGGAGTCCCGGAGTGCTGGCTTTGCTTTGAGCCAATAACTAAATAATTAATTGTTAATACATGAATGATGATGTCTGATGCTTTTTCATGTCTAGGCACGGCTGCTCGTAAGAACAGGGTAGGTTCAGATTTCAAGGAAGCACCATTCAGCATCAGCTTGCTGTGGTTAGGAGGGGATGGTACCTGGGGGTAATTGCTTCAAGACCTAGCACTAATTTTGTTTTCCCATCCTGCTTAGAGAATAAAGACTGACTTTCATTTGTATGTTCCACAAAGGCATGAAGTCTAAGGCTGCAGCCCTTGCTGTGTTTTGCTATGGAGCGTTAGGACAAAAGTATAACATGCATCTGATATTGTAATAAACCAGCCCAAACACATCTTACTGTTCTATGCCTTTTGAAATGATAGTCAGGTTTTGTAATATGAACAATAAAAAGGACAGAACAATGGGGAAATGGAAGGGAATATGCATACAGTGTGATGCCTTTAGCATTCCAGGGTGCAGCAGCAGCAAACAGAGTTTACCATGGCCCTTTCATTTGAAAGGTCACTTGCCAACCCATTCCCATTTTCCCTTTTCTGGGTTATCAGATGCATTTAAACGAAAGCATTCCTGGGATGTGTCAGAATGCTCACTCCTGCTGAGAGCAGGAGCCCCTTGGTGGATGGGCCTGGGTGCTCTGAGACCTGCCCAGCACAGCCCTGCCAGGCAGGACTGCTCTCCCAGCCCGAGAATTAAAAACCTCTCTGTGTTCTGATTCAGGCCAGTCCAGATGCCTCAGCAGCCTTTCCTACAGCCCTGAGCCTGACTCCTGAGCCTCCTCCACCAGCCAGCACAGCTCCCATCCCTCTGCCGGGTGTGGAGCAGGGCACAGTGAGGAGCAGGCTTTGCCCTGCTCAGTGCAGCACAACAGGGGCTGCAGCTGTGGCCTCCCCAGCCCTGCCAGGCAGGGAAAGGAGAGGGGCAGCCTCCCAGCCAGACTGTCACTGGGGAGTTTGCAGAAAAGCCTTGTGCTTCCTGTCACACCCCAGACAGCCAGAAGCTGTGTTCTCAGTCATTGGCTATGCAGCTCAGAACAGGCAGTGGGTGTGCTCCTGGCACAGGGGTACTGGAGGGCTGAGGGAAATCCACTGAACTCCCCCAGCACACACCTGCACACACCTACATGCACCTGCACACACCCGCACACACCTACACCTGCACACACCTGCACACACCTGCACATGCCTCCACGCACCTGCACACACCTGCATGCACCTGCACACTCTCACCGTGCCCATCCTTTGATTCAGACAGGCTTTAGCAAAGACTCCAGTAGAACACCCCACCCATCGGTCTCTGCCTTCCTGACCATTTTGGGAAGGAGACCCAAGAGATCCATTCCTGTTTTTGATGGTGGGGATTTACAGCACTTCTTTCTCTTGGGAAAATATCTTCCTTACATCTCCAGGGTTCATCTTTTCAATTGATGTGCTTAATCCTGCAAGATAGCATGGAAAATCTTCAGGAGATATTTGAGGACGAAAAACTAGAGGTAAATGGTCTTTGTTTGTGCAATGATTATGTTTAATTTTGCATGCTTGTTCTTCTTCTTTTTCCTGTTGTTTCCTCTTGCTCTCCAATCTCTTCACTTCCTCAGTAAACAAGTGATTAATTGTGTTTGGCAGCTGCTGACCCTATCCAAGTGGTACTGCCACGTGGGCTCTATTAAACATAGTTTTAATGTTCCCAGACTCACTTAGCAGTGCCCAGTGATGGATGATTTTGCACAGAACACCAAATGGATCATTTGTAATTGTTGACTCCACACAAATGGCATGAAGCCTCATCCCAGGAATCAGCCATTCCAATGGGCTGGCACTGAAAACTGGCCACAAAACCCATCAAAATGGACAAAGACACTATGGAAAAGGACACTAGATCTTTGTCATGCAGATGTCCCCAAAACTCACCAAACTTCCCAGAAGTTTATACGCCTTAAATTCCACTTAAAAGAAATTTAGAAAGCTTTGTACTTTACCTTGATAGATTCACAGTGTATCCCCAATGGAAGGAAGTACCACAGACACAGAAATGCTAAATGGATTCTTGTATCAGCACCATCACAGTGATTACCAAATAAATGTATAATTATGATACACTTGAAGTATTAGGAGGAATAAAAGATCAAACACACCTCTTTATCAGGGAATAGGAGCTGAAACTACAGACCATAACATGCTGTGCTGAGAGATAAAGATCATGTTACCATTGAATTTTTTATATCCTCCAAAGGTCAAAATCACTTCACCATAAAATTTTCAGTGTCACAAAACTCAGAAGTAGTAAATGTGTTTTTGTTCTAGTCTAGTCATGCACGCAAATTATTGGAACCCTTAAATTGTTAGAACATCAAATAAAAAAATCAGGACGTGAAAGTTCTCATCTTGACATTAGAGTGACTATTTCTGAAAATCTAATCCATTGGAGATGGTCATAATTACTGTAAAATTGCTTCTGAAACTAATTTGTTCATGCACACACAAATGAAACAGAATTACATTTCCTTTTTTCTTTTTCCCTTTTTTTTTTTTTTTTTTGTACAAAGGAAAGACGAGACACCGGCCTCCTTTGAATAACAGGGTCTTTCTTAGGTTTTGATCTTCTTTGAAATTTTCTCATCAAGAGCCTTGTTAAGGCAGCAGAGTCCAAGCCTTGCACCTTACAGGGCTGCAACCCAGACACTGGATTGAGCTGCAGGTCAGATCCACCTGCAGGTGTGCCCTGAGATCACACCTGCCCTGAGATCACACCTGCCCTGCCCTGGGCTCACACCTGCCCTGGGCTCACACCTGACCTACCCTGAGATCACACCTGCCCTGAGATCACACCTGCCCTGGGCTCACACCTGCCCTGGGCTCACACCTGCCCTGAGATCACACCTGTCCTGAGATCACACCTGCCCTGGGCTCACACCTGACCTGCCCTGGGCTCACACCTGACCTGCCCTGGGCTCACACCTGCCCTGGGCTCACACCTGACCTGCCCTCAGATCACACCTGCCCTGGGCTCAATTTTCTGCTTTTGGAAACGTCCTCATTTCCAGTCACTGCTGGTGTGCAAGGCTGGTGTTTCTGCCAGCTTGGAAGAGACGGTAAAACCACAAGATCTCAGTGTCCAGAGAGATTTCTGTACTGCCACTTGTTTCCCTGGTCCTCCTCAGGAGCTTACCAAGTCTCTCTGGCCACCCCAGGTTGTTTAAGACTTTGGTTTTGTGTTTTAGGCCATGGCTTTGCTCCAGTTGTTTGCCACAGGACAAGAAGTGCACACAGTGTCTCGGCCTCAGGTGCAGTTTAAAAGCAAATCTGAAGCATGTAATGAGTCACTGTACGGAAGTAAATGTTGTTTTCTCTCAGAAGCAGGGGTTTATGTGTTTATATCTCAAATATTTATCCCATGTTTATTTGATCTACTCTCAACTTCACAAACTGCAGATAAGGGAGTTGACTCTATTGCAGTTTTGTTCTATAATCATGACAAATGTTACTTCTTTTCTAAGAATAGTGTCATTCCCTTGTCTTATTATTTCAGCATCTTCTTTCTCTGCTGCTGATAAATGAAACTTAATTGAATTTAATACTGAAAAGCACAGGCACAAGCCCATTAGCCAGCCTGAGCTGCTCGAGCTGTGCTCCTCGGTGCAGGCACTGAGCAGACAGCAGAGTTTACACCTAGCTGCTGACTCAGCAGACAGAGCCTGAGATCACCTGGGTTTGTTATGTTACCAGCTCCACAGCCAGAATGTGAGGGCCTCAGCTCTGGCGTGGTATTTGTGGCATTAATGAAGCTCTGTCACTGCCACAGAGGATGCACACTCTGGGGATTCAAGAGATCTGCTTCATGCTGTCAAGCCCAAAGGTAGCACAAAGTTCCTGTGGGCTAAGGAATAGGTAATAAGGCAAAAGGCAGGAGTTTGGATTTTCTTCCATTGCTGGGACTTAAAACTTCCATTTCAGGTGCACAGTACCTTCAGATGGAGCCTTTCCAGAGAGGAGAGAGGGGGAACCTGCTTCCAAGACTTCCCCACAGTGCCTGCAGCCTGCAATATTCTTCTTGTCTCCCCTAAAAACATGAAGCAGAATCAATGCAGAAATCTGATAGGTTTTGGTTTTAGGCTGGGATTGTCTTTCAAATTATCTTGAAAGGAATCAGCTCATGCTTGAAAACCAGACTGGTGACTGCTTCCCCTGCCTGTGGGTGGCTGGGAGGTGGTTGGTACGTGGAGGGGTTCTTCAGAGGAAAACCCTACAGAGAGAACACAGGTTCCTGCAAGTCATGCTCCATCTCGGTGAGAATACCATCGGGCAGAGTGTTTGGATTGGAAATCTCAAGGGTGAAAAAAGGGTGTTAAAATACTGAGCTGGAGTGTGTTCAGTCTTCCAGCATAAATTACACAGCTGTTTAATATTATTTACTAGTGTAAAAATGTGCTTAGAACACTCAGGCAAATCCAGAGAACATCCAAATGCACATACTTGATAGATCTGTGAAAGAAAACAAGGTATGTACCAGTATCCATGACAACAGAGCCACCACGATCCATGGGTATGTGAGCAAGACACTGCTTAGCATTATGGAAATTTTAAACAGCCTGCTGCTGTTGAGGGCAGAGCTTTTCATGCATATTTTCATGCATATTAAGTTTATTGCCTATTCCCCATTAGGTGTCTTGATGTTTGGTGAGGTTTGGAATGTGCAGGGAGGAAGGAGCCCCCTGTCCCAGTGCAGAGGGGCAGCCCAGGGCAGGGGGGCTGCCAGCACCCCCTGAGGGCCCCCCGCAGCAGGGGGAGGAGGAGGGGAGCTGCTGGCTGCAGGGCTGGCCAGAGAGCCACGGGAAGGAACACAGGGGGCTGAGCAGCACCTGGAGCCAGGTCCCATCCCTGCCTGTGCCCACCCCAGCTCCCGTGGGGCTCTGTCCCTCTCCCTGGCCCAGCCCAGTTCAGGGGGCAGAGGCAGCCTGCAGAGCCCAGGAGGACAGGGGGCTTCTCCATGCACAGCTAGGCTGGCAAGGTGATGTTCCTGGAGGGAAATAAACCCTGAGATGTGCTACGAGGGGAATGGCGTCAAGGAAAAACCAAACTCCTCTCAGTCCTGTTCTCCTATCCTGCTTCCAGTGTCAGCTTTCTGATCCATGGAAATCTGCAACAACCCCAGTTCAGAACTGCCTCAAATTGAAAAATAAACCGGAAAATTCAGGGAGTCCCCACAGACCCACTGTCCTGCAGGCAGCTCAGGAAGGAGGAGGCTCCTGTGCAGGTGTCGGAGGCTGGTCCTGAGGGAGGGCTGGCTCCCCCTCCGTGGCTCTCTCCAAACTCAGCTCCTCCCCATCCCAGCGGTGCTTGCCACAGACAAAATGAGTTAGTCACCTCTGGTTAATGCAGCCAGGGCAGCCCCTCAGCAAACCTTCAAGCTGAGATCCTGTAAGTCCAAAATCTCACCTGGAGAGGTGAGAAATCTCACCTGTACCACAGGAACCAGAGAGAGGAAACAAAGACCCCTGAAACATGGCCCTATGCTGCTTCCCTGGGGTTTGCACTGTGGCTCCACTGACCTTTCCCACTTCCAGTGTGCTCATACAAGAGCTGAGGGGCCTCCTCAGGAGTAACCATGATGATACAAAACTTTGCATGACAGTGGAAGTCATCACTCCTTGGGAAATTCTCCCCTTTCAGACTGCAATTCACACGAGAAACTTTATATCCTGTTGCTTATTTTTAGAGTAAATATTTCATTCCACTGCCTCTGTTTCATGACTCTTTATTTCTGACATAGGAGATTCTGAAGAGCAAAAGTGAGTAACTTTGTGACTTTGGAACAGAAATGATGATGCCCTTTGAAACAAGGGTCACTGGATAACGCAGGAGTCCAGTTTCTCTCTCAAATGTTTTCTGGGTTTTGGTGGGGTTATTTTCCCACTAATAGCTTTTTTATTTCCTGAGAAAAAGGCTGTGTGAACCCAGAGTGCCCGTTGGAAAATCTGTTGTTGTGTTTATGAACTATTGGATCGGCTGGAGACTGTGACATGAATAGCAATGCAGCAAGGGGACAGAAACAAACCATCTGTGCCTGGGTGGAACCACGTCTGCACAATGTCAGCTCAGGGCAGCTTTTTACACAGCAAACACAGTAATTATATCGGAGAACACGTTCATAATGGAGTCGTTAGCACGACCTTAACTGCAGTGATAGGAAGAAGCCATGAGGTGTTCTCTGGATGGGACTGAGGAGCACAAGTCTCAGTGCTGCCTCTCCAGAGCCGGGACGAGGACACTGCTGCCTGCCAGCATCCAGAGGGGACAGAGCCAGCCTGGGACTGCTCCGGGGGGACAGGCTGGCCTGGGACCCCCCCCATTTCCACCCCAGCTGGGCAGCAGCCCCACAGCCCGGCCCCACAGCCAGGGAGCTCCCGCGGGGCAGAGGGAGGCAGGGCTGGGACAGGCAGGGACAGGGCAGGGCAGAGACAAGATGGATGGGATGGGATGGGATGGGATGGGATGGGATGGGATGGGATGGGATGGGATGGGATGGGATGGGATGGGATGGGATGGGATGGGATGGGATGGGATGGGATGGGATGGGGTGGGATGGGATGGGATGGGATGGGATGGGATGGGATGGGATGGGATGGGATGGGATGGGATGGGATGGGATGGGATGGGATGGGATGGGATGGGATGGATGTTCCAGGTCCCTTCTGGTGCTGCAGAGTTCCCCCAGCCCTGCCCTGCTCTCTGCACAGGGACCGGCCCTCCGCCTCTCTCAGGCTCTCCCGGACTCTCCCAGGCTCTCTGGGGCTCTCCCAGGCTGTCCCGGGCTCTCCCAGGCTGTCCCGGGCTCTCCCAGGCTCTCCCGAACTCTCCCAGGCTCTTCCAGGGCTCTCCTGGTCTCTCCCGTCCTCCCGGACCTAGCAGGGCTGGCACTTCCAGCACGGCATAAATTAATTTATCCCGTGGCAGTAAAGTGCCTTACAGAGGTGATTATATTCTGCACTAGAGTGAATGCACCTTAATAAACCCCAGCCAAATGCATATAGAAAAGGTAACGCTGCGGATTTATCTTTTTTTTTCTGTATTCTTTTATGGCCTCCATTTGCTTTTGTTCTCTTTTTTATCCTTTTGGCTTTTATGTTTGCAAGTGATAAATTTTCCCATGTTTTACATTTTATATGTAGTTTATCTCTTTATTTTGTACTTATATTGCATTGAAAATGGAATGAGTCTTTAGAATAATACAGCTGATATTGAATTTTTTAAATTGCTATTGGGTATATACTGCATAAGGTGGTTATCTGATCTCCAACTTAATCATGGGAAAATATTGCTATGGGGAAAGCTGACTGAGTAACAATGAGACCCCTATGCTTTCACAAAATTTATTTAACTATAAACCTATTATAAAACATTAATTTAGAATTCTCTTACTTTCTGCTACATTCAGGTCAGATTTATTGTACACCATTACTGAATTCACGCCAAAACGGAATTAATCGTGCAGTCTCAGAGGTTCCTATTTAAGTTTATCAAGATATGCTCCTTCTCTCAGGATTTCCTGACTGCCAAAGTCAGTAAACATAAACAAAATTACACTTTTGTTGTAGTTCAGAAGTGGAGATTCAGGGATGAGATAGGACATCATGTATTTGTCCTACTAGAAATAATGGTTGTCCAAAGCTGAAGGACAGCCAGTAAAGCCTGAAACATTCCCAGTGCCCCGGAGAGCCCTGGAATTCCAAGGCACCTCTCACAGCTGCATTTCCACTTTCCACACTGTCACCTCGTGCTGGTCCAAAAAAAAAAAAAAAGGCATTTTTCAGGTATAAATCCAAAGTAGCAGAGCATAGACCTAGCCCACCTGGACACTCCATCCCTTTCCCCACACGGGGTGTGGCTGTCTCAGCAGAGAGGAAAGAGGAAGGGGTTACAGATGCTGAGGCTAGTAAGGTGAACACTGGCACAACTGAATGTTAACTTTCCTTTAAGTGTAGTTTTTCTCAGAGTGTGGCAGTGATGTGTATAAAAGCCCCCCAGGTTTGTTTTTGCTGAGGTGTGCTGCACATCCCCACGCAGCAGCGATGTCCCGCAGCCGGAGCGAGCGCTGCACAGAGCCCAGCTCTGCAGCCCTGGCCACAGCAGCACTTTTGGGTCCCGGGTGCCTGTAAAGGGCAGACCCAGAGCTAACGTTAGCTCCCAAACTCCCAGCTGGAAGTGGGCTGCTTTGAGGGAGTTTTACTGGCTGCAGCTGTATTCTGGAGCGTGTGAGGTCTCAGGTCCTGCACATGCAGCTGTGCCCCCCAAAGCTGGGCTCCCTCACCACCCTGTGGTGGGAATTTGGCCCTTCACATTAATTCCAGTGTGGTCATTCCCAGCTGAGCCCAATGGATCACCAGGTCCTTCTGGAAGGGTACAGTGGTGTGAGACCCCAGACCTCAGGAGCAGGAGCTCACCATCAGAGCTGCAGGAAACCTGTCCAAGCCCTTGCTTACCTCACAGCCAAAATAATGCACATTTTGACTGGTTCTCCAGTTGATGTCTCCTCCAGGGTTTATCTGAATTTCAAGCAACGAGCAGAATTAACCACTGAATCAAATTGTAGGACATTTAACACAGGGAAGTTTTAATGTCGCCCATCAGAACAAACACAGTTTCTCAAAGTCCAGGCCTGCCTTGCAGGATTGCCAAGGAGCAGCAGGGCTCAGCCAAGGCTGTGGCTGCTCTGGCCACTGCCCTGAAGGTGCCTTTGGGAGGGGAAGGCCAATGCCCTGCTGCCACACCACCTCCCAGGGAAGGGGCACACAGAGCCCGTGTCCGTGTGCCAGGGGCTCCCGCACCAGCTCTGGCTCTGCTGGCCTGCCTCCTGCCCAGGTACAACCCCTGGACAACCAAGACCTCCACAGTTTACAGCCTTAAAGTGCTGCCACAACAAAGCATCCATCCTTTCCCAGCCTAGTCAAACTTCTAAGGACAAAGAAAAATGAAATTACAGAGTGGCAGTAATCCTACTTCAGTTAATGATCTCATCTAATGGCTTGTTTGTGACAAAGCTCGTCTCTTCCTCCTGAACACTGCTCAGCTGTGGAATCAGGATCAATTTCAGGAATAGGAAAGAACATGTTCCTGTTTGTTTCATTTGAATTTCTCTTTTAATGTGTTGGTAATATCTGCAATGCCCACTGCTGATGTAATATAGATCTAATTCTCAGCTCATTTAGCTGCTGCCTCAATAGGAACACAATGCCTTGTGGGAGTGATGATTAGAGAGCAACAGCAGAGATATAAAGCAGAGATAAATGAAATAAATTCCAGAAAAGTTACTAACAACGTAATCTGTGGCCACATCAGTCAGCTGCTGCTCTGATGCACTAAATGGCTGCTTCATTTTGTTGGGTTTCTAACAGTAGCCACATCACATAGCAGCAAGGAGGAGGAAAGCAAGCAAGAATGCATAACCCACCCTCTCCTCCCGACCCCAATGTCATGGGAGTATCGAGGGTGGAGGAGATGGAGCCATAAAAGTGAATGGCACGGCACATGCCTCTCAAGCTGTTATCTGTTATCTATAAAGAATTAAAATGAGCTCGTTATTTCATATGTGCCAGAAAAATGGGTTCATCAGTATTGTGCTGAAATGCATTATGACTTACTGATTCTTGATCTCATGGCTGTTGCACTTATTTGAAAACATATTTATAAGCTTTATGTCAACTGCCAGCCATTGAATTTTTATTGTATATTACAGAGAGAAGTCTTATGTCTCAATTTGCATCTCTCTTAGAAACATTGAACCACAGAATACATAATTCTGTTCTTGTGTGATTTACTTGGGAAAAACCCGATCTCAGGCTCTGAGAACATCCCTGCCTAACACACCCAGGTGACTTCTGTTAGTTCCTGTCCCACTGCCTGGCTGTGCAGCCCAACAGAGCTCCAGCCTCTGGCAACACTGCACACTGAACAAACAGTGACAGAGCCAGGCTGCAGATGAAGGGACCAAAATCTCCAGCACACCCAGTGCCACCCTGCCCTGGCAGGGACACCTCCCACTGCCCCAGGTGCTCCAGCCCCAGTGTCCAGCCTGGCCTTGGGCACTGCCAGGGATGCAGGGGCAGCCACAGCTGCTCTGGGAATTCTATTCCAGGGCCTGCCCACCCTGCCAGGGAGGAATTTTTCCCAATGCTCAATCTAACCCTGCCCTCTGGCTGTGGAAGCCATTCCCTGTGTCCTGTCATTCCAGGCCCTCGTCCAAGACCTGGCTGCTCCATGGGATGGTCTCCAGTTTGCAGGGAACAAGAAGCTGAAGGGGGTGACATTCTGTTGGGGGCTTTTCCCCAGGGAGGAGCAGGACAACCTGTCCACAGTGGCTTCAGAAGTCACCTCCTGCCACCCTCATCTGTCCCTTCATGCTGATTTCCTTTGTCTCACCATTGCTGGCTGAACACATGCCCATGTGCCATTACTGTAATTCTGGAAATCTGTAAAGGCTGTGAACCAAAATCTCTGCAAATATTTGTGTTAATGTTTAATGAATTTGCTTCAGCTGTGTTTACCCTGCTTTGTATTCCCATCCTCCGAACACTCAGGCATGAAAGCCTCACAAATATGTCTCAAGGCTAAAGCAGTGTTCAAAACAAGGATTTCCTCCCCAGTTTCAGGCACAGCAGTGCCCCAGCTCTGTCCCAGCACTGCTGACCCCTCCAGTCAAAGAAAAGATTCACTGTTCAGACTTCAGAGGAGTGACCAAGGTCAAGGCCAGGCTGGATGGGACTTAAAAAAACCTGGTTTGGTAAAAGGTGTCCCTGCCCATGGCAAGGGGTGGAATGAGATGAGCTTTAAGGTTTAGGATTAGGATTAGGATTAGTCCAGCACACTGCAGTGAGTTTGGGCAGGAGCAGCAGGACATCTCCCAGTTCGTGCCTTCCTGAGGGGCTGCAGCAATAATTGATGTTTGCAGAGCACTTTGGAAAAGGTAAATTCCTTTGCACTGTTGGCATCTTCTGCTGGATGAAAGCAGGCACGTCGCCTCCCCTCAGGCTGGGCTCCTCTGCTTCTCTGTTCCCCTCATTAAGGGTCACAGCATCTTCCCAACACGGCCTAACCCACGAGGGCACTTAATTATACAGATAACATAGTTTGTGTCACAACTAATCAGAGTCGGTGCTACAGAAGAATCTCTTCTGAAGTGAGAGGTTAACGCGTTGTTGGTGTGAATGACAATGTGTGCAGCCATGGAGAGAAAAATCATCAGGAGTGGGTGTTGGACCCACTCCAGAAATCTGGTCTTCAAGGAGAGAATTAAGCTGAACCAGTGACATTCTCAACCGCAGAAACACAAAAATACATGTATTTTTTGTGGATTTGAAGTAAGAACAAAATAAACCCATTGAAGTTCAGTTTATATTCACAAGTGGTTAAAATCTGTGTCACGTCACGATTTTCCAGCAAGAAGCAATTGGAATCCTCTCTTGTGTTCGAGAGCAATGGGGGCACACTGCACATTCCTGTTAGTCACACTGAGTAGCACCTCACCCCACTGCAATCAATGTTGAAATTCAGATCAATAGAACTATTCATGTGCCTTAAGTTGGGTTCATGCATGAAGGTCATCTGTGAATCAGGTTCTAACAGTGCAATAAAGCTCCAGAAATCACATAAATGTTAAACCATAACCACCTGACCTAAACCTGCTTTTGAAGGCAAACAATCCCCTTTCTCTACAATAAACATGGTGAAACTAAATAGAAAGGCTCTCCACAATGGGGTGTTTGTTCCCATTTCTTGTGCAGGCTGGATCAAGATAAAATGCAGTTGGATGCTGCAGCCCAGAGGAACCTGCCCAGCATCCCACCACCCTTCACTTCTTTGTACTCTATGGGATACTAAAAAGTTTGATCCATGCTTTCCTGTAGTGTTCATACATATTTTTCTTTAATAAAAGAACTAAAATGTGAGTGGGTTGTGTGTCTTAAGACGGATTCATTGCCAAGTTAACACTAGATGCTATTTTAAAAACTCATAAAATTGACAAGTGGTGTGGCTGGATAGGTCGCAATAAAGACATTGTGTTTGCTCTGACTGCCAGGCAGAACTGATGGTTATGATTCCAGCCTCACAACAGCAAATGGGTTCTTTTGTCTCATCATTTGTGTAACGAGATGGGAGCAGCAGTGTGTGCTGAGGCCAAGGATGGCAGAGGGACCCAGCCCTCAGCTCAGCTCTGGGGGTGTCAGTGAGTGATCCTCGGGAAAATACCAAAAGAAAAATCTCCCTTGAGACAACTTGCTGATAGTAAATAAAAACAAAAAACACAACTGGAGCAAAAAGGTACCTGGGAAAGCTCTCTGCTGCCAGGCTCCCAGAGTGTCAGTGCTTTATTTAACCCAGAAACAGCAAGCAGTGGCAGCATTAAAAAGTCATGCTGCCTGTGACTGCATTCACCTGGGCTGTCCAGGTGAAATGTCATCATTTCCAGAAACTGTCCATTTCTCCAGCTGCATCTCAAGACCAGGGATTTGCCTTGTGGCTGTTTGTGAACCACAGGGAGAGAAGAGCCCTGGAGGCCAGAGCACCAGCCCTCTCTGACTGGCTGCCCTTCCAAGAGCTTCATCTCAGAGCCCGTGGTGCCAGGTTCCCAGTGAGCCCAGGACTGCTCTGTGCAGAGTTCGGGGACCTTCCTCCCACAGCTCCTCACAGAGGTGCTGCTCACACAGACACTGCTGCTTCCCGGCCCTTGTGCTCCCCAGGGATGCCCCAGTGCCCCCAGCTCAACAGGACAGGATTGTGGGCAGGATTTCAAACATCCGAAGGCTCAGGTTGACTGCTGACACTCAGGAAATTGCTGGTCTGTGAAAGCAGAGGGGTGAAGCAGCAATGCTGACACAGCAGTCATTGAGGCTGTGGCAAGAAACATCCATTTCAAAATATTTGTATTTCTTTTCACACGAGGACCATGCACAAGTGGTGCTTTATGATGGACACAATCTCAGGTTTTGGTGCTCTTGGGGACAAGTTCAGAGCCAGGCAAGCGGGGCAGGACGCATTTTCATCAGACTTCTTCCTTTGTGAACCCCCTGACAGCACAGCTTGGTCAATGCTGGGTGTGCATCACAGGCTTTCCTGCCTGTCTGGGGGAAAAGAAAGGACTGATCTGTGAGTCACCAGTCCCAGTAAAGGCCTGTCCCCAAACAGGACTCCGCAGCTCAGAGCACAGGCTCCTGGCTAAATGTGCCCTCCTGACTCCCATTTGTCCTGTTCCCATACAAGGAGAAAGTTTTTAAGAATATACATTATTTTTTTTCCCTCTGCAGCTGTAAAAACAGGAGTTGCAATAAATCCATAGCTCAGCCTGCTTCTGCAGGACAGACTTTACAAGTGGGAACAGGAAGGGCACTGCTCCCACAGCCGGGTGAGCTCGGGCAGAGGGAGAGCTCACCCTGACCACGCTGGCATCCCCAGCCTGGCTCAGTCACGTGTGGCTGGAGCTCTACAGCCCCCAGCCGGGGGGGACACCACCCGGCCCCTTCCCCAGCTCCCTTTGGAGGAGAGGGCTCCACGTCCCAGCCAGGATCCCTGGGTGCTGCAGGGCCACAGACCAGGCTCGTGGCTGAGTCTGCTTTCCAGCCAAACACACCCAGCCCACGTTATCTCCAATGTAATTGTGCAAAACCACGTTGCTAACCTCATATTTTTCAGATTAATTTCAGCAGCATCAGCATATTGGCAATTCACTTAACTAATTATTGAGTGTGTTTGTTTTCTTTTAAAATATCCCCAGTAATAATTGTTGGCTCTCTTGTTATAAAAGATGCCAGAATCTATTTCAATTATTATTACTTTTGGAGTAGAAATGACATTTTTAATATCCTCCTGGATGCTTATTACCACAGGAAATTGCCACGGGAGTCCAGTGTCATCCTTTCTGTAACTGATACTTCTATTCTTCTCATTTCTCCCCTGGCCTCACCAAGCACTCCCAGAGCAGCAATCACACCTGACCAGGGAAATCATCCTGTCCTGTTTTACTGAGCTCCAAGGCAATGACGAGAGCAAGACTTTCCTGTAGGACAGGAAAATTTCTGACCAGCAGTAAAAAGTATTACAAATAATCTTTAAGGTCCCTCCCAACCCTAGAAACCATCCTAGGATTCTGTGATTCAGTGATTCTTTGCACGGGTCTGCTGTGCCAAGAACATGAGGCTCATCCCCCACGTCTGTCAGGAGGTCACAGCTGCTATACAGAGTCCCCAGTGGCCAGGGGTTTTCCACGAATGCTGAGCTGGAGAAATAAATACTGAAAGAAAAAAAGGAACTTGGGTTCTACTGTCACAAGGGCCTTTCATAAAGTTCTGGGACAAATCCCCATCACTCCACTGGCTTCTCCCAGCAAACACAAGGCTGGCTAAGTAGAGCAGAAGGTGCCTCCCCTGCCTGAATCACATTAAAATTTGGGTCTATCAGGTGTTGGTACAGCCAGAGCATCGTCTCAGAACAGCAACTAAAATCAGAATCCACAAGGAAATTAAGAATCAATACACAACGATAACACACTGGAGAAATGCATTGAAAAGATCCATTTTCAAATGCACCTTTTGGTACCTGCATCCTCCTCGGCCGTGCACAGGAGCTCGTCTGGGCTCACTGGGACTGGAATTCTGTCTGGGAACTGAGGTGAAAAGAGTGGAGCTCGGTGCTCGTGTAACTGATATCCCAAACTTCTCACCTCAGTGCCCAAATTGCTGTCTGAGGACCCAATGCAAAGCCTATGGAAATAAACAGGAGATTTTCTGTTATGTGCAGTGGAATTTGGATGGAGCCTCTTGAACAGCCAGTCACTGAAAGACATCAGTGCATAGGAATTGAGTCATGATTTTATAAACTGGATATTTTATGAATAACGTTCTCAGGCTGAGCCCCTAAAGCGCAGAAGAGATTGGTTTTATGCAGTTTTAATCATCAAGCCCAGTGCCTATAATCAGAGCAGTGCATTCTCCTTGCCCACACGGGGAAGGTCAGACATCCAGCACATCCCTCGCTGCAGCACCAGCTCCTTCCAGCCTGTTTCCCAAGCTCATTCCTGATTTATTGCTCCTCCACCGCCCAGGTTCCATCCACAGTGGGCTGTCCACAGGCTGGGACAGAGATCTGGGAGGATAAACTGAGGGTCCCATCTGCCTGCTCCACATCCAGCCCTTGTGCAGAGGTGAGGATGTTCCCACCCTGTGAGCTGCTGCAGCCGCCTCTGCAGAGCACGGGTCACAGGTGACACTGCACACACAGCAGTGCCCTGGCTGACTATGGAAACAACAGATGTTTCCTCCATTTTCCACAGCATTTTCCTCATTCTCTTACACAGCCAGGCTTGCAGAGCCCATGGCCAGCTGCTGCACTTCAGAAGGAGTCAAAGCACTGTGAATTGAGCTCAGCAATTAAACATGAGATGGCATTAAAAAGAAAGAGTTTAAGGGAAGCTGGCCCAGATTCAGCATCAGGATATGGATTTAAAGCACAAGACCAGATCCTGTGTCCTACATGGCCTTGCAGCTATTGAGATACATCTCTGAGCTCCTGCCAAGGCGATCAGCTTTCTCCCTGAGCTTTGTCACATCCTCCTCTCAGAAGATCTGCTGTGAACCCAGACATGCCTGTGACTGTCACTCGCTGCAGCTGCAGTGTGCAACAGCAGTGCCAATGCCAGGCTGGGCAGGCTGAAGGAGCTGCACCAGTGCAGAGAGCTCCTCTGCTCCCTGAGGGAGTCACATCCATCTGGCAGTTTAAATTAGTTGTGCAGATAAAAAGCTACCAGGACTCTGTCCCTGGGATGGATTGGCAGACTTCTGTCATGTAATCAGCTTTAGAGACTTCAATCTGAGCTCCTCTCCCTTCTCTCCCTGCTTTCCCACTAAACCAAGCTCACACAGAACTTGCTGGCAGTAACAAGAATCTGTCTGAATCCCAAAGTTAGGCACACATGAAATCAAAGCCACTGCTCCCAGGTGAATTGGCTTCAGTGATGCTCTTATTTGACATCACTAATAAGAATAAGCCTGCACCTGCCTGAGCAATATTTCAGCTGCTTCCAAAAGAGGAAGGACTGATGCTGCAGGCCAGGGATGTGCTCTTACTGACCACACCAGGGACAGGGGAAGGAGCCAGAGGAACACTGCTGTGTCTCATCCCCTCCCTTCTTCAAACTCTTTCATTCTCTTATTTGTCCCCTCTTCTTCCCCCAGAGACCATTCATGGGTGTTTGTCTGCTGCCTTCTCCATTCCTCTAACTATTCCCCTCCTATTCCCCTATTCACCCTGCAGAGAGATTGCATTGCTCATCCTCTCCTGACTCTGGGGCTCAGAGCAGGGGCTTTTTCATAAGTGTGACTTCCAGAAAAATATGGTATTTGCTCAGCATGCCTGGGTCACATTCTTGCCTGCAGTACCCTGGGCACTGTCAGTGCACAGCAAACAGCTCCTCCCTTCTGTGCCATCCTCCTGCACAACGCCCCACGTGCTCTCTCACCTTTTACATCTCAATTACAATCCTTAAGGCTGGAAATGACCTCCAAGACCATCAGGTCCAACCAAACATTTCCTGGTTGGAGAGTGGTTGTGACTGCCTTTGGCTCATGCTGTCACTGCTTCAACCCGAGCTCATTCCTGCTCTCCTCCCAGAGAGAGCAGGGAGGAGGCAAACACACCACCTGTAGTTCTGCTGTATTTATTCTGGCCATAACTGCTCCAGTTTATTCCCCATGAGCCCTCTTGTTGCCTGCCATCTCCTCAGATGACAGCTCCAGGCACTGGAGCCACAGGTGAAAGCCACTGGTGCTGCCAATGCCCTGCCCCACAGGATGCAGGTGAGGAGCACCCAGAGCCTGCACCAAACAGCTGCTCCAGGGCCCCTCCCCATGCTCAGTGCTTTGAAAGCTCCCAGAAAAGCACATTCCTTCATGTCCCCTCTAGAACTGCAGCTCAGGGGTGAATGGTAAACGCTGCCTCACCTCCTGGCACAGCCTGCTCTCAGGAGGCAGTGCTGGGGACAGAGCAGTGCCATGGTGATAAATTAATTGGAACACCACGGCTCTATCAGCTCAGCCTCCTGAAACCCCTCCTGCAGGAGCAGCCCGTGCCCTGGGCTGGGCACAGGCACCAGTGGGCAGCACAGAGCCCAAGCCTGCTGCCCAGGCATCCCTGCCTGCCTCTTACTGGGGGGCTCCTTTTCAGACTGACACATAACACCAGCTGAAGTAGCCTGGTATGAAAACTGTTCATGATGAAAGATGTTTCTAATTCAAGAAGCTTCCATAGCCTTGAAAAGTGTGAGAGTTAATTTGCAACCATGTCTGTGCATGAGGTGACAAAACAGTTAAGTGAGGAAATAATAAAGATATTACCATCCTCTCTTGAGGATCTTCTGTCTCTAATTTAATAGTTTTAAGCTTTTTAAAGCATTTGCCAGCACAATTTTCTCACTTTAGCTGGGCACAGCTTGTGACCTCCGTCTGAGTCGTGTCAAATCACAGCGCTGGTGAGTGTATGAACAAAATCCCGTTTTCTTTGTCTCAGAGCTCTGGACACCGTTTGTGGGAGCAGCCTTGGCACAGGGGCCAGCTGGGGCAGGGCAGGGAGGGACCCAGGGAGGGCATTCCAAGTCCCACCGGGGCTGGAATGGTGATTCCTGCCCGGCCAAGAGGAAGAGCTGTCTTGGCCCGGGGTGACCCCACACCTGGGGTCCCCAAGCACCCACAGCCCCCCGAGGGCTCCCCATGGGGCTGGGGGCAGCCTCACACAGGGTTTGGCAATAATCCTGGTGTCTAGGAACTGCCTGGGCAGGACACACCCCAGGGTGGTTTACCTGTGGACACAGGGAAAAACTGTCTCAATGTAAAAAGGAAAAGGTGAAATTGAGAAGGCAAGAAGAGAAACCTCAGCCACAAAAAACCTAAATAAATCACAAGAGCATCAATAAATCCCAGATTATTCCTATTCAAATAGGACCCCCACTGCTGGCTGATTGCACTGACTGAGATCAGACACAGACAAGGAAACAGAAAAGGGCTTTTTTACATCTTCACATTTATTAGGCAAGAAAAATAGCTCCAAATGTAGGTGTTCTTCCACGGGACTGCTGTGCTGATCCGTGACATTCTCCTCGTGCTGTTCTGCTTTGACTCAGCAGTTGGAATAATTCCAGTATTTTACCTTCCTGCAGGAACCTGCTGAGAGAAGCACCACACTTCTCACACCTGAGGAAAACCTTGCACGGGTCAAAGGAATATGTTTGAAGGGGCTTTCCCTAGAAGAGCTGAATAACATGCAACTTAGGAAACATGCACTTTGGATTCTCATTCCTGTGGCAGCAGCATCCTGTTTGCAGGGCTATCAGTAACTGTGCAAGGAGCCAAACCTCACCCTGCCCCACAGGAACCAGAGAGGGGGATTTGGGGAGCAGGATTCCAGTGTCCTTCACACTTCTCCAATTTGCCATTGTCCTGGCAGAGAGATTGAACAGCCAAAACGCACCACAATCCCTCAGTTGTCCCTTTCCCTGGAAAATGGGTGTTTGTGTGCACGAGTCAGAGCTGCTGCCATTCATTACCCCCTCCTCGTGCTGCTAACTGTGAATAAGCAGCAGCACTTTGATAAAGTTTGCAAAAGCATAATTAGTCCTACAGGCACTGTATTTTCCCATTTCAAATGCTGCTTCCCCAGCTGTACTTTGCAGATTTATGATTTCAAAAGCAGCTGATCGCAGCCTCTACTGCAGCTCAAGAATTGAGAGGTTTGGGCTTAATGACATTCAAAACCTTATTAAAATATAAGCAGAGAGAGATGCAGTACATGATCCTCCATTTTCTTTGTTATGTGCATCTGTCACAATCTAAAGATGTGAGAAAAAAAAAATCTAATGCAAACAGACTTTATCAGGAATTCTGCTGGGATTCCATAGCATGTAATCTTTTTTTCATGCAGTTCTTTATTTCTGTAATGAGCTAAAACACACTCAAGTAAGCAAATCCCTCTTTCAGCACTGCTGAGGAGGAGAGGAGAGGAGAGGAGAGGAGAGGAGAGGAGAGGAGAGGAGAGGAGAGGAGAGGAGAGGAGAGGAGAGGAGAGGAGAGGAGAGGAGAGGAGAGGAGAGGAGAGGAGAGGAGAGGAGAGGAGAGGAGAGGAGAGGAGAGGAGAGGAGAGGAGAGGAGAGGAGAGGAGAGGAGAGGAGAGGAGAGGAGAGGAGAGGAGAGGAGAGGAGAGGAGAGGAGAGGAGAGGAGAGGAGAGGAGAGGAGAGGAGAGGAGACCACAACACCACATCTCAGTGCCCAGGTCCATCTGCAGGGGATGAGGAGAGCTCTCACCTGGTGCTCGCTGACTGGGACACGGTGCTGACACAGTTCAGTGCCACCAGGATGGAAACTCCCTTGAAGCTGGAGCTTTTGTGGCTGTGAGGTCCCGTGATGTCAGTTATAATCAACCTCCTCGTGCAGAAACAGACTGCCACAGTGGGCTCGTTTTCAAACAGATCCAATATTTTGCTGCTTAGCTTGACTTTTAGGTTTATTTCCCAGCTGACTTGCCCATAACAGCTTCCCCTGTAGTCAGATTCCTGGGCTTCGGGAGCAGGGCTGGCTCTGCTCAGCCTGTGCTGAAACAGTGAGCAAGTTTTTATTTATTCTACTCCCTTAAAATGTCAAGATTTAACACAGCCTCAACCTCAGCTCAGCTGCTGCAGCGCAAGAGTTGCTGCACTGTTTACCAAAGCTGAGTGTTCTACAGCCCTGGCCTAAATCCGCACACAGGGAGACGAGGTCTTTCCCCAGCCAGAGGAAATTTCCCAGCAGCAGTGGGGCTTCCCAAGGGTGCTGGTGACCCCTTAGGTCCAAAGGAGCTTTCTGCAGAGCTGAAAAGCAGCGTTTTCCCACGGATGGTAGGATGGAGCTGACACTGGACCAGTTCATGATGTGTACAAGTGGAAGATCCTTCATTTTAATTTTACATCACATTTACAGTTTCTAATCTCAGTTGTATCTGAGATAAGATATTTCTGTGTACAGTCACCAGCTTCTTTTAACACAGTAACTGCAGTCTGGGTTACAGTAATTCCCTGTGCTTCATATTGGGAATTCTCTGCATATTCCAGGCTCCAAGTGCTGGGTTTGGCTGTGCTCACCAGTTATTTTAATTCAAACGGTGACCACGGCCCTGGCTCATCCCTGGGCCTGGCAAGCTGCTGCTTCCCAGAGCAAATACTGGAATGAGTTCCTTGCTGTCCTGTCCAGATTCATCTCTTGTGCCAGCTGATGGAAATAGCAATTTCCTTTGGAAACCACATTTGTATTTGCATTTGAAACCTACGGCTGTTTCCCTGTCCCAGCCGGGGGCTCGGACAGGGGGGATGCACATCTGCACCACAGACAGACAGATGGACAGGGAAAGCAGGCAAAGCTCCCGGTCAGGAAAGTGCTGCTGAGCAGAGAGGGAAGAGACAGAGGAGAGGGGTGTGCAAACCAGGAGGGGCTTGGAGAAAGCAGAAACCCGGAGAGAAGCTACACTAAACCCATGCTCCTCTCCTCCAGTTCGCAGCCACCTTTTTCTGAAAAATAAAATAAACTAACACGATAAAATAGAATAGATTTGAGTTGTGATGGTGCCACACCACCTAATGCCCTTTTTTTTCTGGGACCCCTGGGATGACCTCTAAGTCTAGGAGCGCCTCTAACAGCCTCTTGATATGGAAATTCCTTCCTGGGAGCACCGAGAGATAAGGATCTTTCCCAAGACAAAACAAAGGAACGGGCTTTCTCCGGGGCAATTGAAAAGCAATTCTGTGGCGATTAGAACCCTCCCCTGATACGTTTGTTAAACTAACAGAAGAGTCCGGTGCTGCTTTCCGTAGAACAAACACTTCCAAAAGTAAAACAACCGAAAAATAACCCAACATCTAAGAACGGAAAATAACTAAACCTTGTGAAATGCAAAAACAGCCAAGAGCAAAAATAACAAACAGTTCGATCAGGAAAAGTAACTAAACATTTCAGTGCCTTCACACACTGTGCGTGGAGGTTTATCACCGCAGAGTAGCTGGACGTTAATTTTTATGAAAATGACTTTGTAAGTGGCAGCTTATTGAGATATTTATTGGCAGTAATTATTCAAATGAAGGAATAAAGCCAATAAATTTGGTTCTTCAGGAAATTAGCGCTGATTTGCAGCATGAATAAACACAAATACCCTGTGTTCTCCCAGGCTCAGCAGCAGCACAGAGACAATCCTGCCCTACAAGGGCACGGCTGCTCCAGGAGGCACCCCAGGGCTCGCAGGGACCATTCCTGGGAAGGATTCCCACCTCCACAACAAACAGCGTGGGAAGCTCGGAACTCCTCAGCTTTGCAGGCACCCAAGCAGCTTGGAGGAAATTAAAGTATATTGTAGAGATATGAATTATAAAGAAGGAAACGCTAATGGATCTTTCCTCTATTATGTTCCGCAGTGACTTTAATTCCTCTCCAAAGGCAAGAGGCTTAGCGTGATCCCAGTAAATCACAACGCAGTGCTTGCAAGGAGCACCAAAGGGGGGCCAGGGCGGAACCCCCAGAACCCCGAGCCCAGGCTGGCGCTGGCTGCTCTGCCCCGGGCAGCCCCTGCCCACTGCAGCCCCCAGCACGAACACACCCTCACGCCCGCGACAGCCTCTGCTCCCGATCCACAACCCTCTGCTCCCGATCCACAGTCCTCTTCTCCCGATCCACAACCCTCTGCTCCCGATCCACAGTCCCCTTCTCCCGATCCACAACCCTCTTCTCCCGATCCACAATCCCCTTCTCCCGATCCACAACCCTCTTCTCCCGATCCACAATCCCCTTCTCCCGATCCACAACCCTCTTCTCCCGATCCAGTCCTCTTCTCCCGATCCACAAATTCAAGGTGCTCCTCCTCTATTTGTGTTTAAGGCCATCTTCTAATGATGCGCACAAGGGAAAGGCAACATCTGAAAGAATGAGAAACAGATGCAGAAGGGAAGGTCCTGAATCTATTAAATATCAATACGGTCTAAAATACAAATATTCTCTTTAGAAATGAACAGATACCAGGGCTTCTAGGCAGGAGAATGTATGCCATAGGAGTGACTATATGTTATAGGAATATAAGAGGTATTAAGTACCTTACTTGATTTTAAAAATTGAAGGCTTTCAGCCTGAACACCCCAGGCCAGGCGTGGGCTGCACCATGGTGGGAAGCAAAGCATTGCCTTGTGTGACTGACTAACAGGAGCAGTTGGTCCTTACTGTAGAGTTTCATCTGGAAATTTATTCCTCAGTAAGTGGTAAGTAAAGATTTTGACTTTGGACTCATCAGTCTGTGATGATCAGTAGCCTTAATCATGAAGATAAATTTCTGAGCATGTCAAAACATTTATGGAAAAGAATTGAAAAATTAAAAAGTACGCAGTGATTCCTTAGGCGCTCAGGCTGAAGTCCGAGCCACTGTCCCAGCTGTAAGATTTAGTTTCATTTCAGTTTCAATTATAAGATGTTATTCTTGCTATTAATTTACACTGTCATCTGAAATTTAAAGATTTGACATAGTAAGATGCAATTATGGTGGGAACTAAAAGCTTCTCCAGGATTTTTTGTGTTCAGTAAAGGCCGTGTTTTCAGAATTAAACTGTGGAAATACTAGCAAATATTATACAAATATGTAGAAATGTGGCTTTGTATAAGAAAATTCATGGTCTTGGTTTAGATGAACTCCCACTTGCATTGCTGAGTATTTTCTCTCATCTTCAAATCCTTTTTTTGTTGCTGAAATGGATTTACCCCTGCTGAGGTGTCAGCTTTGTGCCCACCTTGCTGCTCTTCTCCCCTCTCTTGTATGTGGTTTGTAGCTACAGCTTCAGCTCTGGGGACATTCCAGCCACTCACAAGAGTCTGAATTTTGTGCTCCCTTCCCTTAGAAGCTAAAAACTGAGAGCAGATCTCAGAGAGCAGAGCTGTTGCCAAGTGCAGGTGTGAAGGAGCAGTCACTCCAGACTCAGCTTTCTGCAGACCCTGGGAAGTGACACCGAGGTTTCCCTCTGTGCCCGAGCAGCACCAAAACACTCTCCAGCAGCACGGGATCAGCCTCTGCACCTCGCCTCACAAAGGCACATCCCTGTCACAGAGAGGGACCTGGAGAAAGGTGGTTGTGGGGATGGAAGCACAAACCCTGGGCACACCTGAGCTCCAGGCTGGGCTGGCAACTGCCCCCGGCCCCACCAGAGCCTGCTGGGAGCCCTGCGCCCCACTGCAGCAGGGGGGATGGGAATGGGAATGGGAATGGGAATGGGAATGGGAATGGGAATGGGAATGGGAATGGGAATGGGAATGGGATGCACAGGGAATGGGATGGGATGATGGGATGATGGGATGATGGGATACTGGGATAATGGGATAGGATAATGGGATGGGATAATGGGATAATGGGATAATGGGATAATGGGATAATGGGATGGGATGGGATAATGGGATGGAGAGCCACTCTGGAATGTTGGTTGTGCACAGGGAATAGGATAGGATGGGATGGAATGGAATGGAGATGGAGATCCACTCTGGAATGCTGGCTGCACCCACCATGCTCAGAGGCAGGACCCATGAAGTAATCCCACACAGCATGCTCACCTCCAGAGCAGAAATTGCTGCCCATACCCCTGAAGGGAGCATGGTTAGACAGGTCTGATTTCATTCTTGGGTGGCAGTTCCCAGGGCAGCGCTGGAATGCTGGAATGCAGGGCCCAGCCGTGGAGTGGGGTGTGGAGCAAGGCCAGGCAGGGGATTGGCCCAGCAGCAGACACTGCCTCAGTGTGGATTATAACAAAGTCATCAGTTCTGCATTTAAGCCCCTGAAGATGTGATCCTGACAACAGCACAAATAAATTGGATGCCTGATACACAAATACTCCTGAAAATTGTATATTTACGTGGCAACCAGCTTATTATATTTACATGAACATCTGCTGCAGGTTCACTAAAATCTTTAAAACAGATGGACATGAAGAAAGAGCTGGTAATTAACAAAGCTATATGTTGATTACATCAGCATGTGGTTAATTTTAATGATTACTGATCTTTATTGGGGTCCATAAGACTTCTCAGAATCAAATCCACTTTAGCTGATGGGTGGATTAGATGCAGAGCTGCAGACTGGTGCTGCTGTGTGCTGCAGTGCTGGGCAGCACCGATGGCTGTGACACTGTGTCCTCTGTGGGGCCTGGGCCTGACCCTGCTTCCAGCAGAACTGACTGGAGCCACGGGTTCATAGCCAGGGTGGGCTGTGTGAGCACCCTTGTGGCTTGGACATCAAACTTTACAGGATTAGCTCCTGTCCAAGTGGAGCACCCTGTAAATACCAGGCACTGGGATCCAAACTCCTCAGCACATCCATGGATCACCACCAGAGCTCCCACCTCACTGGGGATGGGGCACTGCTGAGGCAATGTCACTGGGGGTGACCCCTGAGGGGCTGAAGTCATGGCATTGCCATTGCTGACAGCAGTCCTGGATGGATCCAGACAGGTACTGAATTAAAGAGCATTTTCCTTTCTGCAATCATTTAAAAATAAACAACTCTTAATACTTCAAGCGTGTGCACCCCACCACTGCCTTTCACTGCAGTAACACCCAGTGACTTGTGTGTGAAGTTTGCTCCTGCAAAAGTCTGTGGGAACACAACAGGATTTCACAGAACATTAAATCCCATAGTTTTATCAAAGAGGAAACACACAAAACCAGCCTAATCTCTTAGCAAGTAGACAACTCTGATTAAAAGGAAAAGGACTTGAAAAAAAACCTCTAAAATGCTAAACTGAGCCATCACAGATAAGAAATTCTGCCATATGCTGTCACATCACTTTGCTGACATTCGGCAGTCACAGGGATCAACAAAACATTGTCAGGAATTATTTCAGTTAGCAGGATGATACTGCAGAGATTAGATTAATTAAACCAGTAAATCCCGTGCACGGATCAAAAGCACCCAAGACAGAGAAGGAAAGTGAGTGCGAGCCAGGAAGTGCTGCTGGGAACATCTGCAAAGGTCCCAGCAGCCCAGAAGACTCAAGGGCTGAAACAAGGAAATAAATAAAGGGAAGAGGCAAAGTCCCAGGTAAGCCCAGCCTCGGGTCTGACTCAGGCACCAAAGCCCCAGCCTGGAGCAGGGCTCCCAGCTCTCACCTGGGTCCAGTCCATCCCACTGCACAGCCAGCAGGACTGACCCCAGAGCCCACGGGAACCCACAGCACCCACAGCCCCCACAGCACCCACAGCCTGTCACAGCACCCACAGCACCCACAGCCACCACAGGCACCCGTGCTGGGGGCAAGGGGTCAGCAGCACAGGAGACCCCCATCCCACACCTTGCTCCCTTGGTAAGGAGTCACCCGAGCTCCCAATCCTCTACAATATACTTTAAAATGTGTTTTAAAACATCCTTTGTACAAATGCACTTTAAAGATCAAGGGAGGATGGGCATTGTAGCTCAGCTTGCACAGCAGCCTCCTGGCACTCAAAGGAAGTGACACCACGTTAATGACAATCACAAGTGACACCTCTTTGGGAAATTGGCAAACCAGCAAAGAAGATAGGGGATATCAGTATCATCAGAGGAAACACTCTGTGGACACAGACACTCAAAAAACCTCCAGAACTAACCTGTAGAACTCATTGCCAGTGGATATTGCTGAAAGCAAATATTTAACAGGATGCAGAAAAACATGAATATGTAGATCGGTGCCAAAGTGAAACACTTATTTCAGCTGGGTTTTATGGAAGATGATACAAAGCCCTCTGCAATATACTGCACAGAAATACATAAGAGTTTTTCCTGTGGATAAAGGTCCATGATTATCCATTTCTGTGTATTCCTGTGTCTTCCGAAGCATCTGAGCCTGGCAAATGACAGAAGAAAGAATAACAAAAGGGATGGATTGTCAGTCTGATTTCCTGTATCACTCTCTAAACTTCTGAGTAATAATATGGGACTTAATGAGGGGAAAATGAAACCTATGAGGCAAGGGGGAAAAGCACATATTGGACAGGAAATGGAAACCTAGAAAAGCAGTAAAGCTGGAGACCTTGGGGCTGGGTTGGACAGTAAATTAGACATGAAGATGCAATAGAATTTGGCAGCCCAAAAGGTCAATGCAATTTGGAACTGTATGTGCCAAGACTCCCATCACTGAGCGGGGATAGAGCCTATTACCCCGTTTTAGATTTAAGCAGCTTGAATAAGTTTCAAATAAATATCCAAACATTTTGATGCCTAACCAAATCAAGCCTCAAAATCCTTTTGGATTTTCGCTTTGATTTCTAACATCTTTATGTTTGGCCTCTTTTCTGAGAATTCAATCTGTTGTTAAAGCAAATCTTTCAAGATAAGCATCTGCAGTTGCCAAGAGACTGTTGTGTTAAGCCTGAGGATGATTTAGCATCTTGCGAACTGGGATTTTGGAATTAGAAAAAATTGCTTTGCTCTTAGCAGCAGATACATTTCAATGCCTAAGGAACAGCCATGGCTTCCCAGAAATTTTGATTCAGTTATTTCCCCCCAAACCACTGCTATTTTCCTTAAACAACACTTTTTTTCTGAGGCCCATTACCCAGCTGCTGAAAAACACACACCAATAAATAGAGAAAAGTCTCTAAACAGACACAAAATAGTCCTTTGCTCTCTAAACACCCTGCAGTGACCTCCCCATCCCCAGAGCTCCATCTACTACCACCTATGGCTCCAGAAGAGGGTGACAGCTCTGCCAGAGAACACAGGTTCCTGCACAGCTCTTCCCTTCCTGGGAAACTCAAGGATCTGACAGTCTGTGTGGGGACTAAATTTCAGAGCCATCAGCTGACTCTAGAAATAAGCCTTACTATATAAATGCCGTATGTATTTAAATATTATGGTGTAGTGAATAGCAAGAATTATTTTGTCTTTCAATATGTACTTGCTGCAGTCCTTTTATAACCAAAATTGCATCTTTCAACTGCTCATTGTTCCTTGATGTAACTAAAGCTTCCCTGTCAAGGAAGTTAAAATCCCTTCAGCCTCAACATTCACTCACAATTTTCTTTGAAGAAGGTGGAAATTTATTCAGTTTGACCTTATGATTGAACAGAGCAGGTTTATACAAGCTGTCTGCCAAGCTTGACGTGTTTACTTTGGGTGCTCTAGAGTTGCATTAGAAATATTTATTGTAAGTACCAAAAGCTTGGGAAGCTCTGGAATGACTGTTGTTGAGATAAACACAGGGCTAAAACCTGGGCATCTTTTTGAGAGTGGCCTCAGAGCAGGAAGAAGGGACTTCCCACCATTTCCCTGGAAGGCTGCAGGATCAGATTTTTCTAGGCACTTCACTTCCCAGCTAAGCAGCTGACACAGTCATTCAGAAGACGCGATCATCTCTAAAAAGCGTATTTTCTAACACAAGGGGGACACATTAGAAGTAAAATGTACTGAAGACATCGTTCAGAATACCCGATTTAGACGGGGACAGCAAGTGGAACACGCGCTGGAAACGGAGGCCGGGGAAGCCCAGGCGGCGCGCGGTGCTGGGCCCTGCCCGGCTCCCACCGTGGCACAGGGGCTGGCAGCACCGCCTGGCAGCAGGGACAGGCTCTCCGGGCATTTCCCAGCGGCAGGAACGGTGTGGGGCTCCCCCAGGCCCAGGCTGAACGCGTGAGGATCGGACTCCAGAGGACGGCAGAGCCGCCTGGCTGATGCCACAGCCGTGGCGCTTGCTTCCTTCCAGCCCTGCTGGAACAAAGTCACAATCATTTCTCACTGATGCTAGGAACAACTCGGACCCCAGGCAGGAAGCAGTAATAAAAATTGTACAAAGAACCAATTAAAAACACAAAGCAAAAGGGAGATGGTGCCGGCAGCTTGGCAGGGCTCCTGCCCACCAGAGGCTCAGTGCACAAGATGGCATCTCCGCGTTTTATAGGCCCAAGGTTGCAACAGTGGCATTAAAATTCATGGCCAGTCCTTACATGGCCTCTGGCACCACCCACAGCTGGTGGCTTTGCCCATATATGTACACTAGCTCCTCCTGTGGGCGTGGCCTCATCTGCATAAGCAGCTCTGGCCCCTCCCAAGGCCTGTCAGTCAGTCCCTCCGTGCCCCTCATTGGTGGAGCCCCTCTCACACCTGGTGCAGGTGAGGTGTCACCCTGCCCAGCCTCCCAGCAGTGTCCCCACTCAGAAAAGGGCTCAAAACCAAACTGGGACAACAAAACTCCGTGTCAAAAGAACAATAAACTTTATCACAACTTCTTCCCACCACACTTAATAACTCCTCCTCATTTGCATGAGCCAACCCTTACACCCTGTTCATAGCACTGGTCAAACTCTAAATTTTCGTGTTGTTCCTTTTGACCTAACTGAGCTGCTTAACCCAGCCTGGCTGCAGAGGGGCTCCGAGTGCTGGCTCAGCTGCAGCGCCTTCCCTGTTGCTGCTGGAGAACAAAGGGGTTTTAAGGCACCAATTTTTCTCAGTTGCTTTCCATGCCAGAGTTCCTTTGCTAAGTATCAGCTATGCTTTGTGACAGCAGCACCTGCTCTCGACTTCTATTCCCCGGCACTTCATCTTCCAGCCATGCCAATCACATCCTCCTGATCACATTCAAGAGATTCCTGAGATACATGCACATATCATTTTCTCTCCAAGAGTTCTGATGGCTTTGCCAGTTAATTAAAATAGAATTCAAAGGGGTTTTGTAATAGATTATAATATCTTTGGTTTCATGACATCTGTTAAAATTTACAACTAAGGATGTCATTTTTGGTGAAAAACATGTTCTTTTACACCCAGCCCATTTATTTGTGTATTTATTTGGTGACAGAGCATCTCATTTATAAGAAACATGCAAAAGCAATCATTAATCATACTTTTGTCACAAAGCAGCTTCCCCAGCAGTTCACTGAAAACCCACAGACAAGCTGCTCGGGTGTGGGTGTTCCGAGAACAGGCAAGGAGCCTTGCCAAGAGAGCTGATGGAGGCATCTCTCTGTTTCAGTGTCTAGCAGGGAGGAAACAAAGACGAAAACAAAGAACCTTCAGAGTAGACACTGGAGTTATCTGGGGAAGATGCAGCTCCATGTATGGGAAAGAAAAGTAAATCACAGTGAGACCAGGATTCTCAGTGTATCAGAACCACTCAGGATGAATTCACCAGTGTTTTTCTACCACTACACAGCTCACACAGGCTGTATTACAGCAGCACCTCCATGCATTCCTCCTCAAGACAGAAACAAGTGATCTGGCCACAGCCAGCCTTGTCTGAGTGACCCTGTGCTCGAGGCCATGCTTATTTTAGTACACACAGGTATTGCCTGTCCCCTCCTGCCCCCAGTGCCCCTGCCTGGACCTGTGTGTGCCCAGGGTACAGCTGTGAATCTGCACAAGATTAATTTCAGTACATCGAAGTGCCAGACCCCTCTCTGTGTGTCTCAGTGCCTTAAAGAACAATGTCACCTCCTCTGGCTGGTGCAGAGCTCTCCGTGCTGGCTCATCCCACGGCCCTGGCCCTGCAGGGAGGGACACACGTGGCACTGGGGCTCGCTGTGCCAGCACCAGCCTGCTGGGCACTGCTGGCACCATGCCCTCTTCCACAGCAGTTCTCTGCTGATCCAGTTCTGTGCTTTGGTGGCTCTGCTGATCCAGTTCTGTGTTTTGGTGGCTCTGCACACCAGTCCCATTCTCTCTGGGTGCTGTTCCTCTGTGCCCACCTCCGGAGAGCACGTCTCTGCTTCTCACCCGGCTGGGGACAAACATTCCCTGGTGTCACCGTGCAGGCAGCCACGGCCAACCCTGCAAGAGACAGGCATGAAGGTCATTATACACCCAAGTGATTAATAGACTAATGGCTTCCCTGAGCATTCCTCTATGCTTTAAGAAATGTACTCAGTGTTCAGCATGAACCAGAGGGTTTGCAGCTCAGCTGATGAAACTCGTCTTCAAAAATCAAAGAAAGATGAAAAGCCCAGTGTCCTTTACCAGAAGGCTGAGATGCAGCAAGTCATCTTCACAGGAACAGGAGTATGAGCCCATAACGTGCCATCCTGTATCTGCAGGCTGCTGTGTATGAAAGGTTAGCCAACAGCTTTGTGTCTGCACTGTGCTGCAAACTAGAAATTGTCCCTGTCAGTCCTTGATTGAAAGGTAAAAAGAGTACAAGTGTATCTAAACCCTGCATTATTTTGGGTTTTTTCTTAAATGCTGCCTCTGCATTTTAGAGACTACAGACTCCAGAACATAAGACCCATCTGCCTTCCAGAGCCATGCAGAGGGCCGGGTGTCCAAGCAGCAGAACACAGGCTGGGTGGCAGCTTCGCCAGATCCTGCTTCTAAAACGTGTGGCCAACAGCAGCAACTGCTTCCAGCACCACTGGGACAGTGAGTGAACACCCCAGAGTGGGGAGCAGCAACCCAAACCTCAGCAGTGGATGGCAATCTCAGGTGACAGCCTTTTTCTCTAGGTAGGGACTTCTTGGTGCAGAAAAACAATCCTGAGCAGGTGGAAAAAAATATTATTCCTGGTGGGTTTTGTGGCAAACACTGCAGCAGGATTGCCAGAGGAGCTGGTGTCAGAGGACAGCAGCAAGGTCACCTGTGAGAGTCGTGGGCTGCAGTGAATCATCACTGGGCCATGGCAGACCTTGGCCAAGGCTGTCTGAGCCTGGGTGGAAGAAGAGGAGCTCCAGCCTTCTTCCATCTTCCTGTCCCAGGGCTAACACTGCTTTCAGCCACGGAACACAGGTCTCACCATGTGCAGATGCAATTGTCACTATTTCCCACAAAAAGCTAAAAATATCAGCTGCGTTACAAGTGAACCTCCAAAAGGCAATAAAGATTCAGGCTAGTGCTGTGAATATGTCCCAAACCTCTCATTTAAATGAGCTGGTTTCAACCTCTCACACTTTGGCTTCTGAACTTTCATGCTTTTTAATTATGTATCCATAAGAAAACAGCAAGGTCATCATAAAAAAAAAAGCTTAAAACTGAAAATTGGTTGGATCTCTGCTATCCTGAAGTACAAATATAGACAGTGCCAGATTGTCTCGGCTACCTACACCACCTCCATGCATCACAAAACTCAGATGGCCTCAAACTAGCCAGATCTAGTTGAAAAATGTTATAAAAGCATAATTCTACTTTAGGTATTTTTCACTAAAGTGGCAGGGATATTCACAGCCTCAAACCCTTTGAGCTAATTGTAGATAAGGGACTCTGTGAGTGAGGACAGGGAATGATTTGATCAGGAACTTCCCCTGCCTATCTCTCCATGCTCCTCCACACAATGCTGCAAACACCAGATATGCCCAGGAGCACAGAGCTGTAGCACTGCTCTGGAATCTCTCTGGTACTCTGCTGTGAAGTGAATTGCAACATCTTTGGAAGTAAAACCCCCTTGCAGGGATAAAGCAAGCTCCTAAAGAAGCAGGTGGGGGTACTGGATTAGTTCACTGGGGCATATCTTCATGTGACATCAGCATGGGTACAAAATCAATACCTCAACATCTGGAAGCACGCTGGGAGCAAGCACTGCTGAGTGTGGCAGAGGGTCCCTGTCCCACCACAGCACTGGCACAGTCATTGAGTCACAGTGACCTCAAACACACCAGTGGTGTCATGGGGGTGTGTGACAATCCCAGCTCTCCATCAGCCATTAGTACAGGCATGATCAAACAGCCCAGCTCTTGTGCAATTCTCACAAAACTCGCTCTTGTTGGAGCTGCCAAGAGGCATTTATGGGTATGGTTTAGGGGTGACTATGGTGGTGGTGGGTTACAGCTGGACTGGATGACCTCGAAGGTCTTTTCCAACAGTGAGGATTCTGTGATTTCACATCACCCACCATGTACAAAGCCAGAGAAAAACCATGGTCATGACCAGTGACCACCACCAGTGGCCTGCTTCAGTCTCGTGTTCATTGCATTCTTCATACAATATGTAACTTCAGACTTCCTGTGACCTCCACTCGTTTCCAGAGTAAGGACTTAAGTGGTGCTCCAGCTTTTGAGAAGGTATTTGTTACTTCCCCCCTCATCTGTACTGCACAGGGACAGAGCCCTTCCCCACAGGACCTGCTCACAGCTTTCCCAAAGCACCTCTGCAGCAAGGAAACCAACTCTTAGAACAAAGACAATCTCCTGGATGGGGCAGAGACCTTTCTTAGGCAGTGCTGGAGGGTGCTGAAATCACAACAGCCTCTGCTGCTTACCCAGTTGTAGCTTATTTTACAATTTGCCCATAAACACCCAACCTGAAGAAAAATTGCTGCAAATTAAGGGTTTTCATTCAATCATCTTGTAGAATTTGCTTTTATCACACCTACCCAGGGCGGTTCATGTGTCTGTAAATGCAGAAATGGGTCACTGAGGTGAGACGCCTCGGCGCAAATTCAGTCATTAAACACAGGTAGCAGACCCAGTGACCCACAAATGCCGCAGCACGGGGTTTGGGGGACACTCTTACCTTGCCCTGCCCCGAGCACAGTGTCCCTGCAGGCTGGGAGCCACTGGTGCCACGATGTTCTGCAGGATCAGATCAGCGCTTCGGCTGGCTAGGGCAAAACATATCCCAATCAGAGGGCATCTGAAGCAACAATGTCAAATATGACAAGGCAGGCAGGAGCCAGAGCTAACAGCTGAGGACTTCCTGACTTTTTAAGCTGTTCAATTGAACATTTAAAAGGTTTAGTCTCCTCTCAGGTCTCGAAAGCACCCCGGGGCAGGCTTAAGTAACTGCGCCATTAGGCAGCGAGCTGCAAATTGCCTATTAAGTCTGACTGAAACTGTAAAATTGCTTTTCACAATGCAAATTAATGTAAATAAGAACAATTGGTTACACATATCACAGACTATCAGATTGACGACAGATGATGCATACTGGTTTTTCCCCCCCGAATTAGCATTGCTTTAAAGTTAAATTTAGTGCGTGTTCAAGAGGTCTGGATGCTCCTATGACAAATTCCACCAGTGCATTACAAATGCACATCGGGATGTATAGCCTCCATTACATGAAATATAAACCTCCTCTTAGGCCAGGCAGTGATACTTGCTTTCAAGCCTAATAGAAACACCACAAAGCAAAGCCATTTGCTCAGCAGCAGTCAGTCACATCTTAACCTCACTCGGAAGACTTGAGACCATGAATTTGTTATGAAGCCTTTAGGATGGAGGGAGCAAATCGGTGCATTTCAGAGCCATCCATAGATGATCAAAGCCCCATCTGGAGCCCCTGGGCCCCAGTCAGTCACTGGTGGGAGCAGCTGTGTGCCACAGCTCTCACCGTCATCGCCGTGAGCGCCGCCTGGGCATTGCATTTTCACATTTATTTCCCAGAGATGCAACAGAATGTATATCAGAAAAGTAAATCAGAATGTAAATCAGAAAGGTAAATCAGAATGTAAATCAGAAAGGCCCTTCTCTGCCTCATTCCAGGCTAAATGGTGACACCACACACAGGCACAACCAACTCACCTGCTTGGGAGGAACAAGGTCTCTGTCAAGACTGACACTTTCACTCTCAGTAGCCACTTCTACACCACAGATTCATCCTTCAGGGAAGCTCCTGACAGCAAGGGGCAGCAGCACTGCAGCTGGCACAGCAGAGTTTCCTTCTCTGGTGGGGGGTGTTCTTATCAGAGGTTTTGCTTATCATTACTAACATATGTTATCTGAAAATTTACATTCCCATTAGCTACAGAAATAACTGTTGCCAGTTTATTACAGATTCTTGCATAAATCAGATATCCTGACAGCTCCCTGAGGATTACAGCTCACCTTGGGGAGGGATGGAGAGCAGTGAGTGAGACAGAGGCAGTCACAGCCCTTGGTCCCAGCTTGGGCCGTGCCTGGCTGCCCTGGAGAATGGGACACGGAACCTCGTGCTGCAGTGATGAGTCTCCTTCAGCTACACACTCCCAGGCTTGGGCTCTCAGCGGGGAAACAGCAGATGTCATAGACCTGAGCAGGATCAGCAAGGCTGGAAACTCAGCCCACGTCTTGCAGGGGCACAGCCACAGGCCCTGACCACCTCAATGCAGCAGCTGTGATTTCAGGCCATGATCGTCTCCTTCCTGCTGCCAGCAGCATTCTCTTCCCTGTCTCTAATATTTTAATTGCTGTTTTAAAGAGCAGTACTTGGAAAGAGAGTCTGGTACAAGGTGCACAGGTCAAATAAAGTCCATGTTTGCTTATCTTCCAGAGGAAAAAAATAATTAGCCACAAGCTGGAGGTGTTTTCTTTCAGCCTCAGGGACCTTTCAGCAGCAGTCAGCTTTCTGCCTCTCCCTCTCATTTACATACAGACAGATATAGATTAATTAGGCAAAAAGAACTTACACCAAATCTGAAACCATTGACCTGTATTTTAGGTTGGCTGTCCTGGTGTCCTCGGGGTTTGTTCAGGTCTTGCTGTGTTTGGCTGTGCTGAACGCATTAGAATCTTTTTGTATCACATTGTTCACTATCTGGACATAACATTCAAAGATCTTAATCCCTGGGTCAGTCAACCCCCTCCTTGAAGGGTCACTCTATTCTTCCCCATGACAAATCAACAGCCCAGAAAGTGATAAATGCCTGAATCTGTAGGATTTCTGTAGCCCCAGGTCTCAGCTATGAACTTCTTCAGTCAGGCAATAATTCTATGGAGGCTGTTGCTGTGCTCTGCACCTGAATATATTTCTTTGATAACAGTGCCCAGCACATGCACTGAAAACCTGTATTACTCAACAAGAAGGTATAAAATGAGCCCTGAAAACCACCAAATCTGAATGTCAAAAGGCTGCTCCCCAGGCATCATGGCATTCCTGTAAATCACTAGTGCAGGACTTTACAACACTGTTACTACAGACACGGGTATTTTTGGGGGTTTGAGATGCTGGAAACAGGATCCCTGTGCACATAAAATCCCAGTGATTTATTTTAATGCATTTTGTAAGTAAATTCTTGACAGATGGATGAAGCACCAGAAGGGTGACACAAGGGAGTCAGCAGGTGGACAGAGAAGCCAAGAACGGACTGGCACTGATCAGATTATCCACTCCAAATACCTTGAGACAAGCACAATCTGCCCACACAACAGACTGGCGCTGACCAGATAAACAGCAAAAATAGTGTGGAGTTGCAGCCCTCCTGAGCTGCACCCCGTTCCAGACGTGGCTCCTTCCCGGGTGGGGCTGCAGAGACCCTGGCAGCCATTCCCAGTGCCCGGGCTGCACGGAGGGACACGAGGGCTGTGACCCCAGGGCTGGCACGGCCCCCTTGCCGTGCCCTGCCAGGGGCACAGCCCTGCCCCGGCTCTCTGGCTCCAGCCTTGCACACACACGCCTGGTGGGAGGGCTCCCCATCGCCAGCCTGTCCTCATGAGGGCCCCTGCCAGAGCAAATCCAAGCAAAACCATCAGCTGCCATTCCGCTGTTAGAAATAATCCTCGAATGAAAAAATGGAGGCTTTTTTAGGACATTTTAAAGCTAATGACCAGCTATGCCTGTGTCTATTCCTGCTTTCTGATGTCACCTGTCCCGCTCAGCCTGGTGCTGACTCCTCCAAGCTGCCATGCCTCTCAGAGGTGGGGCTTGTGTCAGTCCATACCAGCACCCCCAGGGGAAGGTGCCCTCCCTCTGGTGTGAAGAGCTGGCCAGGGCTCAGGGCTGTGCCCCTGCAGAGCTGCAGGGTTTGAAGTGTGTTTCTGACCTGCAGCCTTCCCTTAGAACCAGCAGCTGGGGAAAGTTTGGATCAGGTTATTCCAGGTACATGGTACACCATGATTACTGTCAGGTCTCGGTCACCACTTTTACTGCCTTGTCATCCCATTGCCCTGCTGAAAAAAATAACTTTCACCTTCCCTGTAACACTGTCTTTAAAAACTGAGGAAACCTGTGGCTCCAGACCAGCAGAGCCCTTGCCCACACCCTTGATGCACAGTCCTTGTCATGAGTGCTGGCCTTAGGGAGGAACTCAATGTGCAGAAGGAAGAGCAATGGCCTGACTGAGACACAGAGAGAAAAAAACCTCAAAGTGTTAGCTGCTCAAAACAGAGAGACTCAAAACCACCTGCAGAAGAAATCAATTCTTCTGGGTCTCTCTTCCGCTGTAAGCGTGGTAGGTGTTGATGTAACAATCACAAATAAAACTCCATTAAAAACCTGTAGCATGTATGTCAGTGGTGCCTTTTAACGAGCTCAGCCTGAGGGACAGCTCCTGTGTGCTGTTCCACTCGTTACCTCACGTCTTCACAGATGTCTCTTGACAGGTCCTTCCACAGTTGAGCAGATTGTTTATGATGTCCTAGAAGAAAAAGAGCTTCGACTGGTGAAACCAAAATCCCAACCAGAACTGGAAGTTTGTTTTCTTCTTTTACCCTTGAAAATAATCACTTACACAAAACACATTTCCAGAGATTATTATATCCACATTGCACATCTGCAACAACTCAAGGAGTTTTGCACACCAGCAGAGAGCTTCACATATTAAAATGAAAATGAAACAAGGTTTGGCTATAAACATTTCCTGGATTAAAACTTGCCTGCTCCCATGTTGCTCTGAAGGCAGTGGCACGGTTTAGTGGCACCTGGGAAGGATCATTGTCACTCCTGTTTGCATTGCCACTGCAGAGGCTGCTCTTGCTGCTGGACACTGCAGCTTGGGCCACCCAGAGCGGGGCCACCACGAGCCTCTGCCAAAGACCCTCCCCTTGCCACAGCACAACCTTCCTCCCAAGCTTCCCAGGCAGAAAAGCTTGAGAACAGATCACCAAACTGAATTTGTAACTGCACACTGAGATCACCAGGGCCTCGTCTCACAGCCCCACCTGCAGACCGAGCGCCTCCTCTCACCAGGGCTAAACTGCTGCTCACCATCGGCCTCCCGTGAGATGATTTGGACAGAGCACTTTGCCCTGCTCTTTGGGAATTTACTGCTTTCCTGTGGCTCCTTCTCCTAGACCTTCTTTCCTTTGTTTGCTTTATTTTTCTCTTTTTACCGGAAAAACTGGCCTCATCTGCCTAAAATGCAATTTTCAGCCACAAATGGCTTATAACTTTCAATGTGACTGTGGCAGCACTCTCTGAGTGACAATAGAAATAAATAAATAACACCTTTTCACGGTGCTGTAGAGACTGATTTTTGCCTTTGGCTGAGTTCTCTACATTCATTTATTGACTTAATTCTCAGTGATCAAAGCACACATTGGCTCCAGGACATGGCATTAAGATGTGTAAGCTGAGTGGAGCCAAACGGGGACAAAATATTGCTGGTCAAGATTTCCAGAAATGATTGGCTGTTTTGTGTAGCCAGCTTGCAACTATTTCAGCATGTAATTTCTCAATATGTTTGTTTGTTTGTTTTTGAATGGTGGCCCTCAAAACAATTATTTATTTTTTAAAAAATTCGGCTGCCCTCAGAGTGCAAGCTGCATTCCCACTGAATAGGAAACATGGAGTGTTTGTGTTTAACATAAACCAAAGGACAGTCCCAGACATGGCAGGGCTGTGAGACACAACAGGTCCTTCAGCATCCAGGCTCAGTGAAGGAGCCCCATGGACGTGCCCAGTCAGTGCCACTAGCGCTGGTGTGGCAGTGCCAATGGCCACAGGATGCTTGAGAAGCCAGATATGCAGGGGGAAGTAAAGGATTTCAGTAAGTCAAGGAATACTGACTTCGATAAATCTGGAAAAATAGATGCAGTTCCTACCTGAGAGCCAAGAAGGGAGCTGTAAGTGTTCTGTGCTGTCAGCACATAGGGGAGGATTCACCAGCCTGGCCTTTCCTGGGTGATGCAGTGGATCACTGTGAGTCTGCAGCTCTGTGCTCCCAGCACCGTGTCCAGCTCGTGCCATCAGGGCTTCCAAACCCACTCCGGAGGTGCAGGGCCAAGCTCTGCCCAAGGAGTGCAGGCAGGAGCCAGCACAGCGTGAGCTCCACATCTGATTAAATCAGTCTCTCTCCTCAGCAGCTGCTGCCCAGGTGAAATCAGCACCAACCCAGCATTTCACCTCACTGGTTTTTGAGCACTGCAGCACTTAGATGAAGTGTGCACTGTTGGGCTGGACCAGCCCCTCCCAGGCAAACCTCTCCATGGCTCCGAGGCCGGGGGCGGCCAGGTAACAGGCAGGTAAAACAGCCCCTTCAGCCTGGTGTCAGGGACAGCAGCAGAGAGCAGCCTTCAGCTGGTGTGTGCTGTGGGGCAGCGAGATGGGATGGCACCAGGGAAAACTCCAGCAGCTGTGCAAGACAAGCTGCCAGCAGAGGAGCTGATCCTGGCACCTGCACACAGGAGAGCAGGGAATGCCTGTGGGGGGCTGGAATATGCACCTTTGAGATGACAGCCTGTCACCCCTTCCAGCCTTGGAGATGTGTCTGCTGGCAGTCAGCCAGAGATGCCATTCATTAGAGTTAAACCTGTTAATGGTGAACACCCCAAGGCACCATTCCCTAAAAAAAAAAAAAAAAAAAAAAAAAAAAGCCCTGTACACATACAATTACAATGTGTTTTAGCTTTTACACAATAACTAAATCCCAGCTCCCAGGATTCAGGATTCAGGATTCTGTATCAGCAATAATGACTAAAACTATTGAAAGTCATTAAAGAACTTGCTAATCAGTCTCTTAATTGAGGCTATCTGTTTTGCTTTACACAGAGACAAATTAAGCAGGTTAAAGCAGCTCCCAGCAAACATCTGTTGAAGCAATTCAAAATTAATGACAAATAAAACTGAGTCCCCTTTGTGGTTGGTTTTTCTCCCAACGGTACCTATAAACATGCTGTCATGACTTGTCAATTCAAAACACAGCAGCACATTCCCATCCCCTCACAACGTCTGAGAATCACAAAATCCTTTAGGTTGGTAAAGTCCTAGCAGACCACCAAGTCCAACCATCCCCCAGCACTGCCAAGGCCACCACTACCCACATGCCCAAGTGCCATCCACAGGGCTTTTAAACCCTCGAGGGCTGGGGACTCAGCACTGTTCTGGCCAGCTGTGCCAGGGCTGGAGAACCTTTCCAGGAGGAATATTCCCAAAATCCACCCTGAGCTGCCTGGCCCAGCCTGGGGCCGTTCCCTCTGCTCCTGTCCCTGTTCCTGGAGCACAGCCCGACCCCCCGGCTGTCCCCTCCTGGCAGGAGCTGTGCAGAGCCACAAGGGCCCCCCTCACGGGTCACGGCTGGAGAGAGACATCAGGGTGTGGAGCCTTGACCCAGAGCTTTGGGAGCGGTGTCCCAGTGCCACCAGTGCCAGGGATCTTCCTCCCCAGCACAGTGCTGCACACCCGTGCAGTGCTGCAGGGGCTCTGCAGCCCCAGGCTGCACACCCGTGCAGTGCTGCAGGGGCTCTGCAGCCCCAGGCTGCACACCCGTGCAGTGCTGCAGGGGCTCTGCAGCCCCAGGCTGCACACCCGTGCAGTGCTGCAGGGGCTCTGCAGCCCCAGGCTGCACACCCGTGCAGTGCTGCAGGGGCTCTGCAGCCCCAGGCTGCACACCCGTGCAGTGCTGCAGGGGCTCTGCAGCCCCAGGCTGCACACCCGTGCAGTGCTGCAGGGGCTCTGCAGCCCCCGGCCGCTCCCTGCACAGGCAGCAGCCACGCAGGTGCTGCAGCTGCCACCTGTCAGCTGGAGAGCAGTAGCCAAAGAGTTTTTTGAAGGAAAAGCAGTAAAATCCCAGTACTGGGTCCAGTAAGAAGGCACAAGGAGCCACGGGCAGTGCTCAGACACTAATTGAGAGCTTGGAGAGCTGGCTGCAGCATGCCGTCTGAGCAGGCCTTAGAGGCATTTTGGAGCAAGGTTGGTTCAGCGCCACAGTGCCAGCCAGGGCTCTGGCCCCAGCGCTCTGCCGTGCCCCTCACAGCCCACCCCGTGTGCTGCCTGCTCCCAGCAGCCCACCACAGCCTCCTGCCCCGGGCAGTTCTCTCCAGACCTCAGAGCCTTGGAGTCTCCTTATGCTGACACACGAGCTGGCACAGAGCTGTTTTTCTCTCTGAGGGATCTGCAGAGCGCTCTGCCCATGGAGCTGGCTCGTGACAAAGGGCCGGGGCGTTCATTTGCTTGCTCTCTGATTACTTTGCTCATTAATACCTTTGCTGCCCGTACCTGCACTGCCCTGGCAGCACAGCACCAAGTCCCACACGCCCCAGGGCCACAGCTCTTCTGACAGTAAGACACTCAAACCGAGGGCACCAAGATCAGAGACCTTCTGCAGCAGCCTCTCCGTCCAGCAGACAGCGACACCAGCAATGTTTTCCAGCCCAGGAGGGAAATCTTCCCCAGCCCTGGAGTGGTGGCAGCTCTCCTTCCCCACCTGGCAGCACTGCCTTCCCCCAGGTCCAAACATAGTGTGCACAGCTTGGGCTGGGGGTCATGGCTGAGCCTCCAGCCAGGGGTGGACAATCCACCTGGGAGCTCCCCGCTGTTGTCCATCATGGCTGTATTGAAAAGCCTGGCTTTTGAGGGTGTTTGGCTAAAACCCTTGCCCATCACTGCCTATAACTTCTCAGATGGATTCTCAAACTAGACAGATGCCCAGCTTAAACAGAAGTTGATGAAAACATTTCTATTACTAAGAGTTAAATATATTTCCAAAAAAAGTAAGCCATGGGAAAATCCCAGTGAGCACCTGGCCACACCTCTAGCAGCCCATCACCTTTTACATCACGTCTGTCAGCGACAAAAACTCTCTGCCTTTCCTTATCACACTGGTACAAAAACCCAGATAAAACTCCAGAGAAGAGGGTGAGGGAGAGGATGCATTGCAAGCTGACTGGCCGGAGTGACTGCAGCTTAGGGTGGCTGAGAGCAGCTGGCTGCCAGCCCACAGCCCCCCTGCACTCTGGAGCAGCAGGCTGGCAGCAGCCCAGGCACTGAGCATGGGGCAGCCCCCAGGTGCAGCCAGAGCTCCCCTCTGCCAGGTGAGGTGTCCATTCCACACACAGGCTGGTACATTGGGAATCTTATGGTTACTGCTGAAATTAGGTCATTCAGATCTCCTGAATTCAAATTATGGAATTCTGGCATTTACATTTTAACAACGGTTTTCCCCTCCCTTCCATGTTTTACATGTGCAGATGGTTCTGACACATGCTACCCAATGCTTTTTTGTTGATGTAGGTTTTTGGGTTGCTTTTTTTTTTTCCTTTGCAAACCAGAAAGCTGCTCTAGGAAACCTAATGGATGAATTGTCTGTTCTCCAACTTAATGAAGCTGGTGCCAAGCTTCCAAGCAAGAGCCATCAGGAAGCTTTCAACCATAATGTTCAAGACAGAGCTTTTACATATGAAGTGGAACAGAAATCTCGGTGCTGTCCCAGCCCAGCAGGGAGAGGGAAGGCTGTGGCACAGCTGGCAGCAGTGGCACAGCATCACCTCACTGCTTGGCAGGGCTGTGGGCAAGAGCAGGAGTGGGAAGCCTGAGCTGCAGTTGTGCAGCAGAATGGCAGCAGGGTGAGGAGAGCTGTCCTGGGGGAGCACACTCAGTGCTCCCTCTAACTGCACATCTTGAGTGAACCAGCAGCACAGACACTGGGCACAGCAGCTGGCACAGCCCCATGCCAGGGCTGGGCTCAGACTGGGGATTTCTCATCAGAGACCTCCCAACGGAAGGAAGTGCTGCTAGCACCTTCAAACCAGAAAGTTTGGACTGCCTTCAGTTATTGTCTGACCTCAACAAACTCAGCACCTCAGAAGAGGAGGGGTCCCCAAGCCAGCCTCAGCTCTTACCAACCACATCAGGAAAGTCCCCAGCAGCCTCCTATGAGCATGCCTGGAGCTCAAACCATGAGCTGGGCTCACCCTGCCTTTTCCTGGGAGAAGAGAGGGTAACTCCTGGCAAACAGGGTTTATCCCAGTCTATCACTGCTCTGGGGGTTGGCTCCGAATCTGTCACTGATACCTGGGTGATGTGGGGGTGGCAGTGGCCAAGGACACAGGTGATTAAGGTGTGGCTTCCTGCAGAGACAGGCAGAGCAAACCCTGGGGTTCTGCTGCAAAGTGCTCTGAGCACCCAAACCTTGGGCTGAAAATAGGCCAGGAAGGGTCTCTGGAGGCACCACTCACAGACAGGAGGCCAGGCAAGAAAGAGGGAAACACCTTTTCTTTTGTTCTACCACCAGCAGTGTGCCAGACTCAATTCATGCTGCGGTTGTGCCATCTCCTCCTCCTCCCAGGTGTGAGCAGGTGATTCACTGCCCTCAAACACATCTCAGCCACATCCCAGCTGGACTGCACAGCTGAGACACACCATTTCCTACAGCAGGAACCTGCTTGGGCATATCAAATGCGCCTAAATAAGAAGACAAAACCACTTAGATAGTAGAAATTCCCCAGCTGGACTCTCTGCTGGGTCTTATTACAGCCTCCATGTCTGGAGAGTTTTGTATTATCATATTTTATAGAATATTGGATAAAGGTGACAACAGGAGAAACAGTGAGGAAAATTATAATAACCTCAGGAAAAACAAAACCAGATTATTGATCATAAAACTGAGACAGTTACAGATTTAAAATTAAGGTTTGGTTTAATTTCTATGTTCTCCAGTCTCACAGGTCTCAAACAGAGTCTCTGTTTGATTATTTGAAATATTTGATTGTTAGGTTTTCCAGAAAAAGATGAGAAGTCTTAGCTCCAAGTGTATCCAAGACATATTCTTTTGCCTTGACAATGAAAGTGCACAGGATGGAAACAGCCTGGCTGAGCAGGTCCCAGCACAACACAGCAATCATCCTGCCTCCCACAGAATGGTAAGAGGGCTTTTGCTTCTTGAGCCATCCCATTGGAAGCATGGGGCAGACATGATCTGCCTGCAACCACTACTTTTGATGGCTAAAAAAGTTAATTAGAACTTCTGAAACAATGAGACATCCGATTTTTGAAATATGATTCATCCTGTGTCTGCACAAGTCTCCTGAGGGTCATTTTCATAGTAAATTAATCTCCCTCATATCAGACTGGAGCTATCAGCAGTGACACCATGGCCACAGTGGTGGCAGCAGCAGTGGCCGTGCTGCAGAGGCATGGGTGTGACGCTGATGATATTGAGTCTGACAACACAAAAAATTAGCTGAAATTAAAATAGCTCAAATGGCACCAAGGGCAACAGAGGCTTTTCCAGCCCCTGGCCATGTCTCTGGACACAAGCTCTGTTCCTTCATCCTTCCATCTGGAGCAAATGGGGACAACACCACTGGACTGTCCTGTAGCACTCCAGAGGTGCTGCTGGAAAGTGCAGGAGACCAGGACAAAACCCCCAATTCCTGCTGCTCCCAGCTTGCAGACAGGAGCTGCAGTGACTGTTCCTAGAACCTTCTGGGGGCAGAGAGGGTGAAGGGGTACCCTCTCTTCTCCTGGCCGACACTGGACACAGCAGTGGCCGCGCTGCCCTGCCTTCCCATCGCCCAGCCACGGAGGAGACGCCCTGATGCTGCTGGGTTAAACACCATTTTCTTCAGCTTCCAGCACCGAGTATTGCAGTTGGAGGTCCTGAGCAGTGTTCAACAGGGAGATTCCAGCAGTCACAGCATGCACTGGGAGCTGGGTAAATAAACTACAGCAAGTAGCTGTTCTAACTCCTGAAGAGCCTTTGCCTCGGAGACCACCGCTCTCTCTTGTGGAGCTCTAAGCCATTCCCTCAATACATCCTGGAAGTAAATTTGTCTGCTGCCTACTCGCAAGAAAGTCAGATAATAGTTCATATTTTTCTTGGCAAGATGAGCTTCATAACTGGGTTCTAGCAAATATACTCTGGGATTTATACACTCATTTCATATGCCATCAAAATTCTACAATATTTGACCGAATTTTTCTTTTTTGGCAAGCACTCTTGCCAGGAAGTTCATTAGCCAAGATTTGCAAAACTGGAGGAAAAAATCAATGTTAGCACAGGCAAAGCAAATTCATTTGCTGATTAATTCAGGGATTGCTGGTATTTTCTTTAGGCCCAGTTGTCACTGGATATACATGGAATGTGGCAACTGTTGAATCTCAAAGCCTTTAGTGCCACTCACAAACCAGGCTGATACCGTGGCCAGACTGGAATCTCACTAAGCACAGGGAGGCATTTTGCTGAAAAATCCAGAATTAACCCTCATTTTTAAAAAATGTAACCGTTAAAAATAAGACACATGGCCTTTTTCTTCCTGCATTTTCAGTTTTCATTTTCTGGCATCCTGGGCCCCTTCCTCCCAGTTCCTGCTGCTCCCTTCAGCACCCTCATGGTCCACCTTGGCTGGAGAGGGGGGACTCCCTGGCAGCCCAGCACGCCCCTGAGCTCCTGTTTCACCTGCTCAGTCACCTGTGCCCTGGCCCAGAGCCGGGGCTGGCACTGTGTCCTGGGGCAGCGGGGATCCCTGCCAGCCCACCAGCAAGTCGGGGAGCAGACGAGGGGGTTGGGGGTCCCTTGCAGGGGTTTGCTTCACAGGCACCTGCTGGTGAGGTTGGGAACCCCATCAGGGCCTCTCCTCCACTACCCAGCTGTTTAAAAGAGTGATGCCAGCAGGGAGGGGAGCTCCAGCACCATGGCCATGCACTGCATTCGTAGAACTCACGCAGGGTGAAGAGGCAGACTGAAATCCTGCAGATGAGAAGGGTTTGCACAATGCCAGTGCCAGTGTGTCACACCACACTGCCTTGGCAGCACTGGGTGCCGTGTCAGGAGGGAATTCCTGCCCCATCCACACTGCTGGAGTGCTCCCAGCTGCACTGACAACTTCAAAACCAGTATAAATCCTGGAGGCTAAACGGGCTGTGTGTTTGGTGTGCAGGGGCTCCAGATGAAGCAGCACAGAAGGAAGCAGAATGACCACTCCTCCTTCCAACCAGTGTCCAAGGCCAGGCTGGCAGGGCTTGGAGAAACTCAGCCTAATGGCAGGGTCCCTGCCCATGGCAGGGCTGTGGAATGAGGTGAGATTTAATGTCCCTTCCAATCCGAACCAGTCTGATTCTATCATTCCATGAACCAGAGACATCCAAGCAGCTGTGCCAACAGTCCTGCGAGGGTGACCAAGCACTCAGTGCCATGTCAGAAGCATTCACCATGCCTGAGACAGACACACACCCACCAGAGCCCGAGAGCAGCCCCACCAACCACCACCACCCTCCTCCTGTAATTACAAAACAAACTATGCAACAAAATAAATGAGGTTGGTAATTTGTTATCGTTCTGCTGCTGCAGCAGCATGCTGAGGGTTGTAAATTAGGTGCTGTATTAAAAATGACAGAATCACTGTGAGTTCTGCACAGAGAGGGGGATTTCACTGAGGTGTTTGTGCATCTCAGCATTCACACACAGCAACAGCATAGAGGGAAACAGCAACACAGAAAGACTGAGGGGCCACGATGCTGCTTAATAATGCACAAGGACAGAAATCAGAGGGGGAATTCTTATGTGGGTGCAGGGTGTGCTGGAGCAGGGTCCTGACAGTGGCAGCAAGGCAGGAAGATGAGGGGAGGTGGCACCAAGTGCCCAGGCAATGGGCAACAGCAGAGGGTAGCAGGCACTGGGCATCCTGAGAAAGCCACATCCCCACAGGGAGCCCTCCTGAGCTGCCCTGCTGCTCCTGCACGAGCAGTTCTGAGCCATCCTCAAACAGGTGCATCACCTCTCTGGATGCCCTCTGTCACCCTGGCCCGAGGGGCACGAGGGGCCCATGAACAGGTGGAGGTGGTCAGAGCCATCACCTGTGCAGCACCTTGGGGAGCAGAGCACCCAGTGCATGCCAAGGGCAGCAGAAGCACAGAGAAAGGGAACACAGGGATAAAGTCCTGGCAGGTCAGGATGATGCTGGGACTGCAGACCAACACAGCCAGAACAATCCAATGAGCCTGGAAAGCAATAACTGAAGTGCTGCCTGGCTGAAACACACAGAGCAGCAGCTCAGACACTGCTTGTTTATGACCCTTTGCACTTCCCAAAGGGCTTTATGGGGTGATCCCACACTCTGAGGCAGGGTTACCCTCCCTCCCTCTGTTCTGCTGAGCACACAGCCCTGTATGGATTATTGAGCTCCTCATTTGCCACGCACTCTGGGCAATGGCAGCCTGTGTGCTGAGAGGACAACCTGCCGATTACTCAATTTCCATGTGCATTATTGAGGTGGCACATCGAGTACACACACATCAACAGCCCACAGAAAACCCTGTTTGCTTCAGACTCACACATTATGCAAAGCAAAGAAATTACTACAAAGAGGGCTTCCCCCCATTTGTTAGCAGGTTCAATTACTGGGCCACTTAACCTGTTTTAATGTTCATCTTATTCTTGCTCCACATGAAAGCTTTATTGCCAGCACCATGATCATATAAATATAAGCTAAAGCCTGAGTCTGCTGAAGAGTTTGGTTCCAGAGGTGAAGCAGAGGAGCACAGCAAGAGTAACTGCATGGGAAGGAAGCCAGCGTGCACCATGCTGTGGGTGGATACATCTCCATTGCCGTTGCAGGGACAAATTAACTCCTGGGTTTCATTAAAGGTGAGAAGTCTGGTTTGGCTCTCCTGATGCCAGCATGACACAGTGAGGCTTAGCGAGGCCCCTGTCCACCAGCACGCACAGACAGCTTGGGAAGAGAGTCTATCTTTGTCTGTATTTGCCTCCATCAGTCACACATATCCAAAGGGTTGGGAGAAAATATGGCCACATCTAATTTCTTTCCAGGAGTCAAACAGAAGCTTTCATTGAGGCACTGTGCCGTTTCCTCAGCAAGAAGCAAGGCTGCATTGCAGGGCTGACAAACACCCCTGGGCACCAGGCTCACCCAGCACCCTGCCTGCCACTCCTGGGGCTCCACAGAGGCACATCAGCTTGGGCTGGCCTCGTCAGCAGGTGTAGAAATTAAACACATCACACTTCAGCAACTCTTTGACCACATTGCTTTGGGATAGCCACTACAGCTTGGTCATAAAACACAGAAAAAATGTATGTCAAAACTTTAGGAAACTCATCAAAGTAGCACCAAAATTTCAGTCTGACTCTGTGACTTTCATGCTGTTCCTTGATTCTCTTTTAGACTTCATGAAATATATGAAATACATGAAAACTTTTTCCTGAATTTGAAAGAGATATCCATTTAACCAGACACAGAGATGCCATCATGATTTAGTAGAACAATTCATATCAAATCAAAATTTTCAGTAGGCTTACTCAATCACACTCTGTCTTTACATACATAGAAGAGAAAGATCTACTTATTTGTTCAACACTTCACTTTTCAAAGAGTAACATAATAAGTGAATTGATAAGTAGTGAAATCATTAACTGTCATATAAAGATTATTAGTCTGGTGCTTGGTCATACAATTAAATATAATATTTGTTTCTCTGTTTCTGTGCAAGATGATAAGATTTCCCTTGTGAATATCTAAGCAGTGACTGATAACATGAGGACAACTGCTCTGGATGGCCAATGTAATTCATTACTAACCATGCATGTCATTAAAACTAAATTTTGCAATTACCTTAAGTGACCTCCAATGCTAAGGCAGAAGGTAATATTTAGGTGTGATTACAATAAACATGCATAAAACTATCCCCAAACCAGGTCACCCATTAAAATAAAAAAGAAAAATCAGAACTCATTTGAATAATACTGAGATGTAAAGCTGCATTAATTTTTTGTTGTGTGTTCTGTGATGGACGGTAAGAGAGGTGTGATTACATCCAGAGATATGAATTTATAGTTCTCATTTCTGGATAATACAGCCAGGAACGCATTAATAACAACTGAGGATCAATCAAAACCAGAAATGCTTTCTGAAAAAGGGGTAATTGAGAAACAGAAAACTAGACACCTACAACAAATGGTTCTTGAGAGAGAGACGTTATTTCTGAAATATGTTGACTGTTATCTAATTAGCTGGAGGAAAACATCCCGGTGGCTGGACTCCCAGCACCAGCCTGGCAGTTGTTGCTCAGAAGTGCTCATTAGCCGAGGAGCCGTGGTGGGCTGGAGCAGCGTGTGAGCCTGCAGAGGAGCTCAGTGACTCAGGAACGCTCACCCCTGGGAGACAACGAGCGCCTCTCAGAGCAGCAGAATTTGGAGACCTCGGGCTCACCCAGAGCCTCTAGCACGGATCGTTTCTCTCAATCACGGTGGAATGTCTGTGGAGCACTCGCTCGCTGCTGTCTCTGGTTACGTGACCAGCCTCAGGGCTGTCTCAGGATGAAACCATCCGCTCCAGCGAGGACAGCGATGCTCACCCCGTCCCCTGCTTCACCAGGCTGTTTCACCAGCTCGCACAAAATCTCTGTGATAGCCCTGACTGCAGCCAGGGCTAATGAGAAAGCAGGGAGGCCCTAACAACAGGAAGGAGCTGATCCAGGTCAAGCAGCTCAGCTGTAATTGAGCTGTGTGAATGACCAGGATTTTCCTCCCAGCAAAGCTGGGTTCTGTCACGGTGCCCCATGTGCCTGGTTCTCAGGGCTGCTGCCACATCCTGATGTAACACTATTCCTGTCTGGTTTTCCAGCCCAAGATCTTCTTTCCATTCATTTTTACCACAGCATCCCTGTATACCCAGGCCTCACAGCAGCAAACCACCATTGCATAGACAACCCAGCATTGCCATGCTTATTGAATCCATTGAATGCTTCCTTGATCGCCTGAATTTTGGTGATCCAAACTCATTTAATGTCCCCAGGAGATTCAGTTCATCAAGGTGGTACAATATGTGATCTACAGGATGTGATGTTAAATTGACTACAAGATAATTAGATGCTAATGTCACCACTGTGTCAAGATGACAAGAATGTCACCCTCTACCACATCTGTGTAATTTCTGAGTGACTGCAATGTCACCTTGGAGGTTGTATAAGGCACCCTGATGACATGATTGCAGGGTTGCCCCATGCAGGGTGGGCTGTTCAGGTGTGAGCAGGCACCATGAGAACTGCAGGGGTGGAAAACTGTCCCACCTACTACAGCACAAAGCCTGCAGCCAAGGGTGAGGACATAAATTCTGGCCTCAAACATGTTAATTAAAGTCCTCCTGAAGAATGAGGACAAAACATGAGATATTCTTCTACACTCCCTATTTAAATGCCAAAGACACATAGAATTATAAAATCACTGGCTTGGGTTAAAAGGGGCCTTAAAGTTCATCCAGTTTCACGTCCTGCCCTGGCAGGGACACCTCCCACTGTCCCAGGCTGCTCCAAGCCCCATCCAGCCTGGCCTTGGGCACTGCCAGGGATCCAGGGGCAGCCACAGCTGCTCTGGGCAACTTGTGCTTTCTGAGCTCTGCCCCAGGCCAGACACCTGGATTTCTCCCAGGGTGGATTTGGGTGACAGCTGCCTCTGGGGAGCCCCATCTCCTCACTCCTGCAGGTCTCCCCACCAGCTGCAGCCACAGGAGCCCAACACCAGCCCCTGCCAGTGCAAATGGGGAAAGTCCAGACAGCAACAAACACCAGGTGTGACAAGGAGAGGCTCTTCACAAGGAGCTCCACACTGCCAGCAAGGACTTCACATGATGATTCCATCCCTGACTCCTCAGTGAAGCAGCTGCAATAAAAGGCTGCAATAAAAGATTTCAATGGCTTTTGCAGCATCTGAATCAAGACCAGCTCCTGTCTCATGTGATCTAATGAGAGGGTACATGAGAGTTCAACACCCACCACACATGCATATCTTCTGCTTTTATGGGGTCTGATGTGTAGAAACTGTTCTCTACCACAAACCTGAAGTCATTTTAATCTCACCTCCAGCTCCTGTCCCATACCTCCAGCTCCCATCCTACAGCTCGGGCTCCCAGGGACACAGCCTGTGCCCACAAACACCATTTATCCATGCATGTGACCAGTTAGGTACCTAATTATCACTTTATATTCACTCTCAGCTGGAGCTTTTGAGTGCTGGGCATGTTCAGAGGCTTGACACTGAAACACGCAGAGCAGTGCATTAAGGCATCAAAAAGGGTAACCTAAGAGTCATTGCCATGGCTACGTGTCAGCTTATTTTGCAGTATAATATATTCTATGAAATATGTAGGATTCTATTCAATATATATCATTTGTTCTTAGCATTTCCTTTCTGATAATAGCCTTTTAATGATAATCATGGTCTTTTAATGACTGTAATAATTAGACTCTTATAAATCAACAAGTTTTATGTTAAATATGTTGAAATCCTTTAAAAATATTTATTTTTCTCTGCAGTTTAGAAAGTGCTTTGCTCTTTTGCAAAGCACTGGAATCTCTTTAGAGCTGTGTTAAAAAGTCTTCTGGGAGCCTCGCTTTTTTCCCTGTCTGCCAAAGGCTCCTTGTGTCTTTTTCTTCTTCCTTTAAGGATGCAATAAAGACAAGAAAAATCAAGCACCCATTTTTTGCATCTAAAATGTAATTGGTAACATTCTTCATCTTTTCACTAACCAGAAACCATTACAGGACTAAATCTTGGTGATGAACTTGTAAACAAGGGTCTGAGAACAGCAACACAACACTGAAGTTGTTCCATACCCATCAGCTCCCGGCACCACTGGCTCCTGGATGTCCACACAACCAACAATGGCTCTTTGTAGATTTTGCTGTTTTCCTTTCAGAGCCAATATTAGGCAGCTTTGTAGTCTATAAGTTCCCCATTCTTCAAAACCCCACATCTTTCAGTCTTTCTTGGTGAAAAATATTGAGAACTTTCAGTAAGGTCATATATCCAGAAGGGAAACTCATGGTTCATTCGATCTTGCAGCACCCCAGATTACACAGGGAGGTTTAATTATACATCTAACAGTTACTTACTCATTTCAACACAGCTTTGTTAGACTTTTATTAAAGACAGGGATGGAACAAGAGAGAATTATTTGTAAGTCTCTCTACTTTTTTCCACTTTTAAAGGGAAAGCTAGATGCTGTGGAAGTGTTCCCACATGTCTGCCCACTGACACAGACCTGAGACATCTCCTCTGTTGGTCATGCAAGAGTTGAGATTAATTGTTTTTCAAATAAATGGGAAATACAGCAACAAGTTTGAAATGAACAGCACTTTGCCCTGTGCCTGCCCTCCTGCCTGCACCCCTGGAGCCTGCCCTGCACACCCCCAAAAGCAGGATGACCAGGAGACAGAAGGCACATTTCAGCCTGACCCAAAGCCAGCACATTTGGTCAATATATGTTCTAACATTTTCAATTACAAAAAACTCAGTTTAAGCAATAATTATAGCAGATCCCCTCTATATAGTAGCAATGGAAGGAGAACATTGTCACAATTGCCCATAGCAACAACTTGAACAAAAATGGGTTAGAGGGGAAAGAACATAATTAGGATGAGACACACTTGCCTGACTTTGAAAGGAAGAAAGACAGTTTGTGCCTAATGCACTAGAGAAATTGCTCCAGAAGAGCTCAGTGAGCCCTGGGCTTATCTGTCCCACACAGGACATGGCACACAGGCTCCAGTGGAGTTGCCTCCCTGGCTGACCAGGAGCACTGGCCAGCCCCAAAAGCAGAAGAAAACCTCTCTTCTTTCTCTGTTTCCTTCCCTGCCTTTGAAGAAAAAATTCCCAAAAGACATTTGTGCTACCAATAGACAATAATATATTTATAACAAATAAGTGCAACAGAAACAAAAGCGATGTATTAAAGGAAAAAAGTGCAGTATTGAAAAGGGAAAGTGCTGGGAATGAAGAGAAAATAAGAATATTGATACTGCTGCCAGGAGCAGTACAAAATAATCATTCCTGTCTTCCTGCATCAGCATCACTGTTCAGGGAGCACACCTGGAGAATGCAAAGCCAGCTTTTGCTACGAAGCCCTCATTTCCATACAAGTGCAAAGCTACAAGGTCAGACCTCAGTGGGTGCCAGGAGCCAGCCCTGCTCAGGGACCCTCAGGCTGGGGCCAGGGTGGGTTCTGGGGCTGAGCTGCAGCATGCAGCCACCACCCTCGCCAGGGCAACCCAAAGGGAGATCCTCAGGTGGCTGAAATAGCAAAGAACAAGCCCAAACATTTAAAAACAAACAAACAAACAAGGAAAAAAAAACCCACCAAAACCAAAAGCCAAAACATTTCTCAGGTACATTTTCTATCAGGGAAATTGGATCAAATCCTATTAATCCTACTAAAAGTATCACTTTTAGTGTAAAGCCTGGGTTACAGGACCTCATGTTCCTGTCAGAACAAACCAACCCCATCCCCCTGTCTTGCTCTTCAGGCCCAAAAATCACACTACAGTCAGAAACAGACACCTTCTCCCACTCACTGAACACTCCACTGGAGTCTTTCTACTGAACTCCTCCACTCTGCTTCTCACCAGACATTTCTCAAAGACTGGTTTATACCAGGAGTAGTAGTTATCAAATATTTGGTGATTATATCAAAAATAGAAGCTTGTACACAGCACTGTAATGATAACACATTGGACTTCTGCAAGCATTTCCTCCATACTTTCTGAAGATTTTACTGTGGTTGGGTTGTTTTTTTAAAAAAAGACTGAATGTATGGTGCCATCTCCTGGACAGCATAACCTAATCTACCTACAGTGAAGTGTTTTTCTCAAAAAACCTTGAGAGGCAATTGATTTTACTTCCCTACAGTTCACAGAATCACAGACAGGTTTGGGTTGGGAAGGACCTCAAAGCCCACCCAGTGCCACCCCTGCCCTGGCAGGGACACCTCCCACTGTCCCAGGAGCTCCAGCCCCAGTGTCCAGCCTGGCCTTGGGCACTGCCAGGGATCCAGGGGCAGCCACAGCTGCTCTGGGCACCTGTGCCAGGGCTGCCCACCCTCACAGGTAAGAATTTGTCCCTAATCTCCAATCTAAATCTCTCCTCTTTAGTTTAAAACCATTCCCCCTTGTCCTATCACTATCTGCCAGTGTAACAAGTCACTCTCCCCCTTTTCCTAAGTTCCTCCAGGCCCTGCCAGGGGCTCTGAGCTCTCCCTGGATCCTTCTCCTCTCCAGGGGAGCCCCCCCAGCTCTCCCAGCCTGGCTCCAGAGGGGCTCCAGCCCTGCAGCAGCTCCAGGGGCTCCGCTGGGCTCTCTCCAGCAGCTCCAGGTCCTTCCTGAGCTGGGGATCCCAAAGCTGGGCACAGGCTCCAGCAGCCCTGCAGTGCCAGCAAGGTGCCAGCTTGCCCACCCCAGAGAAGGGAGAAGGCAGCCCAACACCCAACCCATAATGTGACAGCACAGCTTCAGACTGTTTGTATATAGGGAGAGAGAGACTTTTTTTCTGGGCTTGGTAAATTTATTTCTAGCAGGTATTAATGTCTGTTTAATTCTAACATACTGCCCCGTGGGACTCATTAGCAGTTTAACAAACTGTCCAGGTACAAACACACAGCAGATAAAAAGACAGAATCTTAAAATATTGTATGTATGCCTGCAAAAATAATCTGGGTGAATGATGAAGGGTGTCAGGGAAGTGCTCAACCAAATCAAACACTGAAAACATTCCTGAGATGGGCTGTTTAAATATTAAATAAATACCCTGAACTTCTGCAAATGTCAAACAGGAGAAATGATGGAATGCTATTTTTCCTAATCTGTTTCCCATTGTAATTATGGACTCTGTACTGCAGCTAAAAAGATCATTTATCTTCTGCTAAGCATTTCAATTGCTTTGTCTTCAATAAATTGCAGATATTACCTTTGACAGGTATCTAAGCCCAGCAAAGTCACAACTGATGTTCCTAGAAAATATTTAACATTTTTCTTACATATGACTTTAATAAAATGTTTATAAAATGTTTTGCCTCTATTTTTGTGGAAGCTTTTTTACCAAATTATGTATTGCTAAAAAAACATAATTTCTTCCACCCAGAAAGATTTTAGGGAGGGAAAGGTTATTTACAGGCACATGGTCTGAATTATATTCCCTTTTTTTATAATACCACCAGTGTAACAATATTTATACTAATATACAGTATTATACAAATAACAACACATGTAAGTTATTTTTCTGTGAGCTGACCTGGCCACCAGCATGCAGTGGGGACATTTCCACTGTGACACAGATACACAGATAATTTATGCAAAATAAACCCAAAGCATAAGTAACTGCATGTGTGAGAACTGGGAAACTAATCAAGTAGAGACAGCACTAATGAGCGCTGGCAGGCAGGAACAACGGCTGTGCCAGGCGTGGGGATAGAGGGGAGGGGAGAACTCATCCATGGGAACAGAGCAGGGCCACGCTCTGCAGATCCTGGGCACGGAGTCACAGCAGCAGTGAGGCTGGAAAACACCTCCGGGATCAGATCATCACCTCCGGAGAAGATGAAACAGGAAAGCCTTATAAATACGATTGCCTGGCAAAAGATTTGGAGAATATAGAAACTATAAGCAAGACTGAAATGAAAGCAAGCTTTGAGATACCTTAGTTACTGAACAACTGAAAAACAATGGTATGGCTTCTGAAGGTAATCCCCTTTTGATGGAACAATCCCCTCTGCCTGCAGACAGGTGCAAGGCTCAGAGCAGACCCTACTGGCTTGGCAGAAGGGGTCCAAAGAGCAGGTTTTAGGGTTTAAAATGTAACACAGAATGGTAATGTAATAATTCTTATAGGCTGTAAATGCTACAGGATTTGTATCTTTTATTAGATTGGTTAGTGAGAATTAGAAACCACCAGTTCCAGACCTGGCTTCAGAGATCTCTCATCTCCGTCCATCCCAGCTGTCCTACCCCCTGCTGCTCCTACAGAGACCCAGCTGTGCCCGATGCCCACCCTGTCCCCAGCCCAGAGCCCTGAGTGCCACCTGCAGGGATGGGCACTCCCAGCCTTCCTGGGCAGCCCCTGCCACAGCCTGACCACCTTTTCAGTGAAGAAATTCTCCCTGCATGGCACAAGCCAGCACAACACCTGTTTATTTTTGCCACTTGTAGGCATTTCCTCCCATTTTTATGCAGCATTTAAAATCTAGTTCTAAGAAAAAGGACCAGTAAGAGCACAGATTCACAGCACCTATCAACACATTTAATTCACCTTGAAATACCAGATATTTACTGTTCTGGGTGGGATTATAGGAAATCTGAGCTAAATCAGAGACTTTACTTCAGTAGTTATATTTTGTTACTATTTAAGGCAGGCAAAGCTGAGCAGCAGGTCTGGTGTTACAGGTCCGTCACTGCTGAGAACAAGTAGTTTCTCACTGTGCCTCTGCAAGAGCTCAGATTACAAAAATGACATCAAATCTCAGCACTCCCATAAATATTCTGGGCTTGAGCATTTTCCATCTGAGGTGTTGGAGGGACTCAGGCTCTTCCACTGGCAGCATAGCTCACACCACAGGTGTGGGAAACCTCTTGCTCACACCGTTTGATGGAATTTGGTGGAATAAGTGCTCAGAAACAAATGCCTGCGCTTGGTTTATTACTGCACTACTCTAGTACAGCAGCGAGTGAAGGGATACCTGCTCAGTGACAAACTGGATTGTGTCCTGTAGTCGCAGCACAAGCGAGGTGCCAGCGCTGTGGGGCTGTGCTGGGAGGTGCACTGCCAGCACGTGGAGTGGGCACAGCCTGGGCGTGCTGGGTCCAGCTCCCCAACTCAAGAACAGCAGAGATGCTGCACAGCCCAGCGAGGGGCCACAAATGTGCGTGGCCTGGAGAACCTGGGCTCTGAGCAGAAAACAGGACTCCTGGAAAAGCCAGAACTGCTGGGCAGCACTGCTGCCAGCAACGAAAACCCAGTACAAAGGAGCAGAGGTGCAGTTCCAACGGGAGAGACCATCGTCCTTACTGGAGTGAGTCGAGAGCACAAGGAAGGATCAAATGGATCTTTGTGGTGTGCATTGCTCTGATTAGGGCTGCTATCACCTGCATCACAGCCTCACACTGAGGAAGCACAGTGAAGCATTTATCTTTTTTTCTTTAATCTTCTCTGTCAGCGGTTTACAATCACGAAAAACTATGGATTTATCGTACATTTTTTTTAACTTCATAAATCCTTTTTTTTTCCTCAGTAGCTCCTATTGTGCTTTTACAGCTACTTTTTATTGTAAGATTTGTGTATAATGAGATCTTATCATAGCAAAGCCTTCTTTCATTCCCCTCTGACTGCATCTGGTATCTGCAATCTCAACAGACTGAATACAAACGGAACCCGCAGATCAAAACCCACAATATCCGAGGCAAGGAACCGCAGAGCGAAAAACCTTCAGTTGTGTGGCTCCTGCCAGTCGCTATCAGAACAACCAGGCGCTAGCAGCCTGCTAGGTGCCGCTGCCGGCTCCCGGCGCCCCGAGCGCCGCGGGTGCGGCCGGAGAAGCGGGCAGGGCGGGCAGCGAACGGGCCAGTGCAGGCGCGGCTCGGACTCCGCTCCTCACCGGATTCACAAACCGGGAGTCCGCCTCCACCCGCGGCGCGTGCAGGAGCAGCCCCCGAGCCCGGCAGAGCCGAGCCCGGAGCCCCGGAGCTCGGAGCCCCACAGAGCCGAGCCCGGCAGCGCCCGGAGCCCGGAGCCCCGCAGCCCCGCCCGGCCGGGCGGTCCCGAGGGTTCCGCCCGCCCTCGCCCGGCCGCCGCTTCCGCGCCGCGCTCCGGGCCGGGCCCCGGCGCTCGGGCGGGCATGGCGGAGCGCAGCGCGGCGCGGCGGGAGGACACGGGCCGGCGGCTGGCGCGGTTCGCGGCGCTGCGAGGTGCGGTGGGGCGGCGGGGCTGGGGGAGGCCCGCGGGCTGGGGCCGGGCCCTGTCCTGCGGGCTCGGGCCGGGCCGTGTCCCGCGGGGCCGGGCCGTGTCCCGCGGGGCCGGGCCGGCGGAGGCTGAGCGGGGCCGCTCCCCACAGGCGCGGCGGCCCGGCCCGGCGAGCTGTGGGACGTGGTGGTGCTGACGGCGGCGGACGCGGCGCAGGCGGGCGCGTTCCGGGAGCAGCTGGCCGAGAAGCTGCGGCGGGAGCAGCTGCCCAGGGCCGTGCGGTACCTCGTGTGCGCCGACCCGCCGGGGCCCAGGATCGGTGCGTGGGGCCGGGGCTCGGTGCGGGGACAGCGGGCATCGGGGCGGCGGCAGCCCGCTGGGGCCGGGGTGGTGCTGCTGAACGGGCTGTGCCCTCCTCAGAGCGTGTCCTGTGCGTATGGGATAGCACGAACTCCTGTGTTTCACATTCATACTTCACCTGGTTATTTAAACAGTCTGATTGTGTTTTAGTACACTACCCAGTGGTGATGTAAAACTGGTCTCGCTGCTCACACTACCATCCTCTAATTCTTAATTCCTGTTCACTTCGATGTACAAATTCAATAATCTCAGTATTATCTGCGGTGTAGAGTAATATGCACAGGGTTATTCTCAGGAATCTGGCAGTTTAAGTTGCAAGAGCTCATAAAATATCCCAAACCATTTCTTCAGATCCCAAATCTTCCTTATTTCAATACTGTAAATGTCAGGAGTACTTCTGCACACTGCCTTGAATCCGTTAGCTGGCTTTTATGTGACTTGTTTCTTACAGGAGCTGTTTTTTGTGGCTGAGTTATGGCCTCTTTAATTGATTAAATGCTTCAAATGGTGGGGGTGTGCAGAGGTGACTGGGAGGGGAAATCACAGAGATTTCCCTGGAGCTGTCTGCTCAGGATGCCATCCCCTCAGAGAGTACAGACTTCCAGAGGGACTGTCTACCAGCATCTGTGTATGATCCTATCAACCATGATAGGGTAGAAAGACCGTCCCGTCTCTCTGGCTGGGCACCAGTACACCTCACCTGTCAGAACAGGCATTACTGGAGCTCTTCTCACAGATACTAAAATACTTTTTCTTTAGGAAATGGTGGATCAACTCTTCATGCTCTTCGGTGCTTGGAGGAGCAGTATGGTGATCAGTGGACTTCCTTCACTGTGCTGCTAATCCATTCTGGTAAATTCAGTTTTATATATTTTGCTCTAAAATGACACCTTTTATTTTGTTCTTCCTTAAAATAATGAAATGGCAGAGAAGCTGGAGTTCCAAAATACAGTTCCCTGAGAAAAGTAACCCACGTGTCTGATCATTTGAAATTAGGCTGTTGCTTGCAAGATGTTACTGTCACTTCAACATTTCTTCTCAGCACTAAAGTTGCTCAGTCAGTGAGAAAGATGTGATTCACAGGTGTGATTTAAATTTCTGCCTTGAAACATCCATTTAAGGAACACAACCCTCTCTTGAGGGACCTTGGGCTCCTCATGCCTCTGGGCAGGCTGAATACTTGCCTTCTTATCCACTGAGTCAGGCCACTTCCAGATGTGGAAGAACATCAGTGCTGCAGAGGAGAAAGAAACCAAGTGATAACAAGTGTTGTCACCAAATCTTTGCCTTTTTGATTCATCACTGGCTTAAAATCCCATCAGGAATGTGGTGGTTCTCCTCCAAGCAAAAAGCAGGTAATGTTTCCTTTTGTCACTTCAGTGCCAGATAGCTCTGAAACAAAAAGGTAACAAAATCAATCACACTTTTAATATGAGCTACGTAAGGCAGGCTGGGTTTTGGACATAAGGTCAGATGTGCTTTGAGACTTGGTGTATGACCAAGCTGAGGGGTTGTTAATGCTTTTGTGTGCCTGTGAAATTGCTGCCTAGGTTTAGTTTTTTGCTCACATACATGCAGTGTCTCTGTGTAACTAAAAGAGTCTTTTTCCAGGTGGTTACAGCCAGCGTTTGCCAAATGCAAGTGCCCTGGGCAAGATCTTCACGGCCCTGCCGCTGGGCGATCCCGTGTACCAGATGCTGGAGCTGAAACTGGCCATGTACATCGACTTCCCCCGTCACATGAAACCAGGAGTCCTCGTCACGTGTTCGGATGACATAGAGCTGTACAGCACCGGAGTCACAGACACCATCACCTTCGATAAACCCGGGTTTACTGCCTTGGCTCACCCCTCAGATCTGGCAGTCGGGACCACGCACGGGGTGTTTGTGCTAGATCCGTCCAGTTTTTCAGGGAAGGGAGGACTGGAATATGGATCATGCTATCGTTTCCTGCACAAGCCTGACCTGGAGACCATGCAGCAGAGTGGTGCAGTGTGTGTGAGGGGGGATCGCCCTCAGCTCAGCTCCTCTGGGGGCTGTGGAGACTCGGCCATGGCCTCAGAGTGTGTGTACACAGACAGTGTGTTCTACATTGACCACAGCACTGCCCAGAAGCTACTGGGGTTCTACAAGCAGATGGGCACTCTTTGCTGTGAAATAGATGCATATGGTGACTTTCTCCAGGCCCTGGGGCCTGGAGCCACTCCAGATTACACCAAAAACACAAGCAATGTCTCCAAGGAGGACTCAGGGCTGGTGGCAGTGCGGCAGCAGCTGTACTCCCTCCTGCAAGGCACTGCCCTAAATGTCATCGTCCTCAACAACTCCCAGTTCTACCACATCGGGACTACTCAGGAGTATTTGTTTCATTTTACTGCTGAGAGCAAACTGAGATATGAGCTTGACTTGCAGCCTGTGGCTTTTAGCATCTTCCCTGACACAGCCAAGACCTTGGATCAGTTGAGCATCATCCAGAGCGTCCTTGAGCCCGGGTGTGTGATAGGGCCTGGCTCTGTCATTGAGTACTCCAGAATTGGGCCTGAGGTCTCAGTAGGGAAAGGCAGCATTGTTAGTGGGTCCCACATAAATTTCAGTGTAGACATACCCTCAAACTGCTTCCTGAGTTCAGTAAGTGTGAAAATTACTGATCGAGTGGAGTATGCCACCATGGTGTTCAGTGTAGGCGACGACTTGAAAAAGAGCGTGAAATTGCTGTCAGATATACACTCCCTCCAGTTTTTTGGAGCCAGCTTACCAGAATGCCTTTACCTCTGGAGCTTAGAGGCTTCAGACCAGCTCTTCTCCAGTGAGGACACACGTCTGGGGCTGTGGACTGCAAGGATTTTCCCTGTTTGTTCTACTCTGAGTGAATCAGTTAGGATGTCACTGAACATGCTGAATTCTGTGCACCACAAGTCAGCTTTCAAACTGAATGGCTTTCAGCTTTTGTCTGTTGAAGAAATGCTCACCTACAAAGATGTAGAAGACATGCTGAAGTTTAGGAAGCAAATTTATGATGAAATCTGCCTAGAAAGACAAAAAGAGAGGTCTGATTATAGAATGAACAGTACTTGAACAAACTAGTTTTCAGTTGTGGACAATTGATTACTTCCCAGCTTGTAAGAATCCTAAGGGAAAAGTACACAGATCTCTTCTCTGATCTCATTGAAGTAGAAATGAAGAAATTGCATAACATTAATAAAGAAGCAAATCCAGATAAAGTGTTCTTTTGATTAAAATAGGGAAATACTTCAGATCTAAAAACACTATTTGGTGACCTTTTGTGGGTTGCATGTTATGTCTTGTAGTTTTTTGTCAGAATACAATACAGAAAAAATTGTCTATTTGGCTGAAAACAGCTTTAAAAGCTTTTAAAGGGTAGAATATTAGCTCAAGAAATGTGGAATAATACAACAACTTGTGTTTCTCTCTTTTTATGCTGCCATTTTGCAATACAGTTTCAAACAGTAGTTATGTAGAAGTAAAATGATTAGAAGTGCTTTTAATTCAATGTCTTGGGCATTAATAAATTTTTATCTTTTGTTTTTTATCCTTTTTATCCTTTCCTGTTTTTTGTCAGGAGAAAAAAGATTGGCATGAGTGATTACTCTTCCCCTTGTGACTTGTAGTGCTGGGGTCAACACCAGTCATCAAGACATAATGATTTATTTTTTTTCTAGTAGTTGTTGGAAGCCAGCAGTGCGATGGAGAAGCTGCCAGCTCTTTGTTACCTACAGATTGACTGATGTGTGCCATGCAAAAAGCAGCACCTCGTCTTTCTCTAAACAGCTGTTGCAGTCTTTGCTGTCCTTGGTGGGGTGGAGAAAAAGCCAGAGAGGTTTGTTGTGAGTGGCACCACAGCACATATCTTCAGAGAAACTTCCCCTTCTCCCCCTTCTGCAACTAAAGTTAATATTAAAGTCCTCCTGTTTCTAGTTTAAATGCCCAAGATCCGGGTCCAAACAGATAAATCTGCTGTTTTTGGGAGTATGCTGTGCAGTGTATCAGCGTGATTTAGCTGATGCGTCATTTTCTCTTGAATGTCTCTGTGGGTTTTCATGTTTTATTTAATGTCTCATGATGACAGTGTTTATCTCCCTGCTGACTGAAATCCCAAATGGCACCTTTCTTATGCCACCTATGAGGCAGCAGAGTAATGTCCCCTGAGCATTACCCACCCTTCTTTAACCTGCACTAGGTTTTTTCTGCCTTAATAAACCTTCCAAGAAGAAATACAAAGAAGTTAAACGTGGAGGTTGGGAATTGCTGGAGTTGGCTTCAAAGGAATAAGAATTTCAGAGCAAATAGAGGGTCTAAAAGTCAGTATGAAATATTAGTTAAACAATGGAAGCAGTAGGTTGGGGAGCACTCAAGTCCAAGATAAACCCTTTAAGTCACAAAGTGACAGTAGTCATAGAGCATGGAGTTGTCATTTGTATATCGTCCTGTTTGCATGATTTATTCATCTGTTGTTGCACAAAAGATTTTAGGAGAAACATGTTTGATGCAGACTTTGCATCTTGAGTTTGAGACCTTAATTTTTTTGCTACAGACTTCCCTGAGGGTTGCTGTGCTGCCAGGTGAGTTCCCGGAGTGTTTGGTAACAGCAAAATGCATCCTTTTAACATGGTTATCCACGTTAACTGTTGCAATTGCATTTGTTCTGAATTCCCTCAGTACCAGCTATTGATTTCATTAGTGAAAGCAAACTGGATAAAAATAGGAAGTGGATTTGTTTCTGGCACATAAGTATTGGGAAAAGAGAATGAGGAAAAACGGTGACAGAACAACTTGTGGGAAAGGTTGTGGTAGGTTGGGCCAGCAGCAGCTGTTGTGGTTTAGGGAGCAGTGTGAATTCCAAGACAATAAAAAAGGAGTGTCATCCTGGTGGTAACCCAGGTTGGATCTTGAGGCAAAGGTTTTAATGAAAAAAATAAAATCTGTTGTAACAGAATAAGCATGGATTTACCACATAAGAAACATTGCACTGCTTTAATTCTGTGTGTCACCCACTGCTTTCCTCTTACTCTGAACATTTTTGTTTCAAATTGAGGAGGCAGATTTCAGTCAGTATTAGCCCTGGATAACATCAGCTGGTTTAATGGATTTACTCTATAGGTATGGGAATATCTGGTGGTGTACCATTCTTCATTTTTTAACTGCAATCAAGTTTAATGTAAAATGTTATGAAGAACATTACAATATATATTTTATTTATAGAGAGTTATATTAATTATTTTCCCATATGGAGATATTCAAAAGCCACATGGATGTGACACTTGGAGACAGAGGTTAGTGTTGGCCTTGGCAGTGCCAGGGGAATGGTTGGACTGGATGGTCTGGGAGGGCTTTTTCAGTCCAAATGCTTCTTTGATCCCACAATTCTCTGTATTGCAGCTGTTTATGAAATGTGTACATTTTTAGCTATAACAAATGGCAGTCCTTACAGCAAGGGTCATGCTACAGTGTGAGCACATCTTACTAAAATCAAAAAGCCTGCAGACCAGACTCTTCCTGGCAATAACAATCCAAGGCTGAGGTATTCAATCCATGTATGTATTTTATCCATATTGCATTTACTGCTCCAGGTAATCCTTGTATTCCACAGTCTGCCATTAATGACAACAATTTTCTCATGCAGCCAGCTGGGATAAGTGTGTCCCAAGGAAACAGAACCTTGTGCAAGGCCACCCAGTAAAACTTCAGCAAGGTCAGTAATTTGGGCGTTGCTGGTTTCCAGTGCCAGGCTCTTAAAACAAGGCCATCACAGGATCCTGGCCCATGATTTTCCTGCAGTCTGAGTGATGAAGGATGCAGTCATGAGAGTGCCAGGCATGCAGGACCTCTGTGGATGGGTGTAACCTACTGAAACCTACAGTTTGATTTTGACTGGTCCTCACAGTGTCCCAGATGGGTGCAATGTTCATATATCTCTAGATCATTTCCTGGCTCCATCTATCCTGAAATGCAATTCAGGCTGGTACAATCTCAAACAAAGTCAAGATGAGCTTTTAATGATTTTTTTTCATGTCAGCTTGCTTTATTTAATTAGTTTTGCTGTGTAGTGCAATAATAGGGCTCATAATGAACATGATTGCAATGATTTCCCTGAATGCCTTGAGCAGGCACCGTGATCAGCAGAGGTTTAGCCCTGCTGTCTGTGTTATACTGAAATCTTAGAGGGGGTATTTCAGTGACCTTTGGTGCAGGAAACTGAAATCTGAGAAATTGGGCACTTAACAAAGAGCACAAGGGAAGGCAGCTGAAATAAAAATGAGCAGCTGAGAGGAATGTGTGCCAGAAGGATTTGGGGAGCTGATGAGAGGAAGTAAGCTAAGAGGATCAGTTGGATCTGCAGAGCAATGTTCGTGCCTTGTCAGGGCGTTTTTGCTCGAGCTCACAAGTTCAGCCTCTTCTTGTTCCCAAGTCTCTGATGTAAGAGCTTTGTTTTTTGCTCTCTGCAATTGAGCCCCCACGCAAAGGCCTCTCTGTTGTGAGAGCAAAAATAACAGCGCAGTGCTGCTGTACACTGTTCATCTGCTGCCACGGGGGAGCCACTGCAAACCCCTGCTCCCTTACAAGGGCCAGGCTCCCTCCACTTTCTTCTTGAGAACACACATTTTCTTTTAGCACCCTTTTCATTTCCTGGGACATATCTGAATGTCACCAGAATGGCAATGAGGTTCATGGGAGCAGCTTACAGCTTCTTCAAGTAAATGATAGATGTGGATGTATGTTAATTGTGGATATGTTCTGATTAATTTGAAATAAAGACTCCTGTTTTACTCCTGTAAACCCTCCCTGTGAAGGACATGTAAAACCTCAGCTCTCCCAGCTGTTTGGCGACTGGATGTGGGAATCAGTTGCCAGGCTGGTGCCTGGCAGGATACAATGGGACAGCAGTTCAAACTCTTCTGAAACAGATCCTTGGATTGGGATTGGTGTGTAAGTTTGTGCAAGTAAAGGGACAGGCTGGTAGTGCCAGGAGTTCAAACTCTTCTGAAACAGATCCTTGGGTTGGTATGTAAGTTTGTGCAAGTAAAGGGACAGGCTGGTAGTGCCAGGAGCTGCCGAGGCAGCAAGGTTGTTACAGTGGGCTGCAGCGTGTGGGAGGTTTTAGAGATGTGTGTTCTGTTAACTTGTCTGCTTGCCTGAAATCCTTCACTGAGATGAGAACTCGCACACAGAACAGCTGCCAAGGTCAATCACCACACTTTAAATACATAAATATATAAATATAAATATTTATGTGTGTATATTTGCATTTCACTTTGATTACATATTGCCCTTCCTAAGTGCCATACCCAGATGCTCCCAGTGCCACCCCCAGTGCCAGGGGGCTGTGAGTGGCAATGACCCCTGGCCTCTCTGAGCCAGGGACCCCCTGCACTCCTTGGGGATCCTCACAGGACACCTGGGATTCAGGTGCTCAAACTCCCTTTTCTCTACAAAACCACTAGCAAGCTGCCAAATTACCACTTCCCACTAGCTGTAAAGTGTTCAACAGATGGAGGCAAGTGTTTGTGTGGGAATGAACTGGAGATTTTTAAGCAAGCTGAGTGGGTGTTTCTATGGCTTTAGCTCAGTGGACAGCACAGGCTGTTTCACTCCATGCTATTGTTGCATGACATTCCTCTTGGCACAATGTTTATTTTTAGCCAGAGACTATCACAAGTATTTTTCAGCAGGACTGTCACTGCCCCTGAACAGGGAATCATATTACTGCAAGAACTTTGCTGAAACAAAGAAGATAAATTGGACAAATGGGAAATTATAAATCTAGACCAACCCAGACTTGCACGGGTAACTAATGTCACCTTTTTTACAGGCAGTGTGCCATCCATCCATCAGCAAGGAGCAAATGGTATTTCAGGAGATAACTCATTCCTGGTTTACTCTTGAGTTCAAGGCTCAGGTATTGTTCTTGACTTAACCCAGATACAGGCTGTGAAAGAAGACAAAAAAAGCCAAAAAAAGCTGCTAAACTAAGTTTATTTGGGCAATTATATAAGATCATAGTAACTTGTATAGTATGTTGATTTAACTCATACTTAATGAGAAAAATCTTTAAATCTCTAACCTTTTTCTGCTGTGTGTCTGCTGAGGAAAAAAGAACTAGCAAATGTAACCTGAACTTTAAGTTTTTTCTTGAATATTATTTAATATTAAAATATGTATGCACTGCCTCTGAAATCCTTGTATATGTTTCTGTATTGGCTGCAGCAGGAACAGTTTAACAGTTGTAATATTTTAAACTTTAATAGAAATATATATGAAATTGTACAATTGGGTGTTTAAAAATCAAGTGGTTTTGTTACATTGGCGACATTATTATTTCTGTGCTTTGAAGTGTTTTATCAGTTTGAAGTTTTTGTTGTAGATGAATGGAAGAAGAAAGTCAGTGAATCCTATGCCACAGTCACGGAGCGGCTGGAGGACGACCTGCAAATCAAGGAAAAGGAGCTGGCAGAGTTAAAGCATGTTTTCAGGTAAAATATTCTGTGAATCTCTTTATTGATTTGTTTAAAATGACTATTTGCTATCAAACAGTATTTGCAGTTTCAGGTGTTTTATGTGGACAGAGTTTCTCCTGTGTGGAATGCATGTTCCTTGTGTCTATTTTTGGGACTATGTCATCACAGTGCTGGGCAGAGCCCCCCAGCAGAGTACCAAAATTAGTGGCTGCTGATTATTAATGCCAATATTTTACAACAAGCACCTATATTCTTTGGTAAAATAGTTAGCTCTAGTACAATGTATGATTTGACCGTGCACTTTTCAGTTTTGCTGATGTGTTTCTGCAGCCAGGAATATTGCTGAAGTGTGCCACTGTAAGCAAACACAAAAGCAGTGGATTCAAAGTTAGGATGGTATTGGTTTTCTCAGGATAGCACACGCTCACACACAGGCTCACCCAGCTGAGTAACACAGGCGTGTTCATTACCTGCAAACTCCCAGCTCACAGACTGGAAATCAGTTGAGAAAAGTATTGACACATTATTTTTTTATTGTAACCTTGTTAAATATGTGTAATGGTTGCTCCTGCCTCAGGGTGGGTTTATAGTTACACAAATCCAAGTGTTCTGCAAACTCAGGGTCATGGGTGTGCTGATACTGAATGGAAACTTCTATGGGCCGGCCAAAATTGAGGCTCTCCAAAGCAATATTAACTGTAGGTCTATTTAGTTTTCAAGAAAAGTAATTACTTGCAGTGTCTGATGGATCACTAACAAATCAGTCTTTGCTGAAGGAAACCCACAAGGCTTAATGACAAAAGCTAAAATGTCCAAGTACTGTCTCATTTAACCACCTGTAAGCATCACAGTGATCACTGACCCTGTGATTTCATCTGGGAAGTATAAACTCATTTTTTATATGCTTTTCCTGGTTATTCTTTTCATTTAGCAAGGCAGCTCCTGCTCTATGCATGTCCTACTCACCATTTTAAAATCAATACACATATTTTAAAAATATATCATAGTTATTATTACATTAATAGAGATGCTGAGTTTATATGGATTGTTTATATTTTTAAAGAGCCTTTCCTCTTATTTCCCCTGATTTCGATAAATTTAGAATGTACGTATTGTGATTGCTTAGCCGGATTTCTCAGAAAACAATAAATCTGGACCACTCAACCTGATAGTAGTAAAGTATTTCTAGATTTACAGACTGTAAACTGGGTATAAACTCAGCCTTGTGTCTCAAAAAAATTACATTGAGATTTCTTTTTTAAATGTTTCCCACACGCAAGGAGCGGTGCTGGAAGATGAAAGAAGTAATCATGTGTAAAATCCCTTTTTCAGCTCTGATGAAGCCTTCTGCAAAGTCAACCTGAATTACCGCACGGAGAACGGGCTCTCGCTGCTGCACCTGTGCTGCGTGTGTGGGGGTAGGTGTCTGGGGCAGGGCGCCTGCCTCCAGCACGGGGTGTTCTGGCTGGCAGCAGCTCCGAGCTCTCGGGGAACAGCTCAGCTGGAGCGGCAGCCCTCAGCAAGGCTCCGAGCTGCCGGGCAGAGGGCTGCATGGAGCCACAGAGAGCCAGCAGCTCAGCCTTCAGCCTGACCAGGCTCTGTGGAGGATGCAGCGTGACTTACTGCAGGTGTTCAGCCCATCCTGAATTGCTTCTGTGTGCGTTCCTTAATCCAAACCCATCACAGAGCATTTCTGCCTCCACATTTCTGGATTCTGCCCTGGCTCAGGCTCCAGGACAGGGACCTTGTTGTAGCAGCACTTTGCCATACTTTTAGCACCAACTTTTCTACTGTAATGAAAATGTCTGTATTTTATTTCACATTGATTAAAAGAAGAATAACTGAAAAGCCCTAGTGACAAACATCAGCTGATAGGGCTTTTCCAGACAGCACATCAGAATGCACAAGGGAAGAGGACAAGATGTGTTCTGGGATGCTCATACAAACATACTAATGGTAGGATTTTCCACTTGGATCCACACAGCTGCTCTGTTATCCACAAAAAAGTCATTAGTTCCTGCACTTGCTTTGCTCTTGTTATACAATTTTCAGCAGAAATTGGCTGAGAGAGGCAGAGACTTATACCCTGAGGTTTCAGCTCTGCAAAGTACTGACTAATGACATGCATAAATGATTTTATCAGTCTTAGTTAGATGTTCACCATGAGGAACAACCTGATCCTGCACTACTGAAAAATGAGTGGATTTTTACTTGTCATTTCTGAGTGCAAGATCCTATCCAAAGATGCATTAATACATGGGAACATCAATGCAGTTGGGGTAGCTGAGAGGAAGTTTAGGAAAACACACACTTATTATTAGTTCTGTGAACACTCAGAGGAGGGCAAAGAGCCACTAGATCTGACATTGTCCTTGGCTACTGTCACAAGTATTCAAAAGGCAGATGAATTTATTGAATTTATGTATTTATTCACTGTGTGTCAGAAAGGTCAGAGCAAAGCTCCTGGCCTGGGCCACATTAATGGACCCACATTAGCACTGCCCAAAATGACTGTCCTTGTAAGGATGCCCTGTGTAGGGAGAGCAGTGCTCCAGTTCTGAGATGGCAGAAGAGCTCAGTGACTGAGGAACCAGAGGTTCCAGAAGCACCCTCTGGTTCATGGAGCTCTCTGCAGCATGCTCTGGATGCTGAAGGAGTTGGCTTCTCTAGAAGCTCAATTACCCTCACCAAATCCTCATTAAAATGTGAACAAATAGTGAGCTGGTATGTGGCCAGACCTGCAATTGTCCTGGCCATTGAGATATTTCCATCAACCTCATCATTGTGAAGTTTCCAAATATATATTTTACTACTTGCCTGAGGTCAGCAGTCAAGGTATCTATTCTCTGCTTTCAAACTCACGCAGGAGCTTTTGACCTCATCTGCATGTTCTTTCCTGTAACTGTCTTTTTTCTGCTTTTCTCTGTAAAGGCAACAAATCCCACATCAGAACTCTCATGCTGAAAGGGCTGCGCCCATCCAGGCTAACGAGAAATGGATTTACAGCTCTGCACTTGGCAGCTTATAAGGTAAATTATTTTAAATAGAATTAGTGACAGGAAATCAGAGCTGAGCAATTGATTTGTCTGAACTGTCTAGATGAGCTCTCTAGTCATTATTTCTGTGAAAACGTAAGTTTCACATCTGTGGTGCATGGGAAACTGCCCCACAAAGAGCCCGTGCACAGGAACCAGCATGTGCTTTTGCAGGTCATCCATGGGGTAGGATATTGCTTTGGAATGGCTGGTGGAGACATCCAGTGCAACTCAAGACAGAGGAGTTGTCCAGTGCCACCATAAAATCAGGATAAGACTTTTTTAACACCCAGGGTCTCAGTATAGCAACAGAGAGAGGCCTGGTGCTGGGACAGAGCTCGCCAGCCTCCCGTGGCACTCGGAGCCCCTGGCCCACGCTGGTCCCTCTCCAGCACGGCCAGCAGTGCCACAGCCGGGGAGCCAGGGCCGGTGGGGCTCCCTTCAGGAGCTGTGAGAGCCTGTCCCAGCAATGCTGAGGGTCAATCCTGGCCCCCAGGACAACGCGGAGCTGCTGACGGCGCTGCTGCACGGCGGGGCTGACATCCAGCAGGTCGGCTACGGAGCGCTGACCGCCCTGCACGTCGCCACCATCGCCGGCCACCACAAGGTACGTGCTGCTGCTGGCAGGCCGTCTGCCTGACACTGCTGTCTTTCAGAACAAAATACAGAACCGGTTTAATTTTTCTGCATTTTGGGAAGATCATGTCTGTGCATATTTTTTTACACTGAACAAACATGCACAAAAGGACGCAGGTCAAAGGCTGGACTTGATAGGTCTTGGAGGTCTTTTCCAACCCTGATGATTCTTTGACTCTGATAGTTCTGTGCAGAATTATGGTGGAGCTGTTAACCTGAGCCCTGACTCTGGGATGGTCTCATTCACAGGTATTTAATGTCTCCTCTGTGGACAGTACAAAGAGCTCTTCTCTGAGCACTCTGGGGTTTCAAGTAATTCCTAAAACATCTGCTGTAATTGCCAAAGGCAGACCTACTGTTGCTCCCACATCCTGAGCTCCTGCTGAGGTTATGGGCAAGTCTAGGATGCTCACAACCCAACAGTATTAACTCAATAAGAAATAAACTCTTAGTAGTATTGAAAGTTCTTATTTCTTCCTTGGGAATTATCAACTCTGTATCAGAAGAACCTCCATAAAAGGAGTGGGACTCTATATATTTAAACTCATTTGGTTCATCTGCTGCTCTGGGAACCAAGGATTTATAATCCAAGTTCTTGCTTTCCTTCTTTACACAGCTGTGAAATTTTCAGTCAGTTTAGAAGTCCCTCTGGCAGATAAAGTACCTTGTTTTGTCCACAATTTCATTAATATTCATGGAAACATGGAATAATTTTTTAAAACCCCCTTATAAGGATGAGTTTTTATCCTTTGCCCTTTTCCAAAAGACAAAGTCCTTATGTCTGTCTCATGGGGTTTTTGTGGGCTCCTTTTAACCTTAAGAGTAGCTTAATTAATTGTCTTTGAAGTGCAGATCATTGACTTGAATGTTCAAAAAACTTCTGCATAAACCTTTTGTAAGAGAATTTTAAGAAAAATTTCAAAGTAAGACTATTGTGCAAGTTGTTTAAAGTATTGTTTTAAAATAACATTTGGTTGTGGAAGGAGAAGGGAAGCATTAGTTCCCCTCGTTCTCCAGGCTGTGCTGGTGTGAACCCCACTGGGATGCTGCTGGCTGCCTCAGACCAGCCCACCCAGCTGCTTTCTCTGCAGCTTGGGAACGTCCCCTGGGTTCACCTTCTCTCACTGTCAGTCTCCTGAGGATAAAAATCTTTTTTTTTTTTCTCCTTAGCTTCTGAAGTATTTCTATCCTTGCACATCCCTCCAGCATAGCCTCCTACTTGTGATGCCTATGACAGCTTTCAGTGCTTTCTAAGACTCCTTTTTTCTTTCCTAGAAAGATATCTTGTCTCAGAAACTATCAAGCCTGTCTGTGTACCCCTCTCATCATTTACACTTGAGTGGAGTTTGCTTAGTACAGCACACAAAATTCTATTTATCAGGGGATCACAAAGCAGCAAGCACGGCTGCCACTGCTACAGCCTGGAAAATGTGTCAAAACCCATCTAGTTTTATGTTCATCATCAGGGATGGATCCACATCACTCAACACGGCTTTTTTCACCTTGAAGATCCACCTTGAAAGCTTTTAGATGAATCTAAATTTTTAATTTCAGCTCCCAAACAGTTTGAGGAGAATATGGAGTTATTAATTGGAGTTATGGTCACATCCCTGCATGTATTACAGCCTCACAGTTCATGGCTAAATTAAAATCAGGCTGATCCAAAGACATTTCAGTCATATTAGTGTAAAAGCTACAGGCCCAAACATCTCTTTTCAGAGACAGCAGCTACAACTTCACTTTTGTCTTGGTAGTTTGCTGGAAAATGTCTTAGACTAATCATTTGAAAGCCCCCAAACCATTAAATCCCTGGCTGGCTGGCTGGCTCTGTGTTCCCATCTCTGGCCACCAAGATATTGAAAATTGGCCAGACACAGGAAACACAGTGCAGGGAATCCACTGTGTTAACTGAATAATGGAGTGTGTTCTTTATTTAGCACCTGAGCTCATTCCCACCCATCCCATGAGAGCCTGCTGCTGAGCTGGTAGGACAGCCAGCAGAAAGATCTCAGGGGATCTTTCTTCAGATTTTTGTTATGTAGTCAAATGCTTTTTTGAGATCAGCAGTAAAGGATGTCAAGGCACATGACATTTAGCAAGGGAAATTCTAACTGTGTGTGAAGGGGGCGAGGGGATCACAACGAGAGGGATGCAGCACTGAGGGCATTCCAGGGAGGATGCAGAGCCCCCACACATGGCAATAATCAGACCTGGCCCTGCAGTGCTGCCTCCAGGGGAAATCATAGCTGATGCCATAGAAAAATGGTTAAAACTAAAGGGAAATGGATACATTTACATACGTCAGGGCACAGACTTTATGCAGAAAATATCTTCAGGCAATCCTATGAAAAAAGTATAATTGCAATTCTGTAAAGAAGCAATCTCTGTACACTGGTGTTGCTGGGGAAGAGTTTGTGTTCTCTGAGCACTCCAGAGTTGCATGGGTAGAACTGGCTGTCCTTGTTGTTGCACATTTGATGTGATTTGGGGGTCTCAGCCAAGGGAGCAGGTGGCAGATGTGCAGAGTGACAGCTGGCACTGCTGCCCTCCTCCAGGGGCTCTCGGTGGGCAGGACCTGTGTGAGCAGCACAGTGCAGGAGCTGTCCCTGCCCCATCCTTGGCAGCCCTTAATCCCAGCTCCTCACCCTGTCATGACTCATGGTCCAGTGTCTTTTGTCATCCTGACATTCAAAACTTTGCACCCATCAAACTGATATGCAGAGCTTCTGCAGTAATCCCCAGCCCAAGGACTCCCTCGTGCTTCAGAAAACCCCTCTCAGGCTTCAGAGCAGAACCCAAAGTGGTTTCATTCAGGCTTCTATTTTGGCAGCTATGCAGCAAGGCATTTCTTGAGAGTTCATAACTTTTGAAAAAAAATGGGCCTTCTGAGGCACCAGAAAAGTAGAAATTTGAAAGAAAGCACTTAAGGTTCGTTATTGATGCCAAAGAGCTCTTCTCTTCTAAAATACAAAGAAATCTTTCCATGTTTGAGGATTTACATTCACACATTTAGATTTAAAAGGTTCTTTCATTTTGTGTGACTTTTTCACTTCTAAAAACTCTGATATGTTTACAGCTCTTTGTTCATAATGGCTAGAAGAAAATTAAAGGTTGTTTGTGAGAGAGAATTTCCAGACAGCCATTTCTGTGCCTCTTACTTCATAAATCAGGTTTTTCAGTGGCACCCAGATTTTCAGGCTCATTTATAAAGCATCAGTGACATTCAGTGTTCAGTTCAAGTACTGTAAGTTAATCACTTTTACATGCTGTGTCCAGCTCTGCACCTTTATCTCATTTTTTTGGGGCTGTTTTACATTTTTTAAACGGGAGGCATGAGGTCTCAAGTCCTGTTTTACCACCTGAGCACAGGTGATAGGTGCAGAGTGCTTGTGGTGGCATTGGTGCTGGTTTCCTTGCAGGCTGTGGACATCCTGCTGCAGCACGGGGCCTACGTGAACGTGCAGGACGCCGTGTTCTTCACGCCGCTGCACATCGCTGCCTACTGCGGCCACGAGCAGGTGACTGGGGCAGGCACAGCCCTGCCTGGGGCACCCTGAGCTCTTCCTCTGCTCTGCTGAGTGCTCTGCTGTCCATGCGCCACTGAGGATGTTTTTCAGAATGAGTGTGTGCTTGCTTTTGAGAATTTTAATGTTTTTGTAGACATGTCACTTGAAAATGAGTTTTCTATTGAATCTCTTCTCCCTGTTTTAACTTTACAGAGATGTTCACATATAGTGTTACCCAATGCACTATTGTATCTGGTTTTCTCAAAGTTTTATTTTCATGTGCTGTTTTAATTAACCCTAATTAAATATTTAGGTAACCCACCTGTTACTGAAGTTTGGAGCCGATGTGAATGCCAGTGGTGAAGTTGGGGACAGACCTCTGCACCTGGCTGCTGCCAAAGGCTTTCTCAACATCACAAAGCTTTTGATGGAAGAGGGAAGCAAAGCTGATGGTAAGAAAGGATATTTAAAGAACATCTTTAACACTGCATTTTCTAGACACAGTCTAGCTTTCTAACACATACTCTGTGTATCATCTTTGGACAACTGAAACAAGAAAACAGCAGCTGGAAAGATTTCCTTGGTTAAGTATGCTGGTTTATCATCTCACGTTTACTCTATTTTCAGTAATAAGTTAGAGGTGAAAAACAGGGGAAGAAAACAAAATTAAGATGAATATACAGAGGTGGATTATTGTTTAGACATTGATCCAGGCAGGGAATATGTGGCCATGTGGTGGGGATCTGTAGTCAAAGTGACTCAAATGCAGAGAGAACTAGTGAATGAGGTACAGGAGAACAATTTTAAGTCAAAATTATGCAGCAGTTAATTTAAAATAATTCATATGGAAGTCAAAATTCCACAGAAAAGGGGAATTTTTAGCACATGATTTATTATGCTCCACAAACTTCCCACTCTTCACCGTGGGCCATTTTCTGTCTGAGAAATTTCCTGTGTGAAGACTTGATGGTCTGGACAAAAGTCTCTCAGCACACTTTGGGCATGGGGTGAGTTCTTAGTCCAGGTGGCCTCACAGTGATGTCACTCAGGCTGGGACATTGCACTTCATTGTTTATATTCTGCATTAACATAATATTTAAAATATTTTCTCCTGTGGCTAATGTCAGTGTGCAGCTGACGGTTCTGCTGGGTTCTTGTTCTTGCTCTGTTCCCTCTCCTTTTGCTGCTTCAGTGACACTGAAAGGACAAAATGTGCCCCACTCCAGCCTTTCTCCTCCACTGCTGTGACACGTGTGTGCCCTGCATACTGCTGACACACCCACAAAGGCATACAAATGCTTACAGGTCACATTTTTGGCATGTTTATCAGTGCAGAGATTCTTACCTGTACCTGGAGGGAGCCTTAAAGAAGGATGGAGAGAGACTATTTACTCCTGGAGTGCCAGGACGAGGGGAATGGCTTCACACTGACAGAGGGCAGGGTTAGATTAAAGACCAGGAAAAAATCCTTCTCTGGCAGGGTGGGCAGCCCTGGCACAGGTGCCCAGAGCAGCTGAGGCTGTCCCTGGATCCCTGGCAGTGCCCAAGGCCAGGCTGGACGCTGGGGCTGGAGCACCTGGGACAGTGGGAGGTGTCCCTGGCTTAAAGATCAAAGTCCTTTGTAGCCCAGGCCATTCTACAATTTTGTGAAATACTGAGCAAATTCCAAATTATTTAAAAATTAATTTCTTATCCTCAGAGTAAGAGACAGAAATGTTTTTGGGAAGTATCAGTCCATTGCTTGGAAACGTACTGCTCGTTAGCACATCAATTTACCATGTTCTCTGTGAGTCCTGCCTGCAATCACACATCCTCCTCCTGCAATAAAAAAGCATGCAGGGAAGCAGCACAGCCAGGTCCGTGTGTGCTGTTTTCAGTAGAGAGCTCAGGGTGTTTCAGCCTCGATGTGTGTGCACTGGGCTGATATAATTATAATACAGGGGGGGAAAAAGAGACGTTCTCTCATCATGACAAGGCAGTGGGAGGTTTGCCCTCTGTTAGAGAGTTTATTCCAAAAGAAAAGAATCTGGGGCACCATTTTAGGTCCTTTTCTTTAAACTCAAAATCTTCAGCACAGAAAACAAGAAAAGGGAGACTGGAAGCGGGAAGCCTTTTGCTCTTAAAGTAGCACACTTTGAAACTTGCTGTAAATGCAGCAGCAGAGGAAAAGTCTTTAGTGCCCAGGAATGAAAGGAACTGGGGAAAGAACCAGAATAAATTTGGCACTGCTCAGTGCAGACCAGTAATTGGGGTCACAAACTTGAACTGTTTCTTTGAACACATGTGACTCGCTAGTGAGCCCAAAGCCGCAGCGATTGCCCATCCCACGAGCAGGCAGAAGCTCCCTGGCATGGATGTGCTCCATGACAGCTGGCAGCCTCCAGCACTCCCATCTGCAGGTCACACATCCCCCGGGGACACTCTATGCAACTGCCCTTGGAATATTTGGCTACTACTGGTAGATGCCAGCAGTTCTGTGCTGCCTGGCCGTTCCCAGTTCTGTTGGTGTTGTTATTATCTCACTTTTGCTTCAAAATTGCTCTTTCTAAGGGTCATTTATAACTCATGTTTCCTTCATGGAAAGCTTTGTCAAAAGACTCAATAAGTTTGCAGCTGGAAGAAAGCAGTCATGCTCCAGGTTCTGAAAATCACCTTGACTCTGCACTGCAGGTGGCACAGAGCAATGTGGGTTTGATATCCAAAAGATCACAGATATTTCAATTTTAAACAAATACGTCCACAAATATTTTTTTTCCAGGAAGTTTCAAAATGCACAGACATAACACATAAAATTCTACTAAATATCCCAAACAATCCCAGACACACTGTGTTAAGGATAAAATCCTTTCTGTGGTCTTTTTCTGGGTCAACCGGCAGTGAATGCTCAGGACAACGAAGATCACGTGCCTCTGCACTTCTGCTCTCGATTTGGGCACCATGACATTGTGAAGTTCTTACTGCAGAGCAGCTTCGAGGTGCAGCCCCACGTGGTGAATATCTATGGAGACACACCTCTACACCTGTGAGTGCCCTGGAGCAGCGGCTGGACAGGTTTGGGCTCTTGGGAAGGCTGGTTTTGCTAACACCTCTGTACTGGCTTCCTCTTCAGTGCCTGTTACAATGGGAAGTTTGAAGTGGTCAAGGAAATAATTCAGCTCTCAGGAACAGAAAGTCTCACTAAAGAAAACATATTCAGTGAAACAGCTTTCCACAGGTGAGGTGTTCAAATGCCATTGTCAGTGGAGCTCCACTTACACATACGTGCAGCACAACACCCACAATTTCAAATGTCTCACAACATCCAGAATTACAAATATGTCACAACACCCAGAATTTCAAATGTCTCACAACACCCAGATTTAGAAATATGTCACAACACCCAGAATCACAAATGTCTCACAACACCCAGAATTACAAATTTCTCACAACACCCAGAATTTCAAATGTCTCACAACACCCAGAATCACAAATGTCTCCCCAGCAGCCAGGTGAGGGACAGAGCGAGAAGGGAGCTACACAGGGAGGGTGAGTTTGTGTCATGAGATATGTGACAGGGCATGAAGCAAGAGGCAGAAGCAGAATCAGGTTCCCCAACACCTGGTTGGGCAGTGGTTCCTCTCCTTTCCCAGTTTGGGAGCTGGGATCAGAGCTTGTTCCACCTGGATGCCTGCTGGAGCCTGGTACTCTGAACGAGAAACCAGGTGGCAGAACACTGTTTGCTGGCATGCTGGAATTTTGTAAAGGGCTATTTAAGAGCCACTTTGCAACACAGAGGGTTTGCACAACTGTGCAAAATTAAGTGATTCAGCAATAATTAGAATGTTTCTGAAACAATAAAAATGAATAGGCTCTGGTGGATTAATCATGCATTTGCACATTTCTAATGATGCTTTATTACTGCATTTTAACTCTTTGTAATTCTTTTTTGGCTACCCAAAGTACCTCTTTTACAGAGTACAGCACTCACCACTCCCTTTACTTCTACAGTGCTTGCACCTATGGAAAGAACATAGAACTTGTCAAGTTTCTTCTTGACCAGAATGTTGTAAGCATCAATCATCAGGGGAGAGATGGGCACACAGGTAACATCACCATATTACTGTGTATGAGGGTACATACCAGCACCAAAATACTGGGAAGCCATACACCACCAGGATTTCCAGCACCCAAGTACCTTTCAGACAGAGCACAGCTTTTTTGAAATATTTTTACTGGAGGCATAGAAGTGATAAGACTTCAGTGAGGATGTATCAGGCTCATTAGGGTGTATATGAGTAACAAAACCTGGTGTAAACTGTTCCTCACATATTAAGGCTTCTAAGTAGTGTTAGAAATTATTCTGCAAAGAGATAGGCTTCTGGAACGTAGTGTCTGAAGGGCTGCACACCTTCCTGTCCCCAGTACACAAAGCTGCCTTTGTTTCCACTTGATTTTCTCACATACAGAGTCGTTAAATGTGGTTTGCAGGTGGCAGAGCAAGTGGTGGCACATTGTGCAGAGGCAATAGATTGGTTCTTGCAGCCTTAATGTTTCATTTTCACCTCTTGCCTCAGGTATTTTTTTGACAACATATTTATTTATCGAGGAGATCAGTTTGCACTTTACAGTTGTTGCTGCAGTCCCGTTGCCATGTTCTGACAGCTGTGCTCCCCACACTTCTCTGATGTTGCAGGATTGCACTGTGCTTGCTACCATGGCCACATTCGCCTTGTGCAGTTCTTGCTGGATAACGGAGCTGATATGAATCTTGTAGCTTGTGATCCCAGCAGGTCCAGTGGAGAAAAGGATGAGCAGACCTGTTTGATGTGGGCTTATGAGAAAGGTATTTCAATTTTCCAGTTTCTGCTACAAAACCCACAGAGGCTGTGCAGGAAGGAGAGGGCACCTTGGGAAGGAGATAATGCTGCAGAATAACCTGCCAGTGCCTACAGACAGAGCTCCCACCACCTGCTCCCCAGGCACTAAGGGTTATAAACACCAGCCCTTCAATTTGTCATCTCAGATCTCTGTTAAGCATTAGTTTAATCCAGCACAAACTCAAGAAGAGCTCACCAAAGATTATTGTCAACTTCCACTGCAGGATTTCTGCAGCAGGGTTTTCCTTTGCCATATCTTACATTTTAGGAGTAGGTGGACTCAAGAAAATAACATGCTTGTTTCTACTGGCAGAAATTTCCCATATTTGTACAATTTAGAATCACAGTAGGTTTAGATTAGCATCATCATGTATTTGCATATTTTTAGTCATGTTTTACATTTTTTAAAAATCCCCCGATTTCGTACAAATTAATTTTTTTTAATTCTTTTGAGTTACCTGCAAATCCTTGTATTTCTCTTTCTTTCCTAGGCCACGATGCAATTGTGACCCTCCTGAAGCATTACAAGAGACCTCAGGATGAATCCCCCTGCAATGAATACTCCCAGCCTGGAGGAGGTATGGGTTGAGCAATCGTTTTATTCAAAGGGCCTGATCCAAAGACTGCTGAAACCTCTGGAAGTGCTCCACCCATGTCAGAGAGCTTTGGGTCAGTCCTGTCCAGCACAAATAAAATCACAGTCATGGGACTCACCATTTTTTGGCCATACACAAATTCCTTTCGAGGCTGCAGCCATGCAACACCCCAGTCTGCTGTGCCTGATACAGTAAGGAAAATGAGCTGTATCCCAAACCACTCCCCTCAGATGTGTTGGTGTGTTTATCTGAATTCTCACCCTTTGTTATTAATTCTTTCTGGCATCACTGACTCATTAATTTATCAGCACCATCACTTATGTTGTCGTTGAACTCCCTAATTTCACTCTGTTCTTTATTTCAGATGGTTCCTATGTGTCAGTGCCATCCCCCCTGGGGAAGATTAAAAGCATGACAAAAGGTATTTGCAATGGCAAGGGAAAACATTAACTTTTGTGGTCCTTTGATCCAATGTGTTTGTCAGCCTGAACATCCTGCACAGGATTCATTAATCCTGGACTTTTTATGGTACATTGTTCCATTTCCCTGGGATAATATTAGAAAACAATATACTTAGCTTTGTTACTCAGTATAATGACAATTCCTGTATTTGCCTTGTTTTCATTCACTTTAAAAAATATATGTAATTTTTTTTATTTCTTTGAAGAAAGGCTGTGATGTGGGAAAAAAAAAAATAGCACTAATGAAATACCCATTTCTCCAATAATGCAAATAAGTATCATTTAAATCATACCATAGAATGCCTGAATTATCCTTATAACAAAAATTCTGTCCAGAAATAATTAATAATTTATGTTGTTCTGAAACAAATACAGCTGAAACATTCAGATAAATATTTTAGGGTATTTTAAGTTATTTCTTTTTTTTTTTTTCTTTTTTGTGGTACTTTCAATTTTCCACTTTAAATATTCACTCTGAATATAATCAAATCCTTACATCCTTTACATAGCAGCATCAAAATGCTCTGTTTAGAAATATTGTGATGAACTTTATAATAATAAACTAAAAAGATCAACAAGACAGAGACATTTAACAACTAAATTCAGTTGCAAAGTTCAGATTCCACATGTCACCAAGAGCCAGTCGTCTCTGGAATAGCATCCCCAGCAATGAGCACTGGCTGCACAGACAGAAGGGATGAATTCTCCATGTAAGGAATTCTGTGCTACCACCCCATGGTGCAGGCAGAGTTTGGGAACGGGACAGTGCTGATGGCTGGCAGGTGCTGAAGCCAGGAGTGCCCTGTGGCATTGCAAGGATGTGTCTGTCACTGGGCTTTGCTGTAGCAGGGAGCAGGATTAGCAGTCAATTTACAGCAAAAATCAGCTTTCCCATTGCAAAAGTTCTGACGTCCAGTGCTTTTATGCTCGGTCCTCCCCCTAGCCATGTTTTACAGGATGGGTGTTTCTCTTGCAGAAAAGGCTGATGTGCTCCTCCTCCGAGCTAGTTTGCCATCACACTTCCACCTGCAGCTCTCTGAGATAGAGTTCCACGAGATTATTGGCTCAGGTACCAGAAGTGAAACGGCATTCACTTTAAATGTTTGATGTTCATAACAAACATATTTGAGCTTATTTATTTTAAACTATTTTAGGGTCTTTTGGAAAAGTCTATAAGGGACGATGTAGAAATAAAATCGTTGCAATCAAACGGTAAGTTTGTCAGGCTTTTCCATCCTGCTTGGTCAATCACCTGGTTTGAAGCATTTCAAAAGCCCATATTTTATGATACCTTTGCCTTCTGCTTCCTCTGGTGTCAATTGTAAGTTACCGGGCCAACACCTACTGCTCCAAGTCGGACGTGGACATGTTCTGCCGCGAGGTTTCCATTCTCTGCCGCCTGAACCATCCCTGCGTCATCCAGTTCGTGGGAGCCTGCCTGGATGACCCCAGCCAGTTTGCCATTGTCACCCAGTACATCTCTGGGGGATCACTCTTCTCCCTGCTCCATGAGCAGAAGAGGTATTGCCTTCACCCACAAGCGGGCCTGCTTTCAGAATTTGGAAGAGCAGGGAACCTGATCCGATGTAAATATTCATTTTAGCATAGGACAACAGAGAAAGGAACACCCTAGAAAATGCTGAGCTTTGGTTCAGCTTATTGGGTGTACAAGGTAAACTGATAAGTCTTCACAAACTTGTTATTGTCATTATTTTACAGTATATAGATTTACTTTACATAGATTATGTAACATTATTTTGTATGTTAAACAGTTTTAAATGTTGCATGATTTACAGATCAGAACATTTTTCAACTGTCTATTAACTGGAAGTAATCTTTTCTTTTTTTACAAAATACAGAATTCTTGATCTGCAGTCTAAATTAATCATTGCTGTAGATGTGGCCAAAGGCATGGAGTACCTCCACAATCTCACACAGCCCATCATACATCGCGATCTGAACAGGTCAGTTTCTGTCTCTAACCTAAAAATTTAGACAACATGAAAGCTCAAAGGGACACTGTGCAGTCTCCTGCAACCCCAGTGTCTCATTAGCACTCAGCTGAAAATAATCTCAGGGGTTTATACAAACCTGTACAAGTCACAATAGCTGAGCTGTGGTTGTCCTGGAAGGCTGCAGCCACTGACAGTGTTTTCCTGCATCTCTTTGTTTTCCTGAATCTCTGTTTTCCAGTGCTGAGTTTCAGCCTAACACAGTCTGTCAAAGGGCACTTGGTCACATTCCCTCATCACTCCATCTCCATCGCTTTGCTCTGTCCCTTTTACTGTAAATATTTCCCCTCAATCAGGGAGTTGGTGTGTTTCTCGGTTTGCTTGGCTCGTTTGTTACAGCTACCAGCAGCTCTGATTGCTGTCCCTGGGAGCTGGGATCTGGCACGGGACTGGGCACTCATCCATCTCTTTGGTGTGTCCCAGTGGGAGCACTGAGGCCTCGGTGTCTGCAGGGAAAAGCCTGTTCTTTCTGTTCGAGCTGTGGAAACAGTCTTGTGCATGCTGCAGCAACAGGGGATGGAACACCTGAGCTGTGCTGATTGCAGGATTGGAGGTGCAAATTATCCTTTTGCTAAAGTCAAAACGTGGTTCTTAGCTCTGTCAGCCCTCGAGAGCAACAGGCAGGCAGGAGTGGCATCCCCCACTGTCCTCTGAGCCTCCTCCACGTCCCTGCATCCCTGCCCAGTCCTTCCAGGCCACAGACCTGTGTTGTTCCGGGGACAGCCTTGCTTCTGAGGCAGTGGCACGAGCCAAGAGCCCCATGCCTGACTCTGCAGCCTGTGGAGCTGCTCTAGGGAGCCAGGGCTCACACCAGGGCAGCCAAGGCTGAGACCTCACAGTGCAGCTCCATGCCTTGGTGGCTCTTAGCAGAATGGCTCTGCATTGAAGGATTTTAAATAATGATTTCCTCAAAAGAAAATCCAAACCAGTATCCTCCTAGAGAGCCAGAAAGCTCCACAGCAGTCGCACAGATCATATTTGTCAGGGTCAGAAGATAATGTGCTCTGGGGTTGTTGGTGCCATTGATGTGTGCTGCTTCTGAAAGTTTAGTGCAAGAGCAGGAGTCATGTTTGCAGCATGAGTCCCAACCAACCCACAGGCACAATTACCAGATGAAAATCTTTGCAACGGCTTAAAAGAAAGACTAAGAGTGAAATTCTGTGTTAAATTTTGCCAGTGGCTTCACAGGAGCCTCATATTTTTTACCTTAAATTTTTGCATAACTCATAACCACCTTTGTGAATTCTGAAATCTAATGCACTGCATATAATGCATTAAATAAACCTGCAATATGACTTGACAGAATAGAGAAGAAAATTAATCTTTCGTGTCTCTACCCTGGAAAAGGGGTTATCCTTCCATTTGAAGAATAATTGGGAGTTTTATTTTGCTTTTCAGTTCTGACAGCCATCAGAAATGGTGACATGCATCAACTGATTGCCACTTAGACCATGGTGAGGGATGGCAGCCACAATGATTACAGCACTTTAATAAAAGAGAGACCATTTTATTATCCATTTAATTTAAGCCATAACAGCTGAACATGGCTGGAGGAAGCCTTTGAGTGAGTGACCTGCTTTTGATGACTCTAACTATGTGTGAACACTTCTGAGAGCTGCTTGGTGAGGGAGATGAAAGAGAGGATGGCAGCCTGGTGGTAATGAGGATGGAGTCTGTGACTCCTCTTTGTTGAAATATCCCTTGTGAAATCTTAAAATATCCATTGCTTTTCATTACACCCACAGCACGTTAAAGGCAGAAGGATCTTTTAATGGCCCGAATCTCTGTGAAAGGGACATGCTGAGCCTGTCACTTGCCATGGGAGAGAGAAGCCCCCGTGCCTGGCAGACCCCAGCACCATGTCCTTTCACAAAGCCAGGATGATTGCACACTCCTCTGTCTTATCTTGTTTTCTTCCTTCCATGGTTTCATCAAGAGAACAATGCCTGCTCTCACCACTGCAATCTCTGTGTGACCTTAACAGAAGGCAATTAATTTCTGATTCTGCTGAGCTCAGTATTAGTCTTCTGCCAGCTCAGTTCAGCTTGAATTTTTCTTGCTGTATTTCTCAAAACACAAGCTTAAAATTACCTGTTTCATCTGAGGTTTTCAAATTTTCAAGTGCAACTGAGGCAATAACAACATTTTAAGATGGACCTTCCAAGCCTTATTTCTGTGGGGTGTATTTTTTACTTTAAAAAAGAAAAATCAGTAATAAAAAAGAAAAATCAGTAACTGTAGTGCTCCCTGGAGGTGCCAGTCTGACAAAACCCCCCCAGAGCCTGCTGCCTGCTCCCAGATATGCCCATCAATGCACTCAGCACCAAGATGAGCATTTCAGCACTGTGGGTCAGATCCTGGGCCATGAGAGATTCAAGCCGGGCATCGGGGAGAATTTCTTCACTGAAAGGGTGCTCAGGCATTGGAAGAGGCTGCCCAGGGCAGTGGTGGATTTCCCATCCCTGCAGGTGTCCAAGGAACAGCTGGACATGGCACACAGTGCTCTGGGCTGGGGACAAGCTGGGGATTGGTCACAGCTTGGACTCTGTGATCCTGGAGGTTTTGGAGACTTCTTTTCCAGTCTCAAAGATTCTGTGATTCTATGAAAGGCTGATGCATGCCATGAGGAGAAAGGGAATTTCAGTTTATTTCTCTGCTTCTCCACAAAAGCTGTCAGCCTAGGTCTTCATTATGTCTTGACTTGTCAAGTTGGATTTATTCAAGTCTACACAATCCTGGAATAGATTGAAGTTGAAGCTATGGCTCAGTGCAGTTTATTCACATTGAGACATGGTGATAATTTCTGTCCCTACTGACAGAGGCCGAATTTGAGCGAAGACCACAGCAAAGTCTGTAGCTTTGTATGGCTGGTGTACCTACACCCACCCTGGGGCACAGCCTTCAAGAGTCTCTCCAGTTCAGCCTTGTGTTTGATTCATATTTTCATTTGGCATATGGTGTGGGTCTCAAAACAATTCCACATGTCATACTAAAATCACGTCAATATTTTGATGGAAAGTACATATGAGAGCTAAAATCAGATTGAATATAAATCAAGAGAGTCATGGTTACATTTTTATGATTGAATTTATCATCCCAAGGCTTGGGTTTAGGTGAAGGTGGAAATCTTGAAGACAGTGATTTGTGGGAGTCCTGCTTGGGAAAGCTTAATTTTTTTTTCTGTCCTAAGATTGTTATCTGGTAACATTTGTGTTCCTCACTTGACTGTTCTTGTTTGTATCCACAGCTCTAATATGAACAAGTTGTGCTTTTTGTTGAGACCATCAATATTACTTCAATTTTTCCTCCTCATGTAAACTCTTGCCAGCTTTTACATTTCTGGTTTTCATACACTTTTCACTCTTCTGAATTTTCTTGGCTCAGTCAGCATTTGATAGCTATTCTGAGAGCATTGTTGTGTCCACATTCCTTATGTTGTGATTTGCTCAGCCCTTCCAAAACCCTATGCCATGAAGGTGTAGTGACTGGGGCAGGGAAATCTTCATCTCCAGAGGTACTGGAAACTTGTGACCTAGCTAAAGCAGCTTGTGGGTCTTTCCCCAAGTTTCTATTTTGTTTCAAACCCTGTGGTTTTGTTGCCAATTTCTAAAAGTCTCTCTGGATTTGTTGCATGCAAATCAAAGGCCAGCTTGCCCTCTCAGGGGTAATGTGTACTTTATAACAGTAAATATGATCATGCCTATAGACATTTAGCCATCCAAGGAGGTAATTTGAACTCAAATGTTTAGCTATGACTCAAAAACTATAGCATTTTCACCATCTTTAAGACACTATCAAACAATTACCTATAGTTTGTTTTTTTCCCCCAGTCATAATATTCTCCTGTATGAGGATGGTCATGCAGTAGTCGCTGATTTTGGAGGTAAGGAGTTTTTATGAAACACTTATAAATTAACCCCAAATTCTCTAAAACTAAGCATGTGCTTACTGAGAGAGTCCTGTGGAATTGTACCTAAGGTAGGACTTTTGTATGATAAGTGTGTTGGCCTGAGAGTAATTCTTTTTCTTGCTCTGTTTCAGAATCTCGATTTCTGCAATCCCTGGATGAAGACAACATGACAAAACAACCTGGGGTTTGTTTCTTTTATTTCTTCTTCTGTTCCACATAATTAATATCAAACATACAGGCAAACACAGTTTAGCAGAAGAAGACAATGGAAATATGTTTGTTTGAATAGATGGACAGGTGTAGTATTCAATCTCTCTCAATGTTTCTCTGTCTTCATTTTATTTTTTTCCTCTGTCTTCAGTAACAGAGATGAGGAAATATATAACATCTGCAGCAGAAAAAAATGCTTTATAAGGCTGTCTTTGGAGCTTTCTTGCTCCAATTCCTTACTAAAGAGTTATTTTTAATCCACTCTTCCCACTCACACACTGTTGGCAGGTGGTTCCTTTTTCTAACAGCTCCTCAGCACCGGTTCCCTTATTTCACAGTTCTTTTCTTCACCACAGCCTGTTGCTCACAGTCAGATTTACAAGACAGCTGTTGTCTTCATGGGTTTGAGTCCAGATGTGTCCTGTGTGTCACTCCATGGCCAGGAGTGTTCACACCATCCCAGCTATTAATGTGGGCCGGGAGGGGTGATGGGATGGGCGATGGGATGGGATGGAGGGGCAGTTCCAGAGGATGGGTGGTGCTACCCCAGGCCTTGGCAGGCAGCTCTTTAGCACTCACAAGTGGCACTCACAGTGTGGGCAGAGAGTAGGGAGCACAAGGACTCTAAAAATCCACCCTGAGCCCATTACCCCAGGGGGAGATGAGTTGCTTGTGCAGCAGCCTCACAACTGGGGGTGTGCAGGCCCCAGCCCAATGCAGCCATTGTCAGCTTTTACTTCTGCCAGCTGGAGCAGTAGTTAATTACAATTATATGGCATATATACATATATCTCTCAGACCATATGATGTGGTCTCCAGACCTTGAGCCTGGGGCTCTATTTTTATTCTCACCCTACTGTGATGTTTTAAGCCAGCTCAGCCTGGTCTATGGGCCTGAGACAGCACCAAGCTAATGCAGTTACATATCATGCACTGTAACACACTGACATGATCTTGCAACCAGGTGAAAGTTTTTCCTGGCAGATTACCAATTATTTTATGGAGTGATGGAGGCAGGAAATACGGAAACAAAGGAAAACCAACATACAAATACAGGAATAGGTGCTTGTGTGGGGAAGCAAAGCCTGCTAATGTGTGATTGCTGTTCCCTGGTGCTCAGAACCTGCGCTGGATGGCCCCTGAGGTGTTCACCCAGTGCACAAGGTACACCATCAAAGCCGACGTCTTCAGCTACGCTCTGTGCCTCTGGGAGCTGTTAACGGGGGAAATTCCCTTTGCCCACCTGAAACCAGGTAACATGCTCAATGAATTAATATTTTAAATTTCTCTGAAGTCGAGAAGTAGCTACACTGGGTAATTTTAACCCATATCATACTGAAGTGTGTTATTAAGTGCTGAGATACTGCATTTGGTGAAGAGCACAGAACTATCCTATCTAGGTCTAGGACTAGCAACAAGACTAACTACAGGGTGTCTGTCTCTCACATGACTGTTGGGATTGCAGAGCCATTCCTTGGTACATCTCCTTGTGTGCCTCAGGACAGCATCCACAAACCAGGGGGAAGGGGGTGTACAACAGCAGAGAAACATTTCCAGGGCTGCACTTTGCACTCCTGAGATTCTGAGCCCTGGATGTCTGACAAGAGGGTCATGAGTGCTGCAGGACGTGGTCAGAACCAGCATGGGCAAGGAGGGAGGTTCAGCCCCCTCTGCCAGGAGACCCTCACTGCTGTGCGACCTGAGACCAGAGGCGGGCCTGTGGCCACAGTGATGGGCATCTCAGTCTGCTCTTGGTCTGATGGCAAAAAGCCTCCTTAACCTCCTGCCTCCATCCAGCCTTTATCCGTTGGTTGGATGGCTCAGCAGTAGGTTTGCACCTGCTGGGTGTCTCAGCGGTGGGTAGGGGTGTTCCTGGGGATGGTGTGACTCCAGGTGCTGCTGCGTGTCTCAGCGGTGGGTAGGGGTGCTCCTGGGGTTGGTGTGACCCCAGGTGCTGACGGGTGTCTCAGCAGTGGGTAGGGGTGTTCCTGGCACCAGTGTTCCTGGCACAGGTGCTGACGGGTGTCTCTGGCTGTCCCCTGCAGCGGCAGCAGCAGCAGACATGGCCTATCACCACATCCGCCCCCCCATCGGCTACTCCATCCCCAAGCCCATCTCTGCCTTGCTGATGAGGGGCTGGAACGCCTGTCCTGAGGTGAGTGCCCCCAGCAGAGGGAAAATGGGCACTTTGCTCTGGCTGATGCCCCCAAAATCACAGTTTCTGTGGGAAGGGTCACTGCAGACAATGGGGTGTGTCAGGAAATGCAGGAGAGTTGGTGAATTGAGGAGGAAAGTAAATTAACATTTAGCCTTTCAACAAAACTTAATTAATCATGTAATGCTGATTATGAGTTGAGCTGTTACAGAATGAGTAGAAAATTCCTTGCTGCTCTCAGACTTTTGTAAGCAATGGTTAATGACAGCATGTAACCCACATTCACTTTAAATTCATTAATAAGGTGTCATATTAAAGCGCTGACTTAAGCAGGCACTGAGATGGGTGTAGTCCCTGTGTCTTGTCAGCATTCCCACAGCCAGTCAGCCCCTGTAAGGAGAAACCATCTTTTCAGAGTCCCAGTGCAGTTTGTTACCCATCAGCATGACTTCAATGTCACTTCATCTTGCCAGTGTTTTAGAGCTTCAGGACAGAACTATAAAACAATTGATTGCTCAATCAGCCCATGGATGGCCAGAACTTTGCACAAGATGTGAGCAAAAACTTGTCAAAATTATCTTTATTAAGAGTTTTTTGCTACTGTTCTTTATTAGGCTCTATTTTGCTTTGCTACTATTTGTTATGGAAAAATGGTGAGTTTTGGGGCTCAACAAGTGTTCACAGGTCAAAATTCTCCACAAGGTCTGCTCAGTTTAAAGGAAAAAAAGGCAAAAAATGGGTATACCTACAGAGATTTTGCTGGATGGCCATGAAATGCCTCCAAGTTAGAAAATGTATGCTTTTATTTGTCTTTCATTTCATTCAAGGCTCATCCCAGCTGAAAACTAGTTCCCATGTGCCATGTCCCTGTTTCTATTTATCAGGTACTTGAACATCTGTTTCCCAGAAACTTTTGACAGCAGCTGTTTCCAAAGGCAAGCTGGTGATTAGAAGATTAGCAGCATCTCCTGAGAAACCTTTTTCATTGGCTAATTGGATTTGTGAGCTTTAATTAGAGCCAGAGAATTTGCCGTAAGGTCTAGGGCTGAGCTCTGTAAAGAAGTAAATATTTAGTTGTATTAAATGCAACTCTCATGGACAAGGGAGGGAGGGTTCTGGCCATACAGACAGGCTGGCCAGGAACTTGTCCACTGCCCATCTCTGCTGTTGCTGTGTCTGAAGTCCTGTTCATGGGCAAAGAGAAAGTCAACGTAAAGAGCAGAGCCAATAATTTATTGATAGTTTTTTTGTGATCTAGTCGTCATTAGCTCAAATCTAATTGTTACAGAAAAAGAGATGAATTGCAGTTAAAGTTCATATGCACACAGGTCTTCATGTGGTATCTCAGCACTGAACTTGCAGATTTCATCAGGTTCCCAAACAGACTGACAGCTATGCCATGAAATTCAGAGAGGGGAAATGATGGGGGCTGTGGCTCATCCATTCCCTGTGTGTCAATCTAATCACATCAGATCTGCCCCCTTCCATTTTTAACCCAGCTCTGGTTTTCCTGGTGTGTTCACAGGGCAGACCAGAGTTTTCAGAAGTTGTCACAAAGTTGGAGGAGTGTCTGTGCAACATTGAGGTAAGGACTCGGCTACCAGCAGGGGAGGTCTGTGTGTGTGCAAGCAGATGGGAGTGCAAGTGGGGACAGGGACAGTGGCAGCAGCCAAGGACAGCGGTGGCTTTGGAGCTGCTGGAAAAGTCCAAGGAAAAGTGGGATACTGTAGCTATGATATTTTATGAAAAATCCTCTGCTAGGATTTTTCCTGTCCTGAGGAGGTGTGAAAGCCTCAGGAAAGAAACGTAAACAATAACTATCTGCTGCTGTGGAATGCAACAGGTGCATCTTCCATTGGTCCATGTGGATTGTTTTCAATTAGTGATCAACCACAGCCACCTGTGCCAAGGCTGTGAGCAGTCACAGGATTTTGTTATTGATTCCTATTCTATTCTTGTCTTGGTAGCCTTCTGATCTTCTTCTCTCTGTTCTTTTTAGTATAGTTGTAATGTAGTATTCTAATATAATATGTAACATAATAAATCAGCCTTCTGATGAAAATGGAGTCAAGCCTCGCGTCCTCACACAAGGGGTTGCTAAACAAGAGGATACGACTTATGAGAGAGAGATGAGACAGGACTTGTAAATATGCCGTGATGGTACTTTTCCTTTTTTCTTTTTTAATCCAGTTAATGTCTCCAGCCTCCAGCAACAGCAGCGGGTCGCTGTCTCCGTCGTCGTCCTCGGACTGCCTGGCGGCGCGCGGCGGGCCCGGCCGCAGCCACGTGGCCGCGCTGCGCTCGCGCTTCGAGCTGGAGTACGCCCTCAACGCGCGGGCCTACGCGGCCTGGGCGCAGCGGTGCGTGCCAGCCCGGCCCCGTGGCTCCCGGGCACGGCTGGGCACAGGAACAGCCTGTGCTGCTGGGAGGTGCCGTGCCAGGGCCAGGAGGGAGCACTGGAGCTGCGCGCTCTCAAGGCCATCGGCTTGTCCATCCCAGAGCGCAGGCTGCCACTGGGAGGGCGGCGGGGGAAGGTGAAAGTGTCCTTGATGAGAAGGGAAGGGATAGATGGACAGACAGACAGAATCCAGAGCCTTCCAGCAGGTACAGGAGACAGCTATGTAAGGAAGAGCCTGACAGAGGTCTGTGGGAGTCAGCATTGCTGGGACTTGTCCTACCAGGGTACATCCTAAAAGTGGGTATCACTCATTTCATGGCTACAGAATGGTAAGAAGAACTCCTGGTGTTTTTTAAGGCGGGGACACATATGGGTTCTATATTATTGTACCATTAAGTAAATACCTGAGGTATTATATCCTGCCACTCAGAGAACTGGTTTCAATGGCAAACACAGCAACCGTCATCTCCAGGATCAGGGTTGGCAGGACAGTGGATTTGGTCTCTGACTGGAAGATAATTCCACCATCTTCCTTGCCTGAGAAATGTATTTGCAAGAACCTTTTAGCACTGACACATAAAAAACATGTCAATGACCCTGGATTGATGCCTGGAATTGTTTCCAAGATGGCAATCCAGAGAGAGTTGTGAAGCCCCCAATGGGGTATTTGAGGGCAGTTACTCTGAGAAGAGTAACTGAGTGCCAGCATGCCTGGGGGTCATGGTCTCTGTTCATGACTTTTTCTTGCTTTTTGTTTACTGCACTGCTGTGGCCAGGCCCCAGGCTGATGCCTCATGGTACTGTTCCTTCCTTCCACTCAGGAAAAATAGTTCTCATGGTCTGGAGATGTGCCATCATCAGTCTTACAAACTGACACCTCCTGTTTAAATTGCAGCACTGGGCAACCCCCATCTCAGGGCCTGTCTCTGGATGACATGAGAAGGAACTTCCAGTACCCACCCGTGGACAAAAACGGTGAGCTACTGCAGAGTGCTCCCCGAGCTCCCGGAGCACAGGCTGTGCTGGCACTCGGGGCAGGGAGCACTCTGTGCCAGCTGCAGGGACCCTCTCTGCTCCTGCAGGGTACGTGTCCGACCCCCTGAGCACCATGAGGTTCCACTCCTGCAGCAGCAGCTTGGAGGACAGCAGCTGAGGGAGGGAGCATCCGCCTGCCCCAGCCCGGCCACCGCCACGGAACCCTGAGTGTCACACTGGCATCCCCGGACTGAACAGCTTTAGTCTTGATGGCAAATGTCCCTGTCCTGCATTCTGCTTTTGCCTCTGCCTCAGCTGGCCACCCCGTGCCCTGCAGCAGCAGCTCTGACCATGGGGCATTAGAAAAGAGAACAGGGCAGAGCAGCAGAAGTTGAACTCTTCCTCTAGAAGCAATTACAGAATTAATCACTCTGCTATTTTCTGGGGTCTTTTTTCAAATTAACAAAAGTTGTCTGTAAGACTGTCTGTGTGGCCAAGGCAGAGCTGCCTTCCTGGCTGAGCAGGAATTGGTATTTCCCGTTGATGGCAGGGTTCTGTGATGTTGTTGAGGATGCTGTTTTCCTCCAGCCATGATCCCTGAAGCAGGCCTGCAAAGAGGCCTCAAGCAGTGTGACAGACATGAGCTAGGACTGCATGGTGGGCTCTGACAATGCTTCAATGACACACCTGTCATTACTCCAACAGTGCTGAAGCAATAAAAATGGGGAAGATTGCACTAAGTAAAGCTTAGAGGTTGTTTTCCATTTGTTCTGTTTCACTTGCTGAAAAGTTGAATGGGAAGAAGCTGTTACAGCTCTGTCACAGCTGTCCCAGCACTGCCCCTGGTACCAGCCAGTGTTACCACTGCTCCACTGGGCTCATGTCTCAGGTGCTGCTCCATTTCCACCAGCAGCTGCTGGGACAATAGAAATGTCAGAATAAATACACAGGAAAGCCTGGGATGGGGCTCACCAGGACCCTGTCTGCAATCTCCTGGCCCAAAAAGTCACGAGATTTTCATGGAAGGGGCCGAACAAGATGAACTATAAAGCGCCAGCAAACCACAACAAAACAACATCCAGATTTGTCTACAGCTGGAGGAAATTTGTTGTATTTTTCCTAGGAGTACAAGCAAGGCTGGCAGTTTGCATGCTGTGAGGGAAGAGGGGCCAAGCAGAAGGGAGAAGCTGCATCTGGGATGCTGATGAGAATTGCCTACCTGACTCTAATTGGCCAGATGATGATCTGCTCCACATGGCCAAGCTACAGAAGCACAGGCAGGGAATAGCCTGATGAAAGAGGGTGGATAGAGATTAGCTGTCATTCCTTGGTCTTTGCATTGGCCAGAAACACCACTGGTGCAGAAAGGAACCATTGTCATATCTGAAAAATGAGTTCCAGCACTGATTCTTTTTGAACAGGATCTTTTTTCTTATAAATATCTGTATTCTGTCTTTTTCCCTTGCATGAAGTAACCATGCAGTGACTCTGCATTCAGTGACCAGGCCTGAAAACCAGAAACTAAACTATATTAGAGAAACAAAAGTGGAGCAAGGAAGCAGACTCATGTGTACTCACTGATACCTCTGTGTACTCACTGATACCTGAGCTGCTGGTGTCATCCCTGAGCACCTTCTCAGAACATGTCAGAGGGGAACACATGGAAACAAAAGCAACAAAAATACCAGAATGCTAAACTTTTTTTAGTTTAAGAGCTCTTTACAAAGACAAGTGCTTGCAACTAATTTTAATACTAATTAAAATTACTGGTTCCTTGAAGGATACAATGTCTTAGTTAATTGCTCTCTATAGAAGAAAATCAGGCTCAGGGGGAAAACATGTTTCATAGGAGTGATCACTTAGTGAAACAAACAAAAACTCTGAAAAATGTAAATGAGTAGAACATGTACCAAAGCTGTTTGTGAGAGTGCAAGTAGCCTGTGCTGTTCCCGGAGAAGCCCCAGCACACCAAAATATTTACCAAGAATGAGATGCTAAGAGGATTCTTACCCTGCTTTGGAGACCTGCCAGTGCCTGGCAGCTGTAGTGATATTTTACATTGTTTAACATATCAGCAATAGGTGATCTAGATTAAAACAATCTGGCTTCCAACCAGACAAGGGTTTGGACAGCAGCCAAAAGTGAGCCTGGCATTTCTGCAGCAGGTCCCAACATTCCCCAGAATGGCACAGGACAGGACAGCACAGAACAACTAGCACAGCCAGGACAGCACAGGATAGCACAGCACGGACAGCACAGCACAGCCAGGACAGCCAAGAAAGCACAGCCAGGACAGCCCAGCCAGGACAGCACAGCCAGGACAGCCCAGCAGCACAGGCAGGACCGCACAGTTGGCACAGCACAGAAGGGCTGCCTCAGAGGCTCAGCCCCAATGGGCAGGCAGAGGGGTCGGTCCTGCCTGGTTTGTACAGCTGAGCCCCAAAACCACTCAGGCAATTCCCAGGCAGGAAACCTTGCAGCCCTCACTTCAGACAGATGGATGAGCTGCCCATGCTGTTCACACCCAGCATCCTTGGTGGTGTCTGTGAGTCACTGTTCCACACATCTGCCAGCAATGCCAGGGCTTGGTGCCCAGTTCCAGGAGCTAGACTTTAAATTTTCCCCGTCCTGTGTCCGCAGTGCACAGCTGGCATGGTTTTGAACTGATTGAATGCATCTCTTCAGCTGTGGAATGTCACCAGGTTCCAGCTGTTTGAGGCACATCTGAGGCACAACCATCAGAAGCCAATGACAGGCAACTGAAAATACCTGACACTTCAGAGAGTTAAAAAAGCCTTCCTGATGAGCCAAGAATGAGTTTTGCCAGTGGCAGCACTGTTGGATAGTTTGCTTTGCTCACATATGCTCACTGTAATAATTAGTCTTTTTTTTCTTTTTGCTGCACATCTTGTTTCTCCCTAAGTGCAACCTACTTTTCACTTTGAAGTTAATTACTAATTAGCACCATATAGGAAAGCAGAAAGGAGCATGGGAAGCTTTTCCAAACCTATACAATTATCCATTTCCATGGTTTTGCTTATTACCAAGCTTCTGCCTGCTCAGATGACAGGGACACTAATGTTTTGGAAGTCCACATATGTGTTCCTAACCACAGGATTCTTTCCCCCAGCTGTTACAACCATACACATAGGTGTCACTTATAAATATTTCAAGAATGTTAAATAATGATCTGTCAGCATTCCAGTTCCTTACAGTCACACTGCTCTGTTCATCAAGGCCTTCTCTGATGCCTTGGATCTCCTGCAGCCCCAGCGGGGCTCCCAGGGAATCTCTGCAAAGGCAAATCCCTACATCCCTGTGTTCTTTGCTTACCTATCCCCCGGGAATTGCCACCCATGTGACAAACACCCAGGTGTGGCCATGCCCACATGAGCTTCAGAGGGGTACCTGCACAAGGCAGCTTTAGTGGCACAAACACTCACCCCACCATCAGTCAGCCCACTGGCAAGCAGAGACAGACACTGAAGCTCAGGCCCTGCTGCACTGCAGGGGTTATTCCACCAGTTAAACCCTCGGCACAAACTGAAGGAGCTGCACAGACTGGTACAGGTATTTAATAGGCCTGAGTGAACATGTAGGTGTGAGTATGACAGAGAAAACACAACCCTCTGCGACATTGTACAGACTAAACACACAGATGCAACCATCTCTAGTACAGGAACATCTCTAGGAGCAAACACACAGCAGCCACTTGAGCACGTTTGAGTTTCCAGTTCCATGTATACTGATCTGAAGTGATTCACAGCACCAATCCACTCAAAATCCTGCTCATTTCAGTGTCTTTTCCCTGCTTGAAAACACAGTTACAGTTCCCCACTGTGTGGGGCTGAGTCTGCTGCACCCACCAAGCTTGGAGTGCCTAGAGGCTGCTGCACACCCAGCCCCAGGTGCGCGGCCCAAAAAGGTCCTAGGGGCCCCAGTGTGGCCAGAGGTGCAGCAGGGCTGAGAAGAGCCTTGGGCAGCAGAGATGGGCAGCCAGCACCAGGCTGAGACAACTCTAAACTGCCCACCCTCCTGGCAGCCTCAGCTGAGGTTCCACAGACCACTCCTGAGTGACTCCAGCAAAAGCAGAAGGCCAGGCTTCATGCATTTACAAATACTTGTTAGAATCATATGAGCAACAAGCAAGCCTGGATGCCCAAGGGGAGGTAAGCCCCCCACACGCCCCTGGCACAGGGGGCACTGTGCATGCAGGAGGGCTCCCCTCCCCTGGCATGGGGTGGGAAAGATCCCAGGATAAAAGCTCTGCCTGCCTGCTGGAGCAAGTGGTGCCTAGGGGAGGAGGGGAAGTTCAGTCAGTCCAGTATATTTCTGTTTTTCAAGAAAAACAAGGCAGACAGCTGTGGAACAATCCTTGTGATTACTGTCTTCATCCTTCCAAAGGAGTGCTGTTTCCTGGGCTGGCAAACACAAGCTCGTTGCAGTTGTCTGCTGCACGCTGAGGAGCTGCTCCAGTGAAACGTGGCAGGTGGCTGTGTTACCCACAGAGTGAAGAGAGGAGTGACATCCCAGCCGGCACAAACCCACGGCCAGCTGAGTGCATGCTACAGGACACAGCACTGAGGGGCTGCAGAAAAAGCTCAGAGCAGAGTTTCTTCCCCATCCTGTTCTGAGGACATGATGAGTGGGTCTGGGTTTTCACTATCCTACAAAACAATAACCAAACATCACAGAAAACGTGCTGAACTCGGAGCTACCGAGGTGCTGCTGTGACATCTACAAGGAGAGGCCAGAGTAACAGGGAAGCCGAGCGCTCCCAGGGCTCACCCGATGCCACCAGAGCTGCGACAAGCTGGGTAGAGGGGAGGGAGGGCGGAGGGGCTGCGAGAATTGGTGCCGCAGCAAAGGGATTTATTTGCACGGGATTTTGGGAATAGGAAACAATGCAGAAGCCGCCACCCCAAAGGATTTATCATCCCCTGACCCAGCTAGCATCAGCAGACATTTAAGGAACGGATAAGGAACGGGACGGGGCGGTGCATCCCCTGTCTCCGACAGGAGCCAGCCTGGGGGCTGCTGCGGACAGGGGCTGCCCCACGCAGGACTCACCTGCCGGCAACTGCGGCTCCTCTCGCCCGCGTCGGCGGCTGCCGGGACAGCTGGGCTCGCTCCGACCGGGCTGTGCTGCCCCTGCTCCCCAGCAGCGGCCCCTGCCCTCGCCGAGACACCCGCCACCGCGTTTCCACAGGGCTGCTCCCCCTCGGCTTTCAGCGCTGCCTGCTCCATGCCCTCCTCCTGCCGCCCGTCCTCGCCCCGCTGCCGGCCCTCGCACCCGCCCGCTGCCCCGCCAGCCCCAGGTGCCCCGGCCAGCCCTTCCCCGGCCAGCCCTTCCCCGGCCAGCCCTTCCCCGGCCAGCCCTTCCCCGGCCGCCGCCTCCTCTGGCCCTGCCGGCGCTGTCCCGCTCTGTGCCCCCAGCACTGCTCCTATCACGCCCTCCTGTGCCATCGCCCCCGTGCCCGCCCCGCCAGCCCCAGCCTCTGCCGGGCCCCCGGCCAGGGCTCCTCGGCCGGCCCGGCCGCCCAGCACAGCGATGGCCACCAGCCCGGGCTCCCCGGCGCGGGTCCCGCACAGCCCCGGCGCCGCCTCGCCCAGCAGCCCCTCCCCGGGACACCTCCCCTCCCCGGGACACCTCCCCTCCCCGGGACACCTCCCCTCCCCTCTCACTTGCCCACACCTCAGCCACCCCTCCGTCCCAGCTGCCGGCTCCTTTGAACCTGCTGCTCCATCTGCGCCCTCCTCTTCATCCCCCGAGCCCGCTCCGGCCGCCCCTGCAGACCCTCCCACCACCTCTCCTTCGGGTTCTCCTTCCACTGCTCTCTCTGTCTCTGCCTTGCTGCCCTCAGATGGCTTTCCACTCCCAAGTGCTTCTGCTGCACCCTCCTCCTCCTGCACTGCCAGCCTCTCCTCCTGTGACCCTTCAGTGACAGGATCCCCCCGAGCACCGCCCAGTGCCCCTAACCCAGGTGCCACTTCCAGTACAGGACCCTTGTCAGGCTCCACAGACTCTTCCACCGTGTTCTCCTCTCTCTGGAGAGCCTGAGCACTCTCAAGCGCTGCTGCAGCTCCTGGGACAGCTTTCCCCATCTCCATACACTCTTGCCCTGACACTTTCAGCTCGGAAAACTGACTTGGCTTTACAAACCCTTCCCCTCCAGACATTGCTTCTCCTGTTTCCACATCCCCTAGGGCTTCCCAGAGAGCCCCAGGCTTCCCCATAGCCTCCTCCCCTTCAGAAAACTCTTCTTCACCAACCTTTTCTCCTTCAGGGCCCACAGCTCTGGCCTTCCCATCTGCTGCCACATCAGCATCCTCCGCAGGCTCCTCTCCCTCTGACACAGCACCCACCATCGTGTCCTTCCCTGCAGACCCTCCCTGCCCCAGGGTCTCCCCTGCCCCGGACACTGCCTCACCCACCTCCTCCTCTGCTGGGGGCCCTGCTGCTCCTCTGGAGCCTTCCTCTGCAGCCTCCTCCTCCCCACCGGTGCCCCCAGCCCCCTCCTGCCCCCGGGGCACGGCTGTGTCTGCCTCCCGTGCTGGCAGTGCCCCAGCTGGCCCCTCTCCCGCAGCTGTTCCCAGTGCCACCTCTCTCTCCATCCCCTCCAGCAGCACCTCCTGCTCCCCAGGTGACACCTCTGTGCCCAGCTGCCCTGCCTCCCCTGCTCCCTGTCCCCGGGGATGTTCCTCTGCCACGGCGCCTTCCTGCGGTGCGGATTCCCGCAGCGCAGCCCCCGTGCCTGCCTGGGGCAGCGAATCCGCCGCCCCTGCGGCTTTTCCTGCGGCCTCCCGGCTGCCAGCGCCTCCCTCAGCAGCACCGTGCTGCTCCAGGCCTTGTCCCGGCCCTGTCGCCTCCCCTGCGGGTGCCGCCTGTGCTGCTGCTGCCTCCTGCACGTCAGGGCTGCTCCTCCCTTCGGCCAGGAAACTTCCATCTGCTGCTGTTAGGAGACAATCAAACATTGGTTTACTCAGCACCCCGTCAGTGTTACATGCTTCACAGGGTTAGTGCTAAAGGTGACATTTCTGTCCAGCAATGAGGGACATCAGCCTGGGCACCCAAAGAGAGCTTGTGCTGCTTCTCATCACATCCCTGTGCTCTGACCATGTCTTTAGTACCACTGTTCTGGCATCTGGCATAAAGAGTTTAACTAAAAATGTTGATGCAAGGCCAGTTATGCTTGTGCTGCCTGCTCTGCCTCCCTCCCTCCCTGCAGGGAGCTCGTGTGTGTGTGCAACACCTATAAGCTTGATAGTGACACTCAGAAAGGCAGAAATAGCTGACAAATTGCTCCTGTGAAATATGCAAAGGACAAAGAACATCCAGCTTCCTGTGGATTCTGTAATTACACCAGGGTTAATTCCTGCCCCTGGGAACCAAGGCATTTCCCAAGGGGCTGCACACTACCAGGAAGCACAGGGAACCTCACTACATTCCTGCTTTCCACAGCCATTTCCTGACAGTTTTTTCATGGCCTGGATTCTTTTCATAGAACCATTTAATGGCCAAAAAAAGCATTAATTATACATGACTACAGATGCCAGCTAGTTGTCACCTGATTTTTTACAAGCTAGGAAAGAAAAAAAGCACAAGGAGACTTTGATGGCCAAAGGAAAGGGAAAGGGCAAACACTTCTGTTAAAAGGCTTCAGGTGAGTAATTTAATCCTTGTCCCTGACTGACAGCTAATCTTACCTTCACTGGCAGCATGCTCTGTGTTTGCTGTGTTCTTTTCTTCCTCACTGGCACACAAATCACCAGGCTCAGGGTCAGAATTCACAGGATGATCATTTCCAGTTGCTTTTGCTATCTCCTCCTGGACTGGTTTGCAATCTTCAAAAACTTTCACAAAGAAAACAGGAAGCAAGAAAGAGAAACCATTAAAGAGCAAAAGGGGAGTAGAAGCCATTCAGCCATCTCAGCTTTAAAATGGTTTAAAATTCATTTTTTGACAAATCCCTGCACTTGAAACACTAGCAGAGAAACACTGAGCCAGTGTTAATGTTCTGAGTGGATACAGCACTCCAGTGGATACTGGGCTCACAGCAGCTCCAGCTCCCCGTGCTGCACCAGGAATGAGTACGAGGCAAATGCAGCAGCACAGGCATGCAGAGCTGCACAGGGACTGTACTCACCACCTCCTTCCTCACACCAAGGAGAGTCTTCGTTGCCATCCTCATTGTTCAATACTCTGCTATCCCAAGGCACGGAAGGATATTTCTCCTCCTCATTAATGTTACTTTCTCCTGACCCAGTGTGTTTGAATTCCCCATTAACCTCAGGGTTTTCATGCTGCATTGCCATTATGTTTTCATGAAAAATTCTAGTATCTTCCCTTGCTGTTAGATCTTCTGGTTTTGTCTTTTCTGCTTCATCTATTCCTTTCTTTTCCAGTGAAGAATTCTCCTGATTTTCCTCCACTCTGAGCAGTTTCTTCTCCCCATTCTCATTTCCATAGTGTGCATGTGCTGCACTATCAGATGTACTTTTGATATTGTAGTCCTCTTTGCACTTCACATTGTCTGCCTTCATTTCAGCATGAGAGTCAGTCTCAGTGCTGCACTGAGTGCTCATGGATGAGAAAGAGTCTGCAGGCCTTCTCTCTGAAAACAGCAAATTTTAATTTAGTATTTGTCACTAAACCTCTGCGTTCACTGGGCACTCACAAAGGGACACAGTCCCATCCAACAGCATTCTCTGAATTATACCATCTCAGGATATTGTGATGAAATTCCAGTAAGTGCAAATAGAAGAACATTGCCCAGATGTATGAAGTATTAAATTTAAAGCCATTTAATGTGGAGGGTTTTTTTTCTGATAATAGAAATAAATCAGAGTAGTTCTATCAATCACACAGAAATACACTTCCAAATGCACCTCTAAATACAGCTCAGACAGGGTTTAGCACAGACTCTTGAGCTTCATTTGATAAAAGACTTCAACCATGGCAACAGCCCCTCAGTGCCCTTCTGTTAACTCATTGAATATTAGAAAGATCTCCAAAACCATGTGTGAACCCTTCATGTTGAACTGGACATGAAGTTCACTGTCTCCTCTAAAAAAACATACAGACATCATCATATTAAACTCATAAATGGAAAATCTGAGGGAAAAAAAGGCCATAATCTTTCATCTAACAGTGAGCTGAACAGCAGAGCTGACTGCTGCACAGCCCTGCTGCTGTCCACAATCTACATGGGTTCAAGAAGGGATTGGTCTAACTCAAGACCGAAAAATCCAATCAGGCAAAGAAAATAAAAGTGTCAGAACTACAATGCATGCAGAAATGCATGTTCTGAAAAACACATTGCACCAAGAAACCTTACAGCCCCAGTTTAAAGATTCCCACCCAGAGCACTACTGCTCCTTCACAGGAAAACCAAGCGGGTTCCTCTACAGACACAATCACAGAATCACAGAGTCAGCTGAGTTGGAGGGGCCCACCAGGATCATCCAGTCCAACTCCCAGCCCTGCTCAGCACCATCTCCTTTCCCTTCAGACGATCTAACTATTTCCAGATCTCTGGCACAGCCAAATGAATTAGGGCCATATTCAGGGCCGTTAAAGACAAAGTTTTAAAACCCAGGATGGCCTGTCAGGTGTCCTGGGACCCCTCAGAAGGTGTAAGGGGTCACAGATTCCCATGTGTGAGTGCCTGCTGACACGGAGGGTGTTCCTGCCAAGGTTCTGGGAGCCTGCCTGCTGCCTGCTCCATCTCAGCATCCCGACAGCTCAGCAAAGGCCCATCTCTCACTGCCAGGGGGCTGCCTGCTCTTCAGTGGCACAATTAATAGTGATAAAACAGCTGCCTTTTAGCATTTCAGTAGGAAGGGCATAGGTTTTCCAATGCAGACTCAACATACATGCTGGACACATGCAAACTGTAAAACATGCATCAGATCAGCTTCTCCAAGCCTTGCTATGAGCAAAACTAACCTGGTACATCATGTTCAGAGTCCCTGTCACCAGAATATCTGCCACTTTCATCTTTCTCACAGCCAGAGGCCTGCAGTGCCTTCTGAGATGAGGTTTCAGTCTCCTTTCCATAGTCTAAATTATGGTTTTTATCATCTGAGGATGACTCTGTCATTCCATTCATTTGATGACCAGTCTGTCCCTCTTCATTAACTTCTTCATCTGCTTCAAAATCTTCATCATATTCTAAAACAGAAGAATTGTACTGTGAGACAGGAAACAGAATTCACAATTAAAAAAGTTCTTTTTAAGCAGATAGAAACACTGAGTCACTATTAGCGTTCTGAGTTGATATTAATTAACATCATTAATCTCCTTTTGCCCTTGAAGTTCCTCAGTCTTTTTAAAGCCATGAGAGAATCTAAGACCAGGGATAAGAATTGTAAGAACACATTATCATAAAAAAAATTCATTGTGTTCTTCATAGAGTAGCAAAAATGTAGCAAAACAACAGGTATGAGTAACATATTGAAACAAAAATAAACAAAATTACCAGCCATGGAAAGTACTAGAAAAATTTAGAGCTGGGAAAACTCAGAAATTAAATGTAAGAATCTCTTATAACAGGAGAAAAACTGGTTGTGATGAAAAAAATTACAAGCAATTGAGAAAGCTGGAGAAAGGTAATATATTATGGTGCAAAGTACAATAAATGTATATTGACATGACTAAATAGCAAAGAAGTGTCTCAGAAGCTCAGTGAATTTAATGAACTCCAGCCAAAGGGCACTGCAGAGGCACTCTGCTATCACACTGCTGTAACGTGCTCTTCCAGGGTCCAGGGGAAAACCCAGTACAAGCAAAGCCTGCACAGAATTACCACTCTTACATCCACGTTCTGGAACTCAGCCAGGCACTAGCCTGACAAGCTGTGACCTCTGATAGATCAGAGTAAGCTGAGCTGGAAGGATCCACGCGGATCCTCGAGTCCGGCTCCCGGCCCTCCACAGCACTTTGCTTGGCTCTGGAGGTGAAGACCCTCTTCATGCAGATGCATTAAAGACTCCCCTTCCCCCAAAGCTGTGCTGTTCACATCCCAGGGATGCTGGGGATTCCCACCTAAAATCCATCACTGCCCTGCTGCCGCGGGCTCCCTGCGCACGCAGGGAACACACCTGCACCATGCAGGCCAGCTGCGCTGCTGCCACACCAGATGTCCCTTGTGGCCATCATTCCTCACTTTGCAGCTTTTATTGCTGCCCTCCTTTCCTTCCATCAGGGCTTTTAACATACTGAAGTGACAGAACACCAAGGACAGAAATGAAGAGTTCCTGAAGCAGAACCAGTTAGGCAAACAATCAATTACCAAGACAATGAGAACTAAGGGAATAAGGAGATTTATTTTTCTGCATTAAAAATCAATTGAGATTCCAATTGCAGTGTTGGCAGTGAGGTCTCTGTCAGAAGGGCAGTTCCTCCTGAAGGAAAAAGGCTTCATTAACCCCAAACACACATCCGGAGGGACTAACGAGTGTCAGATGAGCAGCAACACATCAGAACTGTGAAAGCAAAAATAGGAATAGGAAGTAGGAATTAAAATCTCTCTGTGAATGTGATTGCCTCCAAAGAAAATTATGATAAGGAGGAAGTAAAGGCAGAGACTGAGCTTGACACCTCTTCCATAGCTGAGTACACCTTCCCCTATCCCAGCTTGCTCCAAGCCCTGTCTAACTCGGACTTGAATGCTTCCATGGATGGGGCAGGCACAGCTGCTCTGAGGAACCTGTGTCATTGCCTCACCACCTTCCTTACTCACTTTCTTGGCTCTTGCAAACCACCTCATCCTGTTGCATGGCTGAAAGGAGCCGCTCTAATTCTGTGGCCCCAATACAGACATCACCACATTTCTCATACCCCAGTCAAAGCTGGCAGTCCACAGTCCCATACCTTCTCCAGAACCATCCCCTCCCATTTCTCATCATCCCCTGCTCATGTTTGGGAATACTATACCACTTTCACTGGTGTTTTCCTGAGTGGTGGTGGCTTCGGTCTCCTCATAAGATTGGTCTTCCATTTCTTCTTCTTCATCTTCTTCTTCATCATCATCATCTTCTTCGCTGGACTCCTCTTCAGACTCCAGTGTTTCGTCAATAGTTTGCACACTTTCTTCCTGGCTCGGTATGGTGAGTGACACTGAGCCTTCAATTGATTTCTGCACCATGCTGCTGTCACAGGGCTCGCTGTGCGCGCAGTTAGGAGAACAGCCACACATGTGTGACCTCGTATAGTACTTAATCTTCCTCTTGGGAGGGAACAGCTTTTTGTCCAGGCCCATCGCAAGAAAGCACCTACAAAATAACACAAACTGGGAAGTGTCACATGTTTCTTCCTTTGAACAATGGAGGGCAGCAGACATAGTGAGTTCAGCTTGTTATTAGCAGGGAAACCAAACACCCGTCTGCCTCTGCACTGCCACAGTGACTCACAAGGAGAAGCACCCTGAAATCCCTGAGAGCTCCCCTGACACAGATGCACTTCTTCTTGGAGGACAGTAATGCTGCCTACACTTACAGGTGACAACTGACATACAAACAGAACCAAAATTATTACAAGTGCCCGTTAATTTGAAGCTGCACCAAACACTGGCTGTGAAGACAGAACCACTGAGAAAGGCAGACAAGCTCTGAGTCAGACGTGTTCTGGATCCAGATCCTGCTGTAACTCCCAGTAGTGTGATAACTGAGGGTTTGTGGGTAAGGCTGGGGGTTTCTGCATTTATCTGCTGGTTATCTGTTGATTTCCCCCAGACTTATCTGGGGGAAGAAGAAGGTTAAAAGTTAGCAATTTTCTGTTTCTTTTCTGTTTACCTACTTAAAAGAAACCCAAACAGATGGAAAACAAACATTTTGAATGAGTTGTTGAGACTGCCCCTCTTGTATAAAATGGAGTGATATGCTCTCTCTCTTACAGTCAGGAGCTGTACAGAAATGCAGGACCTTGGCCAGCAGAAAGCTCTCAGACCAAGGTGTACAGCATGGTACAGAAATCACTGCAGCATCAGCTCGTTGTGAGCCAAAGCCTTGACCCACCAGGGAGAATCAGCTGGGACTTTTACTGGGAACCAGAGTGGGCATTCAATGTATGTCATAGAGCAGAAAACAAACCCAAGTGCACTTGGCCTGAAGGGGTGAGAAAATAGTTGTCATTTATGGGTAAAATCAGG